>NC_090437.1:1002187488-1002864631 GCF_031143425.1 Pleurodeles waltl
GGATTGTGCTCAAATTCACCTGTCTCTGTTAGGATCTTTGATAATTCCTTTATTGCCAAAAGAAAGAGGCACCTATCTAGTAGCTGAATTTCAAAGTTTGAAACTTCAAATTCTGGGAACAATCCTAGTTTTCATTAACGCCCAAACTGTGTGATCCTAGGAAAATTCTTTATATCTGAGAAGCTCCTTCTTGTTCAGTAATGCATACTTTCCACTATCCAATATGTGAGTTCCTTATGTGTGCTGTAGAAAAACATCTTATGTTTCATTTAATAGCCTATAATGTTACCCCAGCTATTATAAGAATCGAGCCACATACAGGGCACATGAACCTTGACATGCCTCTTAGTTTAGTAAAAGAAATATAATCAGAGCTGGCAGGAATCTTTCTCAGCTCATGCTTTAAAACGTGCGCTTTTAATAGATAGCCAGTATTCTCATTTACTAAGGTGAGACTCTTCAGCTTGTTAAAAAAATATATTGTCTTGCATTTTGAAGATACCTTATTTTATTCTAACATGATCTTTGTTACATGCTGATATTTTAGAAGTGGAAATGGGGGATTTTTGAAAAATAAAAATCGGGCAAACGTATTTCCCCCATTTAACTTCTATTTGGGGCGAGGCAATTTCAGACAGGAGACAGCCAAAATAAAGGCATTTTTGGATTCAAAATTCAGACGTCTCCCACCTGAATCGGATTTATTGGCATGTATGCATGCTGACATGCCAAATATTCAAGACTCTTTTTATGCATGGGACATTTAAACCTGAGCCAACACGTAATTCAGCTCTCTGTGTTAACTTGTTGGATATCCCTCCTCTACATTCTATGGGGTAAAAGGACACTGTTTGCGATTACCAATGCTTGAATGCCGCCAAGTCCATTTTCTATTTCTAGCATCTCACAGTATTATCTCCACCTCAGAATAGAAGCAGAAACTGAGTGGTGAAAAGGAGTGTGATGGAGGAGTGAAGAGAAGTTGTGGTGCACGGACACTGTGCAGATTCGGGCTGAGCTCACTAGGGAGGGAGAGAACGAACCATTGTTCTGTTTTGTCTGTATTTTTAGATGAAGGGATGGGGAAAGAGGTGCAAAGTGTGGTGGGTGTTTCTGTGTTTCCTCTTTGTCTCAGTTTCAGTATACTAACCCCTTGTCATTTTTAGGGTCGAGCCTGCGAGTGCACGCTCCAGCACGTATAGTAAAGTGCTTGAAGCCCGCCTTTTGCTTACCATTTATTGGCTTACGTGGCACTCTTCTTTACAGCCTCATAATTCGTTCATTTCAGGCCTTGCATCATTTCCATTCCTGTCTGTGGCACAGGGACCAAGCACTGATTGATTCAACTTAATCAGTGCCTGTCTGCTGCTCACGATGTGATTGAGTTACCATTTTGTTCTTTTGAACTTCTAGCGCCCTGCAAACAGAAGACTTGGACCCCACTCCAGTCCAATCCACCCCACCCCAGTCCATCCCACCCCACTGATACCCACCATACTCCAGTCCAAACCATTCCACTCCAATCAAGACCACTGCTACCCAATTCTCCTCACTCAAATCAAATCCACCCACAGTCCATCCAAGTCAATTGCTATCCACTTTAATCCACCCCAATCCAGCCCAATCCAGTCCAATCCAGTCTACATTAATCCACCCTACACCAATCCAATCCACCCCTAACCACTCCAATCCAACCCACTTCAGTCCACTTCATTCCACCCCAACACCTACCCCACCCTAATCCAGGACACTCAGTCCAATTCACCCCACTCCAATCTACTTCACTCCACCCCTCTCCAGTCCACCCAACTCCAATCCACCTCACGCCAATCTAGTTCACCTCACCCCAATCCAAATCATCGCACCTCAGTGCAACCCACCCCACTCCAGTGACCCCCAATCCAACCCATCCCACTCCAATCCATACCTTCTAGTCCACCCACCCTATTTCAGTCCAATCCACTCCAGTCCACCCCACGCTACCCTATTCTACCCCAGTCCACCACACTCCAATCCAGTCAGCCTACTCCAGTCCATTCCAATCCACTCCACTCCAAACCACTCCACTCCATCTCACCTAAATCCAATCCACCCCATCCCAGTTCAGCTTACTCGACGCAATCCACCCCACCTCACTCTAATCCACTCACTTCAATGCAGTCCACCCCAATCCAGCACATTCCACCTCATTCAATCCAATCCATCCAACTGCAGCTCACCTCACTCCAGTCAACCCCATTCCAATCTACCCCACTCATTCCAATCTACCCACTCTACTCCAATCTACCACACTCTACTCCAATCCACCCACTCTATCCCAATCCATTCCACCCCACTCCAAACTGTGCATCCCACCCCACTCCACTCCACTCAGTCCAATCCACCCAACCCACTCCAGTCTTATCAACCTCACCTCACTCCAATCCAATCCACCCAACTCTCATCCAGTGAATCGAATCCTATCCAATCTACCAACTTCAGTCCAATCTAATTCACTCCAGTCCAACCTAATCCAGCCCAGAACAATCCACCCGACCTGAGCCCATCATTCAATTCTAAACCACCCACCCTTAAATAATCCACCCACTCAATTGCACCCCAATCTCATCAACCACACCCCATTTCCGTCTAACCCACTCTACTCCAATCCTCCTGGCTACCTCAATCCACTCCATGACACTCTGCCACTGAACTCTACTCCCCTCTACTCATCCTACTCCTCTTTATGACATGCCAACAAATCTACTCTTCGACACTTTACTCCCCAACTCCACTCTGATACTCCACACCATTAACTTTTAGCCATGCTGAAGAGCAGCCACACTGGTGTACAACAAGGCATAACACATTGCCAAAGCCAATAGCTCATGTATGGGCGAGACCTATTAGCTTTGCCAATACTTGTTCACTTTCCAGTCTTTCCCTTCCACTCCACTTTCACATGCCCCCCTCTGCTCTTCTTCCCTTGCCTTTCTCCTCTTTCCTCTTTTCATTCTTCTGCTCCTCTCCAATTTGCATTCCCCATCTCTGCTTTCCCCAGCTCTCGTCACATTATTTGTGATATCTACCTTTGCCTTAAGACCTCTCCTCCTTCATCACTTCCTTTTATGTTTTTCCTTCTTGCACATAACTTTCATGGTTTCCACCTGTCTGCTTCCTTCTTCACCGCTCTTTTTCCATACTCCCTCACCTTTATAAAGTGTTTGTAGATTGGAATCCAGCGTAGTAGATTAGCAGAAAATTTCATGCAGTACTGCTTTCACCAGAACTGTTTGGTGGTGACTCTCCTGCCGAAACAAACAATGGCAAAGCCAAAAGGTCTTATGATAATCGCTGGCATTTTGGGTTTGTCACTGTATTTGTTTTATTGTTTTTTTGCCAAACATGGTTAGGCAACTTGACAGACCCATATGAATATAAAGCAATTGTCTAAAAGCTAAATTATTTTTCTCCTCCAAAAGCACACAATGCCATATTAGTTCCTGGCTCTGAAGGGGAAATAACTTTGTCTGCACACACCACTAGATCAGCATTTGTTCACCCATGACAATGTTCACTGACCATTTAATTGGTGATACCACCTACACTGACATACAACCTACTCATTACAACTCTCCCACACCATCTACTATTTAGCACTCATTACAGTTCAGAACCCAAATGCCATTTCGTCTATTTGCGACTAGACCACAGTTCCCCTACATGCAACACTAGGTAGCATCACTTATCCCCACACTCACATCTGTCCCTTGCAAAGCTACTTTCTTACATAATTAACTTAACACCCGTCTTCTACAACACACTTTCACTATATCTCATTCACGCAACCTATTGTTCAAGGCATTCACTGCCTAAACTTCACACTTAGCCTTGTGCAACAAGGATTATCTGTCCGGTCTAGCAGCAACTTCCACTCACTTTCAATACCACTCATATAAGTGTATCACAACAATATTTGCCCTTCTTACTCATTCACCATAGAACCCTCACAAAGCACCACTCAGCCACTTGCAGCGCTACACAGCAAAAACTGATAACCCACTCACAGAACTAATTATTTGCACCATTGACTCACATAATTCCACCAGTTGAGACATTAAACACACAAGATGCAATGTCACTTGCCCCCGTTACCCAGTCACTGACACCTCTCAACACACATTCAACCACATGCAATACAAGTCATCCCTTTGGAACACCACTGTGACACACATTTGCAGCAGCGCTTTCTGCACCGGTCACTCATTTGTCTTCAGGCAGTTGCAACAGTACTTACTTTCGACACCAACCACTCACATTATCACACAAACACATAACTTGTCCACTCAGTTACCTCTCTATTCATCCACTCCAGGCACCTATGTTCTTTCACCATTCACAAACCCTCCTTCACTGCACGCATGTCCAGTAGCCATTCATCCTTGCTGCTTTACTAAGTCATTACACCTCTCCTCTCAAGAACTATCATTCAATTGACCTCAAATGTTTAACACCTTTTAATAGAACCGCTCTACACCTATATGAATCATTCATTCTCAGCTATTCACAACACCAGTCATCCACACCACTCTTAAGCAACTATAGCCACAATCATATCCTTTTTACTCGCACCAGCAATGAGCTGCATCCTCTCACTGTCCAACCCATTCTAAACGTCACTCACTTATGCAATCAGTACCATGAGCCATTTTTTGTGTCCTTCAACAGATATGCAAAACTCTATTCTGCTTCACGCATGAACCAGCTGCGCAACTTTCCTTTCACATCTCCTATGCCAGCCGCTTGCAACACTCCTTTCTCTGGTTTCAAAGTATGAGGATTTAGACAACAGACATGCTGGCTGTTGGCGGTAATTCTGCAAATATTTTAATGTCATCAAAACAAATCAGTACTAGGTGATTACATTTCCATGCAGTATAGTTTGTGTGCTGTATACTTTTATCAGTAAAACTGTGTCTGTGCAAATGTAATGGTAATTTCAATTGAAGATGTGCTGTCTGTAATGGCAGTGCAGTACCACACCATGCATAGTACACTTTATCCCACCCAACTCCATGCCACTGCACTCAAATCTGCACCGCTCTACTCTATGCCTTGCTACACTGCATTCTACTCTGCACCATTACACTCTATGCTGCTTCAGTGTATGACTCTCTATTCTGCATCACTGTATGCCAATACATTCTACCCAACTCTACTCTACTATGCACCACTCTACTCTACAGCACTCCACTCTGAGTTACTCTACTCTGCAACACTGCACTGAATGCCACTGCACTTTGTCATCCACTCTATGCCACTCTGCACCACTGTACTCCATGCCACTCCACTCTACCATGCACCACTTCAGTCTGCACCACTCCAATCTATCCTGCACCACTCCACACTGCACCACTCTAGGCCACTGCACTCTAATCTAACTACTGTGCTGTATGGCAATGCATTCTACAACACTTTACTAAAAAAACAATGCCACTGTACTCCACACCAATTTACTCTGCACCACTGCACTGTATGGCACTATACTCTGCAACACTCTACAGCATTTCACTCCATGCCACTTCACTTTGTGCCACTGTCCTCTGCACTACTCTACTCTGCAGCACTCTACTCTGCACCACTCTACTCCACTGCACTATGTGCCAATGCACTGTGCCACTCCACTATACACCACTGCACTCTGACAGTCCACTCTGCAACAATGCACTCTCTGCCACACTACTCTACACCACTGCAGTCTACTCTATACCACTTTTCTCTACTCCACTCTATGCCAATGCAGTCTATGTCACTCCACTCTGCATCACTCCACACTATGCCACTGCACTCTACCCTGCGCCTCTTCATTCTGCACCACTCCACTCCACTGCACCCTACGCCAGTCCACTTGAAGCCACTCTAATCTACTCTGCACCACTGCACTCTACGATACTGCACTCTATGGCACTCTACTCTACGCCACTTCACTCTACTCTGAAACATTCTACTCTATGCCATTGTATTGCACTCTGCTCTATTCCACTCCAGGCCACTGCACTCTAGACCACTGGACTGTATGCAGTGCATTCTGCACAACTCTACTCAAACGCACATACACCGTATGCCACCATACACTACACCACTGCACTCTAAGACACTCTACTCTTAAAGACTGTACTCTACACTACTCTGCACCACTCATCTCCACGCTACTACATTCCATGCCACTCTAGTCTGCTCTACACCACTGCACTCTACACCAGTCATCTCTACACCCTATCTTACACCACTCCACTTTAACTTGTACCACTTCACTCCACTCTGAAACAATCTCTGTGCCACTGCACTCCAGACCACTCTGCTTCACTCTGTGCCTCTCCACTCCATTGCAGTTTACACACTGCAATCTACGTTGCACCACCCCACTGTGCTCTACACCACTTTACTCAAAATCAGTGCACTGTAAGGCACTGCACTATATGCAAATTTACTCTGCAGCACTGTACTTTATGCCACTTCATTCTATGCCACTCTGCAACACTCCACTTTCACTCTCTACTTCATTAAACTCTAGTCTACTCTGACACTCTACTCAACGCCACTCTCTGACACTACTCCACTCTACAGCACTCTAAGCAACTCCCTCTATGCCACTCCATGTCACTTTATCCACTCCATTCAATGACACACTACTCCACTTGTGCCACTCCAGTCCATGCCACTCTATACCACACCAGTCTATGCCACTCTATGACAATCTACACCACTCTATCCGTTCTACTCCACTTTCCGCTCCTCTGTACTATACCCCTCCACAACACTCTACTCAATGATATTCTACTTCACTCTGTCCTTCCACTCTACGATACAATAATCACTCCACAACTTTATGCCACTCCCATCTACGACACTCCACTCTACTCTACACCAGAGCATGACTCTCTAAGCCAATGCATAACACCACACTCTACTCCATGACACTCTGCTTTATGACAGTCCACACCACTCTCCTTTACGCCACTAACTTTAAGCCATGTTGAAGAGCTGCCAAGCTGGTGTACAACATAGCTAAAACATTTTGGCAAAGCCAATAGCTCTTGCATAGGAGAGACCTATTGGCTTTAGCAATGCTTGTTTTCTTTACCACTTCTCTATAATGCATGTGTTTTCTTACTCTCTTCCTTGCTTACTTCTTTACACCTGATGTACAGCCGATCATCAGGTGCTGCGTCTTGCTCCTTTTCCACTACCCACAGCTTGTCTGTTGCTTGCTTCTCATCCCTGCTTGCTTTTTATTTATTTCAGTGCCTCAAGCTCCACTGTTGTTACCTTTTCCACTACCCATTGACCTTATACATTTACTACTCCCATCACACGTTATTCTGTTGCTCTCCTCCTGTCAGTCCTTAAAAAATATTTAAATTTTTTTCCTAATGTCCTGGCAACTCGCATTTGCTGGCTGACCCTCTCTGTTTTCAGCAGCTTCTTTGTGCACCTTTTAAGATCTTTAATTTAATTATTTTTATTTACCTACCCTATAAGTGGTGTCCCCATCTTGAAGTTGTAAATAAAACAATAATTAAAATGGTCTCCATTTCATGCAGTATGGGTGTGCATGCATGGTGATGCAAGCGCGCTTATGTCATCCTTGGCCACTATAGTATCATGATGTGTACACATGGCATTGGCACACTCATCACACTTTTTCAGATTTTTTTTATTTTTACCAGCCCTGCAGACCATCTGCAAAAACACTGTCAAGCCATATGGTCAAACATGCAAGACCTATTGTCTTTGCCAATTCCTGCTTTTGTAGCAGTAATCTGCTCTGCCAAAAAACTAATAAAATTGTGCATTTCTTAACTTCCTGGATATGTCAAATAAGGTTTACCCATTACTATTTGAGATCATCCTTTAGAATATTACATACCCATACTGAAATCGCCATGCAGTAATGCAGTAAGAACCAATCGTAATGTAGTACATCCTCATCATAAAATCATCATCGACTAGTACATCCCCATTCTAAAGATATCAAGGGATCATCCTGTAGTAGGTAAAGATCATCACATGTTTTCAACTGAAGTAATCAGGAAGCAATCCTGGAGAAGTTTCTCTGAAGACTCTAGAGTCATCTCATTTAAATATTTTGCACTATATACATACTTCAAGATGGTTTTGGATGACTTCCCCAGATAATTAGAGGAATAGCTCAGCTGAAGATCTTCCTTTTTGACTTCGGTAAAACGCTAATAGCTCAAACTCAAGCAAATGCGAGACCCACTGCCTAACAATACTTGTTGTTACTGCCACGAGCACTCAACTCAGAAGCTGTTGTTAAACATTGCATTTTCAAACATGACTTTGCACTATATTTGTCGTCAGATTTTAACCATCTGACTTTCTTGCCATCAAATGTGTATTTCAATGAAAAAGAGTTGCGAAATCTCGGCTTTCGTTGGTCTGAGAACAGTTCGCCATTTAAAAAAACAAATGAATCCTGATGGGTGAAGGAGAGTTTTTCCCGTTACCATTTTCGGATCTGTGGACAAAAAGCGGGGACTGCGAACATGAGCACTTTGGCAAGATGTTAAAAATCAGAAAACATTCTGTTTGACCTGCCATTACAGGATGTGGGCCACGTCCATGTGTCCTTTGAAAAACACAAAGATGATAAAGAAGCCAGGGTGGACAGACCCTGAACACCAGGCATATGTGAGAGGCCCCAAATGGACCTCCGTTTTATTAAAAACAAAAACAAAGTGCATAAGTGAGCAGGGGGTTCATGGACCCATTGACTGCACATTTAAGGGTTTGCAGACCTAGCCCCCAGATTCAAGAAGCCCGAGAGAGGACCTGCGGAACCTGGCTGAGCCTCAGTTTTAGGTCTCTGCTCTAGACGGCCCACATGCGCTGTCTTGAACCGAGACACGCTATCTACTTTGTGAGCTTCAGCCTGCCCATTGGCTTCCCATTTCCTGTCTCCCATGTCACTCAATTATTCCTTCTCCTCTTTTGTGAATGAAATGTGTGCATCATGCCACTTCCCATCTTTAGCCCTCCACGAGAGCAGGTACCAAGTACTACTATTCATGGCCAGTGGAATTTTAGGAAATGTTTTGGGGACTAGATTTATCTTTCTTTAACATCGCTTTTCACGAGCGCACATGTTTTTATTCCTGCTCCCTTCTCCATTTGCTGTTCTTGTATGTTTGCATATGCTGCTATTGCATGCAAAGCCACCGTTGGCTTTGCACTAAAATATCAGTTTCTGCCAAGCTGGAAACCTTTCACAAGATGCAGTTGTTGTTTCAGAAAGCAAGAACTCCCAAATGCTTTTCCTGCAAGGCGGCCAGCGTCTTTTTCAGGCCTTACATGTGATAACCATCCTGTTCACCTCCTTCCCTTGGTTTACAAACTTGACAGCTTCTGCAAAAGCAATGTAATAGGGACTGTAGTGAGTTTTTCTGGTGCTTTTGGGCCGTCTCCCAGTTCACCCTGACTCCGTTTCCTTTCTTCTATGGGCGAGCTTTCGTTGCGCCATTCTAGGCAGATGTGGATATCAGCATTACAGGAAATGTGTTCTTGCAAGAGTCCATGAACGCCATGCTCCTGAAGCGAGCTTTGTTTGTTTTTCACCACTACTTTGGCCTCGCCTCATTCAAAGCCACCTGGCAGTACTTTGTCACATTGGACAAAGTGGCCTATGATGGGTTGACGTCCTCAAAGGTAGCTACTTAGAAGTTTGTATATCCGCATGCATTTGAAAATGAGCTGACACTATACGGTGCTCAGTAAATGGTGTTTTCACAAAAAGTCATACTGGCACAAATATCAGCAGATCATGAGGCTCCAAGAAAATCACCCTCAAATAGGGTGATGCTGACCTTAGACCATAGACACAGGCCTCATTATATCACGGTTCTCGGAATTCACCAATTTGAAACATATCATGCATCAACGTCATCCTCTATATGCTGAAATGAATTCATTAAAATTGTATGTACATATTCAAAATAGGAAACAAATAGTAAGACCTGCAATTGAGATTGAATATTTGCTCAAGTGAAGCAACGAGTCAGGGATGTTGAAGATAAAATCCTGACCGTACAAAACCTTAAATATGAAATAGTGCAAAGATGACATTATAGACTCAGATGAGATATCTGTAACTGCCAAATGCGCAAGACATTCTGGGATAATGCCCCTGATACGCCAGTGTTCATAAAGGCTAGACCTGATGGTTCATTGTGTAGCTGGGGTAGTATTGGAACTGTGCACCCTGCTTTGACCTTTGTCTTTTCGCACCACGTCTGTGTTATTACAGGTGAACACATTGCAGGCTGTACTCATCTTCGATAGCATCCAATGAGCCCGAGACATCAGGCTGCAATTAATTTTGCTGTTCCGCTGTTACCCCCGGCTGCAGTAGCTCTGAGTGGAAGAGTGAAACCAGTGAAGCACAATAGGCACTGCTTATTAGCCTCCTACCTCTCATTCCTTGCTGCTCTGGGAGACCCATCCTTGCGGGCTTCAAGCATCGGAGAAGAAGACAGATGACCAGTATATGGATACTACCGCCCGGAATGTCAGCAGGAATGCACCAGTATTGTCCAGAAAACTTTTCACATCATTGTCCCTTTACAAAGTATTTTTTCCTTTTAACTCTAATTCCATTGTCCTTTGCATCTTTGCTTAGTTGATGTTTGTTTCCTGTTTTTACTGATGGTGGGTGTGGGCTTTGTCCCATTAAACATACACTGCACTGTGTGGGTGCCTGCGCAGTACGTTCACCTCACAGGCCTAACATGCAAATCTGTTGCCATCATTTTTGCATTGCAAACATCAAGAAAAAGAAAAAGGCAAAGTCAATAGATCTCGGCAATCTGAAAGTGATAGATATTTGCAATGTTAATGCATTTGTGCATATTTATAAAGAGAGCCTCAGACCTGTACAGAAGTACATTTACGTTGCCAACGCCTATCGCTCTCGGATTGCCAACACCTATTGGCTTTGCCAATCCTTGCTGAGTTTGCTGACCCAGGAGTCAGGTCCACCAGAGCCAAGAGGAGTTGTGGACTGTTGGGCCCTCTCTAGATCACGAACAGGTTTCTGAAATCTGCTAGGTACCCGGTTTGGTACGGTGCTACCAAAGGGTCCCTAACCCTGACCTATAATTAGACCTCATTTGGGCCCAAAGTGCTGTGAACAGGTTCTCGACCCAACCATCTTTGGACCGAGGTTCCACAGTCTAAGACATGTCCGTGAATGGAGGATACAATTTTACACCAATTGAAAATGCAGGAAGATGGGGGCATGGCTTGGCGCCGCTACAAGATGGCAGCGATAAAAGAAGCTCCGTGGCAGTCATGGAGAACTATCGTCCTGAATCCTTTATATAATGGGAATACCGGTCTCTAACTGCTAGGACATGCTATGGGAATGCCTTGGACGCTTACAGGTTCGTTTCCTTAGCGGCACACTTGTAGTTGCTCATCAATGAAACAGGCGTGCTGACCAGATTGTCGAGCCCACAATTTTGCATCTGTGCGCGCTTCCTCCTCTCGATAATTCCTCTTTATAAAAATATTAACTGTTTCTCCTTAAATTTTCTCCAAATCCTTCAAATATGTGCATAACTAACTTCAATTACACATCCTGAATGTCTTCAAGTTGAAACTTTGTTAATCTTTGAATGGGAAGATTCAGAGGACTCAGGTTATGCCCATCTCCTTTATTTGCTGCTACATACGCTTTCTCAGTTGATACTGCTAATTCGTTCTCAGTACGTGCACCAAATGTGGAAGACAACACATTGGAGTCTGCCTTGTCTTCCGCCGTGACCTCTAGTAAGAATGCAACGCATAATATTAAAATGCCTTCTAAACAAATTTCAGGTGTGACTTCAGCTTATAAATGAGTAAAAGAATATCCTCTATCACCCATTGTCAGCTAGCACGATTTCAATGGAACTATTGTTGGAGGAAATTAGAGCCAAATACCAATAAGAAGCTTCAGGTCCGAATTGACCATTGGTCTTCCTTAGATGACAGAATCACTCAAGTGGAGCAACAAGTCAGTGATGTTGAAGATAAAGGGGGTTATTCTAACTTTGGAGGAGGTGTTAATCCGTCCCAAAAGTGACGGAAAAGTGACGGATTTACCACCAGCCGTATTACGAGTCCATTATATCCTATGGAACTCGTAATACGGCTGGTGGTATATCCGTCACTTTACCGTCACTTTTGGGACGGATTAACACTCCTCCAAAGTTAGAATAACCCCCAAAATCCTGACCATACAACACCTCAAATCTGAAATAGTCCAGCTCAAGAAACACACTGAAGATTTGAAAAATCGGAGTAGAAGAAATAATCTACATGTTTATGATCTGTTGGAGGGAAGGGTTCAGACCTTATTGCTTGCTTCCAATCTTTCCTTCCTAAGCTCTTGAAACGTCCATCATCGCCACTATTAAATATACAACAAGCTCCCATATTAGGTCAGTCTACTTGCCATGCTTCCTCACCACAAAAACCGAGAGGAGTCATCTACTTTTTAGAGTATATGGAACTTCTTCGAATTCTCAAACCTGTTAAAGCTAAAGTGAAAATTGAATTGTCTGGTTCCGTTTTTCACACAGAGCTATGCTAAACCCATGGCAGGCAGATGGAAACAATTTTTAGACTTGAGACCTGCTCTTCGTTCTTTGAATGCAAGATTTGGAATTTTCCATCTATGTTCTTTTAAAGTAACTTGCAAAAATAAAACTACTGAATATGGAGATCCCAAATTATTGCAACGATTTATTGCTAAATGTAAAGGAGAAGAGATTGATATCTCAAAACTATCATCAACTTGAATCCAATTACTCATTGTGATTGCTTTTAGATAATTCAAACGATGCATAAGTTAAATGTTATTTCGATGATCTATATATGTGTGTTTCTCTTCATGTAACTTGTTTTCTAGATAACCTTTTGTTTTTTGCTGCCTCATTCCAGATACTATATGTTGTACATCCACAAGACTGTCTTGTTATTGTTGTATGTGGTCCGATTTTTCTCTTGTCGACTACGTTGAAGTTCCAGTTGTGTCATCTCCCTTATGTGGTGTCACCACCTTCACCTTTTTGTGTGTTACATAGGTATGTTCATTTTGTTATTTTCTCTTTTACGTTTTCTGTCCCTATCCTTTTTCTATCATTATCCCTTTTTGCTCTTCTTTCTCTTCTTTTCTTCCTCCCTGTATTTTACGCTTCTTCTATTCATTCGTACTGTAATCCTTACCTTTCTTTTTTTAATACTTTTCTTTTCTCATATTTTTTCAACTGATATGGAATGTTAGCATATGCAAACATATGTTTAAGTTTCTACTTTCAATTATTATTATTCAATGGCCATTTTACATACATTTATGTATATATATATATATATAAACATATCTATATATATATATATATATATTCTTTTCTTTTATTGTACTGTTATTTTTCTGTTATTCTGCTTACCTATACAAATACAGATTATGGCCCTCATTACAACATTGGCGATAAAAGCCGCTTACCGCCGTGCAGAAGACCACCAACACACCGCCGCGGCCGCGGAATTCCTCCACAGCAATTATGACCCACAGCACGGAATCTGCCAAAATTCAGACACCCACACAAGTCCGCCACACCAAAGGTTAGTGATAAACTGGCGAAAACAAAACCTCCAGCTTCACGCCAACAGAAATACGCCCACACTATCACGACACACGAATCCACGTGGCGGTCTTTCAACCGCGGTATTCCATTGGCGGTACACACCGCCGCGCTCAAAATAGACACACATTTACAAAACACAGCCACATTGGACAATTCGAAACACACACACCTGATACACATACACACACCACACCCACACACTCAATACAATATAAAACACACACCCACATCACCCACAAACCCCTACGACCAAAATCCCGAACGAAGGCCAGAGAGAGACACCACAAACAACTACCAAGCATCCACAGGCACACAACACCATTACCCACAGAACTTCCACGCACCTCACACAACACACCACTAAATATCACCCCACTTATCACTACACACCCCACCCCACACATCACCCACACCACCCCATGGCACGGCAAAGACACCCCAGGTTCTCTGAGGAGGAGCTCAGGGTCATGGTGGAGGAAATCGTCTGGGAAGAGCCACAGCTATTCGGCTCACAGGTGCAGCACACATCCATAGCTAGGAAGATGGAGCTATGGTGCAGAATAGTGGACAGGGTCAACGCAGTGGGACAGCACCCAAGAAATCGGGATGACATCAGGAAGAGGTGGAACGACCTACGGGGGAAGGTGCGTTCCGTGGTCTCAAGACACCACCTTGTGGTTCAGCAGACTGGCGGCGGACCCTCACCTCCTCCCCCACAACTAACAACATGGGAGGAGCAGGTCTTGGCGATTCTGCATCCTGAGGGCCTCGCAGGAGTAGATGGAGGAATGGACTCTGGTAAGTCAAACCTTAACTATTACATCCCCCACCCTACCTGCATGCCATCACATACCCCCACCCTCACCCCCATCACTCCTACTCCTCACAAATGTCCCACTATCACAACCCACCCATCCCAACACCAAGCCCTTCATGCAACAACAAAGCATGGACACCCATCACCAAAGCATGCCCACCGCACATACCCATACACCCCCCTAAACCATCATCACACAAGGTCCTACACAGGAATGCAAGCACTGGGGTACACGGACACCCACCCATTGCACACCAAGGCACACACAGATGTAATAAACATCCTTTTTTACCCCTGCAGGACCCCTAACCAACGTCACCGGACAGGAGGGTCCACACATGTCCACACCACCAACAGAAGAGGCCCACAGTGATGACAGCAGCTCTGTCCAACTGGATCTAGATGACCAGCCCGGCCCATCGGGGACCTCAGGACAGTCGGTTCCCCTCACACAGTCACAGGCCACTACAGACCTTCCCCCCTCTGAAAACACCAGCACAGCACTCACCAATCGGGACCATACCTCTGTCCCCAGGACACGTCAATCAGCAGTGTGTCCACTACTACAGGGAACCCAGGCTAACCCACCACCCCAACAACAACAGGGACCTGGGGGCAGTGGTAGTGGGCACACGGTCCAGGGGACGGAGGCCCAGGAACACAGGGGAACTGGGAGGGCTGCTGTGCGACAGGGGGAGGACAGGCCAAGGGAACCCACTCTCCACGAGGCCCTCTCCTCCATCATGGGAGCCTACTACCACTCCCAGTAGACGATGGCAACGGTTCTGGCCAAGTTTCAGGAGACCCAGCGCCTGCAGGAGGAACAGTATTTGGGCTTCAGGGAGGAACTCAGAGCTATCAATTCCACCCTGGGCACCATCGTAGGGGTGCTGAAGGAAGTCCTCAACACCAGGAGGGAGACTGTGGCACAACAAGGGGCCCCTGACACTAGCATGGACGATGAACTGCCCACCACCTCCGCCGGCGCTAGTGGACAGGAGGCACCGCCACAGGACCACCACACCAGCACCCCACCCCCTGCAGAGGGAGAACCACCCCGCAAACAGTCCCTGAGATCCAGGACAAAGTCAGAGAACGATGCCAAGACCACCGCCAAGAAATGAGACCATCCTGAATGTCATCCTTCTGTCCCACTTTGTCACCCTGTCCATCCTCAAACTTCCCCGGCTCCACTTCCTATGCCCATTTGGGCAATGCACCTGTGAGACTAATAGACTGGACTCTGCCATGGACATTTCTCCACCATCACCCCTCACCATTTTACAACCCCCTCCAATATTGAGCACTTAAATAAACACCCTTGAAGCACAAAACAATCTGGAGTCAGTCTGTGATTTCGGAATAGTGTATTAGCAATTACTGTGGCAAAATGCTCTTTCAATTGTAATGTCAACATACCTATGTCACACAGCTCTAGTCCATGAGGAAACAAAGCAGATGTCACACTGTGGGACACACATCTGTGAAATCGTAAGGGAAAGTGACAACTCAGTGACCATACACTGGGTGAAAAGGATAGACAGTAGAGAGGTAGTAGTGTTAAAGTACATGTAGTAGGCATGTTTGTATTCTTACCTGTGTCTCACTGGAAATATTGCAGGATCACCGAGTTCCTGTTGTCCATGTCCCCTTCTTCTGCTTCCTCATCTTCACTGTCCACAGGCTCCACAGCTGCCACAACACTGCCATCTGGACCATCCTCCTGCAGAAAAGGCACCTGTCGTCGCAAAGCTAAGTTGTGAAGCATACAGCAGGCCACGATGATCTGGCACACCTTCTTTGGTGAGTAGAATAGGGATCCACCTGTCATATGGAGGCACCTGAACCTGGCCTTCAGGAGGCCGAAGGTCCGCTCTATTATCCGCTGAGTTCACCCAAGGGCCTCATTGTAGCGTTCCTCTGCCCTTGTCCTGGGATTCCTCACTGGGGTCAGTAGCCATGACAGGTTGGGGTAACCAGAGTCACCAGAAAATGACGAGGGACAACTGTTAGACACACACTAACCTGGAGGGATATCCCCAGACCCAGACAACTATTCCCACTGACTTGCTTCCAGGTGCTCACCTATTAGTCACACACGGTGCCTCTGGAGTTGACCCATCGCATAAGGGATGCTGCTATTCCGCAGGATGTAGCCGTCATGCACTGAGCTAGGGAACTTGGCATTCACATGGGAGATGTACTGGTCTGCCAAACACACCATCTGCACATCCATGGAATGATAACTTTTCTGTACACCTGTTCACTCCTGCGGGGGGGGTACCAAAGCCACATGGGTCCCATCAATGGCACCTATGATGTTGGGGATATGTCCCAGGGCATAGAAGTCTCCTTTCACTGTAGGCAAATCCTCCACCTGAGGGAAAGCGATGTAGCTCCGCATGTGTTTCAGCAGGGCAGACAAAACTCTGGACAACACGTTGAAAACATAGGCTGGGACATCCCTGATGCTATGGTCACTGTTGTTTGAAATGACCCACTTGCAAGGAAATGGAGTACTGACAGCACCTGCACTTGATGGGGATTCCTGTGGGATGGCGGATAGCTGACATCAGGTCTGGCTCCAGCTGGGCACACAGTTCCTGGATTGTGGCATGGTCAAGCCTGTACGTGATGATCACATGTCTTTCCTCCATTGTCGACAGGTCCACCAGCGGTCTGTACAGCGGAGGATGCCGCCATCTCCTAACATGTCCCAGCGGACGGTGCCTATGAAGGACAACAGCGAGCACAGAGTCAAACAACTCAGAGGTACGTACCCACAGCTTACACAGAACACGAATCATAATCCGAAAATTGGGCTGTATGTGTGTTGAGGCTAGGCCTAGGTATGTGTGACGCAGTTAAAAATTAAGCCATGTGGGCCCCTGAAATGGCGGCTGCCTGACCTGTAAAGTGGGACAATGGGATGTGAGGTAACTGCACTGGCGTTGTACACCGTCGCCGTAGACAGTCGAAGACCGCGGCGCAATGCTGCATTGGTTAACATTGGACCCTATGGGTCCCAGGAGCCAATGACGATATACGCCGGCGGTGACGGTACGCAACGCCGCGGATGTGACCGCCATTTTCTATCACTTCAATCACTCGATACCTGATCTTCGACAGGAGAGGACCTACACTGCAAGTGCTGCTGTGACCTCGGTCTGGAAGAGACAATGGCTCGTGCGACTGGGGAAAGGGCCCCTGCCTTCACATCGGAGGAGTTGGAGAAACTCGTGGATGGGGTCCTCCCCCAGTACACGCTACTCTACCGTCCTCCAGACAAACAGGTAAATACACTGGGAGCATGCTGTATGGGCTATGCCTGTGTGGAGTGGGGTGGATGAAAGATGGGAGGGGGGGAGATTGAGGCGTGCATGAAACGACGGTGAGTGCATGTGCATCATGGCAAGGGTAGGGATGGGGGCCAATGACTGTGACGGTGCATTTGGTAATAACTTTTCTTTTCCCCCTGTACAATTCATGTAGGTCAGCGCCCACCAGAAAAAAGATATTTGGCGTGCCATCGCCAAGGACGTCCAGACCCTGGGGGTCTACCACAGACGGAGCACACACTGCCGGAAAAGATTAGAGCACATTCGCCGCTGGAGCAAGAAGACGGCGGAGGCCCAGCTAGGGATGGCCTCCCAACGTGGGAGGGGTGCCCGTCGCACCATGACCCCCCTGATGTTCAGGATCCTGGCGGTGGCATACCCGGAGTTAGATGGGCGCTTGGGGGCATCACAGCAGCCACAAGGGGGTGAGTACACTCTCATTCTGCTGATTTTGCGCGCAGTGGAGGTGTCTTGGTGGGGGAGGTGGGCTGTGGAGGCCAAGTGCGCGGCATAGTGCAGGGGGCTTCTGTGTCTGTCGTGTCCGCCAACGGTAGCAGTAATGCATGCACTCAACATGTCTTTCTTCTGTCGTCCCCCCCTTTTTGTGGTCTCCCTGTTCTTGCGTGCATGAGCATCATCAGGCGGAGGAGCAGTGGCAACGGAGCAGGAGGGAGCTGCATCCCACATGGCCCTGGAGGGCGAGACAACGGACTCGGAGTTCACCAGTGGGAGGGAGGGCGAGGGGAGCTCCACGGCGGGCGCAGGAGCTGACACCAGTGACATGGACTCGTCCTCTGATGGGAGATCCCTTGTGGTGGCAGCAACATCTGTTCCCCCGCATCTACAGGTACAGCCGCCACCCCCCCTACCAGCACCGCCCTCCCAGCAGCCCCTCAGCCTTTGCCCCGTGCCCTCTCACCCAGGAGGGTGGGCATCACCTTTGCCCCAGGCACCTCAGCCCCTGCCCCAGTCACCCCTGCTGCCCTCAGAGAGGAGGCCATTGACCTCCTCAGGTACCTCACTGTTGAGCAGTCTACCATTTTGAATGCCATCCAGGGTGTAGGAAGGCAGTTGCAACAAACAAATGCATTCCTGGAGGGCATTCATTCTGGTCAGGCGGCCCTTCAGTGAGCTTTTCAGACTCTGGCCTCAGCACTGATGGCACTGATGGAGCAGGCCATCCACTACCTTAGTCCTTGGCAGGATGAAGCACCATCCACTACCTCAGTCCTTGGCAGGATGAAGCACTCTGGGCACCAAGCCCCCTCCAGAACCAGTGGAGCGATTCATCCACTACCTCAGTCTTGGGCAGGATGAAGCACTCTGGGCACCAAGCCCCTTCCAGAACCAGTGGAGACTGTCATCCACTTGAGAGACTGTGGCTTTAAACTCCCCAGGATGCAGCAGTGGGCAACCCACCCACTGTAGAGGCTTGAGAGACTGTGGCTTTGCACTCCCCAGGATTGAACAGTGGGCAACCCACCCGCTGTATAGACTTGAGAGACTGTGGCTTTGCACTCCCCAGGATTGAACAGTGGGCAAACCACCCACTGTAGAGACTTGTGAGACTGTGGCTTTGCACTCCCCAGGATTGAACAGTGGGCAAATCACCCACTGTAGAGACTTGAGAGACTGTGGCTTTGCACTCCCCAGGATTGAACAGTGGGCACGTGGCCCCCTCGTGGATTTGGCGTTGTGCACTCAACCGGCTGAGGTGCCCCCCCTTTCCTTCCCCCTGAGGTGCCTGTTTTATTGCTATCTGATGCACCTGCAGTGTTCTCTCCATCATGGTCGGGGATCTTGTGTGGCGTCGCCCATACCGTGTGGGCCCAGTGTTCCACGGACTTCAATGGAGCACAACCTGGACTACTATTCTTGCTGTATATTTTGTTTATAGTGTATATATACATATTTGCGTACTGAATTTTAATATATTACAATGGTTACACTCGTAGTGTGTGTGTTGTCGTGGGTGAGGGTGGGGGTGTTGCGTGTTGCGTGTGTGTGTCCCTGTTTTTTCCCTCCCCCCTCCCCTGTGTCGTAGGTGCAGTACTCACCGCGGTCTTCGCCGCCGGCATTCGTGCTCCTGGTAGAGGAGCGGGAAGATAAGGGCTGGCAGGATCTGCAGCTCTGGTTCCATGGCGTCCTGGTTCCTCGTGGGGTGTGTAGAGGTGAGCGTTTTCCCTTCCAAGTCCTGTTTCCGCCGTGTTTTTGTTTGCAGTGAATCCGCCCTGGAAAAGGTGGCGGATTGGTAGGTTGTGATACTGTGGGCGGTACTTTGTCCTCCGCCTGTCTGTTGGCGGTGACCGCCAAGCTGTTTGTTTGTACCGCCGTGGCAGTCGGAGTGTTAGAGTGGCTGTCTTTGTTGGCGGTTTCCGCCACGGTCGTAATTCCAATTTTTTTACCGCCGGCCTGTTGGCGGTCTTACCGCCGCTTTAACACTGTCCGCCAGGGTTGTAATGACCACCTATATGTATAAAGTTAATTTTGAAGACATTGTTAAGTTTAACTTACACTATTATTTATATGTCTCTGTGTAATTACATGGAAAGTTAAGGCATTAGGTTTACCCATTAAACGACGAAGTCCTTATACATTTAGCCAAGTTAAATGTAGCTATTGCTTTATTGCAAGAAACACATATAGTTGACAAAGAAGTTCAAAAACGTATCCATAGCGGGGTAGGGTATGCTCTTATTTCACCAGGGACAGGTAAACATGTTGTCTTGTATGAAAAAAAAACTTTAGATGTTAAGTTGTTGTCACAAGAAATTGACACTGAAGGTCGATGGCTCCTTTTACATCTCAGTAATAATAACACACCAATAACACTATTCAATGTTTATGCACCCACGCATTTAGATAAATCCTTTTGGCCTGTTATTACAAATAAATTGCTATCTATTACAGATGATTACTTAATTTTTTGGGGGGATTATAACCTTGTCTTTGATCCTTTTTCAGATCGTTCTTCTAAAACTAATTGTATCCCCTCCTCCGTACATAAATAATTTACTACAGCTATCAAGCAGAGAGCCCTTATAGACACGTGGAGACTTAGCAGTCCATCTTTGCGATAATATACCTTCTTTTCTCCTGTTCACTTTTCCCAATCTAGAATCTCAGCACATTTTACATGCAGGTATTGGAATCATTTTAATTTCAGATCATGTTGCTTTAGATTTAGAGCTGCTTCCTGTTACTCCCAAGATTAAACATTGGCATATTAATACTTCTCCTTTATTAGACACCATTTTTACTCAACTTTTTCAGGATTTTATACATGAATATTTCCTTTTACATGATTTATCAGAAGGTTCCTTTCAAAACTTTTGGGACACTTTTAAAGCAGCCTTACATGACACGCTTTTAAAGCAGCCTTATTTGACTTTATTTTATCATACATCTCTAATAAAAAGAAAACAAATAATAAAAGACATTGTGAAACATATTAAATCCCTAGAACAAACCTATTTCACATCCACATCCGAATCATGTCTAGATGAATTAGTTAAAGTTAAATTAGAATTCAATAAACTCTCCACAGACAATGCTGCCTCTTATCTCCTCAGATCAACTGCTAAGTATTTTGGAGGAGAGAATAAAGCTGCCAAACACCTAGAGAATTATCTGAAATAAAAAAAAAGAACAAATTAAACCTGAAACACTTCTACGTAATGGCAAAATCGCAGTAGCTAAAGATGAAGGTCTTTTACAGGAGTTCTCTGATTATTATGAAACTCTTTGTAATCTGGTAACATATCCATCTCGTTTTGATATTGATCAATACTTAGCTTCTATTCAAAAAGAATTTGACTTGAACACAGACTTTTCCTCTCTTGATGCAGATATTGCTCTCCAAGATATTTATAAGGCAATCAGTTCTATAAAAAAAATAAAGCTCCTGGGCCAGATGGCTTTCCCATTGAATTTTACCTACATTTTACAAAACTATTAGTCCCCAAACTACACAATCGTGTTACTTTATTTGCAACAACCAATTCAGCCTCCCATTGGTTTCAGGACACTTTAATTTGTGTTAAAGGTAAGGAGATCACATTATGTCAAAATTATCGGTTAATATCCCTTGTTAATTCTGATCATAAAATATTTGCAAAAATCATTTTTTAAATTACTTTAATAGGTAAAGAATAGTCAGTGTTTGGTAAAGGCAGACACATTTCAGATAATACTAGAATTTTCTTTAACATTTTAAGCAAATCCAAAACATACTCAAAATCATTAGCAGCTATATCTCTAGATGCCAAAAAGGCTTTTGATCATATTCACTGGAATTTCCTTTTTTCTACACTTTCTTAGTTTGGATTTAGTCAATGTTTTATTAAATTTATTTCTATTCTATATTCTTCTCCTAAAGCATCAGTCCTTGTTAATGGTCTAGCTTCTTCTTCTTTTCCTCTTCACAGAGGAATCAGACAGAGTTGTCTTCTATATATATACTTCCTGGGTTAGTGTTGCCTCCGAATAACATGCACTTCAGCACTGTAGTGAAAATCCAGTGATCCTTTACTTCAAATTTACATCCTCATAGTTTAACATATGGATACAAGCACCCAACACATTTTTTGCGTTCCCGGTGCCTTGTTCATTGGTGAGAAACCATGAAAACACCACACACGAAATCACCGTTGCGTAACGTGTAAACGTTAACAAAGGACAAACAAGTCTTCTCTTTCCAAATGAAAGTTTGTGGCCATTTTGAAGATTTTAATTAGCACAAGTATTTGCCACTCATTCACATATTTTCCAGGCCTGTATACAGTCATAGTAAAAAAAAATCAATATTCAACTGATAAAATGACATGTGCACTACAGGTACAGTTAATTGTTGTCAATCATTCTATCAGAAATAAAAAGATAAATGAAAATAAAAGAATACAACATTTTTTTTAAACAGAATTAAATGTATATTGAAATAGATGACGCCCTTGTGCAGAGTAATCCCTGAAACAGAAGGGCCGTAACAGGTGCATCAGCTCAGATATCAGAAGGTCATGCAAGATAAAACAATCTAACAATTCAGGGTTATGAAGCATGTTGAGCTCATGCCATGCTGATATCATAAGCATATGACAAAAGGTACCAAAATTTGCATGTATAACGGCTAACACTCAGGGTTCTGAATTAGTCAGAAATAATTATCAAAACATAGTGTAAGGTCAGCAAATCACACCCCAGTGGGCTAACCCCTAATCAGGGTAATAGTGTCTACAAAAATCCAATAAATGCTCTACATCTTGATGTAAGCATCAGAAAACGTATACTGTACTCAAGTTATAGAGTTCTTATGGGTTAAAGCACTATTTATGCATGCTAGAAAAAAAATCCCACACCTCTTTCATACAATATCTCTGATGCATTACAGAGGGACGCAGAAATGATGTCTCGATCAATCCCCCAAATGTCATTGTGCAAGCATAAGGACAGCACAGCTCTGATAAATACACATTGTTACGTAGGCATAGATGATAAAACAGTTACTCATCCTGCTACTAGTTAAAAAATGGTATAAAACTTATCCATATGAATATAGAAATGATTTTACTGCAGACAACACATCATCATTGTCCCCGTTAATTCACAGAAGTCCACTGTGAAAATGTCCAGATAAGTCCAACACAAAATCGAGACTACAATATCCAGTCAAAGTGTGCAGCTGTAAGCCACAACACAGAAAAGCAAACAGGAGAAAAAAACATATTTGTAAACAAAGAAGAGGTGCACTGTGCCCATAATACACCCCCTACAATCACAACATGTTAAATTTGCTGAAACAACGTATACAAATAACTGCCAAGTGGAGCAGAGTTGTTGAGGCTAGGAGGAGAAAAGCAAAAGGGTTACATTAGGCAGGGTCAGCGAAAGAGACAAATCAGCATACAGGCCTCTGCAAAATGTATGAACATTTCCTCGTCCATGTTCAAACCATTGGGTTAATCTCAATTATGTACCGTGATTCCAACTGTCTTAGTGCCTTAACTCTGTTGCCACCCAACTGCTCGTTGTTATCCTGTCGATGACAGAAAAATTGAAGCCGGCGGCAATGTTGCTGTGCGTCGGGTGCAACAGCACCTATTGCGCTTCAGTGAAAAGCGCGACAGGGCTGTCAATGGGGGCCTCAGCACTGCCTATGCCAAGTGCATGGGCAGTGCAGGGGCCCTCATGGGTCCACCAGCACCTCACCTCCGCCAGCCTTTGCATGGTGGTAGAACCGCCATACAAAAGCTGGCGGACAAGGGGGTCACAATCCCTAGGGCAGCGCTGGTAGCAGCACTACCCTGGCAGATTAAGACCGCCGGGGCGTCGGCTAGCCTAAAAGTGGTGGGGCTGGTTGTCTGACCCTGGCGCTTTTGTCACAGTGATAATGTGGAGGTCGGACCGTCACTTTGGAAACTGTCCGACCGTCATCGCAAGTGTCACACTCGTAATGAGGGCCTTAGTTGGATTTCGCATCAGATGCCACTGTAGGATTTCAGACCAAATGCTAATACATATACAGACAAGTAAAGGGAACTGAAATCTCTATTCCAAATAACAAGATTTAATAAGAGACTGGAGGAAATGAATAAGGACATGACACAGTATAGGGAATTCCTTACTCAGTTGACAATTATTAAACTACAAAAGGATATCAAGAAATGTAGTCATGAAACCACTTTTCCATACATCACCGATAAATATTATAGAAAGGCGGGTAACACCACAGTACCACAGCAAACTTTAAAATGAAACGGCCAGCCTACATCCCCATAACCCACACAACTGGTTGTTCAGTTCAAATACTAACAGCAGCTTTAATAGTGATCGCGAGGGCCCCTTTGACCACTCATGAGCCACCCTAACCAGGGATTATCTGTTGGTATGTGGCATCATCCATATCTACACTTCAGACAGAGGTTCCCTTTCCATTAAAGAATATGGAGAGGAAGAGCAAGAAGCAGAGGAAAACAAAAAACAAAAAGAACGGCCCAAGGGGCAGTGGACCAAGACCCCACAATGGTACCAGGATCAAGGACAACTACCAGGTGATCCCAAGCAGAAAAACAACCTAGCGGCCAACCTCAGAACAGTACCCTTTTCCCGAAACAGAACTTGGGGTCCCTAATTAAGGACTAGGCTGTGTCCTTACTGCAAGAGTTGATACATTGATCTAAGGTATGAACTGGCTGTGTTTTGCAGGAACGTTAGATATAAGGCCTTTAGGGTTAAGGCCTTCTTCATGAATACCCCTAGGACAGTTACTGGTTTTAAGAATACTGGCCTCAGGAATGAAACCACTTTACAACCTCAAATACAAACCACTCCCTTGGCAGTACCGACATTCAAGCTGCTGGTCACTAGGTAGGTGGAAGTCATTGATATTATTAGCCTGAATTGGTACAGCCATCTGCCTACCGAAAAGAGGACAGGCCTCAAGCATCGTGAGGAAAATCACAGCACAGTAATAAATCTGGCTGACAAAAGGGAACAGTAGTAATTTTGCCCTTCAACATGTATGACAAGGAATGCAGGTAGCTACTCTCAGATGAGAATAGCGACACGATTTTAAGTGAGAACCCCAGCCCATGCCTTAGCACCTCAGTGAAAACCATGGTGGAAGAGGCACTAGCTTTGGAATGGATAACTGAACATGAAACAGAATTCCTTGTAGCAAAATAACCTGATTGCACAATTCTACATCCTTCCTAAAATTTGTGAAAACAAATTCCCTCCACCCAGGAGACCCATTGTTTTGGACTTTAACTCCATACTTGAACCATTATCAAAAGTATGCATGACAATGGATATTGAGGGTTTGTATACCAGCCTCCCCCAAGAACAGACATTGCAGTTTATTGAAAACTATTAGATACTGCGGAGCCCTAACAATAACACCATTACCCTCAGTCAGTTTGTACTAGAATGTGCCAAAATGGCTCTTACAGAAGATACTTTTTGAATATGAAAACCGCAGATACACCCATGGGCAGCAGCTTCACCTTGAGCCTGGTCTGCCTTTACGTCCACCAATTTGGTGTGACAGTATCTATACCAGTGGCAATCTTTACACCTCCTCTTGTGTCGTTGTTACATTGATGATGTACTAATAATTTGGCATGGTGACGTAGAATTAAAACATTCAGATAATCGACAATAAGTTTGTCATAAAGGTTCATGATAAAGCCATGGACAAAAACAGTCTTCTTAGATTCCATCAATTCCTGTGCATCAGATGCCACTGTTCCAACATCAACACATTCAAAGAACAAGCAGACAGATTCACAGACAAGCTTAAAGCAAAAATAGTACCCCACTAAGATCAGAAAACACGCCACAAAAAAACACAGCAAATGACAATAGGGAAGCACTACCCAAAAGAAAATACTGAGAGACTCGAGTTTATGTTATCTTATGTTATATGGTTCAAAAGCATGCAGCTGCCCCAACAACAGGGCTTCCCAGAGCTGGACCCATACAACAAATGAACTGCCTACTGCTGGCATTGCAGAATGAAAGAGGGGAGAATTCCACTAGGAATGCAAGATCTTGTGGACCGTGCACAAGGATTTAAAATAAATGTGCGTGTCCACAGGGAGCTATTGCTTTCTATGGAGAAGACCAGAGGCAGAGCAGAATTTGGGGAGGGAGAATAGCAGCCTAGCTGCAGCATTTTAGAGCCAGTTAGAGGTGTCTGGTGACAGACATCTTAGCTCCTAAATACAGAGCGTTACAATAGTCTAACTGGGACAAAATTGCTGCCTGAATAATGATTTGACAAGTGCATGGGTCAAAGACGTACAGGATGGGTGTAAGGCTTCTCATAAGCCCGAAACAAGTGATGACTACCAATTTGGCTTGAGCCTCAAAGGCCAAAATGTCAGCCATCCAGACTCTTGGGTTCTGATGGAAGACTTGGGCTTGTGGGAGACCCAAAAAAGGTAGGCTACCAGTGATCACCCCAAACGTGGGCATATTTGCCAAGTAAAATATTTCCATTTTATTTGCATTCTGGCATAGACAGTTGTTATTCATCCACTCTACTACAGCAAACATACCCTTGTGGAAGCTGGCCATGTCTTCCATAGGATTACTGGAGAGAGAAAGAATGAGCTGGGTTTCTCACTATTCAACACCAGCGCATCCCCAAGGATTTTACGACCTGTGCCAAAAGTTTAATGTATATACTGTTCCAGGTAGGACTCAATGAAGAGCCCTGGGCAATGACATAGTGTAAAGTATGAGGTTGGGAGCTATGAGGAGGAGATATGACTTGGAAGGAGTGCTCAGATAGAAAGGAGGCAGACCAAGGCAATGCAGACCCACCTATGTCAATGCCCTGTAGATGATCAAGTAGAATTTTGTGAGACACTGTGTCACAAGTGGAGCTCAAATCCAGCGGGTTCAGGACTGATGATGTTCCTTCATCCAAGGCCATGCAAAGTTGCTTGGTGACTGCAGGAATTGCCGATTTTGTGCTGTGTGCAGGCCTGAAACCAATTTGGGAAGAGTCCAGGATGTGGTTGTCTTCCAGGACTTTGGTCGGGATGCCATTAACAGGTTTCTCCGGGACCTTGGCAAGATAAGGTAGGAGGAAAATGGGACGGAAATATTCAGGCTTGGAGGCATCCAGAGACAGTTTCTGAAGAAAGCCTGCTTCCATGGGACTGGCACAATGGCAGACAACAAATATAGATTATTCAATTCCAAACAGGGAGGGAGGAGAGAATCCTGTAGCTTGATGAAAAGATCAGGTATGAGCGGATCATTGGGAGAGCTGGATTTAACTTGGCTACATAGAGTCTCGAGAGCCGACAGGCACTGGAAGGGCATGCAGTTAAGCAAGGGCATATGATTACAATCAGCTGGCAGAATTGCACAATTTGACCTCGCTTTGGGAATAGCAGAGGAAAAGTGCAATTGAATGTCCTCGATCTTGCCAGCAAAGTAGTCTGCTATTTTTAGGCAGTGTGTGCTGTATGTTTCGATGGGGTATACTAATAGCATTGGCTTTTCAAGACTGTTCATTGAATTAAAAATGTATTTGGTAGCATTATTGCTGGTGCTTATTTTATTACCAAAGTACTCTGCCCTAGTTTTCATAGTCAATTTGTAGTTCTTTTTGATTGCTCATTTATATAGTGCTTCAAGAGACGGGTCATATGCTTTCCTTCAAGAGCATTCTAGGGCTTTACAATGCTTTTTGGCCAGGATCAGTGTCTCATTGAACCAAGGGGCTGTATGTTTCCTCTTGGCAGAGACCTGTCTCACAGGGATAAAGACATCTAATGTAAATGTGAGCCAGATTTGCAAGGTGTGTTAAGCTGCCTCTGCGTGTGAGGTAGCTGGGGGTGACTGGCCTGAATAAATTATTCATATTCTTGGATGTCCAGCTTGTGCCAAGGGCATTCGAGGATCAGTTTGGGGGTGGCATGAAAGTATGGCCAGAAAGACGGATGAAAAGAGGAATCATGATGGTCAGTCCATGTCATGGGTAGAGGAGTCATGGCCCGTGAGGACCTGAGATTGGAAAAGCATGGATCAAAAAGATGACCAGCAGAATGTGTGCCGCCCATGACTAATTGTGTAAGCTGCATAGCAGCAAGGTCGTCAATGAAGTTGCTAATATCTCTATCGTGAATGGTATCCAGGTGAAGATTTGGATCCCCAAGGATATTGAAGTTGACTGATTTAATGACCAATTGAGCAATGAAATTGGTCAGCATCTCCCGAGAGACTTTGGAAGGGCGTGAGGGAAGAAAATAAGAAGCCCTGAAAGATTAAGCTTGCAGTTCAAAGAAATCTTTTAGGAGGACAGTTTTACAATCAGCGATGGTGCATTAGGTCAGGCTGTAGACAAGTGGATCTCTGTAAATCAAAGCAATGCCACCTTCTCTGCCCTTGGTTTTAAAAAAATCTTTAAATGAAGGGGAGTGCTACAGCAGGTACAGCACCACTGGACTTCCCCAACCAAGTCTCTGCAAGAACAGAATGGAATATTGGGTGCATTATCCTGAATAAAGTCAAAGATTTCCATGTGGTGTTTCACCTGTGTAGGAAAATGGCTCCTACACAGGTGGCTGTTGCAGTTACCCCCCACTTTCTGCCTGATACTGATGCTGACTTGATTGAGAAGTGTGCTGGGACCCTGCTAACCAGGCCCCAGCACCAGTGTTCTTTCACCTAAAATGTACCATTGTTCCCACAATTGGCACACCCCTGGCACACAGATAAGTCCCTTGTAAAAGGTACCATTGGTACCAAGGGCCCTGTGACCAGGGAAGGTCCCAAAGGGCTGCAGCATATGTTGTGCCACCCTAAGGGACCCCTCACCTAACACATGCACACTACCATTGTAGATTGTGTGTGTTGGTGGGGAGAAAAAGGCAAAGTCGACATGGTATCCCCCTCAGGTTGCCATGCCCACAAAATACTGCCTGTGGCATAGGTAAGTCACTCCTCTAGCAGGCCTTACAGCCCTTAGGCAGGGTGCACTATACCACAGGTGAGGGCATAGCTGCATGAGCAATATGCCCCTACAGTGTCTAAGTCTATTCTTAGACATTGTAGGTACTGTGTGGCCATATTAAGTATATGGTCTGGGAGTTTGTCAAAACGAACTCCGCAGCTCCATAATGGCTACACTGAATACTGGGAAGTTTGATAATAAACCCACACTGATGCCAGTGTTAGATTTATTTAAAAATGCACACAGAGGGCATCTTAGAGATGCCCCCTGTATTTTACCCAATCCTTTAGTGCAGGACTGACTGGTCGGTACCAGCCTGCTGCTGAGAGACAAGTTTCTGACCCCCTGGGGTGGGAGCATTTGTGCTCTCTGAGGCCAGAAACAAAGCCTACTCTGGGTGGAGGTGCTTCATACCTCCCCCTGCAGGAAATGTAACACCTAACAGTGAGCCTCAAAGGCTCAGGCTTCGTGTTACAATGCCCCAGAGCACTCCCAGCTAGTGGAGATGCCCGCCCCCTGGACACAGCCCTCACTTTTGGCGGCAAGTCCAGCGAAGATAGTGAGAAAAACAAGGAGGAGTCACCCACCAGTCAGGACAGCCCCTAAGGTGTCCAGAACTGAGGTGACCCCTGCCTTTAGAAATCCTCCATCTTGATTTTGGAGGATTCCCCAATAGGATTAGGGATGTGCCCCCCTCCCCACAGGAAGGAGGCACAAGGAGGGTGTAGCCACCCTCACGGACAGTAGCCATTGGCTATTGCCCTCCCAGACCTAAACACCCCCCTAAATTCAGTATTTAGGGGCTCCCCAGATCCCAGGAAATCAGATTCCTGCAACCTGAAGAAACAAGAAGGACTGCTGACCTACAAGCCTGCAGAGAAGAAGGAAGACGACAACTGCTTTGGCCCCAGCCCTACCAACCTGTCTCCAACTTTGAAAATCTGCTCCAGCGACGCATCCGACAGGGACCAGTGACCTCTGAAGCCTCAGAGGACTGCCCTGGACTACAGGACCAAGAAACTCCCGTGAACAGCAGCCCTGTTCAAAAACTAGCTACTTCTTTGCAACAAAGAAGCAACTTTCAAGGACTTCACGTTTCCCGCCGGAAGCGTGAGACTCTACACTCTGCACCCGACACCCCCAGCTCGACCTGCAGAAAACCAACACCTCAGGGAGGATTCCCCAATGACTGCGAGCCCGTGAGTAACCAAAGACGACCCCCCTGAGCCTCCACAGCGACGCCTGCAGAGAGAATCCAGAGGCTCCCCCTGACCGCAACTGCCTGTAACAAGGGACCCAACGCCTGGAACCAACACTGCACCCGCAGCCCCCAGGACCTGAAGGAACCAAACTTTGACACAGGAGTGACCCCCAGGCGACCCTCTGTCTAGCCCAGGTGGTGGCTGTCCCGAGAAGCCCCCTGTTGCTGTCTACCTGAAACCTGACGCCTGGTTTGCACACTGCACCCGGCCGCCCCTGTGCCGCTGAGGGTGTGTTTTGTGTGCCTACTTGTGTCCCCCCAGTGCTCTACAAAACCCCCCTGGTCTGCCCCCCGAGGACGCAGGTACTTACCTGCTGGCAGACTGGAACCGGAGCACCCCTGTTCTCCATAGGCGCCTATGTGTTTTGGGCACCTCTTTGACCTCTGCACCTGACTGGCCCGGAGCTGCTGGTGTGGTAACTTTGGGGTTGCCTTGAACCCCCAACGGTGGGCTGCCTATGCCCCAGGACTGAGACTTGTAAGTGTTTTACTTACCCCCTAATCTAACCTTTACTTACCTCCCCAGGAACTGTTGATTTTTGCTCTGTGTCCACTTTGAAAATAGCTTATTGCCATTTTTACAAAGACTGTACATGATATTGTTTTCATTCAAAGTTCCTAAAGTATCTAAGAGAAGTACCTTACATCTAAAGTAAATCTTGAACCTGTGGTTCTTAAAATAAACTAAGAAAATATATTTTTCAATATAAAAACCTATTGGCGTGGAGTAAGTCTTTGAGTGTGTGTTCCTCATTTATTGCCTGTGTGTGTACAACAAATACTTAACACTACCCTCTGATAAGCCTACTGCTCGACCACACTACCACAAAATAGAGCATTAGAATTATCCACTTTTGCCACTATCTTACCTCTAAAGTGAACCCTTGGACTCTGTGCACACTATTTCTTACTTTGAAATAGTATATACAGAGCCAACTTCCTACAACCTGGGAACGGCAATTGATGCTAAAGAATTTAAACTAAATCAGCTGAGACGTGGTCTGGAACATAGACCTAGAGGTAAAACCTGTTGCGCTGGCTCTAAAAGTACAAGTCCTGCACTGGTAAATCAACCCCTCTGGTGCCCACATATGCTCACCGCAGAATTGTGAAGAATTCTTGAGGGCATGAAGTTCAGAGAGGAAACAAACTAACCTATGGGAAACAAAAGGGGCAGAATGCCTGACCACTTGTGCTGTCCAGGCATGAACGGGAGCAGACGGGCTTGCCTTTGGTGCACACCGCAACTTTCATTAAGTGTCCTGGGAGCTCTAACAGGCTCCTCCTGGCACGTCTGTGATTGGTTCCAACTGAACCAATCAGAGCAGAGAGTTAGTCAGTGTCAGTGCCAAGTGCTGTAATTCAAATGAAAAGTGCAAGTAAGAAAAGTAGGCGATACTGCTAGTTTTCAGATATAAAACGCAGTGCAAACTAGAGCGTACAGTTTTTAAAAGCTTTTAAAAAGGATAAGCACGTAGTGCAATGAGTGCTCACAGAGCAGCAACAATTATATTTGACGCTATCGTGTCCGCACTACACGCTCCATTAAGTGTTCGGAGAGCTCTATCAGGCTCCTCCTGGCACGTCTGTGATTGGTTCCCCCTTAACCAGTCAGAACAGAGAGTTGGTGTCAGTGCTGTAATGGAAATTAAAAGTGTGGATAAGAAAAACGCACAATACTGTTAGAGTGCAGATATAAGACACAGTGTAAACTAGAGGGTAAGGTTTTAAAAGGATTTAAAAATATATGCACGTAGTGCAACAAGTGTTTGCAGAGTAGCAACAATTATATCTGAGACTGCATTTACCCCAATTTCAAACACACTGAAAAAGAGAATCACAAAACATTGTAACATTCTGTGAGTGACTGGTAGTGATTGGCCCATGGCCTTGTTTTCTTTCAAAAGTAGCACTAGTCTAAGGGAAAACACTCTTCATACACACATCAGAAATAGTGATCTCACTCAAAGAGTCTATGACACCTCATGGGGGCTGCCACCTGTGATTGGATTGTATCCATGTGGGACATGTGGAGCCTGTCCTTTCACAAAACAATGCAAATAAATTGATATGGATACTAACTGCCCCTGGATCCTCAAACACCATACTAATTGCAACGCTGAGAATGTTATTTATATGATCACTTGCTCATGCCCACTAAAGGTATGTTGAGATGACAACACTAAAAACCTGTCTCAGAATCAGCAAAGACCGGCGCACTAATAGGTGCAGGAAGAGTGCAACCCATATGAAAAACATTTCTTGGAAAAGCAATGCACTAACAAGGGCATTACATGGGTAATACTTGAGAAGGTTAACCCATGCCCCTCCTACAATATGTCCAAGATCCTTCTTGAGAGGGAACAGAGATTGGTGTACTGCCTCAGGACACACATACATGGGTTTAACAACAAAATACTATGATTTCAACTTAAATGGTGTAGGAAAGTCCTCCTTTTTGCCCTGGTCACCCCCAAACGGTTTGGACAGATATTGGTGGTTGCTGACTCTTGGTTGTGCCCTGGGTACTGCTTACCAGTCCTAAAGCCACTTCTCTGTGTACAATGGCCATGCAAATTAGCTGATCATAATTGGCAGTATGAACCTGCCTATAAGTCCCTAGTATATGGTAGGACATGTAGGTTTATGGACCCCAGTATAGGTAGTGCACCCATAGATGCATTGCTGAGGTACCCAGTGTCATTTTTAAGGCAGACTTGTCTTGCTGGCTGCTTTTAAACTAAAGTTATATGCAAATTCAACTTTGGAATTAAAAGTACTTCCAAAGAGTTAAACCACCTTATTCTTACATATATGTCACCCCTAAGATATGCCCCAAGTTCCCCTAAGGCTGGGGGCTATGTAACTATAAGCAGGAACCTTATAAAAATTGTTTTATAAACCCTGGTGGGGTAAAATAGCCAAATTTGTTTTCCATCACTGTAGTGAACGGGCTCCATTGGCTAAAATGGGGAGACTTTATTTTAATTAATAAAGTCCCCATAGGAGCCAGATATTTCAAGTTTGATATCAAATTGATTGTTATAATAAATGCAGCAACTTGCCATTGTTGAATTTAATATAACTAGTTCAGGGAAAGGGTTTTAGAACTCTCCCTGAAAGTTGCCAACTTCAACTCTGTAGTGCCTGAGGGAGGATATCTACCTCAGCAGAAGGTGAAACAGGATGGGGGGAGAGCATCCAAGCTGCTCTTCAAAGGAGAGAAGTACATTTAGAGCAGTTAAGATCCTCCCCCATTTCCTGCAAACCCAGACAACCAGGTGCCTTCTTGACTAGAATAGGAGAAGGCAGGAGAAAGATGTGTTAAGGATTTTTTACCGCACAAGTGGCGGGCCTCAACCAGACCTAACCTCCAAAATTCAGTTTCTGCTATTTTGGATCTTTAAGGAATGTTGCTCCCTGGGATTGATTGTTGCCACACTTCCCAGGAAATAGTCATCCAAGGGGGTAGTGACCTGCCTGTGATTGGAAAGTTGACCCTTCCTGCTTTCCACCCCTGGAGCAAGGATAAATATGGCTAAGCTGCACCCCCACTCACCCTACCAGGAACAAGAGAAGAAGAAGAAGGACTGCCTTGCTGGACACCTGACCTGGACACTGCATTCTGAAAGACTGCACCAGCTGCACAGTTGGGCTTCCCTGGGTTCAACTGATTCAAGAAGGGACTCCCTGCTTGCTACATGGGAAAAATAGCTAATCAGAGTCCCCTGAATCAGATCCTGAAGAAACTGACTGGCTGACCACTGACCAGTGGTCGTTTTAGAGTTTGAGCCAGGTGCATTCTGGAAGCTGGAGTCCTAGCCCTCAAAGAGCAACTCGGAGTGTCTGGAACCTTGGGGTGAGCTGTGGACTTCTATAGGGCCTTCAAAGACCTTCTGGAAGAAGATCCAGAAGTTTGGAGAAGATTGAATAACTTTTGATAGAAAGCTCCATAAAGGGGTCACCCGCTGTGGTGAGTCAAGCCTGCTTACCTCAACCACCACCTAGCCTTACTTGCAGGCTCGTCCCCTTGAAAAGCTCTTGAGCCCCAGACTTCCAGGATTTCACCTGGGGCTCCTGGAAAGGTAATCTGATGACCTTGCTTCGAAATCAGCTTAATGTGGAGGGTCGATCCCCATCGGAAGGAAAAAGCTCCAAAAAAGTGACAAAGTCCTAATGTAAAAAGTTGACAGGGACTTCCTGCACAGCATATCCAAGGAGGGATCCAGGGACATCTGATCAAGATTCAGCTTTGGCCAGGACGAGGATTTCCTTCCTAAAAAATCATCTAAGTCCGAAGGTAGAATTCTTCACCAAGGTGTCCTGCAAACCTCTGTACGCTTCTGGAGAGACTTAACTCTCTCCCTTATTGGTAAACTAGCACTAGCCAAAATGATACTACTCCCAAGATACTTGTACGCCCTTCAAGGTACATTCTTTATGATCCCTAGTACATATTTTAAAATGATTGACAGGCTTCTGATTGATTTATTGTGGGCAGATGGACGCAAGCTAGTGAGCCTCTCCATGTTGAAGAGACCATGGACTCACAGAGGTATTGAAGTCCCTAGTGTAGAACTGTATTATATGGTGCCACACCTGGAGCATGCTGTCTCTTGGTTGAATGCGGGATCTCATGTGGAGGGGATGCTCCCTACACTACTCATGTCGGACTCTCGGGTCCCCTCTAATACACTCTACTTCATAAGTTACCTGGCAGGAATTTTGGGGGAAACACTGAAAAGGGTGTTACAACAGGCACCCTATGCTCCAGACCTACCACTCTGGATTTTGCATCCTTTACGTAGTGTCACGTAGGCTCTCATTCTTCTAATGAGACTACTGGATTTTGAGCGGCAGAATCGCCCGCAGTGTGGGAGACTAAGGCCCTCATTACAACCCTGGCAGTAAATTCTGCTTACCGCCGTGCCGATGGCCGCCAACATACTGTGACCGCGGCGGTATTCCGCCACAACACAGACACCCACACAAGTCCGCCCCACCAAAGGTCAGTGATAAACTGGAGATAGCAAAACCTACACCGTCACGCCAACAGGAATACGCCCAAAGTATCACGACCCACGAATCAACGCAGCGGTCTTTCAACTGCGGTGACCCCTTGGCGGTACATACGCCTACAAAACTACACCACATTGGACAATTCAAAATACACACACCTGACACATATACACAACCACACCCTCACACTCATACCACTATAAAACACACACCCACATTACCCACAACCCTTTCAACAAATATATTAGAACAAGCAGAGAGAGAAAAGCAAAGAGCACACCTTCACCCAGAGGCACAGAACACCATCACCTATACATCATCCATGCAGATCACATAACACATCACAACATAGCACCCCACACATCACCTCACACATATCACTCACACCACATCATGGCACCTCAAAGACACGGCAGGTTTTCTGAGGAGGAGCTAAGGGTCATTGTGGAGGAAATCATCTGGGTAGAGCCACAGCTATTTGGATCACAGGTGCAGCAGACCTCCATTGCAAGGAAGATTGAGCTATGGTGGAGAATCGTCGACAGGGTCACTGCCGTGGGACAGCATCCAAGAACCAGGGATGACATCAGGAAGAGGTGGAAAGACCTATGGGGGAAGGTGCGTTCCGTGGTATCAAGACACCAGATTGCAGTACAGAGGACTGGCGGTGGACCCCCACCTCCTTCCCCACAACTAATAACATGGGAGGAGCATGCATCCTGAGAGCCTCGCAGGAGTAGCCGGAGGACTGGACACTAGTAAGTCAACTCTCTATTTCTTTCACCCCTCAACGTGCATGCCATCACGTACTCCCACCCTCACTCCCATCACTCCACCACCTCACATATACCCCACCATCACAACCCACCCATCCCAAAACCAAGCCCTGCATGCAACAGCAATACACGGACACCCATCAAAGACCTGCATAGACACCCATCACCACAGCATGCACACTAGTGACAATCACTTAGGCCACCCCAATAACATCTCACACAACCCAAAGGTGCCTTGCTAATAACAACCATAGAGGGAAACATATCCATGCACAAGATGGCACACGCAGATACAATAACACCTCATTTGCATCCCAACAGGACCCCTACCCAACGTCACCGGACAGGAGGTGCCAGCTACATCCAGTTCCCCCACAGAAGAGGCCCAGAGTGATGACAGCAGCTAGGGTCAGTGGCAGTGGGCACACGGTTCAGGAGACAGAGACACAGAACAACAGGGAGCCTGGGAGGACTGCTGTGCGACAGGGGGAGGACAGGCCCAGGGAACCCACTCTCCACGAGGCACTCTCCAACATCATGGGAGCATACCACCATTCCTAGGAGACCATGGGCACGGTACTGGCCAAGTTTCAGGAGACCCAGCGGCTGCAGGAGGGACACTACATGGGGATCAGGGATGACCTCACCAAAATCTACACCATCCTGGTCACCATAGCAGGGGTGCTAGCTGATATGGGCAAGACAATGAGGGAGGCAGTGGCTCAACAAAGGGCCCCTGACACTAGCCAAACCGATGAACAGCCTTCCACCTCTGCCACCGCTAGTGGACAGGAGGCCCCGCCACAGGACCAACAGGACACCAGCACCCCACCCCCTGCAGAAGGAGAACCACCCCCCCCCATAGGTCCCTGCGATCCAGGCAGAAGACAGAGAACATTGCCAAGACCCCCGCCAGGAAATAGGACTCTCCTGATTGTCACCCTTCTGTCCCACTCTTTTACCCTGTCCACCTTGAACTGCCATTGCTCCCCTTCCTATGCCCTATTGACAATGCACCTGTGATACCAAGAAACTGGACTCTAACTGGACACCATCACCTCAGCCCATTGCACATACTCCTATACCTATTAGCACCTAAATAAACACCCTTTAAACAAATACCAATCTGGAGTCAGTCTGATGATTCACAAATGTATTACTACAATATTAGCAAAAAATTGCAAGGTCTATGTCCATTTACTCATACCAATGTATGACAGTTGTTGGGCAGCAGTACACATAGCAGAAGGCAGAATGGGGTACACAGATCTGAAAAAAGGAAATCCAAAGGGAACAGTCAGTGGTCGTAGATAGAGTTTAAGAAGCAGCCATGTGCAATGTCCTAAAGTTAACTGATATGTGAAGAGGAGTTGCAGTCCCTTACCTGTGTGTCACTGGAAGTACTGCAGGGTGATGTTTGTTCTGTTGTCAACATCTTCTTCCTCTGCCTCCTCTTCCTCACTGTCCACAGGCTCCACCGCTGCCAAAAGACCATCACCAGGCTCATCCTCCAGCAGAAAAGGCACTTGGCGTCTTAATGCCAGGTTGTGCAACATACAGTATGCCACGATAATCTGGCACACCTTCTTGGGTGAGTAGTACAGGGAACCACCTGTCAGATGGAGGCCCCGGAATCTGGCCTTCAGGAGGCCAAAAGTCCTCTCAATAATACGCCTAGTTCGCCCATATGCCTTATTGTAGCATTCCTCTGCCCTTGTCCTGGCATTCCTCACTGGGGTCAGTAGCCATGACAGGTTGGGGTAACCTGAGTCACCTGCAAATTTCGAGGGATACCTGTTAGGCACACACTCACCCTTAGGGACTACCCCATACCCAGACACCTACTCATACTGTGTTGGGACCTTGGGCTCACCTATTAGCCACACCCGGTGCCTCTGGAGTTGGCCCATCACATAAGGGATGCTGCTATTCCTCAAGATATAGGCGTCATTCACAGACCCAGGATACTTGGCATTTACATGGGAGATGTACTTGTTCATTTCTGCGGGGGGAACAAATGCCACTTGGGTCCCATCAATGGCACCAATGATGTTGGAGATATGTCCCAGGGCATAGAAATCAGCTTTCACTGTGGCCAAATCATCCACCTGGGGGAACACGATGTAGCTGCGCATGTGTTTCAGCAGGGCAGACAACACCCTGCTCAACACGTTTGAGAACATTGGCTGAAACATCCCAGATGCCATGGCCACTGTAGTTTGGAAGGAGCCACTTGCCAGGAAATGGAGCACTGACAGGACCTGCACAAGAGGGGGTATACCTGTGGGCTGGTGGATAGCTGACATCAAGTCTGGCTCCAATTGGGCACACAGTTCTTTGATTGTGGCACGATCAAGTCTGTATGTGATTATGATGTGTCTGTACAATCTGTGCTGTGACGCAGTTAGGTGATAGGCCATGTGCTCCCCTGAAATGGTGGCTGCCTGACTTGTGAGGAGGGACAAAGGGAAATGAGGTAACTGCGCTGGCATTGTGCAGCATCGTGGTAGGCGGTCGAAGACCGCCACGCAACTCCTCATTGGTTATCATTGGGCCCTATGGGTCCGAGGAGCCAATGGAGATGTAAGCTGGCTGTAACGGTACACACCGCCGCGGACGTCACCGTCATTTTCTAGATATTCACTCACTTGATACCTGACCATCAACAGGAGAGGACCTATACTGCAAGTGCTGCTGTGACCTGAGTCTGGAAGCGACAATGGCTACAGTGTCTGGGGAAAGGGCCCCTGCCTTCACTGTGGAGGAGTTGGACAAACTAGTGGATGAGGTCCCCCCTCAGTACACGCTACTCTACGGTCCTCCAGACAAACAGGTGAGTAGACTGTGAGCATGATGCGTGGGCAATGCCTGTTTGTAGTGGTGTGGATGGAACCCACATGTTGGGGGTTTCCCAGAGTGCTGCATGTAAGGTGGTCAGTGTATGTGCATCAGGGCACGGGTGGGTACTGGGGGGCAATGGTATGACGGTCCGGACGGGTGAGTAAATAAAGTTTTTCCCTCTATTTATCCCCTAGGTCAGCGCCCAGCAGAAGAAGGGTATTTGGTGTGCCATCGCTAAGGGGGTGCAGACCCTGGGGGTCTATCCCAGGCGGAGCACCCACTGCCGCAAGAAATGGGAGGACCTGCACCGCTGGAGCAAGAAGACGGTGGAGGCCCAGCTGGGGCTGGCCTCCCAACGTGGAAGGGGTGCCCGTCGCACCATGACCCCCCTGATGTTCTGCATCCTGGCAGTGGCCTATTCAGAGTTGGATGGGCGCTTGAGGGCATCACAGCAGCCGCAAGGGGTGAGTACAGTATCAGAAAGCTGACTCTGTGTGGTTTGGGAACTAGCTGGGTGGGGCCCTAGGCCAGGACGATCACTGCTGGGTTGGTCCCTTGTTTTCAGGCTCTGAAGCACCCCTATAAGCAATGTTACAATTGGGCAGCTACTAGTGTGCATGGTCCTGTGGGTGTCAGGTGTGAAGTTGCTGGCGTTAGGCATTGTACCCCATGGGCTGGTGACTATCATGGTGAGTGGTTGGGCAAGGCCTTGTACATAGGGCAACTCTGTGTGTGTTGTGTCCGCCAACGGTAGTGGTGTTGCTGGCATTGACCATGTGTGTCCTCTGTCTTTCCCCTCCTTCTTGTTTTGTCACCCTGTCCTTGTGTGCATTAGCATCATCTGGTGGAGGAGCTGAGGCACCGGCGACTCAGGGAGCTGCATCCCACATGGTCCATGAGGGTGAATCCACAGAGGGTGAAGGCACCAGTGGGATGGAGGGCGAGGGGAGCTCCACGACGGGGACAGGAGGGGATTCCAGCGACAGTGATTCCCCCTCTGATGAAAGCTCCCTGGCGGTGGCGGACACCTCTGGGCCGACCCCAACAACAGGTACAGCTGCCACCCCCCCTACCAGCACCGCCCTCCCAGCAGCCCCTCAGTGTGTTTCCCGTGCCCGCTCACCCAGGAGGGTGGGCATATCCTTCACCCCAGGCACCTCAGGCCCTGCCCCATCAGCCCTGCTGCCCTCAGTGAGGAGGCTTTTGACCTCCTGAGGTCCCTCACTGTTGGGCAGTCAACCATTCTGAATGCCATCCAGGGTGTTGAGAGGCATTTGCAACAAACAAATGCATACCTGGAGGGCATTCATTCTGGCGTGGTGGCCCAACAGAGAGCATTTCAGGCTCTGGCCTCAGCACTGATGGCAGCCATTGTCCCTGTGTCCAGCCTCCCCCCTCCAACTTCCACTACCCAGACCCAGTCCCCTCTACCTCACCCTATCCCAAGTACACCTTCAGACCAGCATGCACACACATCAACACACAAATTGGCTCAGGAAAACATAAGCACCACACATCATCACACAGGCACTCACACAAGCACCATAACCATGCACACACACCAACATCCACTTCCTCCACTGTGTCCCCTCCTCCACGTCCTCCACCTCCCTCCCACTCTTGTCTACACTCACACCTGCATGCACTACATCATCAGCTACTGCCTCCATCACTAGCACGCCCATCACGACACACCGCTCACGATGAATCACCACCCCCACAACCATTCACACGTCCCCTGTGTCCTTCCCAGTGTGTCTGTGAGCCCTCCTCCCAAAGTACACAAACGCAGGCACACATCCACTCAACAGCCATCCACCTCACAACAGCCTCCAGTCCATGCACCTTCACCCAAACTCAGCAGACGTACACCTCCTACAACCACTACCTCTTCCTCCACTCCCACACCCCCTCCATCTTCCCATCACAGTGTGTCTAAAAAACTTTTCCTAGCTAACTTTGACCTCTTCCCTACTCCTCCCCCCGTCCTTCCCCTAGGGCCAGGATCCCAGCCCAGCACCTCAGCCACCAAATCTGTGCCTGCTGTGGTCCCTGCAAGTCCGGGTGGATCGAAGGGGGCACCCATCAGAGCTGCCAGTGTGCCACCTACAGATGTGAAGGACCACCTGATTCCGCTACCTGCCAAGGTCAAGAAGGGGCCGGCATCCAGCAGGGCAAAGTCGCAACACCAATCCAGCAAGGCCTCATCTAAACACAAAGAGGACAGTGCCAAGGTCCCATCAGCGACTACCAAGGTGGGGAAGGGACACAAAACAAAGGACAAGTCACCTCAGGGCACAATGCCTCCTGGTGAGGGGCTGGTGACCACCATTTCCTCAGAAATGCCAGCGACCTGCGCTGTGGTCGTAATCCCATTTTTTTTACCGCCAGCCTGTTGGCGGTGTTACCACTGCTTTAACACCGACCGCCAGGGTTGCAATGACGGCCTAAGTCTGACCCACTGCAGGTGACACCTGTCGCCCCAATCCGGGTTTCGCTCCGGCCAACTAGCAGTGCCTCATCTCCACTCAAGGGCAAGGATGACTGGGCAGCCAAGCGCATGACATGATTGGTTTCTCAAGGAAGCCGTGGTCGCTAAGGTCTAATCCGTTTCTCTCAGTTACATTTAGTTTCATAAATACAATGACAAACAGAGGCAGTATAGGTTTCAATAATGATTTTAATAAAACAACTGCATCTTAGTTAGCAAAATGTGAGCTGCCATAACCAGGACGACACAACATAACAATATTAAAATTGTGCCGAAGAAAGTGAAGCATAAGAATAACGCTACCATATTGTTACTATATTCTGTAGACTAACTCCTACCTAAGCTATAATAGAGCACAGCGTGTTAAGCTCTAATTCTGCCCGCCAGGTTCCCCTGGGAAGACATCATCCCCAATACCTGAGCAAAGGCCTTCAGTCTGCAAGACAGCTGCAGCGAAGCATTCGACAATCAGCATACAGACGTGGTTCTCTGGCTGGAATCTCCCTCTAACGTGTAAGAGACAAGGAAGTGTTTTTATAACAATACAGCTGATGATCTGAGAAAATGTCCATACGTAAGGATGTGTGTTTTCTACAAATGTTGGAGACTAAACTTATACCAGTTCACCGGCAATGTACCATGGTGTAGCCTTGGAAGAAGCACAGAGTGAGCAAGAATGTCTTGTTTGAGAACAGAATGCTGGCCTAGGCAAAAACAGTTAGATAAACGGAAAGTAAAACAAGACTGTAAAAGTGGCTATTGTAATAATAAAATAAAGCAGAATAAAATATATGTAGGTTAGGGTGCACAGCGGCTTGGCCTAGTGTGTAAAAATAACATGCATGGAGCTATAGCTAAAATGGCTACACAACAGTAGGATAGTAGAGTCCATGTCGATTCAGCACTGGAGGGACTGGGGTTGTCTCACATTGGGGATCTCTACCCGGGGGGGGGTTAATCCCATATGCTGAGATGGTACAGACTTTTTCCCTAGGTCCGGGTCACTTTTTGCTATACCAAAAGGTCTTGGCCATGGCAACACTTTTCCTGATGTGCCACCCTGGTCTGTCACCCTCACTGCTCTACTGGAGTTAGCCGGTGGTCGATGGCTAGTGTCTCATCTACATAGGGCATTGCATGACAACCTTCCCAAATGGCCCTTCCATGTTCAAGTTAAGTGGGAGGGGTTGCAATTAGTTCTCTTGATGGGTAAAGATTGGGAAGGCATACATGATGGGGTCCACTGTGCCAGCTCCAATGCCAGGTTTAAACTTTCACAATATAACTTCATACACCAAACTTACATTTCTCCAAAGACCCTGCTTATAATTTACCCCGCACACTCTTATGTGTCCTCAGTGCTGCAGCCACGCGGCAGACTTAATACACATAATCTGTGGCTGTGTAGTCCTCAACTCATAATGGCAAATGATTCTCGCCAACTTTAACAGAGCCTCTCAATGGAGGATACTGCTAGAAAGTCAACAAGTAATACTGGGCCTTCTCCCCTCCCCCTCTAGTAAGAAACTTAGTAGAAAATGTGTCCTCATGAGTTCTCACGCTAGAAAAATGACATATCGCCATAACGTGGTTGAGTTGTGAACCCCCAGAGTATACTGAGTGATTTAGGGATGTCACGGGCCACAGCAGAAGAGATCCAAATGAAACACGTTGGTCCCTGTGCCATGCGGGAAGATGATCTCTGAGCCTGGGCGGCTATGCTGGCTGATCTAGGGGAACCTCCCAGAGATGAAACCACTGCATAATTAACTACACATTTCCACAGTGTTGATATGTAATGTCATTACTATGTATAATGTTTCTGGCTTCTAATCATTGTAATCTCTCATACAAGAGCTAGGGGACTGGGTAGGTTTTGAATGTGTTGAGATGATTTTATTGGTTAATAGCCTATTTTACTTGCATTATCACTTGCTGTAACGTGTTGTTTATCAAGTTTGATCTCCTTATGAAACTCAATTTATGAATGTGTGAGGCTATCCCGTATATTTCTAAATACTCTCTAGGTCCTGCTTACAAAAATTGGGATAACAAATCATATATATAAATAGGGAAATTCCCACTCAAACGAAGGGACGTGTTTGCTATTTCTGTTAGTGTCATGGAAGAAAAGACAGATGAGAGAAAGGAAAATTATTTGATCATAAGTGAACAAAAGTAGGACTAACACAGAAAGAAGGTGAATGAAAGAAAAAAAGAAATTACAAACCTTTTGTCCCTTCACAGGTCCATTCTGTTGAGGACATGTGGTGAGGCACCGATTGCATCGCATATCAAGTTCATGCCAGACTGCTCAAGTGCTGCCAGACTGTCAAAAGCATGAGTCAGTGTAGGAAGATATCTTTCAAACTGTCCTGTAGAAGAAGTGAATAGTAGAAATGCCAGAAAAAGAGTATATGAGGAAGAAAGGAGCGAAGCACTCAATAAGCAAAAGCATGTACTATAGAAAGGATATACATTGTGGTAGAGATAAGATGAGCAGGTCTAATAGGCATGATTGAAAGAATACAAAAAATGGAAGAAGGAAAACGAAAATGAAAATAAATATAAAAGGGTGACTAATGGTTGAAAAGAGGGATTTAAAGAAAAGACATAGAGCAAAGTGGAGCAGAGTCAGGAAAAGTCACCTACAAGCTATCAGGCAAACAAACAAAAATAAAGAGAATGGACGGTAGAAGATGTAGTGAGGAACAGGGTCCACCTGTTACGTTTCCTATTAACCTCTCAGCTGCCAATGATGAAAATGTAAAATGCATCACTACAGCATTAGATAATACCTCAACTGTATGTAGCTCTACGGTTATAAGGACAAACACATTGACTGTGTTGTTCAGTTAAACCTTTACTACAAGCAGTTTGAGCACCGTTGGCACAAAGTGTTTAACACAGGAAAAGTATTATATCTTGGTACAAAACAGCTTTCAAAGCCTATTTCCACAGCACCTGCTTCTGTTTTTTATCAGCTTCCAACCCTAGGAAAGAAGCCTGGGAATTTGTCTCTGAATTATCATGTTGAGCCTGCGTTGGCTCTGAAATCCTTGAATTGTCCGGCCTCAGCAGAGCTCTCGGTGAATCTGCCTTCATTGTTTCATTCTAAAATAGATAATATTCGGACTCCATTACTAATTTCGGCAGACAAATTTATTTTCCCCTAATAGTCCTTCATCGTCATGAACTCAACTCTCTCTGCTTATTGCTTTGTATTTCTTATCTGTTTGTTATCCTTTTTCCTCTTTCTTTATTCGTGATAGACATTTAGGGCCAGGGGCCAGATGTAGGAAACGTTTAGCGAGTCGCAAACGGCAAAAATTGCTGTTTGCGACTCGCTAAACGCGTTTCCCAATGCAGAAATGCATATTGCGAGTCGGTACTGACTCGCAATATGCATTTCAGAATCGCAAATAGGAAGGGGTGTTCCCTTCCTATTTGCGAGTCTGAGTGGTATGCAATACCATTTGCGACCGCATACGCGGTCCCAAATGGTATCGCAGTTACCATCCACTTCAAGTGGATGGTAACCCACTCGCAAATTGGAAGGGGTCGCCATGGGACCCCTTCCACTTTGTGAATGGACCCAAAAATATTTTTTCAGGGCAGGGAGTGGTCCCAGGGACCACTCCATGCCCTGAAAAAAAAACGAAACGAAAGGTTTCGTTTTTTTTTTTAAGTGCAGCTCGTTTTCCTTTAAGGAAAACGGGCTACACTTAAAAAAAAAAAAACTGCTTTATTGAAAGCAGTCACGAACATGAAGGTCTACTGACGACAGCAGGCCTCCATGTTTGCGAGTGCCTATACTCGCTATGGGGCCTCAATTTGCGACCCACCTCATGAATATTCATGAGGTGGGTCATTGCGACCCCATAGCGAGTTGCAGTCGGTGTCTGAGACACCGTACTGCATACCAATTTGCGAGGTGCTAATTGGGAGTCGCATGGACTCGCACTTTGCACCTCGCAAATTTTTAAGTTGCTACATCTGGCCCCAGATGTATGAACAGATTTTGCACTCGCAAACAGCGAAATCGTCCGTTTGCGAGTGCAAAATCGAGGTCTGCAATGCATCAAATGCATTCGCAGACCAAAAACAGAAAATCGCAAAAATTACGATTTTCTGCGTTGCGACCTGGATTTTGCGAATCGCAATTTGCGATTCGCAAAATCCAGGTCGCAATACAATTCTGCAAAAAATCGCAAATTGAGATTTTTCGCAGAATGGTATTTTGCAAGTGCAAAATACCATGACTTGTAACCTGGAGGTAACCTGGTGCAAAATTTTAAAATGCAGTAAATCTGCATTTTTAAATTTGATATGTAAAGCACACATGCCCTTTTAGCATGTGTGTACTTTACATGTGGAAAAAAAAAATGGGGTGCAGGAGAGGGGGCCTTAGGCCCCCAGCACCCTGGCCCTTTGCTTTTCCCAAATTGCGATTTCTGTTTCAGAAATCGCAATTTGCGAAATGCAAAAAATTTGCAGCTATGGGCCAACAGGCCCATAGCTGCGAATGGGGCCAGTATCGCAATTTGAGATTCGGTAATTGCATTTGCGATTTATAAGAAATCGCAATTACCGAATCGCAAATGTGATACATGGCCCTTTGCGAGTCGGTAATTGCGATTTCTTAAAAATCGCAATTACCGAATCGCAATGGGCCAGATTCATACATCTGGCCCTTAGCAACTACTTCTCTGTCCCTAAATATCGGCAATAAGTACCAGCCACTATTTTGTTGTTTCTTATGTAATACCTCTCCTCAAAACACTGAGGGGCATATTTATGAGGGTCTTGCACTGACCTTGGCAAGGTAGAGTGATGCAAGGCCAGCACAAGCATTAATCATCTTGAAGAAATCATCATTTTTTCCAAGGTTTAAGTAGGGTAGACGCCTTGCCATATCCAGCTGCCTCACACATCAATTAATATATGCAGTGTAGGCATTCTCCCTCAAAATTCAACACAAATGTAACATGGTGGTATTTATGAGTGTAGCAATTCGTCACTAATTGTGTGGGAATGCAAAGCGGAGCCAGAAATGTGCTAGAATTGCTGCAAGTTGTCAAACCAGGCATAGGAAATGACACTGGCTGTGGTAAATAAATCACCAACAAGAGAAAACACATTGGCAAACTCAACTACACCACGGAGGTCCTCATGCTGCAACTTGGAGTAACTAGGAGACCACAACCACCATGACAAAGGAAGCAAAGAAGGGGAGAGCGTGTTTTCTGGCGCGCATATGCCTCATTGACTCAGGGAGGAGGAGGTCATGCAGTTCTACAGACCTAAAGAGAGACTTTCTGGAGAAGATTGCGCCAGGTCGCCAGCCACCAACTTCAAGGCCCATTAACTTTCCAGCATATATCAAATTGATGGCTGTGCTCCACATGCTGACATCAGGTTCCCTCCAAATCAACACTGCCAGATTGGCAGGAATTTCAAACGGTACAATTTCTGCATGATTACCATTTGTTCTGGAAGTAATCATAAAACACACCCCAGTACATTCTTTTCCCCAAAACAACACAACAATAACTGCAAACTAAGCAATTATTTTATACCCTTGCTGGATTTCCTGATGTTCTTGGTGCCATTGAATGCACACATGTGCAATTGGTACCCCCTGTTGCAACATCCTACCTGTTCCAGAACCGCAAAGACACATACTCCATCAATGTCTAGGCTATTGTGGACCATCAGGGAATGTTCATAAATTTGCTGGCCAAATGTCCAGGAAGTGCACATGATGAGTACATCTTCCATCACTGTACCATGAATGAGCGCTTTCAGAATGGCACATATGGGAATCGGCTACTAATTGGTAAGGAAATCAGACATATCTATGGTACTAACTAAGAAGTGGTAATGTATGACATTACAGGTGTCTGTGTTTGTGTATGGCTCTCGTGTCATCTGCACATGGTGGGACTAACTCACACCTAAATGTGGATAATTATGTCCCATTGTATTCTTTTGTTACTAATCCTGCAATGGAAGTAGCAAAGAATCAACTGCTAGAAGTACTGTTTCATTACGCACTGTGCAATTAAACAGAACAACTTTTTCTGCACTGGATAACAAATAAAAAGACAAATCATGTTGTTCACATGTAAACTCAATATAATCAGAAAGGGCACATATTATGTAAGTATGAGATGTGTGGATATTAAATAGTGTATTTAGTCTGGTTAATTAGTCAAAGTTACACTACATTTATGCATGTCAATCAAATAATGTGTCTCTAAGTGAATGTGCCACACATGGCCAAAAATCAGTATGTTGACCAATAGAACATAACATGTGTAAATGTCAGTTCTAGGTACATATGAGATACCAATTACAAAGGCTCTGCTATTCCTACATTTTTGAACCACACACACATAGATAATATCCTACATTGACATAGTACATGAGTGTGACAAATGAACAGTTTGGTGGGTCATGTTGGCTACATTTCCTGCAACCCAGTCCATCAATGTAAAACTGGCACACTAAATCAAAATGCTGTCAAATATGTCATACACCAGAAAATATCATATAATGAAATGCAACAAAGCTGAGATTTAACGGTGTACACAGGATCCTAAACTGAACACTCTCTTGCCACATCAATGTTGTCAGAATCAAGTCAAATAAGTACTGATTCACCTGCAAGGCAAAATCACATACATATATGTGAAATCTAAACATCTTATTTTATGTTTAAAGCTTGTTATCTTTAACAACATCAGTTTGTCCAATATACAATTGTCAACATTGACATATCTATGTGTCAATGTAAGACCAGCGTGATACCTTGCCATTTGAAAAGCATTAGCTGTTGTATGACCAAAACATATAAAAATATCCATATCAGGTTGTTGGAAAGTGATTATATGTACTAGGCAAATATAGCCATGCTAAAGTCAGTACACAAATCAAAGGTCTGATAATGTCATTTGTGCAAGAAATTACACCATAGCTGTATCTATGCCAGGCATCCTGATCGTAAGTTTGTAACTTTGCAGACATCGTGAGTGCAAATAACACTGAGGTGTTAAGAACATTCCAAAGTACATATCATAGTCATCAACTGCCTAAATATAAAAGTCACCATGTAGAATTGTCCTATGTCTCAGGACATGGCCAATATGTGCTATGATGCATTGAACTTGAAGATACATGTGTAAAACAATTGCCAACAGTACCTAACACATATCTGTTATAAGTGAAAGAAATGTGTATGAGTCTGCCAGCATACCTAACACACATAGTTATGTCTAAGCAACTAAGGGCCTGATTTAGAATGTGGTGGATGGGGTTACTCCATCACAAATGTGATGGATATATTGTCCACTGTATAACGATTCCATGATAGCCTATTGAGATCGTAATACGGCAGAGAGATTATCTGTGACAGAGTAACCCAACCATTAAACTCTAAATCAGGCCCTAAGTTCTAACTTATAACCTGTATATTGTTTGCACTTTTCAGGGGCCAAGGATATGGGTTGCAGCCAGCAGTCCTGAGGCAGAGGTAGAAAAACATGTTAACAGTGCTCTGACCAAGAAAAGGAATGTTGTTGCGAGGAGCTGTGGGGTCCTAAACTCTCAGTTCTGCTGCCTGCAGATGCCAAGCGGAAGACTATTGTACACACCCCCAATTGGTGTGTACAACCATACTTGTGCGTGTAATATTGCATAATGTCTGCATAAAAAAACAATGTGCCATGGGACTATGAGCCACAAATCCCCAAGGAACATGAAGAGGATGCTGACAGTGGTGATGAAATATGGCAACAATGGCAGGCCGCCGAAGATGGAACCAGGTTATGAATGTTTTTTTTTCATAATCAATTAAAATGGATGCTAATACTTCAATAATATAGGTCAGCTTATCACCAAACAAATACTTGTTTTTAACTCACACATTGTGTAGTGTATATGTGAATGTCACTTTACAATTAGAGTCACTAACATCTTGTCAACTAGATGTAGGCCTCAACATGTATGAATGATGTTGTCTGAGCTGTGGATCAGCAAGAAGCAATAACGCCAAATATGAGAAAATCAACACGGAAAGACAGTGATGCAGTGTACTCTATGAAAGAGACAGGGCTGGACTGGCACATATATAGATATGGCCCATTCCTATATTCATACTCAGTGCAGTGCAGCCCAGGTAGCTTTTCTTGCTCTTTTCTGAGGCATCAAAGTGTGTTTCATATGGTACTTAGTGGATCACAAATTACATCACCCACAAATTAAGAATCAGAAACAAACTCCTATTTATACTGTCTCACATATGAACTAGCATGCAAAATGGCATCACTTTGGATGAGCAATTGTCACAGCAGATATTATCACAGAGCATGTGTGACAGCTGTCATAGACCAAGGCCTACCCTCAGGTATAGATGTTCATTTGTCATTTGTAAAGAATGCATTCATGCATGTGTAGGGATCCACAAAACTGCACAAATGTAACACTTTTCCTGGACTGATTGTAAATACCACATCTGACCACGGTTGATGCAATACCCATTTACAGTGCCTTGCACAGCAATACAAGGAGGACCAAAGGCCTGTAACAAAACATAATCAACTGCTGAAGTAGCAATGTGTAACAGTAACCAGAGTAGCAAGACAGGGGAGAGGTTTGCAAACCATCACATTACATTAGAAAGGCAGAGATGGGTGATTTGTGAAGCGTGCATGTCAAAATGCAAGCATAAATGCATGGGTGTGTACACAAATTCATAGAACATGGTGCAATGGAGGTGTTTGTTTGTACATTTCCCCTGCATGATAAGAGTAATGTGTCCCTTGCCTGAGTGCCCAACTGCATAGTTGTGTGGCTCAATAATTTGTGTACATTCCCAAAGAGAAACATGGAATATGCATGTGTGGCAGCATACTGTGTAGTGAACAGTAGCCGTCAAGATGTCCAATCAACCCTAGTTCGCTGCAGTGAGGCCTGCTTTCTCAATTACATCTTGCCAAGTCCTGTTGCTGTGTATTGCAATCTCCCCTGTTCAGCATCAGGTTGATCTTGAAATGTCTGCATGATAAAATCAAGTGCAGAATGCATGTGCTTGTGGGAGACATAAACAATATATATATTGAAATGGGCAACAGTGTGCAAATGGTTAAAAATGTGTGTGTGCTGGTAGTGTGTTCTATGTGACAGACAATAGAACAGCAAAAAGGGACTGTAGAACTAAACAGTGTGTGCAGACTGACTATGGGACTGATTTAGAGTTTGGCAGACAAGTTGCTCCATCACAAATCTGATGGATATCCCATCCACTGTATTACGATCTCCATAGGAGATAATGGGATTGTGATACGGCAGGCAGGATATCTGTCATGTTTGTGATGGAGTAACCCTGTCCGTCAAACTCAACATCAGGACTTCTGTGTGCTGCATGTCACTACGCTGGTAGAAGCATGATACATGTGGATTACAGCATTGGTTACTGAATGTACTGTGACAGCACATAGAGTGCAGAAGTGGCTGCCCCACTTCATTACAGGGAGGACGTTGCCTTCATTTCTGGGTACAACATGAGTGCCTGGTCCAAACATAAAGAGTAGAAGAATCACAAAAGATGGAGTTTCACAGTCCAGCAACGCTGCAAGCTCGATGGGGCATACACTAAAGTATGTGAGGGATACCCTGTCTCTGTGCTTTCATAGGTGTGTTGCATCCCTGATACATCAGAAGGAAGGGGCATTTAAACATAGCAGGAAGAGAGTAATTGGCTGAATAGTGAATCTAAAAGAGTGGTGCATAGGCCCTAGGTTCAACCTTTACAGGCATATATTACTGTGGAGGGCATTCAGGTGTGTGCCCTGGTAATGCAAATTAAAATTGATGTGTGAGCATTCTGCTCTGTTTTCACGCCTTGATGTGCTGCCATGATGCCTGTTGTTCCCCCAGCTAGGTAATAAGGACTACACATGCATTCCTTGAACCCACAGTGACTACAAGTGCAATCTGCCTTGCCTCCTGTCATGAAATCTCAGGGACATGAAAGAATTCCAACCACCTTGCTCCGGCAGCTGGAGACTGCCATCTGTCACTCTGACCTGCCAAGTGGTGCCACCCCAGTCTTGGACTAATGGCAGTGACCCTAATGTGTTTACTCCAACAGAAGCCATGCTTCTACTGTAAACTGTGCGCATCGACCCTGTTGTGCGGGTCTGAACCAGTGCATAGTACATGTTGTGCAGTTTTCAAATCTTGCATTGCCGCCATTACTTTATAATTTATTCTAGCTGTAGTAGTGCAATGCATCCATCATGCAAAGTATGTTTGCACTAGCGATGCGCCTGGAAAAACAAAACACAAATATTGAAAACATTCTGGTAGTACTCAGAAAATGATGCAATGGGTGTGGAAGGCTGCCTACTAGGAATTGTGAAAGTTAGTTTCACTTTCTGTTACAGTCTGTTAGTTTGAGCTGGTTGTTGTTGGTATCTGGACAGTGTCTTGTGGATTTTTTTGAGATTGTGTTGTAGTTGGTGTTTGGTCTGTACTTGTCCGCTGTTGTTAGAATTTTGCATATTTTTATAGCCTATTCTATAGGTATTTGTCTTTCTACTGACAGGTTCTTGTGAATTTTGGTATTTTTGTAGGTAAGGTATAGGTAAGAGTTTCAGGGGTGTTCTGATGGGGTTTATTATGTTAAGAAGAGATAGGGTCATGTCGGGGAGGGCTAGGGGTAAGAATTTCACTGAGACAGAATTTGGGGGCTTAATTTAGATAATCATGCACTACCTGCCACACATCGTGGCTGCTGGGGATAGGACAGCGAAGACCCCCTCCAAAGGACAGGAAAGACATTGGGAGCGGATGGATCTTTTGTTTTGAAGAGAGTGCACAGCCTCCCAGTTGAAACATTGATGGGCTGATGTTATTGCATGTGAGCCTGATCTGGTTGATCTGCTGGGTTTGGAGATAAGGTGGCCCTTAGGTATGTATTTATGTTCCATCTGCACATAGTTATTGTAAAGAAATGGCTCCCTGATGCAGTTACCCCCCACTTTTTGCCTGATACTGATGCTGACTTGACTGAGAAGTGTGCTGGGACCCTGCTAACCAGGCCCCAGCACCAGTGTTCCTTCACCTAAAATGTACCATTGTATCCACAATTGGCACACCCTGGCATTCAGATAAGTCCCTTGTAACTGGTACTTCTAGTACCAAGGGCCCTGATGCCAAGGAAGGTCTCTAAGGGCTGCAGCATGTCTTATGCCACCCTGGAGACCTCTCACTCAGCACAGACACACTGCTTGCCAGCTTGTGTGTGCTAGGGAGGACAAAACGAGTAAGTCGACATGGCACTCCCCTCAGGGTGCCATGCCAGCCTCTCACTGCCTATGCAGTATAGGTCAGACACCCCTCTAGCAGGCCTTACAGCCCTAAGGCAGGGTGCACTATACCATAGGTGAGGGTACCAGTGCATGAGCATGGTACCCCTACAGTGTCTAAACAAAACCTTAGACATTGTAAGTGCAGGGTAGCCATAAGAGTATATGGTCTGGGAGTCTGTCAAACACGAACTCCACAGCACCATAATGGCTACACTGAAAACTGGGAAGTTTGGTATCAAACTTCTCAGCACAATAAATGCACACTGATGCCAGTGTACATTTTATTGTAAAATACACCACAGAGGGCACCTTAGAGGTGCCCCCTGAAACTTAACCAACTGTCTGTGTAGGCTGACTGGTTCCAGCAGCCTGCCACACTAGAGACATGTTGCTGGCCCCATGGGGAGAGTGCCTTTGTCACTCTGGGGCCAGTAACAAAGCCTGCACTGGGTGGAGATGCTAACACCTCCCCCAGGCAGGAGCTGTGACACCTGGCGGTGAGCCTCAAAGGCTCACCCCTTTGTCACAGCCCAGCAGGGCACTCCAGCTTAGTGGAGTTGCCCGCCCCCTCCGGCCACGGCCCCCACTTTTGGCGGCAAGGCTGGAGGGAACAAAGAAAGCAACAAGGAGGAGTCACTGACCAGTCAGGACAGCCCCTAGGGTGTCCTGAGCTGAGGTGACTCTGACTTTTAGAAATCCTCCATCTTGCAGATGGAGGATTCCCCCAATAGGGTTAGGATTGTGACCCCCTCCCCTTGGGAGGAGGCACAAAGAGGGTGTACCCACCCTCAGGGCTAGTAGCGATTGGCTACTAACCCCCCAGACCTAAACACGCCCTTAAATTTAGTATTTAAGGGCTACCCTGAACCCTAGAAAATTAGATTCCTGCAACTACAAGAAGAAGGACTGCCTAGCTGAAAAACCCCTGCAGAGGAAGACCAGAAGACGACAACTGCCTTGGCTCCAGAAACTCACCGGCCTGTCTCCTGCCTTCCAAAGATCCTGCTCCAGCGACGCCTTCCAAAGGGACCAGCGACCTCGACATCCTCTGAGGACTGCCCCTGCTTCGAAAAGACAAGAAACTCCCGAGGACAGCGGACCTGCTCCAAGAAAAGCTGCAACTTTGTTTCCAGCAGCTTTAAAGAACCCTGCAAGCTCCCCGCAAGAAGCGTGAGACTTGCAACACTGCACCCGGCGACCCCGACTCGGCTGGTGGCGATCCAACACCTCAGGAGGGACCCCAGGACTACTCTGATACTGTGAGTACCAAAACCTGTCCCCTCTGAGCCCCCACAGCGCCGCCTGCAGAGGGAATCCCGAGGCTTCCCCTGACCGCGACTCTTTGAACCTAAAGTCCCGACGCCTGGGAGAGACCCTGCACCCGCAGCCCCCAGGACCTGAAGGACCGGACTTTCACTGGAGAAGTGACCCCCAGGAGTCCCTCTCCCTTGCCCAAGTGGAGGTTTCCCCGAGGAATCCCCCCCTTGCCTGCCTGCAGCGCTGAAGAGATCCCGAGATCTCTCATAGACTAACATTGCGAACCCGACGCTTGTTTCTACACTGCACCCGGCCGCCCCCGCGCCGCTGAGGGTGAAATTTCTGTGTGGACTTGTGTCCCCCCCGGTGCCCTACAAAACCCCCCTGGTCTGCCCTCCGAAGACGCGGGTACTTACCTGCACGCAGACCGGAACCGGGGCACCCCCTTCTCTCCATTCTAGCCTATGGCCCTCATTCTGACCTTGGCGGGCGGCGGAGGCCGCCCGCCAAAGTCCCGCCGTCAGGTTACCGTTCCGCGGTCGAAAGACCGCGGCGGTAATTCTGACTTTCCCGCTGGGCTGGCGGGCGGTCGCCTTCAGACCGCCCGCCAGCCCAGCGGGAAAGAGGCTTCCACGATGAAGCCGGCTCGGAATCGAGCCGGCGGAGTGGAAGCTGTGCGACGGGTGCAGTTGCACCCGTCGCGTATTTCACTGTCTGCGCAGCAGACAGTGAAATACATGTAGGGGCCCTCTTACGGGGGCCCCTGCAATGCCCATGCCAGTGGCATGGGCACTGCAGGGGCCCCCAGGGGCCCCGCGACCCCCCCTACCGCCATCCGGATCCCGGCGGTCGGACCGCCGGGATCTGGATGGCGGTAGGGGGGGTCGGAATCCCCGCGGCGGTGCAGCAAGCTGCGCCGCCGTGGAGGATTCAATGGGGCGGCGGTACACTGGCGGGAGCCCGCCAGTGGTGCCGGTCCGACCGCGGCTTTACCGCCGCGGTCGGAATCCCCATTGGAGCACCGCCGGCCTGTCGGCGGTGCTCCCGCGGTCCTCCGCCCTGGCGGTCTTTGACCGCCAGGGTCAGAATGAGGGCCTATGTGTTTTGGGCACCACTTTGAACTCTGCACCTGACCGGCCCTGAGCTGCTGGTGTGGTGACTTTGGGGTTGCTCTGAACCCCCAACGGTGGGCTACCTTGGACCAAGAACTAAGCCCTGTAAGTGTCTTACTTACCTGGTTAACCTAACAAATACTTACCTCCCCTAGGAACTGTGAAAATTGCACTGTGTCCACTTTTAAAACAGCTATTTGTGAATAACTCGAAAAGTATACATGCAATTTTGATGATTTGAAGTTCCTAAAGTACTTACCTGCAATACCTTTCGAATGAGATATTACATGTAGAATTTGAACCTGTGGTTCTTAAAATAAACTAAGAAAAGATATTTTTCTATACAAAAACCTATTGGCTGGATTTGTCTCTGAGTGTGTGTACCTCATTTATTGTCTATGTGTATGTACAACAAATGCTTAACACTACTCCTTGGATAAGCCTACTGCTCGACCACACTACCACAAAATAGAGCATTAGTATTATCTATTTTTACCACTATTTTACCTCTAAGGGGAACCCTTGGACTCTGTGCATGCTATTCCTTACTTTGAAATAGCACATACAGAGCCAACTTCCTACAGTTATGTTGCTATATCAGTTAGTCTAACCTTATACATCAAAGGTGCTGATTTGTTAAAGTGTCTGGTCGATATAGCACCATGCAACTTGCTTCTAGTACAAGGCTAAACTTAAAGTTCATTTTTGGAAGCAACACAAAGCCACTTCTTGTGTCCCAAAGTGGCTTCATAAATCCAGTGCAATGCAATTCAAGGATAATTGCTGTGTTAAAACACCCTGCCCCAGGGGGCTGTTCGATGGGTTGCGCAAGTGTGTTCACATTGAACACATGCATTTTGTGAAGCATTGCCAGATGCAACATACATTATAGACAAGGGAATACTACAAAAATACTACACCCCCTCTGATGATGGGTAAAGAGGAGATATATGTTGAATTCCCATTTAGTTTAAACTTCAATATGTGCTACATTATGCAGCAAATGTGGACAGATGAAAATACCTCAGACAATTGTTTTTGTGCAGGAAGGTTCCCCTTCCAGTACCAAACAATCCAAACATGCTTACAAGGCCATGTTGGAAGGTTGCATGCATTGCCTTTAGTCAGCATTTTGGTGAGCTATGGCTATTGTAATCTTGCCTCAGGGGTGCCTGAAACTCCCTCAGAATAGTTTATGTCATATGTTAGAAATGGGGTCTTTGGTTGGCAGTCAGGTTACCCCCTGTCAAAGCAAAGATCGCCACTCTAGTCAGGGTAAGTCACACACTATCCAAATTATCCTGTGCCCACCCTCTGGTAGCTTGGCACTGAGCAGTCAGGCTTAACTTAGAAGGCAATGTGTAAAGTATTTGTGCAATAAATCATACAATAACCCCATATAGCACCACAAAAATACACTACACAGTGTTTAAAAAAATCTGTATAATATTAATTTGATAAGATGCAGGTCAAAACGATTAAAATGCAATCCGTAGATGTTGAGATATCACTGTAAAAGTGATATAAAGTGTCTTAAGTCTTTGCAAAACAAATAAATGTCTCATAAAAACAATAAAGCTCTCTTGCAAGCACAAAGTACCTGGTTCGTGTTCAAAATCTCCTCAAGGGACCGCAGAGGAGGCGATGCGTGGAAAACAGGGAGGTGTGCATCGGTTTTGCCCATTTGCACATGGACTTGCATTGTTATTTTCCATGCAGGGGAAGGCTTTGCATTGATTTCTGGCGCGCTGACTTGGTTACTCTTCGGGTTGCAGGGTTTTCTGGTGCCCCGGGGTCTATGCGTGGAATCCTGGGCTTGCAGGTCAAAGTCACAGGTGCTGCGTTGATCCAGTGGGCGTTGCCTGAAATTTTCTCCTGCACGGCAGGCTCTGCGTCGATTCCTCATTGGAACTCGGGCTACATTGTCCCGGGTCGGCTTTGTGTCGATAAAGTGGGGCGTGCGGCAAAGTTCCGGTCACAACTCTGGTGCTGCATCGATCTCCTTCTTGTGAAGTCACACTATGGCATCCCGGTTCGGCATGCAGTGAATTTCTCACCGCGGGCAGGCTGTGTGTCATTTTTAGCAGGCTGTGCATCGAATTTTCACTGCACAAGGGGTCCAGTTGCAGGAGTGAAGTCTTTTTGGACCTGAGACTTCAGGGAACAGGAGGCAAGCTCTATCCAAGCCCTTGAAGAGCACTTCTCAGCACAGCCAGGGAGCAGCAAGGCAGCAGGGCAAAACCAAGGCAGCAGTCCTTGTCAGAAAAGCAGCCCCAGTGAGTCCTTTGGGCAGCCAGGCAGTTCCTCTTGGCAGGTCTGGTTCAGGGATTCTTCACCAGCAGGTTGCTTGTCCAGAAGTGTCTGTGAGGCAGAGTGTCTACCCCAAGAAGTGTCTTAAAGTCTTGGCTTTGGGTCCTCTCCTTATACCCATTTTGGCCTTTGAAGTAGGCTTACTTCAAAGGAAAGTCTCACTTGATTGTGAAATCCTGCCTTGCCCAGGCAAGGCCTCAGACTCACACCAGGGGGTTAGAGTCTGCATTGTGTGAGGGCAGGCACAGCCCTTTCAGGTGCAAGTGACCACTCCTCCATTCCCTCCTAGCACAGATGGCTCATCAGAATATGCAGGCTACACCCCAGCCCCCTTTGTGTCACTGTCTGGAGAGAGGTACAAACAGCCCAACTGTCAAACTAACCCAGACAGGGAATCCACAAACAGGCAGAGTCACAAAAATGGTTCAAGCAAGAAAATGCCCACTTTCTAAAACATTTCAAACATGCAATCTCAAAACCAACTTTACTAAAATATGTATTTTTTTATTTTGAGTTCAGAGGTCCCAAACTCCACATGTCTATCTGCTCCCTGTTTAAAGGCAGCCCCCAGGTAAACCTATTAGAGAGATAGGCCTTGCAACAGTGAAAACCGAATTTGGCAGTATTTCACTGCCAGGACATATAAAACACAATAGCATAAGTCCTACCTTAACTATACACTGCACCCTGCCCATGGAGCTACGTGGGGCCTACCTTAGGGGTGTCTTCTATGTAGGAAAATAGAAGGATTAGGCCTGGCAAGTGGGTACACTTACCAAGTCGAATTTACAGTTTAAAACTGCACACACAGACACTGCAGTGGCAGGTCTGAGACATGATTAGAGGGCTACGTATGTGGGTGGCACAACCAGTGATGCAGGCCGACTAGTAGCATTTGATTTACAGGTCATGGGCACCTCAACTGCACTTTATTAGGGACTTACTAGTAAATCAATTATGCCAATCATGGATAAACCAATTAACAATACAATTTACACAGAGAGCATATGCACTTTAGCACTGGTTAGCAAACAAAAACAGGTCAGGAAAAATAGGAGGAAGGAGGCAAAAAGTTTGGGGTTGACCCTGCAGGAAGATCCAGGTCAAATATCATAATTATGTGAAATTGAGTGACAGAGGAACAATCAAACTGAGTCATTGGGGCCTGTCTGGGTGTAGGACATTTACTCTGTTGATCCATGGTGTTATACAAATCTCTATCAGTCTGCCCGAGTGTTGCACATTGTGAGTGTAGATGTCCACATGGCAGGGTTCTGGTCATATGGCTAAGCAGGTGTTAACTGGATATCAGTCTGCATATCTCAGTGCAGTGTGCATTTTGTAAGCACGGTGTGAACATGTCAATGTTATTAAACCTATGGTTGGGCAGCAGGCCTCAATGCATGGATACTGTGTAATAGGCATGAGTGTCTCCAAGTGGACAAATGCACTACTGTGCACATAGCTTCACATTGAAATGCCAGGCTCATGGCCCATTTTTGTGAGGCATTCCTATAATGCAAGCTGTTAAGCCATGTTGCAGCACTGTGTAAAAATTCTTATTCAGGAATGCACATTATTAACATCATACTGTGCTTTATACTGCTCACCTACTGGTGGACTAAGTTAGACTGACTGGAACAAATTAATTGCTTTTACATAATTATTTTCTTTAATCAATGATTGCAGCCCAAGGAGAATGGGGGTACAGAAAATGATAAATGTAAAGGTTATCATGGTTATGGCACACCTGTTTCCCAGATGATTAATATACAAAATTAATGTGGTTGCCTGAGGCTAAATTGGTGGTGTTCTACATTAAGTCTTCCATGAGTGAGACACACACACTCCATCTACAAAGTGGCTAAAATATGCTGAGTAAGTCATGTCAGCAATATGTGCTGCCTTGTGTAACTCCAGATGAGTCCTGCAATGCTGAAACACACTAGCTTTACTTGATTACCTTATCACCGTTCAAGTATCTTGTGACCAAGTTTGCCCCCTTGCCTGATGATAGACCAATATAAAAAATTTACATATCTGTACTATGTCTACAAGTTACTATTGACACATCATCATTACTAAGTTTCACTGTAATTAGTGATATGCTTGTTATTATATTGTGACTAACTTTACATATTGTACACACTACACTGACATCATTTGGGTCAGTTTCACATATTATATTAGGAGATGTCTTTGTACTGATGTTGTATGGTCCATATCTCTATCTCATATTTTGGTGCTGGTCTGTACTTCCACTTAAGATAGCATGACAATGTCAGTAAACGTTTGGGAACATCATGTAGATTTGCAATTTGATGTAATATGTGTTTACTTTTATCTCCTAGATAACATGGCAGCGTACATGGCAAAGACCTTTGAGGATAGATGGGGCCAGTACAGGCACATCAGGAAAATTGTCAGATCTATAAGATGCCTGCATTGTATCACATTTTAAAGGCCAATGGAGTCTTGAAGAAGGAGAGAAGGTCATAACCCGAGATGCCAGCAGCACAACCATGTCCTGAGTGTGTGAGACAGGAGACGCATGTGAGCACAGAGGACATAGCAGGACCCTCAGAGGTATTACACATGCCACAGAGAAAGACAACAATGTCCAGCAGTGCAGGAACCTCTGCATTCAATCATCTCTTGGTTAGACAGATTGTTAGACTTTTCATCCTTGGCGTGGTCTCCCTTAACTGTTTGCCTCTGTTCCCCAGGTTATTGATGTGTGCTGGACTCTGATTTTGCTGATTTTATTACTCTGGGCACTTTACCACTGCTAACCAGTGCTAAAGTGCAAGTGCTCCTGTAATTGGTTCTCCATGATTGGTATATTTGTTTTACTGTTAAGTCCCCAGTAAAGTGCACTAGAGGTGCCCAGGGCCTGTAAATCAAATGTTACTAGTGGGCCTGCAGCACTGGTTGTGCCACCCACACAAGTAACCCTGTAATCATGTCTCAGGCCTGCCACTGCAGTGTCTGCGTGTGTAAATGTGCATAGTAAATTCGACTTGGCAAGTGTACCCACTTGCCAGGCCTAAACCTTCCTTTTTCTTACATGTAAGGCACCCCTAAGGTAGGCCCTAGGTAGCCCCAAGGGCAGGGTGCAGTGTATGGTCAAGGTAGGACATATAGTAATGTGTTTTATATGTCCTGACAGTGAAATATTGCTAAATTCGTTTTTCACTGTTGCAAGGCCTGTCCCTCTCATAGGTTAACATGGGGGCTACCTTTAAATCTGATTAAAGTGTAGATTGCGTTTGGGAGCGGATGGACATGTGGAGTTTGGGGTCTCTGAGCTCACAATTTAAAAATACATCTTTTAGTAAAGTTGATTTTAAGACTGTGCGTTTGAAAATGCCACTTTTAGAAAGTGAGCATTTTTTTGCTTATACCATTTCTGTGACTCTGCCTGTTTGTGGATTCCCTGTCTGGGTCAGTTTGACAGTTGGGCTGGTCGCACCTCACACTAGACAGTGACACAAAAGGAGCTGGGGGGGAGTCTGCATTTCCTGACGAGCCATCTGTGCTAGGAGGGAGGGGAGGAGTGGTCACTTACACCTGAAAGGGCTGTGCCTGTACTCACACAATGCAGTCTCCGACCCCTGGTGAGTGTCTGGGGCCTGGCCTGGGCAAGGCAGGATTTCACAGTCAAAAGAGACTTTACTTTGAAGTAGGCCAAGAGGAACCTCTGCCTGGAGAAGAGCTGAATAGCTGAGGAAGAAGTGCTGCCCTGTCTGTGACTGTGCTTTGTGGAGCTTTTCTGCAGTGCTGCTTCTGCCAGAGTAAGAGGGCAAAGACTGGACTTTGTGTGCCTTCCATCTTGTGAAGAAATCTCCAAAGGCTTGATTTAGAGCTTGCCTCCTGTTGTTTGAAGTCTCAGGGACAACAAAGACTTCTCTCTGCCAGCACCTGGAGTCTCTGGAGAGACTCCTGCTCTGACAAGTGGTGCCCTATCCAGTCCCTGAGCCCTTGAAAAGAAAGCTGGTAAAAATCCAAGGAAATCGACTTTGGACGACTTCGGACCGACGCCGCTGCTGAATCTGGTGACACCGCCTGCACCTGACGCCATGACCTTTGCTGGAACGCGACACTCTTCGCAGGCCCGACGCCGCTGCAGCCTCGCTGAAGTCCGCGACTCCGTGGAAGTCACCGCACCACGTCGTGATCGATGCCGCTCGAAGTGCGCGGATTCAACGTTTCGCACAGACGCCGCGAATCCCCGACTTCGCACATCGGCTTGTTTTCACTCTTCACCAAAGGTACTGTACTTGGGGGTCTACGTGACTCTGTGTCTGGCGCCGCTTGTGTCGACTTGTTGGGAACGACTCCGTCACGACGCCGTGTTAGCACCTCATCGAAGCATTTTTGTTTCTAAGCGCTATTTTTGAGTTTAATCTTTAAAAATTCATAACTTGACTTGTGTATGTTGGATTTTTGTCGTTTTGGTCTTGTTTTGTTTAGATAAATATTTACTATTTTTCTAAACCAGTGTTGTGTCATTTTGTAGTGTTTTCATTAAGTTACTGTGTGGGTTGGTACAAATACTTTACACCTAGCACTCTGAAGTTAAGCCTACTGCTCTGCCAAGCTACCAAGGGGGTAAGCAGGGGTTAGCTGAGGGTGAATCTTTTTTACCATGACTAGAGTGAGGGTCCTTGCTTGAACAGGGAGTAACCTGACTGTCAACCAAAGACCCCATTTCTAACACAGATGCATAATTTGAACCAGAGAAAGACTGGCATTAAATGAGAGCAGACCAGAATCATAGACATTATTTTAACATGCCTGGAGGCACTGGAAATGATTGCAAGACAGATTTGACCCTTTCCCTCTTTCCAGACACTTTGCCAGTTGTTTTTTATTGATATATATGCTATAGTTAGTAGTGATGCTGTTAGTACTTAGTATAGGGGTACGTTTAGTGTAGCTGTGTTAGGTAATACATATTTTTAGTAGATCTCTGTTTTTAAGTCTGTTTTTAGTATGTTATTTGTTTAAGTGGGTGGGGGATAATGTTTTGTGTAAAAGATGTTAAAAAATACAAAAAAATATATTTTTGTTTAGGATTACATAAAGTAAGTAGTAAGCATGTGTTTAGGATGTAGTTGCTGTATGTATTGTATGTGGGAAAGCTACATTTAGTATAGTTAAGTTAGTGTATGATAGTGTTAAGGTTAGTTAGTGGAGGATAGGTAGGATTAGGTAGTTTTCTTAGGTAGCAGTTAATTTAGATTAACATTTTCTTTAATAGTTTGCAGGTTTTATGTCATTTATTTCACAAGAGTTGGTATAATTGTGTTTGGGATTTTGGGTATATGAAGGACCAATTTAGCTGATCTATTAGTAGGTATAGGTTCCTTTGACATTGGCCTATGGGCGACTGTTTTTTGTCCTCATATTTGTTTCCTGTAGGAAACTATTTTCATACATGAGACAAATTAAGTGTGAATCAGCTTTATTCGATTTTCTTTTAAAGGAGCCATGAAAGGAAGCATGCCAGTAAAAAACGTATTTCATCTTCACAATACAGTTACCATAAAAACACGATAGAAACATCATGGACTTGCATCGTTATTTTCCCTGCAGGGGAAGGCTTTGCATTGATTTCTGGCGCGCTGACTTGGTTACTCTTCGGGTTGCAGGGTTTTCTGGTGCCACGGATCATAAGAAACTATAATTCTTACAGCAGGTCACTAAAGATTTCAACTGTTGTAAAAAGAATAGAGCAGGATGACATTGTTTGAAACTGTGATTGCACCAGATAGGTAAAATATAACGTTTATGTGGTACAGCATAAAAAGGTCAGAAAAACCGAAACCGAAAGACCATCACATGGGCAGTTTATCAAAACTGCTGGCACATCGTTGATAGCTGGAAAAGTTATTAAACAATGAAAAATATCTAACTTAAAACATGTCAGAACAAACCTATGTCATTGATTGTCAATGGCAGTGTGGTACAGCTGAACATGTCTGTAACCAATGTCAGTTGGTTATTGATAACATTGGATTTGACTATTTGGCCATTTCCCAGGAAAGACTTGCCCATCTTGGAGCAGTCGTTTCTGCTCACATTTAGTAAAACATTGGAATCAAAATATTCAGGATGACCCAGATTCACGCAGAAGAGTTTAACAAACTTAACCAGGTGAATGCGCTAGAATAGGTTAAGTTTAGACAAGCATTTAAAATCATACAGTTATAATAGTAAAACCACTGGTCCAAACAATGTGCCACAGTAAAATAGGTTGTATATTGGCCAAGTTGGTTAAAAAAGAAGCCCCTATTTCTGCATATCAAAAAAAGGTGGAACAGCTGTTTGGGATGGCTAGAAGATTCTTAAAAAATGTATTCTCTAGTATCCGGAGCTGGCTGACAATTTTAAAGCCCCAGATGCCCACCCTATGGGGGGCTACAGATAAGATTTGAAGTTATAGCTAGTTAACATTTCCCTAGCTGGCTTGTCCCTTAGCTTAATAGCAAATTTAAGGAGTGCAGATATAGATTTGTTAAAATACTGTAGTCTGTTACAACAGCTGGGGACCATATGCCACATTCATCAAGTAAAATACCAAGATACCAGAAGTTCGAAGAGAGACCGAACTTGGTGTTATTTATTATAAAATTGCAGCACTTCTGCAAGTGCTTTCCACACTTCATCACATAAGTTTTTTTAAATAAAAAAAATATTTTTATTGTAATTCAAAATACAGGGTTCACACTGTGCATAATACCAGAGAATATGCCACTGAAACGTTTATGGCGCTTTTACGACCACTACACCTCTGAGGAAAAACCTCTTCCCAATCCTTAGTTTCCATTCTCAAAACTCCCCTGAGGGTCCCCTTCAACTCCCACACCTCGGACCGTGCCCATCCTCCCCATATTTTATCCCATTTCCTAGGGCAGCCCCTGCCATTGTATATAGCTTTCTCGGCTCTCTGGCAGCAATCCAGGTTGAGCTGCCCACCTATTAGTCGAGGGGTGGCTGTGCCCCCCCAGGCTCTCCCTATATTATGTTTGGCTACTCCTGATGCCAGTCTCAACCAAAGTTTTCTTATGTCAGGGCCACATGTTTTCCCCTGAAACTCCCAGTAGGAGCCATTTAGAGTCCAGAGATATTTCTAGTGTGGTCTGGGACATCTCCCAAACTATGCTTGCCTAGTAATCTTGTATCAAGGGACATCCCCAGAGTTTGAGTATGAACGTGCCTTCTTCGGTGCAGCCCTCAAATAGTGGGTTCAACGCCCTAACAATTTTGTGTAACAGTGGACGAGAATAGTACGATCTATGTAGGATTTTCAACTGGTCTAGTCGGAACCTGGCCCTGATGGCAATGCCCCTGGTGCTTCCGAGGGCCTCCACCCACTCATCATCTTTTAAGTGTCCCAGGTCAGCCTCCCAGGCCTTCCTCAATTTACTCAGCAGGCCTGCGGAATTGTTGACTAACTTCCTGTACATCACTGAGATTCCTTTTTTGGGAAGTGGTTCTAATACTACCCCATCATTTAGTGTGGAAGCTTCCAGCAGTTGATCTCCTTCCTAGAAATGTCTCCTCAGAGCATCTCCCATTTGCAAAAAACAATACTATTCAGTGGTCGCTAAAGTGTATTCCTCCATAAGCATCTCAAACTGATGAATGCCTGTTCCCTCCACACATCTCCCAGGTTTGTTATTCCTATCAGCTCCCACTTCTGAAATCCCTGCAAGCCTCGCACTTCTGTCAGTTTGTCACCATGCAATAGTGGGGAGAGGTCAGTGAGTTTCCCTGCCTACCCCACATATTTATTTGCTTCTTTCCCAGGATCGAATCACAACCCTTGTATGGTGTGGCAGGTTTGGTTCAAGACTGGCATTATGAAGTAAGGCCTCAGGTCCTTCCCTCCTCATCATCTGCCTATGAAGCCTATATGCCGGATCGAACTGAATTGCAAACACCCATTCATTCGCTATGAGAAGGTGGGACGCCCAGTAGTATTTTTGCATATCCGGAATTGCTAGTCTCCCATCATAGACCCCCACCTGCACCGTAGAGAGGGCAAACCCCGGCGCACCCCGCACCCACAGGAGCCTGTGTAACTCTGAGTTTATGGTGCTAATACCTTCCCATGGGATATTGTAAGGTGTGGCATGACATATAGGAGTCGCAGCAGGCTTATCACTTTATAGAGAGCCTCCTTGCCCATCAGGTCAGTGGGAGGCCATGTACGTGGGCGACGTCCCCCTTGAGCTTTTCCAGTTGGGGAGTTAAGTTCCTCCTCAGGAACTCTTAGGGGTTCCTAGTCACATATATTCCCAGGTATAGCAAAAGCCTTCAATGACCACCGAAGCCCGCAATCCCAAGGAAGGGGAGCCGCCCTCTGAAAGGGGAAAGACCACCAACTTCAACCAGTTTATGGTATATCCAGAGTGGTCTCCAAAAATTCGGAATATTTGCATGAGCCTGCCAATAGAAAAGGGAGGGCTTTGATACACAGAGTAGAATGTAATCAGCGTAATGGATTTGCTCTTCCCATCCTCCTGGAACCTGTATTCCCCTAACTAAAAGATCCTGGTGGATAATTACAGAACTTTACCCTCTATTGATGGGAAAACCAAGAACATAAATAAAATCTACAAAACCATTAAGTAACAGCTGCAGACCCTGTAGAGTAGGTGATATGAGCATGGCGTTGTTGGCACAAAGCAGACAATATATCTGTGGCCAATCTGGGGTGGAATTACTAAGATTACTGCACAGGGCAGTCTCTGAGCTGTTGGTATACAGGGTAAATAATAGGGGCACAAGCACACATTCCTGTCTGACCCCATTCCCAATGTCAAAAGTGCTGGTGTGTTCACCCTTGAGGCCTTAATGTTCTCTGGCTTTCCCTTCAGAATATCTCTCTAAGGAAGACTATGATTGATGGATCCACACCCAGCCCTGATAAAGTAGCCCATAATTTATTGTGCAGAACACTGTTGAAGACACTCATTAAATCTACAAAAGAAAGAAAAAGACGGCCCCTCTGTGCGAGAGTGTACTTGGCAATAAATAAATTAAGGTTTAGGCCCTGTTCTACAGTCCCCAAGCCTTTGAGAAATCCATACTGGAGGTGTAATAATATATTATTGGTCTCCACCCACTCTTCCAGATGATTCAGCAAAATTCTTCTGGTCACTTTGACCATGGAGTCATGTGGTGAAATGGGGGGATAGCAGGCAAGACAGCGTGTTTGCCTTTCTTACAGATCAGTACAATTACGGCCTCTGACCAAGTCCTAAGAACACCAGGATGACAACAAGCCCATGTAACCTTGGTTATAATAGGACCCTACAAGGGGATATTTGCCTTAAATAGGCCAGTGGGAATGTCATCCGGGTCAGGAGCTTTGCAGCGCTTACTTCCTGCAATAGCCCTATTAACTTAATCCAAAGGAAAGCACAGACTGCTGGAATCATAGGTCACGAATTCCAAGGGGGTGTTATCGTCCTTTAACAAGGGACTATTAATAACCTGCCGGAAGGCACAAGTGTCTTTAGACAAGCTAGCTTCGATCAGAGTATCCTAAACCGGGGTTTTTAGTTCCTTCTTCCTATTTTGTAATTATAGGATAATCTGCAACTTCTCACCCCCACAAAGACAGTAAGGTGATTTGTGGAGGGCTGGCAGGAGATATTGTGGGCTTTTGAACAGTTACTGTCAAACCACCGGGGCCTTCCTGAATTAGCTTGAGGCAATGATCTAGTTAAAGTGGTTTAATGGACCCTGCATTTAAAAGAAAAGCAGTCTTGGTGTCAGTATCAATAGAGAAGATATCAAGACATATATCAAAGGGATCCCTAAAGGTAGTAACCAACTTTTCAAGAAAATCGCCCAAGTTTGCAGTGGATCACCTCAACGAGACACCATTGTGAACTGTTAGAGCAAAATTATCAATAATATATTCCACATGGATGTTTCTGCGGCTGTACTCCAGCCTGAGCGAGTTCGACTGAGGAAAATGATCACTCTCTCAAATTTGATGGGTCGCAAAGTCAGCTAAAACAAACTGACAGTTGACAGAACATAAAATATTATGGATAACAAAGTTATGATTACCCCCTAAGTAAATAGGATTAAAAGGGACATAGGGGGAACACAACTAATTTAAAAAACCAAGATCCATAACATTAATGCATTGAACATCAACCTGTAACCGCTGTGGGAAATTTTAGTATGATCAGCGTTGTTTAGGTCAACCACACCACAAATCACATAAGATGGAGAAGGACGTTGTCGAATGTTAAAATCACCTCTCCACAATTAAAAGGTTTCCTTCCCTTCACAACAGCAGATTTTGTCAAGATCCTGTTCAAACTAGGACAGGACAAGTGTTTAATTCAACTTTATGACAGAGAATGGTGCTTGCTGCCTTCATATTCACATAAACTGCTGCATAGCACCAACACAGGGCAAGGATGTCTGTACTGAATTGTGGAATTTACTTGGTGATGAAGTAACACATGCCTGGACAACGTCCATCTCAATCCAATTTTCATGCTTGTTTTAAGTTGCACATCATGCATGACACATGCCAAAAGACAACCTTAATTAATTTATTAAGATATGTCTCTAATTTACCCCTCCCATGGTGTGATGTATCATTAAGGCAGACTCGCTGGTGCGCCACCAATGGTAAAATTGTATATTCACACGATCAGATATGTGTTTGCACTCACACTTAAGAAAGGTGAGGCCTCTGTTTGGCAGAGTAACAGTAGGAGTTTATTTGAATAGGAGATCCCTTACTGAGGGTAGATAAGGTGCAATTGCATGTCTAGGGCACCCTAATTTACAGTAGTACCTTGTCCTTTCAAATCCTTCTGTGGCACACGTACATTGCAAAGACATTTTGATGATGTGCATAGCAATCTGGCTAGTATAGATACACCAATCAAAACTTTGGTGTTGTTTAATATCATTTTGTAGAAGACCAGTGATGTTTATTAGCTAGTAAATGATGTAGTACTCTTGATATTGCCACATTATTGCTAACCTTTGTTATAATGTGTTAACATCACATGCCTCACACATCCCAAGGAACTGGTATATTGGTGTATTTTGTCAGTAGGTTCTCACTGAATGTCTATCAAGTAACTCCATCTTGTTGATATATGCTGACATGACATTGTTAAAGTACACATTGCTAATCAGGACATTGCATGGGGTAAAACTGATGTATGTGCACATAGCAGGGCCCAATGTCCAAATACGTTTAGCTCAATTGTCTTTAATTGCACAAGTCACATTGGTGTTTATTGTGGCAATATCATTGAAGACCTTTTGGGTACAACCACACAAAACTCACTATGGTTATGAAAATACAGAAGATGTATTATCTTGTAGATTTTCCTAACCTGACATTACATGAAGTGAGTGTTTTTTGCCTCATTGAGTACCATTTTTGCATAGTTAAAAAAACTCAAATAATTGGTCTAATTATAATTATTTCACCCATGGAATCAATTACTTACATTTGTGTGATGACTTCAAGGAGGAGGAGATCATTGAAATTTGGGGGTGCTGATACTGATTTAATGACCAAGTAGACAAGAACAAACTGCAGAACAAACAAAGAGTACTTCACTGGGTGCACAAGAGGGTGGCATGCAGGACAAAATGGATGACCGGGAACGGGGCGTCACAAATGATCATAGAGATGTTCTCCTATGAAAATTGGGGAAATCAACATCTGCATCCTCTGATGTATGTTTGGCGTCTCCTGGATGTTGTGGTGAGGGTGATAGGCACACACACATCAGAGGCTGAAGATATGACTCCAATGTTCCCCACAACATTTGTGAGTGTTAGTAAGGCAGCATGGTATCTCCGGCAAGGGTCTGCCAGTTTGCCCGCAAAGCAACAATGTTGCTGAGGGCACTTGTTGCAGCTATGAAGGAGTCTACCTTGGACTACGGGGACTGGATGGAGATATTGATGGTCTCCAGCTGCATGACAACCTCACTGCTGTCAGATGTAGAAGGATGGTGCTGTTGATCCTTCTGCATCATGACACCAGAGATATCAGCTAGCGACTCAGAAATCCCATGGAGCCAAGTGTAAGTGTCTATGATGGCCTGTGTCAGACACGTATTAGGGCTAAGACATCTATGGACTCTATCAAGAGTGCCCGCTATAGTATCCATCCCTGACGCACCTCCTCAGCTGCTGTACATCTACCACATGTGGTACTTACATAGGTTTTGCATGGCCAAAACATCCAGACTAATCCCACACTGGCAGGGGGCCTATTTGTGTTTTTTCCAGGCAACACTAGAAATCTCTGCAGCATGCTGCCCTGTCTGAAGTCTGAGTGCAAGTATGAGCAATGTTTGACATGTTCCTGCAGTCCATCAGCACAGCTACAACTTTTGATTTTAGGCACAATTACAGAGACCATTGCACTGTGTATGTTGTCTTTGTCTATAGCCCTGTGTTTTCAGGCCACCACTGTCTAAGACATGCAAATAATTGATGAACCTCACATTATTGTGCACTCAGCCTTTCACACATCAATACACAACGGGCTGCCCTGCGAAACTTTCTTGCTTGTACATTGTGCATTATTGCACACAAGTTTCTCCTGTCAAATACATCTACACAACTGGACACAACAGGCCAACTTGCTGCATGGCTTGTATTAGGAAGGGCATCTACATACACAATTCAAAAATATTTTGGGAAATGCAGTTGTTTACAGGCACACACAGTGAACTGATGACCCAACAGCATGAATATTAGTTTGCATCTCTGGAGTTTATATACACTTTCATATTTGGTAGTATGCACCACCTCATGCTCATTTCATTTCCTCAGTACCCAAGGAGATCATCTCCTGAATTGAGAACCTTAGTTCAATATGGCTCACTCCCTTGGACATGTAGCTGACTGCTCTTGCAATCACCTTTACAAGGGACAGAACATCATCTCTTACACCTCTGACACCCAGATCATACACTACCTGTCAGGCGACACCAACACCACCAACAGTAGTTACACTGAGACATCGACCAACATGCTTACATTCATTTGAGATTAGTTGTTCATAGTCAACCTGACAGGATACATGTAATGACATTGTGGGGCATGTACTCAACCTGGTTCGGCACATGATTAGACCCCTAGTTCACAACCGCACAACCGCACAGCATCACACACACGCATCTTTCACCCTGATAACGTACATCACCATCACAGTTAAATTTTACATATCTACATGTTTACACTGTGGTTACATTACATTCAGTGTGAATCATATTGCTTCCTCCTGACACACCCAATATACATGTGGTCATGGCTAGAGGTAGGGTGTTGTCATACCTGGCACCTTACATCTGCAACAACCACCTCACTCCAGCAGGTCAGAAGTGTGACAGATGGGTTTGTGCTAGAAAGTGAAGACCTGGCTCTTGCAGTGATACTACTTGCAGTGCATGCACCATGGTCAGCAGCTGGTGAATCTCTGGGGTGACACAATGATCCTCATAAATTAGTAAATGTAAAGTGACAATTTTGACAGTACAGTAGGCTGCTGACTACATGGTCTCAACACATACCCCATGGGATGATGGGCCAAGGGGGCCTGCATTGGGCCAGGCCTATCTGCCATGGTTCTCATGTCCATGTCTGATGTGCTGGTCCAGTAGTGTTTTTTCAGTTAGTATTTTATGACTTATAGTCCAGTTTTGTGAAGGGTTAAACGACACAGCCAGACTCATTAGTGAAAAGTGATGAATGGACAACACACCACGCATGGATCATGGGGACTTGCCAGGGGTGGTGTGAGGTGTAAATATTGTTGCCGCCCAAGAAATGGACAGTGATGAGTTGACCTGTGGGACATTCCTGGGCTTTCTCTTTCACACAGCACGGCACTGTACAGCACAGTGCAGCTAAGTGTGTTGCTGCGTTACCCTGCCTGACTGTTTGTTGATATAAGGTTCAATGCTTTTATTCACTCAGTATTTTCTGCTGCTCCTCCACTTCAGCACTGTCCTGCCGTACCACTCCAGCTACCAACTCTGTTGGGGCAAGGGATGTCACCTGCTCCTCCAACGGGTTCTTCTCTGGGCCTTATGGCTGCCCTAAGGTTCCTGGCCAGTTTTTCCATGGTCCTGCACTCATAGTTATGCTACGTCTTCTTGCACTCCAGAATGGTCCTCTTTGTTTGTCCAGCACAGTTGATTTTGTCCACGATGGCTTGCCAAATGTCATCCTTCTACCCTAATGTCAATTTAGAGGTGACAAAAAGGAGAGGTTCATGTTTTGTCACCCCAGTTGTCAGGATCTGGTTTTCCTGCTCATTGAAGTAAGACTTCCTCTTCCTCTTGGAAGAGGGCAAGTCCTCAGTTTTGGTGTTATGCCCCTCTTAGCTCCCAGAGGCTTCCTCCATGATTATTGGGATTTCCTTTAGTTGCTATAAAAGTGAATCCATTGTTTCTTTTGATGCACCAGTTGCGCAAAACACTGATATACGTGATGTAATACTGATTTGCAGCACAGGAGGTGCTTCACAACACGCAAAACAGCTTTGTGTGACATAAATCGTACTTCTGTTTCGGCACCTTATGGACATTCACAACACTGTTGTTTCAAAAATGTTGATACATCCGTGTTCCGTCCCCATGGTGCACCATACCATAAATATGTCACATCCATGGGGCAAAGGAGTGTCATAGCACAGTGCATGTTTTTGTGACGCAACACTGATACAATGCAGCATTGCATCAGAACTCATCAATATGCCCCAAATGACGATCAGCGTGCCTTTGACAACAATAGAATTTCACTCTTCCTTCTTCCTATCAGGACTATAGAAGCTGAGTAAACAATCAGCTGTAAAGATTAGTGGAAGATCATCATTTTTTGGAACCTTCCTAGGCCTGTGTTTGTTGTGGACATGAAACATAATCAATGATGGGAGCCACTCATGATGATTCTAGGGTTTCAACCAAATGAACCAACAATATGTTCCTCCTCGACCACTCTGACACTTTTAACACATCACACAACTTCTATAGGGTTTGAGTGAATTAGCTGTGAGAGATCATACGCTATTGTGTCTTCAGTCATCCCCTAAGGATAGGGAGCAAGCTGTGGCTCTTGTTGGCTTTCATTTTGCTTTCCGGCATGTACCATGTGGAAAGCCTCAGTGATCTTTCGTGATGCCAACACTCTTCAGCATTTATCTGTTGTGTCTTGTCCGTTTGACTAAAGCCTTTGAGTTTCATTTTTTGTTTTTTGATACTCAGCTTTTTCCTTATGAACTACTTCAAGAACAACACGCAATATCACCTAGCATTGCAAAGCTGCTTAGCAGAAATTGCATCCTAGATGTTTGAGAACCATTTTACATTGACCTATTGAAAGCAAAATGACACCCCAATATCTGAACAGCACCAAATTTGTACTTCATCTAAGCCTCCAACAAAATCTGGATCAGAGACAGCGTTAAACCTCAATTACACGAGACAATGGCGGTCATTCTGACCCTGGCGGTCAAAGACCGCCAGGGCGGAGGACCGCGGGAGCACCGCCGACAGGCCGGCGGTGCTCCAATGGGGATTCTGACCGCGGCGGTAAAGCCGCGGTCGGACCGGCAACACTGGCGGGCTCCCGCCAGTGTACCGCCGCCCCATTGAATCCTCCAAGGCGGCGCAGCTTGCTGCGCCGCCGAGGGGATTCCGACCCCCCCTACCGCCATCCAGATCCCGGCGGTCCGACCGCCGGGATCCGGATGGCGGTAGGGGGGGTCGCGGGGCCCCTGGGGGCCCCTGCAGTGCCCATGCCACTGGCATGGGCATTGCAGGGGCCCCCATAAGAGGGCCCCTAAATGTATTTCACTGTCTGCTGCGCAGACAGTGAAATACGCGACGGGTGCAACTGCACCCGTCGCACAGCTTCCACTCCGCCGGCTCGATTCCGAGCCGGCTTCATCGTGGAAGCCTCTTTCCCGCTGGGCTGGCGGGCGGCCTGAAGGCGACCGCCCGCCAGCCCAGCGGGAAAGTCAGAATTACCGCCGCGGTCTTTCGACCGCGGAACGGTAACCTGACGGCGGGACTTTGGCGGGCGGCCTCCGCCGCCCGCCAAGGTCAGAATGAGGGCCAATGTGTCCCCACATTAAGACACTTCCCAAAGCATTAAAATCAATTATATTACAATACATTAAAATGACTAGATTGAAAAACTGAGCTATAGCTCAATGAAAAGCTAAAAGATTTTATTACAAAATTAAAACATAAGAAGTGCAGAGTTAATGCCATGGAGTCTCCTAAATGTAGAGTTGCACAGAGTATGTAAAATCAGAAAAGATTCTAAGTCTCAATGGGTAGAAAAAAATCTGAAAAGAATTGGACAGCATCCCAACTAAAACAGGAAAGTCTTCTTGCTCACCCCAAAATTCAGACATTTTTATTTGCAATTCTTGCATGGAAGAATCATCATGGTGTCAGTGGATGTATCATTTCTTAACAAAATCAGAGCACAAAAAACTAAGGCCCATATTTATACTTTTTGACGCTAAACTGCGCTAACGCAGTTTAGCGTAAAAAAATTTAGCACCGTCTAACGCCATTCCGAAGCGCCATGCGGGCGCCGTATTTATGGAATGGCGTTAGCCGGCGCAAGCAGACCGGCGCTGCCTGGTGTGCGTGGAAAAAAACCACGTAGACCAGGCAGCGCCGGCGTAGGGGGAAAATGGCGCTAGGACGTCTTAAAATGGCGCAAGTCGGGTTGACGCTAAAAAATCGTCTTAACCCGATTTGCGCCATTTTTTCGACGCCCAGACGCCATTTAAATGACTCCTGTCTTAGTAAAGACAGGAGTCATGCCCCCTTGCCCAATGGCCATGCCCAGGGGACTTATGTCCCCTGGGCATGGTCATTGGGCATAGTGGCATGTAGGGGGGCACAAATAAGGCCCCCCTATGCCACCCAAAAAAAATTGAAAAATATAGAAAATTATACTTACGTGAACTTACCTGAATGTCCCTGGGGTGGGTCCCTCCATCCTTGGGTGTCCTCCTGGGGTGGGCAGGGGTGGCAGGGGGGGTCCCTGGGGGCAGGGGAGGGCACCTGTGGGCTCATTTTGAGCCCACAGGCCCCTTAACGCCTACCCTGACCCAGGCGTTAAAAAGTGGCGCAAATGCGGCGTTTTTTGACCCGCCACCTCCCGGGCGTGATTTTTGCCCGGGAGTATAAATACGACGCATTTGCGTCGCCGTCATTTTTTTAGACGGGAACGCCTTCCTTGCATCTCATTAACGCAAGGAAGGCGTTCACGCTAAAAAATGACGCTATTTGCCAATACTTTGGCGCTAGACGCGTCTAACGCCAAAGTATAAATATGGCGTTAGTTTTGCGCCGAATTTGCGTCGAAAAAAACGACGCTAATTCGGCGCAAACGGAGTATAAATACAGGCCTAAATGTCACATTACCTTAACACCTGAGCACTAACCCACTGCAATAATAATTAAAATGTCAATCCTAATGTTGATTGTGTTCTGTGCTGACCAGTGTTTACTCATGTTGGAAGTTGTAAGAAATGTGGTTGTTGGGTGACTTGGGGATGAGCCGTGGTCAAGCAGTGTTAGACCTGTAACTAAAAGGCAGGACATACAGTTTTAGATTTCACATGTCCTGGTAGTGAAAAACTCTCAGATTCATTTTTCACTACTGTGAAGCCTACTCCTCTAATAGCATAACATTGGTGATTCCTTATGACATGTAATAAAGTATAATTCCTGACTGAAACTGAGTCGACCTGTCATGTTTAGGTCCTATGGAATTGTAATGATAATTCCTCTTAAATGGTAAAGTCGGATTTGCAATATTACATGTTGAAAATGCCACATTTACAATATTACTATTTTGAAATTGCCACTTTTGGGAAGTAAGCACTTTCCTGCGCTTCGCCCTGGGTGCTGTAGCACATCTCCAATTCACGTCTGGGCAGTGGTGACAGTTATTTTCCTGCATTCCTTCTAGGCAGCCTCACAAAGGATGGGTAGGTGCGACTCATTGGCCATCTGCATGTTGATGGGCCATCCTGGGCAGGATGGGAGGGAGAAGATGACACACCTGAATAGGCATTATTCTGCTCCCACACAAAGGGCTGCTTAACCCTCTGTTGTAAGTCTGGAGCCAGGGCAGGAAGGGAGGACCTCTATGCACTTCAAAGACCCCTCTTTGAAGTCACCCCACTTCAAAAGCACAACTGGGTATAAGAATTGGACTTCTGACCCTACCAACTCAGTACACTTCTGGATCTGTAAAGTACTCTGCCAGGAAAAAAGACTGCTGTGCTGCTACAAGGACTGTCACTCTGGACTGCTGCTCTGGAAGGAGTGCTTTTCTGCTGTGCTGCCCTGCTGCCCTCGTCCGGCTGAAGAATGACTGGGCTCATCTCACTTGAACCCAGAGTGACTCCAATGACTTCCTGGCTTGCCTCCTGTTCTTCTGAAGTGTCGGGGACATAAAAGATTTCGATCCATCGTCACCCACAGCACCTGGACTTTGCTTGCTGCAGATCATACCCTGCCAAGTGGCACTAATCCAATCAAGGGCCCTTGGGGTATAAATTATAAAATGCAGCAAGTGCCAAAAGCCATGCATCACCACTGCTCCGCCAGTCAAAACTGACGCATCTCCTTCAAGGACTTCGCATCCCCAGCTGCGCAGCTTGATGAGGATGCATTACCTTCATAGGGAAGGGTTCGCTGATGATGCCTCTCTGACTGTACAGCTCAGAACCGATGCATTGCCTGCATCCAAAGGGATCAATGCCAACACATCGCCAACCCTGCTCCCTGTATTGGGTCTTCGATGTCGATGCATCCTCCATCCCAAGGTACTTTTCATCTGGGAAAAAGTTTGTCCGATTATCAAAACTCATGCTTCATCATTGTCAGCCTGAACTTTCAGATTTGATCCGGTCTAGCATAACCAGATAGCCCCAGTTGATGCTTTATGTTTCTAAGCACTATATTTGCAGATATTCCTTAAAAAGTAATATCTCAATTTTTACCTAATGCATTTTCTTAGTTTTGGTCTTGTTTTGTCCATTAAATCAAGCTCTATTTTTCTAACCTGGTGTGGTATATTTTTGTGCGGTGTTTCCACTGGTTTACTGTTTTAATTGTTGCACCAATGCTTTACACATTGCCCCTAAGTTAAGCCTGCATGCTCTGTGCCAAGCTACCAAATGGTGATCACAAGTTAATTTATGACATATAACTGACTTACCCTGACTAGGATTGTGGTTCATAGTTGGACAGGGTGCATATCTCTGCCAACTAGAAACCCCATTTCTAACAAGCAGCCAACCCTAAATTAACCTGTGCTCAACCCACTGGTAGCTTTGCACAGACCAGTCAGGCATAACATAGAGGAAGTGTGTAAAGCTTTGGAACTCAGACTACAGCCCATGGGCTGCCAATGGCCCAACAGACCTTGCCTGGCAGCCCACAGACCATTTTTATTGGCCCTCCTTGGGGAAGCTCTGCACAGCTGCTCTGTAGGGGGCTCCCCAATGCTCAATGGTTTCAGCAAACACAAAAGAGGGTCTCTGGAATATGCACCATAACAACTTCAATGGGCATGCTCCAGTGGCCCTCTTTTGTGTTTAATGAAAGCATCGCAAAGCCGCCTATGGTTGACATCGTACACCAGGTAGTAGAGGGAAGCTGAGGACCTGTAAACGTCAGCTGCTGCGCATTCACAGCTGACTTGTCAGAAGCCTTTGTGCATGCTGTCCTGCTACCTTTGCTGAGAGTGTCGTTGCCCATAGCCTTTGGGTCTTTGCCGCCTGCATCCTGCTTTCTCCAGCACTTCTCACCCACCACAAGGACTCTACATGCAGCAGGGGCCTCCCATAGGCATGGTCAGCCTGCTCACCTCCTTGTCGCCTAGCAGGAGGCCTTCAGGTCAGTGTGTTTACTGTTTTATTGCTGTTTGTGTGCCAGTTTTACAGTCTGTTGGGCCAGTTTTCACTGTTGATTTCCCTGGTATCAAAACTGACATTTCCTGCAGCAAGCTCAAATCCATGCAGTTTTCCATACCTTGCAAAGAATTTATAAAGAATGATTTTTTGTGTGTTTGACTCTAATAGCCCCATCCCCACCCTGCCCTCACCTGCAGGCTCATCAGTGCAGCCCTCAGCCACAAACAAGACTGTACTTTTGGCCCCGAGTTTGTGAGTATCCATTGTGTAAAGGATTTTTGTGCAACACTTAAAAACACCACACAAAAAAGATCCCACACTGAGTTAGAAAACAGGAACTTGCTTTAATAAATAAAACAAGAACAAAAATGACAAAAGTCCAATCAGTAGATATTCAAGATTAAAGACTTTAGTGAAAATATCACAAAAAAGCATAAAGCGCCAACTATGGATATCTAGTTGCCCCAAACCGGTACCAAGTCACAGGTTAAAGCCGACCAAGGTGGAGTACAGGCTGGCTGCAGTGACCCATTTAGGCCTCCTGAACAGAGCGCCTTGAATCCTGGTTTGTGGATCGTTGTGAGGATCTGCGTTGAAGATGCATGGTGCAGCTGAGCGATACATCATTTCTGAAATGTGGTGAGGTTGCGATGTGAAGGCCTGCATCATTGTTGAGGATCCCATCAACAAAGCATGTGATGCAAAGTTTGCTGCTGATGAGGTGACGAGCGATTTGGGGTGATGCATCAGTTCAGAAGAGCTGCAAGGCTGCGATGAGGAGTCAGTCGTCAAGGCTGCTGTCAACAAAGGATGTGAGGTCCTGCACTGAGAATGCGTTGTGCAGTGGCGGTTCTGATGGCACTATAGTGGTGATGTGAGTATTTGCGCAAGGTTCAACCCACACAGCAGTGGTGATGCATCAGTTCTGCTCATGTTTGTGCTGAGCAGCAGAGATTAGTCAGTTCCACTGGATCCACAAAGGCTGGCCCGCCACCTTAAGAACACTTCCATGGGTCCGGGACTGGGATGGGATGACTTGAAAAGGTAGACTCAGAGATGGGAAAGTCCAGGTGCAGATGCAACGTTGTTGTAAGCTTGTTGTGTCCCTGGGGCTCCAGATCAGGAGGCCAGCCAACTATCTCTTGGATTCAGTCTAAGTTCTGGATTTAAAAGATGCAGGTCCAGTTCTTCCTACCATGCAAAAGGGCAGCAGACTCCAAGTCAGCACAGCAGGGCAGCAGTCCTTTCAACAGCACAGCCATCTTTCTTCCTGGCAAAATGTTCACTAATCCAGAAGTGTACTGAAGCGTAGTGAGGTCCACCATTTATACCCAAATGTGCCTTTGAAGCTTCTAGCGGTAGGCCTTTGAAGCACACCATTCCTTCTTTCTGGCAGGGTATCCACAGGTCCAGAGGTGTACTGAATTGGGGGTGTCTGAGGTCCAGTACCTATACCTAAAGGTGCCTTTGGAGTTGGGGAGACTTTAAATAGCAGCCTTTGAAGTGCACAGAGTCCCTGCCTCCCCTGCCCTGGCTCCAGACAAACTACAGAGTGTAGGCATCTCTTTGTGTGGAGGCAAAACACAGCCTATTTCAGTGTAAGTGGGGTGTTGTAGGACTCTTACCATGGTGGTGAGAATGTTTTGTTTTGGATGGCAGTCCCACCTTGACTGTGAGCTGTTGGACTAAGATTCTCTGCTAGCTTGCAGCACCTCACCCAAACCTAGAAAGTGAATGTGATTGTGGCAGCCTGATGCTTGACACTTTAACTCCTTAAGGAGATCATGGTAGAACAGATCTTACCCCTTTCTCTTATTCATACAAGTCTCACACATGCAAAGACAGACAGAAAAATGTAGGACAAGGTTCAATATATTTTATTGAAGCAACTGCATTCTATGTAAAAAGGCATGAGCTGCAATTATCACGAAGATGATAATAATATGGTTATGATTGATACTATTAGAGTCCCAACATCCTGACATAACCTGATGTCTAAGAATTCCTACCTACACTTCCAGCATCTAACGTGAGAACATAGCAGTGTTAGCCCTTCTGTCTGTACTAGTCCATGGGAGGAGTCCCACACTCCATACCTGTAAACAGAGGGTCTGCCTGTTAGTCACCTGGCAGTCTTCTCAGTTGGCTAAAGAGACAAGTTCAAGATCAGCAAAGCTGCAACAAAGTGGCACACAGTGTAAGATGGCTGGATGGAATGTCCCCTCTAACCTCACAGGCCTGAAGCTAAAATGAATGTGCCAAAGCAAGGCACTAAAATGAACCCATAATACCCTCCCCATTGTCGGTTCAAGAGTGCAGGGTCCAAGACCTAAAATTACCTAAGCTTAAAACTACTATGTAAATGCAAGCTAAAAAGATTCATAAAAGAGTTACAAATGTCCAAGTTGACAAGCAGGCAATCCCAAGACTGGCCAAATTTAGAATTTGAACAAAAAATGAATTCAGATAACAAATGGCAAATTTAACAATTATCGTGGTTCCGCAGAAAATCTTCGATGTCATCAATAGTGATGGATTCCAGGAAAGACCCTATTCCGGTAGGTGATAAGTTGACCACCACACCAGACAAAAGATGAGAAGAGCATACATGTTCGGATGCTTCAGCCATAAGTATGGCCAAGGAGGCAACGTTTCGTGCAGTGCCAGTTGTTGAAGCACCAAGAGGCAACACATCCATGAAGGGCGGCTTATAGAAGGCAACCATATTCTCATTGGACACGTCCGGCAATAAACCTTCATCGAGAACATCAGATCTACATCCATAGACGCTACATGTTGTAAAGCAAGACACACCCCTAGTGCAATTTCAAAAGGGCAGCACAAGCCACAAAAGATGGGCTACACACAATAAAGGACTGGTCGAAATAACAGTGACCAGTTCCTGTTCAGTTCTTCCAACACTGATGCTCTAGAGTACTGCCTAATGCGATCACGACACAGGTTGGATGGTGGGAGCTCCATCATTTCTCATTCTTGAAATGGGACAGCCATTGCCAATCAAAAATAGCAACAGCAGGATACCGCCAATTAATGCCACAGTTATTGGGAATCCTCTAAAACACTTGAGTGAAGGGATGGCTGAAGTTATAACTCCAAAGACTGTTTGGAGACATTCTGACAAACCCAAAACCAGCAGCCTTAAAAAAGTGTACAATTTCAGCAGTTTTAGACACATTACAAATGCAACTGATCAATTCACCAAAATGTTTAGGAAAGTTGATACTTAATAGGACTATATCACTGTGGAAGACCTTGCCACTTTGAGGTCAGAGATCTTGCAAGCTGATGTAAGAGCCACATGTTTTTGAAACAAAAGAGCTTTGCCTTGCCATCTTGTCAATAATTACATTATGAGCAGCAATATCAAGCCATATATCTACTACTCTTATCTCACACATGGGGGGGAAGCATATTTCCACAATAAGTCACAGTTTGAGAGACCAAAATCACATAGGGAATGCCCTGTTTCATCCCACAGCAGCCTTGATCGCTCAGCATTAAGTAACTCCCATTCGATAGCAACTGAAACACCGGGTGAATCAAAGGCACAGGAATACCCTTCAGAAAGCATGCCAAATTTGTAGCTGAAGAATTGCACCCTCCTTGCAAGGACATCTGTGTACAAATCATAGAATGGATTACAGAAGTCTTACATTCACTACCGCTAAGAAAGACCTCTTTCATGCCTATGAAACATCTATAATCAAAGAGTAGCTCCCACACCACGGGATGTAACTTTCTCCTAATTGTTTGAATCTGCCTACCAGAAAACGTTTTAACCATGAAGTGAATTGAAAAGTTGAGATGGGTAGATTAATCACTTCATGTATTGACCACACTGATGATGGAATTTCCGCTGTAGTAAAAGACAACTTTATTAACATTTCAATGTTAAGCATGATGCAACTAGCTTCTTTCATGCTGCTCCACCACGAACATCAATGCCGGCAAAGACGACGACGGTAAGCCACCTAGCACACCAGCGAGGGAAGGAGGAAAAAGAGAGTGACACACACACGCAGCAGCCCCCACCAACACCATACACACAATCAGCTGCATCACAAAAACATTTTTACCCCGTAACTCGAATGAATAATGCAAGGACAAAATGATTGTGAAAAAGTAAATGTAATGAGAGCAACACATCAAGATAAATAACTTAGGCAAGATAATAGATATATACATATGTACACAGAAAGGGACACAGCCCAGTCCACAATGTCATAGGCCAAATGGCCACAGGCCAAAGTCCATGGCCACACATGTCACCTGCATCAACACAGAGATGTGCCCTGTGCTTGGTCCTAGGGAGTGCAAGGCCACAGTCTCTTGAGTTGGTGACTTGCCCACTTGTTCTAACGGGAAACATGACCTGTGCTTCTCGAGTGGGTGACTTGCCCACTTGCTCTGGAAGGGGAAACATGCCCTGTGCTTGGTCCTGGGGAGTGCAAGGCCACAGTCTCTCAGGTAGGTGACTTGTCCACTTCCTCTGCCGGGGCAACATGCCCTATGCTTGGTACTGGGGAGTGCAAGGCCACAGTCTCTTGAGTGGGTGATTTGCCCACTTGCTCTGGAGGGGGCAACATGCCCTGTGCTCTTGATCCTGGGGAGTCTTGGCTATGTGGGTTTCTTACCCGCTGGTTCTGGAGGGGGCATTGTGCACTGTGCTCTTGATTCTGAGGAGTCTTGGCTATGTGGGTGTCTTACCCACTGGTTCTGGAGGGGGCATCATGCCCTGTGCTCTTGATCCTAAGGAGTGTTGGCTATGTAGGTGTCTTACCCACTGGTTCTGGAGGGGTCATCGTGCCCTGTGCTCTTTATCCTGGGGAGTTCAAGGTCACAGTCTCTCAGGTGGGTATAATACCCACTGGATTTGTAGGGGGCAGGCTGCACAGCAGCCCATGGAGGCAGGATTACACACCGTCCACTGGCGGTTACGGCTGCTCAGTGGTGGTGCTGCTGCTTGTGGGGGGAGGCTCCTTCCCATCCCCTGCAACCTTGGACGGCTGTACAACCATGGGGGCTCCGTCGCAATTCCTGCCCCAGGCCCCTTGCTCTTCCTGCCTCCTGGTGCAGGCTCCTTGCTCTTCCTGGCAGCTGAAGCTGGCCCCTTTACCTTCTTAGCAGCTGCCGGGGCAGGCTCCTTGCTCTTTCTGGCAGCTGGGGCAGGCTCCTTTTTCTTGAGGCTGCCTCGTGCAGGCTCCTTCACCTTCAGTACATGTGGCCTGGATCCTTTTCCACCATGAGTGGGTGTGGTGATGACTGGGCCCGCGGAGTGGGTGGCTGAGGTGCTTGGCTTGGTTCTCCCTACGTGCAGGACGGGGGAGGTGTAGGGAAGAGGTCAATGGTGGATAGGAAAAGTTTTTTAGGGATATTGGGGCGGGAAGAGAGAGAAGGAATGGGAGTGGAGGAAGAGGGAGTGGTTGTTGGAGGTGTCTGTCTGCTGATTTTGGGTGCAGGTGCATGGGCTGGATGCTGTTGTGAGGTGGATGGCTGTTGGGTGTCTGAGTGCTTGTGTTTGTGTACCTTAGGAGGGGGCACAGACACAGTGGACATGTGCACATGTGCACAGGGGACATGTGCATGGCTGTTGTGGAGGTTGTGGAGGTGTCTGCAGTGAGGTGTGTGTTCTGCTTGGTGTGGTGATGATGCTGGTAGTGGATGATGATGTAGTGCATGCAGGTATCAGTGTAGACGGAACTGAGAGCGAGGCGGAGGAGGAGGAGGAGGGGGAGACAGTGGAAATAGTGGATGTTGGTGTGTGTGCATCTGGGTTGTGTTTGTGTCTGTGGGATGAAGTGTGGTGCTTCTATTTACCAGTACCATTCTTGTGTATTGACTTGTGTGCATGCTCGTTTGGCTGTGTGCTTGGAATGGGTTGGGGTTGAGGAAAATGGGACGGCTGCCATCAGAGAAGAGGCCAGAGCCTGGACGATCTCTGTTGGGCCGCCAATCCAGTATGAATGCCCTCCAGGAATGCATTTGTCTGTTGCATCTGGGCTGCCAGCCCCTGGATGGCATTCATAATGGTTGACTGCTCTACAGAGATGGATCTCAGGAGGTCAATAGCCTCCTCACTCAGGGCAGCAGGGCTAACTGGAGCAGGGCCTGGGATGCCTGGCACGAAGGAGATGCCCACCCTCCTGGGTGAGCGGGCATGGGCAACATGATGAGGGGCTGCTGGGAGGGCTGTGCTGGTACTTGGGGTGGCAGCTGTAGCTGGGGTGGTCACAGAGGTGTCCGCCACCACAAGGCAGCTTCCATCGGAGGAGGTATCTGTGTCAGAACTGTCCCCTCCATTCTCCGCTGTGGTGCTCCCCTCGCCCTCTGTCTCACTGGTGCCCTCAGCGTTGATGGACTCTGCCTGCTGAGTCCTGTGGGATGCAGCTCCCTCTGTCACCGGTGCCTCTTCTCCTCTGCCAGATGATGCTAATGCACATAAGGACAGGGTGACAAAACAAAAAGGGGGGAAGAGACAATGGATACACTTGGTCAATGGCAAATCCAACACCACCATTGGCGTAAACAGCACCCTCAAACACAGGGAACAGCCCTACACAATATACCATAGCACTACCAGAGAAATAGTTAGCAGCCAAGCCATGGGGAGGGGCACACACAGCAAAATGAATCACACCTGGGACCTACGCAGCTCTGACCATCTGTGGATGCCTACGAGCTAGGTACATAGATTGTCCCTTCTGAACCCTACCCACCAGGGGACCTATGCTGCAATGTCATGCCTGGCATAGGGGATTCCACTGACACACATCCCCCACCCGGATACCACCCTACCATGCGTAACTTGTAATGATGAGCACTGTACTCACCTTCTTGTGGCTGCTGTGATGCCCTCAAGTGCCCATAAAGCTCAGGATAGGCACCACCAGTATGCAGGCCATCAGGGGGGGTCAGGGTTCGATGGGCACCACTTCCTTGTTGGGAGGCCATCCCCAGCTGGGCCTCTGCTGTCTTCCATGCCCAGCGTCTCAGGTCCTCCCACCGTTTCTGACAGTGGGTGCTCCGCCTGCAGGAGACCCTCAGGGTCCAAACCTTCGTGGCGATGGCACGCCATATACCCTTCTTTTGATGGGCGCTGGCCTGCAGAGAAAATACACACAGGAAAATAGAATTAGTCAAACAGTTCTGCCTGTTAGACTTATGGGCCACCATACCCCTTCACATCACCATTTACACACACATAGCCCAGCACACAATCAATACGTCACCCAAAGGACATCCACCCACCCTCCTTACACAAGGCCATCACACACAGAACTCCATGAATTCATGCCACATGCATTGTGCCCACAGTGTACTCACCTGTTGGTCTGGAGGCCCATACACCAGTCCGTACTGGGGTAGGACCCCATCCACCAGTCTCTCCAACTCTGCGGAAGTGAAGGCTGGGGCCCTTTCCCCAGTCATACGGGCCATGGTAGGTTCCACACACAGGTCATAGCAGCACATGCAGTGTAGGTCCTCTCCTGTTGAAGATCAGGTAAAAAAGTGAGGGATGAGATAGAAAATGGTGGTCACGTCCGTAGCGGTGTATACCGTCACCGCCGGAGTAGATCACCATTGGCCACTGTAACCCATAGGGCCCAATGTTAGTCAATGAGGAGTTGCACGGCAGTTCCCTCCCGCAACAGCGCACAATGTCATTGGAGTTAACTCACTTCCACCTCCCCATCAACACAGAACAGGAGGATGCCATTTCATGGGGGGGGGCAAGCCCTGGATAATTGCTGCATCACTGGTGAAATTAGGACATACTGTACCAAATCACACTTACCCATTGCAAGTTAACAGCAATGCAAAGTTCTGTTGTAGCCCCATTGTACAGTTTGTGACCAGCTCCTCACTCTTTTGCTCCATAGATTGCTACCGCTGCGGATGAATAGGAGATGGAGACTGTTAGAAATGGGGTTTTTGGTTGGCAGTCAGGTTACCCTCTGTCCAAGCAAAAGCCCTCACTCTAGTCAGGGTAATTCACACACTATCCAAGATTATCCTGTGCCCACCCTCTGGTAGCTTGGCACGAGCAGTCAGGCTTAACTTAGAAGGCAATGTGTAAAGTATTTGTGCAATAAATCATACAATACCACCATATAGCACCACAAAAATACACCACACAGTGTTTAGAAAAATATATAATATTTATCAGGATAATTGTAGGTCAAAAAGAATAAAGTTGCAATGGAAAATTGTAGAAATATCACAGGGAAGTGATATAAAGTGTCTTAAGTCTTTAGAATGTAACAAAAGTCTCTTTCAAGCACAAGTACCTGGTTAGGAGTGTAAAAATCTCCTCGGAGGGCCACAAGAGAAGAGGTGCGTGGAAAAAGGGTGTGTGCGTCGATTTCTCCCCAGCACACACGGACTTGCGTCGTTATTTTCCACGCGGGGAAGTCGGGCGTCGTTTTCCGGCGCGTGGACAGTCTCTTTCTGTGGATCGCGGGGATTACCAGATGTCCCGGGTCTGTGCGTGGATTCTCCTGCTTGTTCTCCGGCTGTGCGTCGATCTGCGGGGCTGCGCGTCGAATTTACGAACTCACGGCAGGCGTCGCGTCGATTTCTCCTCTAGACTTCGATCTGCGGGGCTGCGAGTTGAAATTACGATCTCACGGCAGGCGTCGCGTCGATTTCTCCTCTAGAGGTCGGGCGGCGTTGTCCTTGCGAGGCCGTGCGTCGGATCTTCGATCGTCCCAAGAGCGTTGCGTCGATCAGCGTCGGTGTGCGGCGTTTTTCTCGCCGCGAAACAAGCTGTGCGTCGAAATTTTCGGCGCACGGAGCGTCCAAGTAAAAGAGAGAAGTCTTTTTGGTCCTGAGACTTCAGGGAACAGGAGGCAAGCTCGATCCAAGCCCTTGGAGAGCACTTTCACAGCCAGACAAGAGTTCAGCAAGGCAACAGGGCAACAGCAAGGCAGCAGTCCTTTGTAGAAAGCAGACAGGTGAGTCCTTTGAGCAGCCAGGCAGTTCTTCTTGGCAGGATGTAGTTTCTGGTTCAGGGTTCTTCTCCAGCAAGTGTCTAGTGAGGTAGGGCAGAGGCCCTGTTTTATACCCAAATGTGCCTTTGAAGTGGGGGAGACTTCAAAGAGTGGCTAAGAAGTGCACCAGGTCCCCTTTCAGTTTACTACTGTCTGCCAGGGTCCCAGTAGGGGGTGTGGCAGTCCTTTGTGTGAGAGCAGGCCCTCCACCCTCCCAGCCCAGGAAGACCCATTCAAAATGCAGATGTATGCAAGTGAGGCTGAGTACCCTGTGTTTGGGGTGTGTCTGAGTGAATGCACAAGGAGCTGTCAACCAAGCCCAGCCAGACGTGGATTGTAAGGCACAGAAGGATTTGAGTGCAAAGAAATGCTCACTTTCTAAAAGTGGCATTTCTAGAATAGTAATATTAAATTCGACTTCACCAGTCAGTAGGACTTTGTATTACCATTCTGGCCATACCAAATATGACCTCCCTGCTCCTTTCAGATCAGCAGCTGCCACTTCAACAGTGTATGAGGGCAGCCCTAATGTTAGCCTATGAAGGGAGCAGGCCTCTCAGTAGTGTGAAAACGAATTTAGGAGTTTTACACTACCAGGACATATAACTACACAGGTACATGTCCTGCCTTTTACCTACACAGCACCCTGCCCTAGGGGTTACCTAGGGCACACCTTAAGGGTGACTTATATATAGAAAAAGGGGAGTTCTAGGCTTGGCAAGTACTTTTAAATGCCAAGTCGAGGTGGCAGTGAAGCTGCACACACAGGCCTTGCCATGGCAGGCCTGAGACAAGGAAAAAGGGGCTACTTAAGTGGGTGGCACAACCAGTGCTGCAGGCCCACTAGTAGCATTTAATTTACCAGCCCTATGCACATAAAGTGCACCTTACTAGGGACTTATAAGTAAATTAATAGTCCAATCAGGTATGATTCCAGGTTACCATGTTTTAAGGGAGAGAGCATATGCACTTTAGCACTGGTTAGCAGTGGTAAAGTGCGCAGAGTCTATAAACCAGCAAAAACAGTGTCCAAAAAAATGGAGGGAGGCAGGCAAAAAGTTAGGGGTGACTACCCTAAGGCTGTCAGGTCTAACATGTGTCCCCCCCAGCTGAAAGTGGGGAGAGCTACCCGACCTCCTGGGAGCTCTCATCGCTAAGGCGGAAGTACCTGGAGAGACCATCAGCATTGGCGTGGTCAACCCCTGGGCGATGTTCCACCGTAAAGTCCATCCCATGTAGGGAAATGGACCACCTCAAGAGTTTTGGATTCTCACCCCTCATCTGCATGAGCCATCTGAGGGGCCTGTGGTCTGTCTGAACCCGGAAGTGAGTCCCAAACAGGTAGGGTCTTAGCTTCTTCAGTGCCCAGACCACAGCAAAAGCTTCTCGTTCAATAGCACTCCACCTCTGTTCCCGTGGTAATAGCCTTCTGCTAATAAAGACTACTGGTTGATCTCTGCCCTCCTCATTCAGCTGTGCTAGGACTGCCCCTATGCCATGCTCTGAAGCGTCTGTCTGCACGATAAATTCCTGGGAGTAGTCAGGGGCCATGAGTACGGGGGCCGTGCACATGGCTTCCTTCAGGGCGTCAAAGGCTTTTTGACAAGCCTCTGTCCAATTCACCAACCTAGGTTGCTTCTTGGAAGTGAGTTCTGTCAAGGGTGTTACAATGGTACCATAGCCCTTGACAAATCGGCGGAAGTATCCTGTGAGGCCTAGAAAGGCTCTCACCTCCGTCTGTGTTCGGGGTGGTTGCCAGGCCTTGATAGTTTCAATCTTGGCCTGGAGTGGCTGCACCTTGCCACCACCCACTAGGTGTCCTAAGTACACCACGGAACCCTGCCCAATCTGGCACTTACTGGCCTTGATGGTCAGTCCTGCCTGTTGCAGGGCCTGAAGCACCTCCTTGAGGTGAAGCAGGTGTTCCTCCCAGCTGGAACTGTAGACAGCTATGTCATCCAGGTAGGCTGCACAGAAGGCATTCTTGCCAGCTAGGACCCCGTTAACCAACCGTTGGAAGGTAGCGGGGGCATTTTTCAACCCAAACGGCATCACCCGGAACTGGTAATGGCCATCCGGGGTTGAAAATGCGGATCTTTCCTTGGACCCCTCAGTTAGGCCGATCTGCCAGTACCCTGAAGTAAGATCAAACGTACTCAGGAACTTGGCAGCGCCTAGCCTGTCCACGAGCTCATCAGCTCGGGGGATGGGGTGAGCATCAGTCCGTGTGACTGAGTTGAGACCCCAGTAGTCCACACAGAACCGGAGTTCTGGCTTCTCACCTGGGGCAGTAGCCTTAGGGACCAATACCACTGGGCTGGCCCAGGGACTACTGGATTTCTCAATGACCCCTAGAGTCAACATCTTGGAGACCTCCTCCTTGATGCTGGCCTTCACCTTATCCGACAACCTGTAAATTTTGTTTTTCACAGGGAGACTGTCACCGGTGTCAATATCATGAACACAGAGGTGGGTCAGCCCAGGAGTAAGGGAGAACAGGGGGGAGAACTGCTCCAACAGCTCATAACAGTCTCCTTTCTGATTTAGAGTCAGGGAGTCAGACAGAATGACCCCGCTTACTGACCCATCACCTTCTTGGGCAGAGAGGAGGTCGGGGAGAGGTTCACTCTCCTCTTCCGTTCCTTCATCTGTGACCAGAAGCATGTTGATCTCCGACCTCTCAAAATGAGCTTTTAGTCGGTTCACATGGAGCACCCTTAGGGGATTCCTAGGGGTTTTGAGGTCCACTAGGTAAGTGGCCTCCCCTTTCCGCTCCTTTATTTCAAATGGGCCAGACCAGCGGTCCTGGAGAGCACTGGGCTCTACTGGCTCCATTACCCACACTTTGTCTCCAGGTTGAAACTCTACCAGGGTGGCCTTCTGGTCATACCATTGTTTCATCACCTCTTGACTGGCCTCAAGGTTATCTTGGGCCTCTTTCCAGAAGCGGGTCATCTGGTTGCGGAGGGCCAACATATAGCTGACCACATCCTGAGGGGGTGTCTTTGGAGCTTTCTCCAATCCCTCCTGGACAATGCTTAAGGGTCCCCTGACAGGGTACCCATAGAGAAGTTCAAAGGGACTGAACCCTACCCCTCTCTGGGGGACCTCTCTGTAAGCAAAGAGAAGGCATGGTAAGAGGACGTCCCACTTACGCCTCATGGCCTCAGGGAGGCCACCAATCATGCCTTTCAGGGTCTTGTTGAATCTCTCCACAAGACCATTCGACTGGGGGTGATAGGGTGTGGTGAACTTGTAAGTTACACCACACGCATCCCACAGTGACTTCATGTATGCAGACATGAAGTTAGTGCCTCTGTCAGACACTATTTCCTTGGGGAATCCCACACGGGTAAATATCCCCATCAGGGTTCTGGCCACCACTGGTGCAGTTACTGTCCTCAGAGGGATTGCCTCTGGGTAACGGGTGGCATGGTCCACCAAAACCAGGATGAACCTGTTGCCTAAGGCAGTTTTGGGGTCCAAGGGACCAACAATGTCGATGCCCACCCTTTCAAAGGGGGTGCCAACGACAGGAAGTGGAATCAGGGGGGTTTTAACCCTTTTTCCTGCTTTACCACTGGCCTGGCAGGTAGGACAGGATCTGCAGAACTTGTCTGAGTGTGTCCTCATTTTGGGCCAATAAAAGTGGGTGACAAGCCTGTTAAAGGTCTTGCCCTGTCTCAAATGTCCTGCCAGGGGAATGTCGTGAGCCAGACCCAGTAGGAAGGTTCGGTAACATTGGGGGACCACCAGCATACGTGCTGCCCCAAAGCCCGGAACCTTAGGCTCACTGTAGAGGAGATCATTCTCCCAATATAGGTGGTGATCGCCAGAGGCGTCGCCGGCTGCCTGGTTTGAGGCTTGTTTCCTCAAACCTTCTAGAGTGGGACATTCTTTCTGCGCCTTGCAGAATTCCTCCCTGGTGGGTCCACCCTCAACTTGCCAGCCAGCAAGCTCAGGTAAGTCACCTAGGGCGGCAATGTCTTCCCCAGTTGGCTCGGAAGCCTCCTCCTCAGGAGCCCCGTCAGCCACTGTGGGAACAGCTGGGGCCGGTTTCCCGCACCCCTGGTCCCTCCTCCTGGCAGCTCTCTGGGCCATCGTTCCAGGCTCCAGATGCCCTTGACTTCCCTCTCGGTCAGCCATGGACCGTGTGGTCATGCAGACCCACTCAGGTAACCCTAACATCTCCAGGTGAGACCTGAGCTCCACTTCTTTCCAAGCAGTGTGCTCAAGGTCATTGCCTAACAGACAATCTACAGGCATGGCAGGACTCACAGCTACTTTCAGAGTACCAGAGACCCCCCCCCACTCAAAGGGAACCAGAGCCACCGGTAGGTGACTCTCGCGATTGTCAGCGACTCTGACCTGGTGGAATGTATTAGGTACTATCTGCTCTTCTGACACCAGCTGACTCTTGATAGTAGTCATACTGGCTCCTGTGTCACGCAGAGCCTCCACCCTCTGCCCATCAATGGTGACCCACTGCCGGTACTTGGAAGTATTTCTGGGCATGTGGGCCTTGGGCACCATTTCTCCTTCTCCCAGGGACACTAGGGAAATCTCTACCTGCTCCCCAAAGCTAGTTGGGTCCATCTCCCCCCGAGTGCTACACTAGTCAACCCAGGTGCCTGTCCGGTAGTGGACGGTGCCCTCTTGGGGCACTGTGGATCGCCTTTGTAGTGACCATATTGGTAACACTCATGCATTTGGGGCTAGATTTTCCTGACTTGTCAAATGTCCCTGGCTTTTTCCCAAATTTGGAAAAGGAAGGGTTGCCACCCCCTCCCTGGGAATTCTTTTGGGGGCCTTTAGAGAGTTCCTTATCTGTAAGTTTATCTCCCCCCTCTTTCTTCTGTTGGGAACCCTGACCACCTTTGTGGGAGTCCCCCCCAGGTACCTTTTTGGACACTCTGGTGCTAACCCAGAGGTCCGCCTCCTCAGCAAACTTCCTGGGATCAGTCAGCTTACTATCCACTAGGTGCTGGCACAAATCTGTATAAGTAACATTAAGCATATGCTCTCTCAGGATCAAGTCATATAAACCTTTATAATCTGCTACTTTGTTGCCCCGCACCCATCCATTTAGTGCCTTACTAGAGAAATCAAAGAAATCTACCCATGTTTGTGTGGTTTGTTTGGTGCTGTCCCTGAACCTCTGACGGTATCCCTCAGGGGTCAGCCCAAACTTGGCAAGTAAAGTGGCTTTCTGGAGTGGGTATGTGTTTTGATCCGGTGGATCCAATGTGAGAAGTGTGTCCCTCCCCAATGGCGGCACATAACCCCACATAGCTACCCCCCATTGCCCTTCAGGAACCTCATGAGCCCTTAGTGCAACTTCATAAGCAGCTAACCATTTATCTATGTCATCTCCCACCACAAAACTGGGCACCACATTTTTGGGTATACGAACCTTCCTTTCTCCAGCAGGTCCTGTCTGTATGCTGCCACCATTATTGCTGGATTCAGACTGTCTTGCCTTGATCTCCAGCTCCTTGAGACTCAGTTCATGAGCTAACAATAGTTTCTTTTCAGCCAAAGCTCTTTCAGCTTCCACTTGTTTGGCTGCTCTTTCAGCTTCTGCTTGTTTGGCTGCCCTTTCAGCTTCTGCTTGAATCTGTTTGGCTGTTCTTTCAGCTTCAATCTGTTTGGCTGCTCTTTCAGCCTCAGCTTGTTTGGCTTCTCTTTCTGCCCTCCTCTCCTCCTGTTGCGCCTCAATTTTCAGTTTTGCCATTTGCAATTGGAACTCCCTTTCCTCTCTCCTTTCCTCTGCGGTCAGGCTTTGCATGGAGACACTGCTCCCTGGTCTGGAAGGGTGCACAATTGCAGTGGTAACACCATCCATAGATAGTGAAAATCCTTCTGAGGGGCCATTTTCTGGCTCCCCTTCCTCATCATCCTCTAAATGGGCTTCTGCCCAGGCCCTCAGCGCCACTTGAAAGTCCTCCTTTCTGGAGGCCCCTTGGGTGGGTACCCTTAATGCCCTGCAGAATCCTCTTAGTTGTTTGACCGTGTATGTATCCAACTGGACTAGGTCAAAGTCCCCTGTCTGAGACCCAGTCAGAGACATGTTGAGTGAGGATTTAGTTTTTGAAAATTGTCAGGAAAAAACGGATTTTCAAAAAGAGGTAAAAACCAAGTTGACCTTCAACTGTGGGTAGGTAGTGAAATACTTAGCTACTGTATGTCACTGCACAAATACAAGTCCTATCCTCACCGCTGATCACCAATGTTAGAAATGGGGTTTTTGGTTGGCAGTCAGGTTACCCTCTGTCCAAGCAAAAGCCCTCACTCTAGTCAGGGTAATTCACACACTATCCAAGATTATCCTGTGCCCACCCTCTGGTAGCTTGGCACGAGCAGTCAGGCTTAACTTAGAAGGCAATGTGTAAAGTATTTGTGCAATAAATCATACAATACCACCATATAGCACCACAAAAATACACCACACAGTGTTTAGAAAAATATATAATATTTATCAGGATAATTGTAGGTCAAAAAGAATAAAGTTGCAATGGAAAATTGTAGAAATATCACAGGGAAGTGATATAAAGTGTCTTAAGTCTTTAGAATGTAACAAAAGTCTCTTTCAAGCACAAGTACCTGGTTAGGAGTGTAAAAATCTCCTCGGAGGGCCACAAGAGAAGAGGTGCGTGGAAAAAGGGTGTGTGCGTCGATTTCTCCCCAGCACACACGGACTTGCATCGTTATTTTCCACGCGGGGAAGTCGGGCGTCGTTTTCCGGCGCGTGGACAGTCTCTTTCTGTGGATCGCGGGGATTACCAGATGTCCCGGGTCTGTGCGTGGATTCTCCTGCTTGTTCTCCGGCTGTGCGTCGATCTGCGGGGCTGCGCGTCGAATTTACGAACTCACGGCAGGCGTCGCGTCGATTTCTCCTCTAGACTTCGATCTGCGGGGCTGCGCGTTGAAATTACGATCTCACGGCAGGCGTCGCGTCGATTTCTCCTCTAGAGGTCGGGCGGCGTTGTCCTTGCGAGGCCGTGCGTCGGATCTTCGATGGTCCCAAGAGCGTTGCGTCGATCAGCGTCGGTGTGCGGCGTTTTTCTCGCCGCGAAACAAGCTGTGCGTCGAAATTTTCGGCGCACGGAGCGTCCAAGTAAAAGAGAGAAGTCTTTTTGGTCCTGAGACTTCAGGGAACAGGAGGCAAGCTCGATCCAAGCCCTTGGAGAGCACTTTCACAGCCAGACAAGAGTTCAGCAAGGCAACAGGGCAACAGCAAGGCAGCAGTCCTTTGTAGAAAGCAGACAGGTGAGTCCTTTGAGCAGCCAGGCAGTTCTTCTTGGCAGGATGTAGTTTCTGGTTCAGGGTTCTTCTCCAGCAAGTGTCTAGTGAGGTAGGGCAGAGGCCCTGTGTTATACCCAAATGTGCCTTTGAAGTGGGGGAGACTTCAAAGAGTGGCTAAGAAGTGCACCAGGTCCCCTTTCAGTTTACTCCTGTCTGCCAGGGTCCCAGTAGGGGGTGTGGCAGTCCTTTGTGTGAGAGCAGGCCCTCCACCCTCCCAGCCCAGGAAGACCCATTCAAAATGCAGATGTATGCAAGTGAGGCTGAGTACCCTGTGTTTGGGGTGTGTCTGAGTGAATGCACAAGGAGCTGTCAACCAAGCCCAGCCAGACGTGGATTGTAAGGCACAGAAGGATTTGAGTGCAAAGAAATGCTCACTTTCTAAAAGTGGCATTTCTAGAATAGTAATATTAAATCCGACTTCACCAGTCAGTAGGACTTTGTATTACCATTCTGGCCATACTAAATATGACCTCCCTGCTCCTTTCAGATCAGCAGCTGCCACTTCAACAGTGTATGAGGGCAGCCCTAATGTTAGCCTTTGAAGGGAGCAGGCCTCTCAGTAGTGTGAAAACGAATTTAGGAGTTTTACACTACCAGGACATATAACTACACAGGTACATGTCCTGCCTTTTACCTACACAGCACCCTGCCCTAGGGGTTACCTAGGGCACACCTTAAGGGTGACTTATATGTAGAAAAAGTGGAGTTCTAGGCTTGGCAAGTACTTTTAAATGCCAAGTAGAGGTGGCAGTGAAGCTGCACACACAGGCCTTGCCAAGGCAGGCCTGAGACAAGGAAAAAGGGGCTACTTAAGTGGGTGGCACAACCAGTGCTGCAGGCCCACTAGTAGCATTTAATTTACCAGCCCTATGCACATAAAGTGCACCTTACTAGGGACTTATAAGTAAATTAATAGTCCAATCAGGTATGATTCCAGGTTACCATGTTTTAAGGGAGAGAGCATATGCACTTTAGCACTGGTTAGCAGTGGTAAAGTGCGCAGAGTCTATAAACCAGCAAAAACAGTGTCCAAAAAAATGGAGGGAGGCAGGCAAAAAGTTAGGGGTGACTACCCTAAGGCTGTCAGGTCTAACAGAGACATACCCCTGTGTACAGACCCCTGGTGGATTTGGCAACAATGGAGGACAGGCACATTATCCTCACCTATAGACTGGACAGGGCCACAATCACAGAGCTGTGCGCCCAATTGGAGCCTGACCTGAGATCTCTATCCGTCAACCCACCGGGATACCCCCTCTTGTGCAAGTTCTATCTTTGCTCCATTTCCTGGCAACTGGTTCTTTCCAAATGACAGTGGGCTTGGCAGCAGGTATGTTACAACGAATGTTCTCAATAGTGCTAACAAGAGTGTTGTCTGCCCTGATTAAACACATGTGCAGCTACATTGTATTTCCCCAGGTTGAAGATTTGGCCACAGTGAAGGCCGAGTTCTATGCAATGGGACATATCCCCAACATAATTGGTGAAATTGATGGAACACATAATGCATTTGCCCCCCGTCAGAATGAACAGGTGTTCAGAAATCGGAAGAGTTTCCACTCTATAAATGTACAGATAGTGTGCTTGGCGGACCAGTACATCTCCCACATAAATGCTAGGTATCCAGGGTCGGTGCATGATGCCTTTGTCCTGAGGAATAGCAGCATCTCAAATGTGATGGGCCAACTACAGAGGCACAGGGTGTGGCTAATAGGTGAGCCCTGGTTCCCACCCAGTAGATGTTGGTGTATGGTGTGGGCCATATGGGATAGCGTGTGGCTAAATGTTGTCCCTCAAAATTCTCAGGTGACTCTGGTTATCCCATCCTATCATGGCTGCTGACCCCGTGAGGAATGCCAGGACAAGGGCAGAAGAATGTCATAATGAGGCAAATGGGCGAACCAGAAGGATAATTGAAAAAACCTTTGGCCTCCTGAAGGCCAGGTTCCGGTGCCTCAATCTAACAGGTGCTACTCACCCAAGAAGGTCTGCCAGATACTAGTGGAATGCTGCATGTTGCACAACCTTGCCCTGAGACAACATGTGCCTTTTACTGAAGGAGGAGGTTGGAGATGCCCGTGTGCCAGCAGTGGACCCTGTAGACAGGGAGGATGAGGAGGCAGAGGATAAGGATGAGGACAACAGAACTTCAGTGATCAGACAATACTTCCAATCACACACAAGTAAGACAGTGTTGCTTCACTTTTCAATTACATTTGTTTGAATATCTGTGGTACTGGCATGCAGTTTTTTCCCACTTCTATGCCCACTTACTGTACCCTTTAGCAATTCATTTTGCAGATATTGGTGACCTCACAGATGCTCCTGGTGTGATCACTACAGTCAGCTACAGGTCATTAATCTATGCTGATTTTCTGTACAGTTGAATTGCAATGTTTGTACCTGTTTCAAGGAATACATACTTGAAAAACTTGACATACTCCAAACTTCTTTTTTCTCCAGGGGTGTTTAATGAAGTGCTAAAATATAGAGGGGCAAGTGCAATGGGATGGGGTGATGATCAAGGAAAGTCCAGGGTATTGTTCCAGTCTGTCCAAGGGGACATAGGAAGGGGAGCAATGGCAGTTCAAGGTGGATAGGTTGACTGAGTGGGACATAAGGGTGACAATCAGAAGAGTCTCATTTCCTGGCGGGGTCTTGGCAAGTGTCTCTGGCTTCTGTCTGGATCGCAGGGAATGTTTGCGGGGTGGTTCTCCTTCTGCAGGGGGAGGGATACTGGTGGCATTTGAGTCCTGTGGCAGGGCCTCCTGGCCCCTAGCAGCAGTGGAGGTGGAAGGCTGTTCAGATGTCTGGCTAGTGGCAGGGGTCTGCTGTTGTGTGACTGCCTATCTCATAATATTGGCCATGTCAGCGAGCACCCCTGCTATGGAGATCAGGGTGTTGTTGATGGTCTGCAAGCCCTCCCTTATCCCCTGGTACTGTACCTCCTGCAGCCGCCTCTTCTCCTGCACATTGTCCAGGATCTGGCCCATCATGTCCTGGGAATGTTGATATGCTCCCAGGATCTCTGCAAGTGCCTCCTGGAGAGTCGGTTCCCTGGACCTGTCCTCCCCCGGCGCACAGCAGTCCTACGAGTTTCCATGTTGGCCTGTGACTCTGTCCCCTGAACCGTGTGCCCACTGCCACTGACCCCAGGTCCCTGATTGTTATGGGTATGAAGTGTGCCCTTGGGTCCCTGTAGAGATGGACACACTGCTGATTGACGTGTCCTGGGGACAGAGGTATGGGTACACTGGGTGGGTGCTGTGGTGGTGTTTCCTGATGGGAGAGGCTCTGTGGTGGTGTGTGACTGGGCCTGGGTAAGGCTGTCCAGAGGTCCCTGATGGGCCAGGCTGGTCATCTAAATCCAGAAGACCAGAGTTGCTGTCATCACTGTGGGCCTCTTCTGTTGGGGGACTGGATATTACTGGCACCTCCTCTCCGGTGACATTGGTTGGGGTACCAGTGGGGATGTAAATGAAGTGTTATGGTTTCTGTACCTGACATATTGTGCATCCGTGGCTTGCCCTCTTTGGTTGTATTTGCCAAGGCAGCTTTCACTTGTGTACATTGGTGTATGGTGGGATGATTAGTTCTCTATAGTGTGCATGCTTTAGCGATGAGTGTCCATGCAGGGCTGTGACTCGTGTCCATGCATTGGTAGAGCATGCAGGGCTTGGCATTGAGATAAGTGAGATGTGATGGTGGGGTGTGTGGGAAGTGGTGGAGTGATGGGAGTGAGGGTGAAGGTGGGGGTATGTGATGGCATGCAGGTGGGGAGGTGATAATAGTATAGAGTTGACTTACCAGAGTCCAGTCTTCCTCCTACTGTGGCCAAGACCTCAGGATGCACGATTGCCAAGACTTGCACCTCCCATGTTGTTAGTTGTGGGGGAGTAGGAGGGGGTCCACCGCCAGTCCTCTGTACAGCGAGCTGGTGTCTTGCTGCAATGGAATGTACCTTCCCCCGTAGGTCATTCTACCTCTTCCTGATGTCATCCCTAGTTCTTGGGTGCTGTCCCACGGCATTGACCCTGTCCTCAATTCTCCGCCATAACTCCATCTTCCTAGCTATTGATATCTTCTGCACTTGTGCTCCAAATAGCTGTGGCTCTACCCTGATGATTTCTTCCACCATGACCCTTAGCTCCTCTTCTGTGAAGTGGGGTGTCTCTTGTGGTACCATGGTTGTTGTGTGTAGGTGAGGGTGTGTTGGGTAATGTGTTGGGGTGTGTGATGTGGGGTGCGTGAGTAGTGTATAGGTGTGAGTAGTGTGTGGCTCTGGTTGTGTCTGTGGTCTTGCTATCTCTCTGATGGCAATTGTAATGGTAAAGGGTTGTGGGTAATGTGTTTTATAGTGGTGTGAGTGGGTGCGTGTGGTGTGTGTATGGGTGTCAGGTGTGTGTTGTTTGAATTGTCCAATGTGGTGTTGTTTTGTTTGTGTGTGTCGATTTTGAGCGCAGCGGTAAATGCCGCCAGTTGTTTACCACAGTTGAATGTCCGCCATGGTGATTCGTGGGTCATAATGTGGTGGTTGTTGTTCTGTTGGCATAACGGTGTGGGTTTTGTTACCGCCAGTTTATCACTGACCTTTGGTGTGGCGGATATGTGTATGTGGCTGAATAGTGACAGATTGGTCTGTGTGTGTGTCATAATATGGTGACGGATATCCGCTGGGGCAGCGGGAAGTTGGCAGCAGTCAGTGCGGCTGTAAGTGGGATTTACTACCAATGTCATAATGAGGGCCAATGGGGTTTAATGGGTAACTGTGGCTGAACAATATATTCATACCATTAGTGACAACAGCTAGAGCTTTCTCCAAGTTTTCCTGAGCTATTTGCCTTAATCGGGCTGCAGATTCCTTAAGCTTTCAAATGTAATTATATATTGCATATAAGAAATGTTTTGCGCATTGTTTTCTGGGACCTATCAAGATATCTTGTCTACATCTTTTAAAAAGAGAATAAGGTGTTCCTTGACAGCTGTTAATGTGGAAGATTTTAACTATTGTTGAAAAGCTTTGCACACATTGTATGTTCTTACAATACTAGAGTGTTGTGTGGTGACGTAACAAGAGTCTGCTTGCTCTAAACACCTGTGTGGAGTTAACAAAATGTGCATGACAAACATTTGTGTCCACTGACCACAATAATCACCCGTTGGGACTTGAAAGCTTTGAAGGTGTTGTTTTGAAACCAACTATTGAGCTGTTCTTCAGTGACATTTTAAATATTTTGTCAATTATCAAATTTAGCTGGTGAGGGAATACTGGGCACATTTATTAATATTATTTTTGCCAAGCCTAAACAAGACATTTATTGCATGGTGCCATTGAGCAATATGAACTGTAACAGAATAATGCATCCTCTAAATAAAGCTTCCCTACACTGTATTTGCCAATCTCTTATTTCCCACACTCTTTAAGTCAATTGACTTCATCCAATACACACAGCCTTCTATAGCCAACTGGGAAACAAAGGAATCTGAATATATCAGTTTGGTGTGTGTCAGCATCCTTAAAATCATACCCATTAAAATAAGAAATCTTTTCTACATATTCTTTTAACTCCCCACTGATGGAGTTACACAATATTCCCACTGTGTATAATTATAAACTATTCTTGGGCTACCAGCTCGGTGCAGAAAATTATGCCTGTAATGGTGATAACAAAACATTTCCCAATAATTCATTGTTGCCATATAAACATCTTCGCTTTTAAATACAGTGTAATATTGAAGCTCAGAAATCATAGAATCAACTGCTTTTATATCCCAGTCATCTGAAACAACCTTGGGTGTAATAATATAATTCATAGATACTTTAAAAACATATTGACTTGGAATCATTTCAGTAGGACTAAAGATATCAAATGGTACTTTATCCCAAACAATCCCATCAGGAACTGGAACAGTTGAAATGTTCACAAGGGATAAGTCTCTTCGGACTGTATGGGAGGATAGGTAAGGTTTAAAAACCTCATCCACCAGTTCAACAGCAAAGCGTTCAGGAAGATAATGACCATGTATCAGTAGAAAGAAAACAACGACAAAACCAATCCAAAGCAGAATGGCAGGCAAAGTCAGAAGTATCCACAGATAATACAATGGACAAACCAAATAGTTATGTTTAAGCCACATGTAGAGTTTACATGCTTTTGATACAGGTGCTGTAGAAGATGCTGAAGAATTTGCAGAAAAGTTGTCAATGTCGGCAAAGTAACCAGAAGCTGTCTGTGCAAAAACTGGATCTAGTGCAGGTGAAAAGGAACTGGTAGATGTATCCATTGGTGGTGTGTAACAAACAATTCCATCTCTTTGTGATTCATTTGAAGAGTGCAAATCTGAGTTTTGAACATTTCTTGTTGATTGAAGTGGAAACAAGAATCAAGAAAAGTCATTCTTCCCCTTCCTCATGGAAATAATTTCAGTATTGTTGAGTGCTTGTAGAGGTACATCCTGAATGGAAGTGAGAGAGGTATTGGAACTACTCAAAAGTCCTTGTGGTCCACAAAAGTGGTTCCCAACCTGTGGTCCGGGGACCTCTGGGGGTCCACGAAGCCTCCTCAGGGGGTCTGCGACTGCTTAGAAAATAAAATGATATTAACAGATTAGGTCCACAGCTTTCAGTAATGACTCAGTGAGGGTCCCCCGATTCCAATAATAATTCAGTGGAGGTCCACGGGTTCCAGTAATGATAAAGTGGGGGTTCACAGAATTCAAAAGGTTGGGAACCACTGGTCTACGGTGCAGGATCGGCCACATGGTGCAATTTGATCTTGTCAATTTAAACAAAACAGTTTTCTTTAGAACCACGCAGTGGTTGTAGAATGACAGCGATGGTACTGTGTACTCCCTTGAATGGAACCGGTGGTTTGTGGGATGGGCCAAACTTCTTCTTCACAGAACTCTTTTCACAAACTAGATCCCCTACTTTAGGAATCCAGCCTATGGATGTTGGTGGCAAATCCTTCATTCCCAAGGTGGCGGTATGTGCCAGTGGATTTTCATCACAGCACTGTTATAATTCCTGGAAGCCAGTGACACGATCATTTATGTCAAATAGTGTTTCTGCCCCCACTGTGCCAGGGCCATCAAGATCTGGCATATACATAGGTGTTCCGAACAGGACTTCATATGGGGTGCATCCTCCCAAAGACCTTCTGGGAAGAATATTTAGTGCTCTCTGGAATCCATACAGGTAATAAAGCCAAGTACGACCCGTATTAAATGCTCTACCTGATATACGTTGCTTTAAGTCTTGGTTTTTCTGCTCCACAATCGTGTTTATGTCAGGATGATATGGAGACAAGAAATACACTTGAATACCCATTGTTGTCATGGTGTCCCTGAATGACCTGGGGGCAAAGGCAGGGCCCTGGTCTGAGTGGAATGCTGCAACTGCATATCTCCAGATGAAGACTAGCAAATCTTTAATAAAAGTTTGAGCATCAGTCGATCATTGTGACCACAGCGGTAGAAATCTAGAGCATCAATCAACCGCAGCAACAATATATGTGTATGCACCATCAGGTTGTAAGGGACCACAGTGGTACAGGTACACATTGTAATGGTTCGTTGGAAACATAGAGGGGTGTCTACAGTGGGCGTTTGATGGTGGAGCCTTTAGTCTATTGGCAAATGTCACAACTAAGGACATACTACTTAGTCTGTTTGTATAGACCTAGCCACCAGAAAATTTTTTGCAATAGGGAGATGGTAGCAGCCACACCAGCATGGGCAGGAGCAATCCCTTCATGTGCTGCTTTGATAAGATCTAATCTTTGGTCTTGATTGGGGATCAGGCCATCGCCCACCTCTTTTATTGTTGCAAATGCAGTTTTTTGGGTACTTAAGTGGTAGGAATATTTTGTAGGGTATGCTTTTGGTAAGGGCTTGCCATCAGCCGCAGCTTTCAGGGCAGCTAATGTTTGGGAAGAGTAATTGCAACAACAGAAGCTGTAGCTACTGCAGATTTGGCAGCTCTGTCAGCCAAATTGTTTCCTACAATGTGTATTCAAACATGCCAGCGACCCAATGTATGTACTACATGAGTCCGTGGCAGCTTCTCGTTGAGATCTGGGGTCCTATGTACGAACACATTTTCCCATAGACACAAAATGGGAGGGTAAAACTCTTTGCTACATCTGGCCCCTGCTACCTTCCTCCACAAGAACTTGTGTTTTAGGGAGTTTCCCTTGGAGTCTCTGAGCCCATTTAGCCACCAGTAGTGTAAGTATTTATGGAAGGACTGGACACAGTAGTACGAATCACACACAATCAAGGTAGATACTTCAGGATCCATGTGTTCCAGTACCAAGATTAGAGCCTTATGCTCTGCAAGTTGTGATGTGCAGTCCCTTAGGGTCTGCTTGTAGATCTGTCCCAACCAATACTGGTATAAGTCTCAGTGATAATCTTAGGCAGCTTGCGTTCCTGTTCCTGTTGAGAAACATCCCAGAGCCACTGGCATACTGCCAATGCCACTGCTTCTCCTTTAAGATTACTTAATATAATTGAGGTCACTATGGCAAAATTGCCCATCAACTGCATTCCCAAGTCCAGAGTTGGGGCTGCCCCGTATTCATCCAGAATTTTTTTTAACACTCCCAGAAGATTCGCAACTGTTGGTATACCATGTGCGGTAGTGTAAATTGCAGAAATATGCATCACATGTGGCACAGTTATCTACTGAGAGAACCACCCCAAAGGGCAATCACATTGTGAGAAATTTATGTTTATCTTGGTGTCCCATATGGAGAAACACTGCTTCCAGTGTGTTTGTTTTTTGTGCTAACTAAAACAGAATTTCTTCACATTTGGTGGGTACTATACCCATTATTGAACGCACAGTCGTGGGATTTATCCCAGGTGTAGCCAAATGTTTGCTGTTGGAGCAGCCCGCTCTGGGGCAGTGTTTAAAGTCTGCATTACAAATTGTATTAACTATCTATATATATCTACTAAATTATTATATAAGCGGAGTAAATCCTCTGTGGACAAATTTGCTACCTTAGGATGTGGTGTATATGTGACTAGTTCTGGCCATGTAGGTCCTACATTACTGAAGGGACCTAGGGCCAAATGTACAAATGTCCTGAATTGCGACTCGCAAATTTCGAGTCAAAGCGACTCACAATTTGCGAGTCACAATTCAGGATGCAGGATGGTGTCCCTGACACCATCTGCGACTCACAAGGGGGTCGCAAAGGCCTACTTCATTAATATTAATGAGGTGGGTCGCAATTTGCGACCCCCTTGCGACTCGCACTACTCACAGGGATAGTGGCCTGCTGGAGACAGCAGACCACCATGTCTGTGACTGCTTTTAAATAAAGCAGTTTTTTTTTTTTGTAATGCAGCCCGGTTTCCTTAAAGGAAAACGAGATGCATTACAAAATGAAAAAATGAAACGTTCTTCGACATTCGGTCACTCAGGACATTGTATCAGCGCAATGCATCCGCTACTTTGGTTTGTGTCATTGAGGGTCTCTCAATATTGGGGAAAGTGTTTACTACCATTCGGTTCATGCACAGGATGCTGGGTGACACCTTGGTAGTCGCATGGGGGGGTGAGCCTATACTCATGCAGAAAAGCATACAGAGCACACTCCATGTTTTGATTGTTCGCCACTGAAATCCTTAAGACTTTGAGAGTCCTCATGAAGCATTCAGCTTCCTCATTTGCTTACGGCCAGCAAGGGGTAATTTTGCGGTGGTGAACACCACTAGACGCTAGACAGTCACAAAGTCTTGGCCATTGTCATTCCTTATTTCATGAAGTAGTCAATGAGTGAGGTATAGTTTGGGCTGTTGTGATTGATTCCAGAATGTCCACTTCAGGATACTTTGAAAAGGTTGTACGACGGAACACCGACTTCCAAAACAACTAGTGCCTTAACAATGAGGTCGGAACACCGACCTCGTTCTTACTACTAATGATTTTACCACGAATGCCTTAACAACGATTTTCGTTGTAAAGGCATTCCTGATAAAAGCATTACTAATAGGCACCATTCACCCTACATCCCTCGCCCCACCCCCCCCACCCCACCCCAAAACCTAAAACCCCCTGACCCCCACCCCCTCCCCAAAACCAAAAACGCCCCCCCAACCCCACCCCAAAACCTAAAACCCCCTGAACCCCACCCCCTCCCCAAAACCAAAAACGCCCCACCCCCCCAACCCCGCCCCTAAACCTAAAACCCCCTGACCCCCCACCCCTACCCAAAACCAAAAACACCCAACCCCCCCCAAAACCTAAAACCCCCTGACCCCCCACCCCCTCCCCAAAACCAAAAACGCCCCACCCCCCCAACCCCACCCCAAAACCTAAAACCCCCTGACCCCCCACCCCCTCCCAAAACCAAAAACGCCCCACCCCCACCAACCCCACCCCAAAACCTAAAACCCCCCACTTACCTTAGTCGACCCCTTGTCACCTGCGTCGTCCTCCTTCGCCAACTCCCTTCTTTGTACCTTAACCACGCATGTTCGTTGTTCAGAACATACGTAGTTAAGGCACAAAATAAAGGAGTTCTGGTTAAAAAAAGCGTTGTTGCGCTTTCGTTAACCACGACTTCGTTAAAAAAACGTCATAATAAAGGATGTTTACCCTTTGAAAAGTCATCAGTTATCACAAGCATGTGGCGACCATACGGTAAACTTTGGAAGGTTGCACTTGCCCTGTACCACAGAAGAAATGGACTCAGTGATAATGGGTGCCAGAGGTTCAGCGGGACCAACCTCTTGGCCTATGGCACAGTGCCTCACGGCACGTTAAACCTGATCATCTAGTCCCGGGAACCACACTTTCCACTAGAGCCTCACTTTTGTTTTCACTGTCCCTTGATGAGCCAAGTGAGCCAGATCCACAACTCATTGCTGTGCAAAATGGGAGTCACAAGTTGAGGGCCCTGCAGTAGGCACCCTTCAGGGGAGATTGCGAGCTCTTACCTGATGTGCTGTAGTGAGGACAGGGTCAGACACACTTCTTCTGTTCGGCAAAACATGTTTTGCATCAGGCTATGCGATTTTCCATTGGTTGCAGCTAATATTGTGAGTCGAAGGCACACATCCACTTTGGTAGCCGCTTTGATATCATTCAGTGAGATGATCAGGGCCGTGACCATTCAAACACCATCCTCAGATATTCTTCCACATCTTCAGCCTCCTCATGGATAGTTGCTGGTCATGCATGCTGGGACAAGTAATCTTGGGGATTCTGCTCTCCAGGTCGATATACCAATGAGAATCAGTACTATTGAAGTGGAAGTTCCACTTCTCGATTCTGGAAGGCGCTGTGATCCCACTTCTCGATTCTGGGAGGCGGATTAGAGGAGGACCCGTGGAACAGTGGCATGAGTGGTTTGTGGTCTGTATGCACAGTGAAGGGTTGGCCATACAAGTAGAGATGAAAGTGGCGTCAGCCCCAATGGATGGCAATAGCTTCTTTTTCAATGTGCGAGTATCGCTGTTCAGTATGATGCCGACTGAATGTCCTTGACTTTATCTGTATCAGGCATGACTCAATTTTCCAAAAATCAATACCCAAAGAAGGCAACTTACTTTCGGAGAAATGCACACTTCTCCTGATCGTGGGTGAGTACATAGTCGTGTTGTTGTCAGAACAAAGCAAACAGTCTCTCTAGATGTTCCTCAATCAATGGAGAGTGCACTAGAATGTTGTCACTGACATTGTTGACCCCATCTAATCCTGCAAGCACTCCATGAATGGTGTCTTGAAACACTTCTGCTGCATTTGACACACCAAAGCTAAGACGCTTGTACCTTCTTAACCTGACATGGGTGGAGAATGTGGGAATGGCTCTGAATTCTAGAGCTAACACAGTTGGTGGCACCCGGGCTGGAGGAAAACCATCATGACCCACTCACCTTTGCGACAGTGTCATCCACCGTGGGTTTCAGATAGTGTTCTCGTCAGATGACCATGTTTGTTAAGCACATATCCACGCAGATTCTGACCTTGTCTGGCTGTTTAGGTTTGCGACTAACCATAATTGGAGAGACCAATGGCGTTGGGCCATCCATGTTTTAATTTTTGTAACTTTTCCTCCACCTTGGGATGAAAGTGGAATCCCACTTGACGATGTTTCAGTGCCATTGGCTGGATGGATTACTCGATGTGGAGATGTAGGAGTCTGTCTTTAGACATCCGACACCCCAAAACAGCTATGTGAATTCATGTACCATCTCATCCGCACTTCCCAGGTACACACTGAAAGCAAAGGACACTAGGTTTAGCTTTTCTGTCGTTTTACAGCTTAGCAGCAGACACGATCCTGTCTTGGTAACATACACCTTGGCTCATGATGACTGTGATTCATGTCATATTTTGGTTGTGAACACCCCGGCCTGAGGGAGGGGTGTTGATTATCCAAAGGCGTAGGCTTGAGTGAAGTGGTGGTGGAACGTAGTGTGGGACGAATGAGTAGGGTCTGCAGGATTAACTGTGCTAAGATGTTTATTGATGCTCCTGTGTTGATGAGGGCTGAGATCTGATCAAAAACAACAAGTGATGGACGGAATGCTGAACATTGTCAAACACTCACCCCCAGTCATAGATCTGGGTTTAATCCATCGTTCTTTTGCTCACCATGCCACCCCAGTTTGGACCCAGCCATATGCAAATCAGTCTTGACCCTGTTCCTCATGGGAACAGTCCAGACCGAACTGCCAAGCCAGGTCCCCACTGGACCGGAAACAAGCATCCTGGAACCGGCTTCGGGGTTTCACCCCTCATCAGCCAGGCTAGCTTGAATCCAGTGGCATGGGAAGCACGGGACCCACGTCTGGGCATACCCTTCCCACTTAGGGCGACAAAGCAAAAACAACAAGTGATGGACGGAATGCTGAACATTGTCAAACACTCACCCCCAGTCATAGATCTGGGTTTAATCCATCGTTCTTTTGCTCACCATGCCACCCCAGTTTGGACCCAGCCATATGCAAATCAGTCTTGACCCTGTTCCTCATGGGAACAGTCCAGACCGAACTGCCAAGCCAGGTCCCCACTGGACCGGAAACAAGCATCCTGGAACCGGCTTCGGGCTTGTTGTTGTTGTTTTTGCTTTGTCGCCCTAAGTGGGAAGGGTATGCCCAGACGTGGGTCCCGTGCTTCCCATGCCACTGGATTCAAGCTAGCCTGGCTGATGAGGGGTGAAACCCCGAAACCGGTCCCAGGATGCTTGTTTCCAGTCCAGGGAAGACCTGGCCTAGCAGTTCGGGCTGGACTGTTCCCATGGGGAACAGGGTCAAGACTGATTTGCATATGGCTGGGTCCAAACTGGAATGGCATGGGCAGCAAAAAAACGATGGATTTAGGCCCAGATCACTGTACTGGGGGTGAATGTTTGACAATGTTCAACATTCCGTCCATCACTTGTTGTTTTGGCTGAGATCTGATGGCCTTCAAGAGAGGTGGTGCACTTTGGGATGCATCATCTAGGGTGCCCTCCGGGCTGCATGGCATGCATAACATGTACTTCACTTTCTACATTGTCATCATTGTCCATGTCTCCCTCATCCTTGGGAGTCAAGACGGTTTGTTCAATGTTGACTGACTTGACCTTTTGAGGGTTTGGGATGTCGAGAAGTGGCATACTTTTGCAAAGTGGTTAGGTATGTTGCAGTTGGCGCACTTCCTTCCTTGTGCAGGGCATGATTCTTGGTGAGGGTATGACCCTCCACATGTGGAGCATGTTCTGGCACTTGTGGCCTATTTCTTTTTTCTGTCCGACTTACTATCATGGCATTGACTGGCTCTGTCTTTATCTGTTCCTGCAAGGCCCCCTCCATGTGTGCCGCACACACGTTTGACAGCTCCTTTAATCGTCTCATGATTTCTATGTCCGCCATGGACATTCCCAGAACCTGCAGGATATTTTCTATCAGTTTCACCCAGTGGCATCCTTGTATGAACTGGGTGCGAATTTCATTATCAGCATTGGATAGGGTGCAAGTGCTTGTGAGTTCTTTGAGCCTTGCGTAAAAGATGTCCACTGGTTCGTCGGGAAGCTGTCTGGCTTGGCGAAGAAGGAACCCCTCATAGTCAGGGTTGGCAAGAGGTTCCAAGTACACAGTGAGGGCCCATTTCAGGGTCTGATAGGTGAACGGGGGACCCTCCTCAGTTACAGATTTTCGTAGACTGTGAATCATGACACTCCCTAGATGGAGTAGCATAGGGCGTTGTCTATCGTTGTCCAGTGCAACCACAGCAAAGAAGTTCTCCAGTCGCTCCACTCATTCCTTCCATCTAGCTGCTTGTGCCGAAGGAAGACCGTCTACCATGAATGGTTCTATTCTGCCTTTCAAATGTTCTTCTCTCCTCTGGCCCTTATTTTTGGCCTGCAGAGTATTGCGTTAACCACAGGACAGCATGTGGGAGAAGAAAACAAGCGCTCACTGACATGTTGGCAGTGCTACTGCCTGCTGGAGTGCCATGTGCCACGTAATGCAGACGTCAGATAGCAGCACGCCTTTGGCTCCAGGAGCCAGGCAGTCCTCCTAGGGACATGAGCAACTGCATCCACACAGGTCGGAGGCTGCCGGGTCTTGCACGACGGACATGGTAAGTTGGGCCGGGTCCGGGGCACACCACAGAAGGAGACATCTGGAGCGCTCGGCAGGAGGAAGACCATAGGTTTCTGTGAGGGCGTGAGCTGAATTCTGTTTAATGCGGTGTAGTGTGCCAGCCGCCGTCCTTGTAGCCAGTTTGTTGTGTGAGGCGGCATGGGCTATGGTAATGCTGGTACTCAGGACACAAAGTGCAACACACACAAGTTGGTAGATAACTAACCACAAGGAAACCTCACCAGGCGGCTTTATTGAGTCCCTCACATTACGTCATAGCCAGTACCATTAGTGCCTGGTGTGATGGGTATTGACCACATCCCCCCTCTCTGGTTGTTGTTAAGATGCAAAGATTCATCCCAACCTATCAGCTACCAGGACATGTAACCTCAAAAGTACATGTCCAACTTTTTAAATACACTGGGCGTACCCTCAGGACTGTCCAGGACCCACCTGAGGGGTGACTTATATGTATTAAAAAGAAGGTTTAGGCCTAGTAGGCATAAGGTTTATTTTGGCAGGTCGAAATGGAAGTTTGAAAATGCACACACAGGCTGCAATGACAAGCCTAGGACAAGCTAGAAGCGCTACTTAAGTGGATGGCACAACCAATTCTGCAGACCTTCTAGTAGCATTTAATTTACAGGCCCTAGACACAGGTAGTGCCACTTTACTAGAAGTTTATCAGTAAATTAAAATTGCCACTTGGGTATAAGTCAGTCTTACCATGTTAAGGGAGAGAGCACAAGCACTTTTAATACTGGTCAGCAGAGTGCACAGAGTCCTAAGGCCAGCAAAAACAAATTCTGCAAAAACAGGAGGTTTAAGGCAAGAAGTCAGTGGGAAACCACACCAAGGATGCCAAGTCTAATATGTGTCCCCTCCATCTGAAACTAGGGAGAACTACCCAACCCCTTGGGTGTACTCATGCAGAACCTTGAGCAACCATAAGCATTGCTGTGGTCTATTTCAAGATTGTTTTCCATTATAACGTTGTAGGAAAGTAGCCTCTTTCTAGCTCGGTTACCCCCACTTTTGGCCTGTTTGTCAGTGTGTTTGACTGTGTCTACTAGGATCCTGGCAACCAGAACTCCAGTAGTTATGCTCTCTCCCTTAAGTTTAGTTCTTGGTAACTGTTATCTCTGTATTTCACCCACAATTGGCACACTGGTGCCCCATTATAAGTCCCTAGTGTATGGTACCTAGGTACCCAGTGCAGGGGATCCCTGTGGGCTGCAACATATATTTTGCCACCCATAGGGAGCCCAGGCAAAGGGTTCTGCAGGACTGCCATTGCATCTGGCGTGAAAAGGTGAAAGCACCCTTTCACTAACACTTTTTACTACACCAGGTTACTTCAGGCCTTCCAGCCCAGAGGGCAGGGTGCCGAGTACCTGTGTGTGAGGGCACCCCTGCACTAGCAGAGGTGCCCCCATGAACTCCAGGCCCATTTTCCCAGACTTTGTGAGTGTGGAGACACCATTTTACGCATGTACTGGACATAGGTCACTACCTATGTCCAGCTACATAATGGTAACTCCGAACATAGGCATGTGTGGTATCAAACATGTTGGAATCATACCCCAAGGCTTTTGCAAGCATTGGTTGTATGATTCCATACACTCTGATGGCTCCTTAGATGACCCCCAGTATTGCCAATTCAGCCTTGTGAAGGTTTCCAGGCAGCCCAAGCTGCTGCCACCTCCCAGACATGTTTCTGCCCTACTGTTGCTTGAAAAGCTCGAGCCCAGGAAGGCAGAACAAGGGATTTCCTTTGGGAGAGGGGTGTTACACCCTCTCCATTTGGAAATAGGTGTTACAGGCTTGGGAGGGTAGCCTCCCCAAGCCACTGGAAATGCTTTAAAGGGCACTCGCACAGCTCCCTGAGTGGTTCTCCAGTGGCATGGGAGTCTTTCTCATAGTGCTACATGGGCCTCTTCTGTGACTTTCCTGTCCTTGTCCAGTGGGACTCCTGTGGGAGCTGCCTGGGCTTCTGTGGTCTCTTTGTGTTGCTAGGGTCCCCCCCGGTTCCCTCTCCTGGGTAGAGTCCACCTGGTCCTTCCTGGTCCCTGACAGCCCCATTTTATGCTAACCGCGAGTTTTGCGCGTGCCAAGGCTTGTTGGCGGAACCCAAAGATAAAAACCCAACTGCAATCCACCTTTTGGCATGGGGCATCACTTGCATCCTCCAGGAACCAGACTTTGGGGGTCATTCTGACCCTGGCGGTAGACTACCGCCAGGGCCAGCGACCGCGGATGCACTGCCAACAGGCTGGCGGTGCATCCCAGGGCATTCTGACCGCGGCGGTACAGCCGCGGTCAGAAACGGAAAACCGGCGGTGTCCCGCCGGTTTCCCGCTGCCCTGAGGAATCCCAAGCTGCGCCGCCATGGGGATTCCGACCCCCTTACCGCCATCCTGTTCCTGCCGGTTTTGGCCGCCAGGAACAGGATGGCGGTAAGGGGTGTTGTGGGGCCCCTGGGGGCCCCTGCAGTGCCCATGCCAATGGCATGGGCACTGCTGGGGCCCCCGTAACAGGGCCCCACCAAGATTTTCAGTGTCTGCATAGCAACTGCACCCGTCACACCCTTCCCACTCCGCCGGCTCCATTCGGAGCCGGCATCCTCGTGGGAAGGGGTTTCCCGCTGGGCGGGCGGTCGGCCTTCTGGCGGTCGCCCGCCAGCCCAGCAGGAAACTCAGAATAACCGCGGCGGTCTTTTGACCGCGCAGCGGTATTCTGGCGGTTCCCGTTTGGCTGGCGGCGCCCGCCGCCAGCCAAACTTGGAATCACCCCCTTTGTCTTCTTGGATGCTGTACTGACTTTTCTTCTTCACCAGTGGTTCACCTTTTGCACCTTCATCCTGCTGGGTAGGGCTGCCTGCCCTTCCTGGACTCTTCTGTGCTCCTTGGATTTGGTATCTTTCTTCCACAGATCTTCTTGTCCAGGAATCCACTGTTGGTGTCTTGCACTTTCTTCTCGGCTTTGCAATATTCTTCTTTACTTCTCTCTGTGTATGTTCAGGAAACTTAGTGTGATTAACTCCTGTTTTGCTGGTGGATGGGGTGGGTTGTGGTACTTACCTTTGGGCTTTCCTAGTACTCCCAGCTTCCCTCTACACACTACATTTACCTAGGTGGAGAGCCGACTTTCGCATTCCATTTTCTTAGTATATGGTTTGTGCTCCCCCAGACCCATTTCTTCCTACTGTGATTATTACTAATTGCACTGTTTTCTAACTGTTTTTATGCCTATCTCTGCAAAGTAGTGTATATCATTTGTGCATTACTTACCTCCTAAGAGAGTATAGTCTCTGTGGTATTTTTGGTATTTGTGTCACCAAAATAATATACCTTTATTTTTGTAACACTGAGGGGTTCATTACAACCCTGGTGGACGGTGTTAAAGGTGCGGTAATACCGCAAACAGGCTGGCGGACAAAAAAAGGGAATCATGACCCTGGCGGAAACCGCCAACAAAGACAGCCACTTTAACACACCGCCTGCCACAGCAGTACAGACAAGCAGCACGGCGGTCACCGCCAACAGACAGGCGTAAGACAATGTACCGCCCATAGTATCACAACCTACCAATCCGCCACCTTTTCCGGGGCGGATTCACCGTGGATAAAAACATGGGGGAAACAGTTACTGCAATGGGAAAACGCTCACCTGAACACATCCCACGAGGAAGGAGGACTCCATGGAGCCGGAACTCCAAATCCTACCGGCCCTTGTATTCCTACTCATCTACGAAGAGCAACGCCTGCGCGGGCGACGACAACGGTGAGTACTGCACCTATGACATAGGGGAGGCAAAAGTTAGGGGGACACACACGCAACACCCCCACCCCACCCTCGCATATCACAACACACACACCAATGCATTCACAAAAATCACAGTAACAACCCAGAACCCCCCCGGAAGAATGCAAAGACAAAACGAAATCAGTCCAAACATTGTAATGTATCAATATACATGTCTCAAAAATATACAGATATATTAGAAAATCATACAAAAGTATATACATTCCGAGAAGTAGTGCAGATATGCACATATCAATGTCCGTGCAAGACTAGTACAAAAATGCATGGGCGAGGCCCACAAAAGATACCTGTCCACCCACCGAGAGAACACTGCCGGGGCATCAGATAGAAATACTACAGGCACCTCAGGGGGAAGGGAAGGGGGGCACCTCAGCCGGAGGAGTGCAAAGCCAGATCCACGACGGGGCTCCATGCCCATTGATGTATCCTGGGGAGTGCAAAGCCACAGTCTCTCAAGTCTCTACAGTGGGTGGCTTGCCCACTGGACCATCCTGGGGAGTGCAAAGCCACAGTCTCTCAAGTCTCTACAGTGGGTGGCTTGCCCACTGTACCATCCTGGGGAGTGCAAAGCCACAGTCTCTCAAGTCTCTACAGTGGGTGGCTTGCCCACTGTTCCATTCTGGGGAGTGCAAAGCCACAGTTTCCAAAGTAGATAACAGCCTCCACTGGTTCTGGAGGGGGACTGGTGCCCAGACTGGATTAGTCTCCCCATGGAAGTTCCTGTCCCGTCACTGTCCCACCTGCACATGGGATAACGATGCTTGATGTGGCGACCTTTTCATTCTTCCCCGGTGCATGCCCTGTTCAGCAGTGTTTTGCCATGGCGGTTCTGGACTGTTCAGCGGTGCTTTGCCATGGCGGTTCTGTACTGTTCAGCGGTGCTTTGCCATGGCGGTGTCTGGACTGTTCAGCGGTGCTTTGCCATGGCGGTGTCCGGACTGTTCAGCGGTGCTTTGCCATGGCGGTGTCTGGACTGTTCAGCGGTGCTTTGCCATGGCGGTTCTGGACTGTTCAGCCGTGCTTTGCCATGGCGGTTCTGGACTGTTCAGCGGTGCTTTGCCATGGCGGTTCTGGACTGTTCAGCGGTGCTTTGTCATGGCGGTGTCTGGACTGTTCAGCGGTGCTTTGCCATGGCGGTGTCTGGACTGTTCAGCGGTGCTTTGCCATGGTGGTTTTGCATTGGCGGTGTCTGGACTGTTCAGCGGTGCTTTGCCATGGTGGTTCTGGACTGTTCAGCGGTGCTTTGCCATGCCGGTTCTGGACTGGGCATTGGTGTGTGGCATGACGTTCTCTGGACTGGGCATTGTTGTGTGGCATGACGTTCTCTGGACTGGGAATTGGTGTGTGGCATGATGTTCTCTGGACTGGGCGTTGGTGTGTGGCATGACGTTCCCTCATTGCCCAGCGGGGCTGTGGCAGCCGGGGCCCTCCTGGGCACTGATTCCGGTGGTGGCGGTGGTCTCCTGACCAGTGACGATACTTGGGCCCTCCTGGGCACTGACTCCGGCGGTGGCGGTGGTCTCCTGACCAGTGACGATACTTGGGCCCTCCTGGGCACTGACTCCGGCGGCGGTCTCCTGACCAGTGACGATACTTGGGCCCTCCTGGGCACTGACTCCGGAGGTGGCGGTGGTCTCCTGACCAGTGACGATACTTGGGCCCTCCTGGGCACTGACTCCGGTGGTGGTCTCCTGACCAGTGACGATACTTGGGCCCTCCTGGGCACTGACTCCGGCGGTGGCGATGGTCTCCTGACCAGTGACGATACTTGGGCCCTCCTGGGCACTGACTCCGGCGGTGGCGGTGGTCTCCTGACCAGTGACGATACTTGGGCCCTCCTGGGCACTGACTCCGGTGGTGGCGGTGGTCTCCTGACCAGTGACGATACTTGGGCCCTCCTGGGCACTGACTCCGGCGGTGGTTTCCTGACCAGTGACGATACTTGGGCCCTCCTGTGCACTGACTCCGGCGGTGGTCTCCTGACCAGTGACGATACTTGGGCCCTCCTGGGCACTGACTCCGGCGGTGGCGGTGGTCTCCTGACCAGTGACAATACTTGGGCCCTCCTGGGCACTGACTCCGGCGGTGGTCTCCTGACCAGTGACGACGGTGCTGGCGGTGGCGTCCCGACCGCCGGGAAGGATGCCGCCCTTCTCCGCCGTGCTGCTCACACTAGGCTGCGCAGACTTCCAAAGGCCCTTCCCCACCTTTGGAGGAGTCACAGCTGACTCTGCAATCCCCCTGGAACCCCTGTGAGTTGTTTTGCCTCCAGGAGTCTTCACAGGGTCCCGTCGGCCACTTTCCAATTTCAGAGCCTTTACAGGGGGTGGGCTGCCAGTGCCTTGGCTCCAGGTCACACTGCCTGCCCTGGTGGCCGGTGCACTCCACACACCTTGAACAGGCACCACTGGTATTGGAGGCTTTTTGGCTGAGGAGCTGCGACGGGACTGATGAATTGGAGGGGGGGGCAAAAAGGTCAACTTTACACAGGGACAGTTTCTGACGAACACTGGGGTGGCTAGTTGGAGGGGGTCTGGGAGTGGAGGAAGAGGAGGTGGTTGTAGGAGGTGTCACTTTAGGTGTTTTGGTTGCAGGTGCAGGTACTGGAGGCTGTCGTGAGGTGGATGGATGTTGGGTGTGTGGGTGCCTGCGTTTGTGTACTTTGGGAGGGGGCGTCACAGACACACTAGGAGAGGACACAGGGGACGTGTAAATGGGAGTGGAGGTGGTGATTGCAGGTGAGCGGGGTGTGGTGCAGGGTGTTCTGGTGCGAGTCCTAGTGCCTGTAGATGTAGTGCATGCAGGTGAGAGTGTAGACGACACTGGGAGGGAGGAGGGAGACGACGAAGAGGGGGACACAGTGGAGGCAGTGGATGTTGCTGTGTCTGCATGTGGGTGATGCTTGTGTGTGTGCCTGTGGGTTGTGTGGTGCCTATGTTTGCCTGAGCTTCCCTTGTGTGTTGACTTGTGTGCATGCTGGTCTGTAGGTGTGCTTGGGATGGGCTGGGGTACAGGGGATTGGGTCTGGGTGGAGGAGGTTGGAGGGGGGAGGCTAGACACAGGGACAATGGCTGCCATCAGTGCTGAGGCCAGAGATTGCAGGGTTCGCTGAAGGACAGCCTGACCAGAATGAATGCCCTCCAGGAATGCATTACCGTGTTGCAACTCCCTTTCTACATCCTGGATGGCATTCACAATGGTAGACTGTCCAACAGTGAGTGACCTGAGGAGGTCAATGGCCTCCTCACTGAGGGCAGCAGGGGCGACTGGGGCAGGGCCTGAGGTGCCTGGGGCGAAGGTGATGCCCATCCTCCTGGGTGAGCGGGCACGGGGCGAACGCTGAGGGGCTGCTGGGAGGGCGGTGCTGGTAGGGGAGGTGGCGGCTGTACCCACAAGGGAGCTCCCATCGACGGACGAGTCCGTGTCGCTGGTTGGTGATCCGGTGGCCGACGTGAAGCTCCCCTCGCCCTCCGTCCCACTGGTGCATTCTGAGTCCGTGGTGTGGCCCTCCATTGCCATGTGGGATGCAGCTCCCTCGTGCTCCGGTGCCACTGTACCTCCGCCTGATGATGCTGATGCACAAAAGAACAGGGAGAGCACAAAAAGGGGGGGGAACAGAAGAAAGACAGGTTGAGTGCATGGCATACTGCTACCGTTGGCGGACAATACAGACACAGCAGCCCCCTGCACTACGCCGTGCTCCTGGCCTCTGCAGATGCAATTTCTGGGATCTCGCCTACATGGCTATGGTGGACATCTGCACACATGGATGCCACAGGGGCAGCTATACCTGTACTTGACACTCTACTGCGGTAGGGTAGAGTGCCACATGGCCTGCATTACGGAGGGGCCTAGTCTACCTATTTCTGCCTGGCCTAGGTACACCCACAGGCCTCCTCCCCACCCAGACCCCTCCACTGCACGCAAAGTCCGCAGAATGATGTTGAACTCACCCCCTTGTGTCTGCTGTGATGCCCTCAAGCGCCCATCCAACTCCGGGTAGGCCACCGGCAGGATCCGGAACATCAGGGGGGTCATGGTGTGACGGGCACCCCTCCCACGTTGGGAGGCCATCCCCAGCTGAGCCTCCGCCGCGATCTTGCTCCAGCGGCGAATGTCCTCCCATCTTTTCCGGCAGTGGGTGCCCTGTCTCTGGTGGACCCCCAGGGTCCGGACGTCCTTGGCGATGGCCCGCCAAATGTCCTTCTTCTGGTGGGCGCTGACCTACATGACATGCACAAGGGAAGAAGAGAAGTCATTAACAACCGCACCGTCGATGTGCGTGGCCCCCCTCCCTACCCTAGCCATGTGGCATATTCATTCACATTCATTCACAGTTCCCTGAACTCTGCCCCCTTCCCTCTTCCAACCAGCCCTCTCCACCCAGGCCTAGCCCATTCAACGTGCTACCTGTGTACTAACCTGTTGGTCTGGAGGACCGTAGAGTAGCGTGTACTGGGGGAGGACCCCGTCTACCAGTTTCTCCAACTCCTGAGCAGTGAAGGCAGGGGCCCTTTCCCCAGACGCAGCAGCCATCGTCGCTTCCAGACCGAGGTCACAGCAGCACTTGCAGTGTAGGTCCTCTCCTGTCCAAGATCAGGTATCTAGTGATTGAACAGCTAGAAAATGTCAGTGACGTCCGCGGCGGTGCGTATCATCACCGCCGGCGCACTTCCTCATTGGCTCCTGGGACCCATAGGGTCCAATGTTAACCAATGCAGCATTGCACTGCGGTCTACGACTGCCTACCGCGACGGTGTGCAACGGCAACGCAGTTACCCCACAATCCCATTGTCCCAGTTTAGAGGTCAGGCAGCCGCCATTTCAGGGGCCCACATTGCTTCATTTACTTCTGCGTCACACATAGCTAGGCCTACACTCAACACACATACAGGAAGGGATTTATGTTTGGTGTCGTGTTCTGTGTAACTGTGGGTACATACCTGGAAAAAAGTTGACTCGATCCTCGCTGTTGTCCTTCCTAGGTGCCGTCGGCTGGGACATTTGAGAAAATGGCGGAATCCTCCGGTGTACCGACCGCTGGTGGACCTGTTGACAATGGAGGAGCGACATTTAATCGTCACCTACAGGTTTGACCGTGCCACAATCCTGGAACTATGTACCCAGTTGGAGCCAGACCTGATGTCACCAATCCGCCATCCCACTGGAATCCCCCCTGACGTGCAGGTGCTGTCAGTGCTCCATTTCCTTGCTAGTGGGTCTTTTCAGACAACAGTGGCCATGGCATCAGGGATGTCCCAGCCTATGTTTTCCAACGTGCTGTCCAGAGTGTTGTCTGCCCTGCTGAAACACGTAAGGAGATACATCATTTTCCCTGAGGTGGGAGATTTGGCTAAAGTGAAAGGTGACTTCTATGCCCTTGGACATATCCCCAACGTCATCGGTGCTATTGATGGGACCCATGTAGCTCTGGTCCCCCCCCCACAGGAGTGAACAGGTGTACAGGAACCGGAAGAGTTATCATTCCATGAATGTACAGATGGTCTGTTTGGCAGACCAGTACATCTCCCAGGTAAATGCCATGTTCCCTGGCTCAGTGCATGATGCCTACATCCTGCGGAATAGCAGCATCCCTGATATGATGGGTCAACTCCAGAGGCACTGTGTGTGGCTATTAGGGGACTCTGGTTACCCCAACCTGTCCTGGCTATTGACCCCAATGAGGAATCCCAGGACCAGGGCAGAGGAACGCTACAACGAGGCCCATGGGCGGACTAGGAGGGTGATCGAACGCACCATCGGCCTCCTGAAGGCCAGGTTCAGGTGCCTCCATATGACAGGTGGTTCCCTATTCTACTCACCGAAGCAGGTGTGCCAGATCATCATCGCCTGCTCGATGCTTCACAATCTTGCTTTGCGACGCCAGGTGCCTTTTCTGCAGGAGGATGGTCCAGATGATGGTGTTGTGGCAGCTGTGGAGCCTGTGGAGCCTGTGGACAGTGAGTGATGAGGAGGAAGCTGAGGAAGAAGACAACGACAACAGGGAGTCAGTCATATAGCAATATTTCCAGTGACACACAGGTGAGAACATTTTCATTTTTAACATTACATTTACTGTCACACGTCTTACTCTATCCTGTGTTTAATTTAATTGGTAACTGAGTTGTTCCTTTCCATTACGGTTTCCATTATGGTTTCACAGGTGTGGTTACCAACGTGTGTCATCTGCATGCATCCTTCAAGGACTTGTGATGTGTGACATTGGTATGTTGCCTTAACAACTAAAAAAGCATTTTGACACTGTCATTGATAATACATTTTATAAAATCATAGACTGACTCCAGAATGTTTTGTGGTTCAAGGGTGTTTATTTAAGTGCTCAAAAATGGAGGGGGGTTGTAAAATGGTGATGGGTGATGGTGGAGGAATGTCCATGGCAGAGTCCAGTCTATTAGTCTCACAGGTGCACTGCCCATCTGGGCATAGGAAGTGGAGCTGGGGCAGTTAAAGTATGGACAGGTTAACAAAGTGGGACGGTGGGGGACAATCAGGGTGGTCTCATTTCCTGGCGGGGGTCTTGCCATCTTGCTCTGTCCTGTTCCTGGATCTCAGGGACCGCTTGCATGGTGGTTGTCCGTCTGCAGGGGGTGGGGTGCTGGTGTGGTGGTCCTGTGGCGGGGCGTCCTGTCCACTAGCGCCGGCGGAGGTGGTGGGCAGTTCATCGTCCTGGCTAGTGTCAGGGGCCCCTTGGAGTGCCACGGTGTCCCTCAAGGTCTGCTGTATGTCCTTCAGCACCCCTACGATGGTGCCCAAGGCAGAGCTGATGGTCCTGAGCTCCTCCCTGAAGCCCAAATACTGTTCCTCCTGCAGGCGCTGGGTCTCCTGAAACTGGACCAGGACCGTCGCCATAGTCTCCTGGGAGTGGTGGTATGCTCCCATGATGGAGGATAGGGCCTCGTGGAGAGTGGGTTCCCTTGGCCTGTCCGCCCCCTGTCGCACAGCAGCCCTCCCAGTTCCCCTGTGTTCCTGTGCCTCCGTCCCCTGGACCGTGTGCCCACTACCACTGCCCCCAGGTCCCTGTTGTTGTTGGGGTGGTGGGTTATCCTGGGTTCCCTGTAGTGGTGAACACACAGCTGATTGACCTGTCCTGGGTACGGAGGTTTGGGCCAGCTGGGTGGGTGCTGTGCTGGTGTTACCAGAGGGTGGAAGGTCAGTGTTGGGCTGTGCCTGTGCAAGGGGAACCGACTGTCCCGAAGCCCACGATGGTCCGGGCTGGTCATCAGGCTCCAGTAGGGCAGAGCTGCTATTGTCACTGTGGGCCTCTTCTGTGGGTGGAGTGGAGATGTCTGGACCCTCCGGTGTGGTGACGGTCCTTCGTGATCCTGCAGGGGCAGCATAAGAGCATGATTAAGGCATCTGTGTGTGTCATGGTGTGCAATGGGTGGGTGTTTGTGTACCCCAGTGCTAGCATTCCTGTGTGGGGGCTTGTGTGATGATGGTTAGGGGGTTGTTCTGGGTATGTGCAGTGAGCATGCGTTGGTGAGGGGTGACCATGCTTAGTTGTGTCATGCAGGGCTTGGTGTTGGGATGGGTGGTTTGTGTTATTTGTACATTAGTGAGGAGTTGGAGTGATAGGTGAGGGGGTGAGGGTGGGGGTGTGTGATATCTTGCAGGTAGGGTGGGGGATCTGATAGTTAAGATTAGACTTACCAGTGTCCATTCCTCCACCGACTCCTCCGAGGACCTCTGGATGCATGATGGTCAAGACTTGCTCCTCCCATGTTGTTAGTTGTGGGGGAGGAGGTGGGGGTCCGCCGCCAGTCCGCTATACTGTGATGTTGTGCCTGGAGACCGATGAACGCACCTTCCCCCGTAGGTCGTTCCACCTCTTCCTGATGTCCTCCCGATTTCTTGGGTGCTGTCCCACTGCGTTGACCCTGTTGACTATTCTGCGCCATAGCTCCATCTTCCTGGCTATGGATGTGTGCTGCACCTGTGAGCCAAATAGCTGTGGCTCTACCCGTACGATTTCCTCCACCATGACCCTGAGCTCCTCCTCGGAAAAGCGGGGGTGTCTTTGGCGTGCCATGGGGTGGTGTGTGTGATGTGTGAGGTGGTGTATGTGGTGATGAGTGTAGTGATGTGTAGTGGTGTGTGGTGTTTTGTGCGTGGATGGTGTGTGGGTGATGGTGTTGTGTGCCTCTGTGTGGTGGGATTGTCTAATCAGTGCTGTCTCTCTGGCCTTCGTGACTAATTTTTGTTCGTAAGGGTTTGTGGGTGATGTGGGTGTGTGTTTTATATTGTGTTGGGTGTGTGGGAGTGGTGTTTGTATGTGTATCAGGTGTGTGTATTTGGAATTGTCCAATGTGGCGGTGTTTTGGAGATGTGTGTGTGTATTTTGAGCGCGGCGGTGTGTACCGCCAATGGAATACCGCGGTTGAAAGACCGCCGTGTGTATTCGTGGGTCGTAATAGCATGGGCGTGCTTCTGTTGGCGTGGAGGTGGAGGTTTTGTTTTCGCCAGTTTAACACTGACCTTTGGTGTGACGGAGTTGTGTGGGTGTCAGAATTTTGGAGGTTTTCGAGATGTGTGTCATAATAGCTGTGTTTCGGAATTCCGTGGCTGCGGCAGTGTATTGGCGGTCTTCTGCACGGCGGTAAGCGGCTTTTACCGCCAATGTTGTAATGACCCCCTGAGTGTTTTCTTTCATGTGTGTAAGTACTAAGTGTGACTACAATGGTATTGCATGCGCTTTGCATGTCTCCTAGATAAGCCTTGGCTGCTCATCCACGGCTACCTCTAGTGAGCCTGGCTTCTAGACACTGACTACACTACACTAATAAGAAATACCTGGACCTGGTATAAGGTGTAAGTCCCATAGGTAGCCAGCCTTCTACAAACATCTATTCCCTGTAGGGAGATGGACTACCTCAACAGTTAAGATTCTCAACCCTCATCTGCTTTAACCATCAGCTCTTTCAACAGCGTTGAAACAATGGCACCATACCACTTGATGAATCTCCTGTAATACCCAGAGAGGCCAAAGAAGGCTCTCACTTCTATCTTGGTCTGTGGGGGTTCCCAAGCCAGAATTGTCCCACTTGGTGTCCCAAGTAGACCACGTATTTGGCATTTACTCACCTTAATAGTCAGGCCTGCCCTCTGCAAAGCCTGAAGCACTTCCCTGAGGTGGCACAGGTTGTCCTCCCAGTTGGAACCACAATCTTTTCTAGCTTGGTGGCAATGACGTTCTCCAACCCAGCTCGGACCTGCTTGACCAAATTCTAGAAGGCTGCAGGAGAATTATTTCACCCAAAGGCCATTCCCCAAAACTAGAAGTCCCATTTAGGGTAGAGAGCGTAGACATCTCTTTGCCCCTCTTGGCCAAGGTGATCTGGCAGTACCCAGACTTACATCAAAGTGCATAGGAGCTTGGCAGCTCCCAACCGATTTATGAGCTCATCATCTCTGGGATTGGGGTGTGTGTCAGTCTTCATGATCACACTGAGCTCCCTGTAATCCACAAAGAGCCTACTTTCTTGGGTGGCACCTGGAGGAGCGACCTGAAGGGCCAGCACCACTGGGCTGGACCAAGGGCTGTTTGAGGGCTCAAAAACCCATTACTCCAGCATCTTGGAGACCTCTTCCTTAATGCTGGCCCTCACCTTATCAAATAGCCTGTAGATTTTATTCTTCACAAGTGTGCTGTCCTCAGTATCATTATCATGGGTACACCATGTAGTGACCCCTGGAATAAGTGAGAGAAAGGCACTCTTCCCCAACAGGTGGCAGTCTCTCTGTTGGTCTAGGGTGAGTTTAAGGGAGAGGCTGATACCTTTCATTGACCCATGCTGCTCCTTAGAAGAAAGGAGGTCGGGGAGGGATTCACTCTCCTCCTCCATTCCATCATCCATGACCAGAAGCTATTTTTGCCCTCTCGAAGTGGGGTTTGAGACAATTTACGTGTAAAACCCTTAAAAGGTTCCTGAGAGTCTTGATTTCCACCAGGTAGATGACCTTACTCTTTCGCTTTTTCACCTCAAAGGGCTCAGATCAGCCATTTTGCAGACCCCATGGCTCTACAGATTCTATCGACCACAGTGTTTGGCCAGGATGAAATTTGCCCAGAGTGGCCTTCTGGTCATACCACCTTTTTATGACCTCCTAGCTAGCTTCTAGGCTCTCTTGAGCTTTCTTCTACAAGCGCTTCATCTGGGTGCAGAGTGCAAGCATGTAGCTGACCACATTCATAGGGGCTTCCTGGGAGCATGCTTCCAGCCTTCCTTTACCAGACTGAGAGGTCCTCTCACAGAATGCCTGTACAGAAGTTCAAAGAGGCTGAAGCCAACCCCCTTCTGCAGTACCTCCCTATCAGTAAACAAAAGGCATGGCAAGAGGACAGCCCACTTTCCCCTCAAGGGCTCTGGCAGGTCCATAATCATGCCCTTCAGGATCTTATTGAACCTCTTAACAAGCCCAATCATTTTAGGGTGGTAAGGAGTAAAGAACTTGTAGGTTACCCCAAACTTCTTCCACATGGACTTCATGTACACCAACGCAAAGTTGGTACCATGGTCATGTACCCCCACCTTCGGGAACCTTACAGGGGTAAAGATCCCCAGCAGTGCTTTGCCAATCACAGGTGCAGTCACCAAGCTCAAAGGTATAGAATCCTGGTACCGGGTGGCATGATCTAACAAGACCAGGATGAACCTGTTGCCATGTGCTGTCTTGGGATCCGGAGTCCCAACAATGCCGATACCCACCTATGCAAAGGGTGTACCATTGACAGGGAATGGCTGTAGGGAACCTTGCTATTCCTCCTGACGTGCTACTGTCCTGGCAGAAAGAGTATGAACTGCAGAATGCATCTGAGGCCATTCTCATCCTTGGCCAGTAAAAGTGTGTGACAAGCATTCCACATTCTTGTCCTGCCCTAGATGACAATTCAGGGGTACATCATGTACCAGTTCCACTAGGAAAGCCTTGTAGCACTAGAGGACCACCAACAGGTGGGTTGCACCTGGCTCAGGAACCATAGGCTTACTCTACAGGAGACCGTTTTCACAGTAAATCAGGTAATCACCAGAGGTGTCAACAGCTTTCTGGGCCACCATAGGCCTTCAAGACTAGAGCATTCCTTCTGAGCCTTGCAGAAGTCCTCCCTGGAGGAACCCCCTCCTGCTGCCAGTTGGTCAGCACCAGTAGGATTTCCAGGGTGGCAATGTCCTCCCCTGGAAACTCTGGGTTGTCACCCTTGGGTTCATCCTCCTTCTGTTCTTTTGGAGTTTCAGGAGTGGGATTCCCACGTTCCTTGCCCTTTCCTCATTTAGTGGACACCTGGATCATTCGTCCAGTCTCCAGATCCTCCTGACTAATCCCTCTGCCGGCCATGGACCATCTGGTCAGACACACACACTCAGGCAACTGTGACATCTCCAAGTTCAACCTGGGCTCCATCTCCTTCTAGATAGTGTGCTCTAGCTCATTGCTAAGAAGTCAATCCACAGGAATGGATGGTATCACAACTACCCTCAAGGAAACCCGCAGACTCAAAGGGAACCACAGCCACTGGGCAGGGATTCTCATTGTTATCGACTGAGGTCACCAGACGACATATGATAGTTGTCATGCTGACTCCACTGTCTCTCAGAGCCTCCACCCTTTGCCATTGATTGTGACCCACTGCCTATATTTCTTAGTGTTACTAGGCCTATGAGTTCTCTGCACCATCGCTATCACCCGGGGAAACTAAGGTAACCTCTATGCTGTCCCTCACACTATCTGGGGAAATCTCCTCCCCAAGATCAACACTAACCAACGCTGGTGTCTGTCCCCTAATGGGGGTCTGTGCAAGCTTGGGACACTTCACATCCCTCTTGTAGTGCCCAACCTATTGACAATCATAGCACTTAGACTGTACCTTCCCTGATGACTTGCTGTCAGGGAACCATTTCTTCATCTGCTGTTCAGTTAGGGATTGGAGTCCTGATCCTTGGAGTTAGTTTGGGGATCTTTAGAGAACTGTTCTTGTGTTTTTCTCCTCCCTCTTTCTTCTGTTGGTGACCCTGCCCATCCTTGTGGAAAATGCCAACTTTCTAAAAGTGACATTTTCAAAATTGTAATTTAAAATAAGTTAGGATTTTTCATTATGATTCCAAAGACACCAAAGATCAACTGGTTGTCTGTTTTCATTTGGAAATTACGTATATAAAATGTGATAAGGTAACTCCAACTTTATCCTTTGGGGGAGGTAGACCTTGCAGTAGTGAAAAACACAATCAAGATTTTTAAAAAAATCTTGTTGTAGACCTTGGTGCTGATCCAGTAGTCCACCTCCTTGGCAAGCTCCCTGTGGTCAGTGAGCTTGCTGTCAATAAGGTGGTGGCACAGATCTGCAAAAACTGAACATATGCTTTTGTGCGACCAAATTGTACAGCCTCTGATAATCCTTTACTTCACAGCCCTTCACTCAAACATCTAATGCCTTGCAAAAGGAATCTACACAATCCATCCAGGGCTGCTGGGGCAGTTGCTGACTGTCCCTAAATTTCTGCCTCTACTTCTCTGTAGTGAGGCCATATTTTCTGACAGGGGTTTCATTTATGAGGTGATATCTCATTCTGTCCCCCTTCTCCAAGGTCAGTATGGTGTCCCTCACCTTGTTAGGGATATGATGCCAAAAGATAACCCCTCAATCTTCATCAGGGATCCTATGTAGTTGCAAAGCTACCCCATAAGCTTCAAACCATGCATCAATGCTGTCTCCCACAACAAAGCCAGGCACCAAACACTTGAGGCTATGGAGCCTTCTGTCTCCAGAGGGTACTGTAAATGTGCTGCCACCATTACTGCTGGACTTCTATAGGCAGGTCGCTCCCCGCTCCTCTGCCCAGCACCACCTCCTCACCGTCTGTTTGCAGTTTCCCTTAAGGATTCCCCTGCCGCTGCGTCCCTTGCGTCCCCTCCCGCCTCCCCCTCCTCCTCGCCGTCCGTTTGCTGTTTCCCTTAAGGATTCCCCTGCCGCTGCGTCCCCTGAGGCCCCTCCCACCTCCCCCCTCCTCCTCACCGCCCGTTTGCTGTTTCCCTTAAGGATTCCCCTCCCGCTGCGTCCCTGGCAGCCCCTCCCACCTCCCCTTCCTCAACATCCGTTTGCTGTTTCCCTTAAGGATTCCCCTGCCGCTGTGTCCCCTGCGGCCCCTCCCGCCTCCCCCTTCCTCCTCACTGTCCGTTTGCTGTTTCCCTTAAGGATTCCCCTGCCGCTGCGTCCCCTGCGGCACCTCCCTCCTCCCCCCTCCTCCTCACCGCCTGTTTGCTGTTTCCACTAAAGGATTCCCCTGCCGCTGCATCTCCTGCAGCCCCTCCCACCTCTCCCCTCCTCCTCACCATCTGTTTGCTGTTTCCCTTAAGGATTCTCATGCCGCTGCGTCCCCTGCGGCTCCACCCCCCCAGCCTTCCCATTCGTCCAGCCCTCCCTCCTCCCAGCTGCCACTCCCTCCCTCCCCCCATTTATGGCAGCCGAGACGCGGTAACAAGGAGCAACCCTTGACCCTGCTTCTGCAGGCAGATCGCTCCCCGCTCCTCCGCCCAGTGCCACCTCCTCACCGTCCGTTTGCAGTTTCCCTTAAGGATTCCCCTGCTGCTGCGTCCCCTGTGGCCCCTCACGCCTCCCCCCTCCTTCTCACCATCTGTTTGCTGTTTCCCTTAAGGATTCCCCTGCTGCTGCGTCCCCTTCGGCCACTCCCGCCTCCCCCCTCCTCCTCACCGTCGGTTTGCTGTTTCCCTTAAGGATTCCCCTGCCGCTGCGTCCCCTGCGGCCCCTCCCCCCCAGCCTTCGTATTCGTCCAGCCCTCCCTCATCCCAGCTGCCACTCCCTCCCTCCCCCTCATTTATGGAGCCATGGCGCGTAACAAGAAGCAGCCCTTGACCCTGTTTCTGCAGGCAGGTCGCTCTCCGCTCCTCTGCCCAGTGCCACCTCCTCACCGTCCGTTTGCAGTTTCCCTTAAAGATTCCCCTGCCACTGCGTCCCCTGCAGCCCCTGCGTCCCCTCCCGCCTCCCCCCTCCTCCTCACCGTCCATTTGCTGTTTCCCTTAAGGATTCCCCTGCCGCTGCGTCCCCTGTGGCCCCACCCTACCATCCTTCCCATTCGTCCAGCCCTTCCTCCTCCCAGCTGCCACTCCCTCCCTCCTCCCATTTAATGCAGCCGCGGCGCGGATGCGCCGCTGGTGCGGACACGCCAAAGGCAAGCCCGTCTGCGCCTGTCCGCGCCAAGACTGCGCCCAGCGCCAGTCCCCCTGACCTTCTCAAACAAACCTACTCCCCCCTCACCCTCCACTCACTCAACCCAGGCCCTCGCCCCACCTGCACCCTTTCCAGCCACACACACAATCATGGCCCCTCCAGCTGCCTCATCTGTCATTTCTCCTGCTCCTCACCCCCCACACCACACATCAACCATAGAGACCCCCCCAACAACAAACACAACACCCCCAACACAATACACACCTACTCTGCCCCCACCCCCACCCCCACCAACCAGCCTAACCACACACCACCCCACAACCAGAACACACCCCGCAACAACACCCTCATGCACCACACCAACACCACCCACCTCAACTGCCTGCTCCTCAACACCCGCTCCCTTCACAAACATGCCATAGAACTCTGGGACCTCATCTCATCACACTCACCTGACATCGCCTTCCTCACGGAAACCTGGACCAACCCCTCCTCGGAACCATCGCCACCCCCAAGGGATACAAACTCCAACGTAAAGACAGCCTTAACAGACCAGGGGGTGGCATCGCCATCCTACACAGGGACACCATCAAAGTCACCACCAGCTCCCAAGACACTATTGACAACACAGAACACATGCACTTCCTAATCCACATTAACAACAACTCCACCCTCTGAGGTACACTAATCTACAGACCACCAGGACCACGCCCCGCCTTCTGCGACACCATCGCTGACACCATCAGCTCGTACGCCTTCACCTCCACAGACTACATCCTCCTCGTGATTTCAACTTTCACTTGGAGAACCTACAAGTCCACAACTCTACCTCCCTCATAGACAACCTCACCAACCTCGGACTCAAACAACTGGTCACCGCACCCACCCACTCAGCAGGACACACGCTCAAGCAAAATTTTCACCTCAAGCCAACACATAGCCTACACCCACACCACCGAACTCCTCTGGACTGACCACCACTGAGTCCACTTCTCCTTCGCCAAACCCCCCACACACCACCATCAACACACCACACCCTACCGCATGTGGGACAAGAGCCACACAAAACGCCTGAACTCCCAACTGGCTCACAACCCCCCACACCAACGACCCCAACACAGGAGCACACAACCTCTCGAAATGGATCACTACCTGCACAGACACACTAGCCCCCCTCAGAAAACACATCGCCACCCGCAACATCAAGAACACCCCATGGTTCACCCCTGAACTCCAAGACTCCAGGCACAAATGCCGCCAAGCAGAGAAAATATGGCAACAAGAACCCTCCACAACCAACTTCTTCACCCTCAAAGCCACCATTCACACCCATCACCAACTCATACGCACCGCCAAAAGAGACCACTACAAGACACGCCTTGACAACAACTCTCAAAACAGCAAAGAACTCTTCACCATCGTTAATGAACTAGCCAAACCCAAAGCCAGCAACATAGACCCATCACACACACAGCCCCTATGTGATGCCCTCTCCAACCACTTCCACCACAAAATCCTGGACATCCACAACAGCTTCATACCACACACACCCACCACACACACACCTCACTCACCCAACTCTACCCCCACTCATGATCCCCCCACCACACTCACCACCTGGGCCCCCACCACACACGAAGAAACCGAAAAAACCATGAACTCCATCCACTCTGGATCCCCCTCCGATCCTTGTCCACATCGCATCTACAACAAAGCCAGCCCAACCATCGCCCCCATACACCACTACATAATGAACTCCTCCTTCGACTCCGCCACCTACCGAGTCCCCTGGAAGCACGCGTATATCACCGCTCTCCTAAAAAAAAACAAAGCCGACCCAGAGATCCTCTCCAACTATCGCCCCATCTCCCTCCTCCATTTCCCCGCCAAGGTCGCAGAGAAACTAGTCAACACCCGCCCATCCCACTACCTCGAAGAAAACAACACTCTTGATCCCTCACAATCCGGGTTCCGCAAGAACCACAGTACGGAAACCGCCCTCATCGCATGCACTGACGACATTAGGACCAAAGTCGACAAAGGCGAGACCGTCGCAGTCATCCTCCTAGACCTCTCCGCAGCCTTTGACACTGTCTGCCACCACACACTCTGCACACGCCTCCACAACATAGGAATTCGCCACAAAGCCTTAGACTGGCTCACCTCCTTCCTCACTGACCGGACCCAGAGAGTCCGCCTCCCACCTTTCCACTCCAGCACCACCAAGATCATCTGTGGAGTCCCCCAAGGGTCCTCTCTATTCAACATTTACATGATACCCCTAGCCAACATCCTCCGATCACACGGAATCACTATCCTCTCCTACGCAGATGACACCCAACTCATCCTCTCCCTCACCCGCAATCCCACCACCGCCAAAACCAACCTACACGCAGCTCTCCTCGACACCGCCAACTGGATGACAACTAACCACCTCAAGCTTAACTCCAACAAAACCGAGATCATCATCTTTGGCCCCAACAAAACCGTATGGGATGACTCCTGGTGGCCCACCACCCTAGGACCCGCACCCACCCCTGCATACCACGCACGCAACCTCAGCATCATCCTGGACCCCTCCCTCTCCATGACAGAGCAAATCAATGCTCTAACCTCCTCCTGCTTCCACACACTCCGCACTCTAAAAAAATCCTTCAAATGGATTCCCCCAGAGACCAGGAAGACAGTCACCCATGCAGTCATCAGCAGCAGACTAGACTATGGTAACACTCTCTACGCCGGCACCATACTCAAACTCACACGCAAACTCCAGAGAATCCAGAACACAGCCACACGCCTCGTCCTTGGCCTCCCCCGCCACGAACGAATCTCACCACACCTCAAAACCCTTCACTGGCTCCCCATAAACAAGAGAATCACATTCAAGATCCTCATCCATACACACAAATCCCTCCACAACACCGGCCTGACATACCTCAACGAAAGAGTGAACTTCCACACTCCCACCCGCAACCTCCGATCAGCCAACCTCGCCCTAGCCACAGTCCCCCTCATCCAACACACCACCACAGGAGGCAGGTCCTTCTCCTACCTCGCCCCAAAACCTGGAACTCCCTCCCCACCAACCTCCACAAAACCAAAGACCTCCTGCTCTTCAGAAAGAACCTCAAAACCTGGTTGTTCGAACAGTGACCCTCCTGCCCCTCCCCCAAGCGCCTTGAGACCCTCACGGGTGAGTAGCGCGCTTTATACATTTTTTTGATTGATTGATTGATTCTGCCAGTCCGGCCTTCAGGTCTACCTCCTTAAGGCTCCTCTCATGAGTCAATAGATCCAAAGTAATTCTCTCCTCCATTGCCAGTTTTCTTTCCTCCAAGGCCCATTTCATCTCATCCATTCTCAACTAGTCCGTCTGCAGCTTGAACTCTTTCCCTCTTTTCTGCCAGCTCCTCATGCAACAGGCTGCAGGACAATCCACTGCTCACTGGCCTGGCAAGGGGCTCCCCTCCAGGGCCAAGTCATTACCATCAACTACAGTTGATACCGCAGGAAAGTCTTCTCCAGGCACTTCTGTCTTATTATCCTCTCCTGTGGCTTTAAACAGTGACTGATGGGCCTCTGCCCAAGCCCTCAGCACCTTTTGGAGCTCCACAGTCCTGGTGGTTCTCTTCACCAGAAATCCACGCTTCTTGCAGAACTTTTTGAGCTGGTCTACAGTGTATGCAATTCATGTTGACCAGCTCAACCTCCATTCTTACAGGTGTGGTTTCAGACCCAACAGTCAGGCAGAGAATTTAGAAAAAGCAAAAAAGCCAATAAAGGAGAATTTAACATTTGAATGGTAGTGTACACAATAACACTGTATGGCAATGCACAATGTAAGAAATTGGGTTTTTGGTTGACTAGGGGGTGAACTTGTCAGGCAGCAAACACAATCCCTATCAGGTTGAGGCACATTAGCCTGTGCTCAACCCTCAGGTAGCTTGGAAAAGATGAGTCAGGCTTAACTTAGAGGTAATGCATAAACTATTTGTGCAACACTTCAATAGGTCCAACAGTGAAAACACCACACAAAATAGATCATACAGCAAATTAGAAATATAGAGTAAAAATAATAAATAAAACAAGAGCAAAACAACAACAATCCAATCAGTAGATCTGGAGAAATTCAATTTGAAAGATTTAGGAAAAATAGCACCAAGAAGCACAAAGCACCAACTGTAGATATCTGGTCGTGCTGGACTGGGACAAAGTCACAGTTTCAGGCCAACTGCGATAGAGCGTGGGTCGGCTTCAGGGACCCAATTACACCTGCTGAGCAAAGCACCTTAAATCCTGCTTTGCATAGTGGTACATGGATCCTCATTTAAGATGCGTAGCACAGCCAAAGCAATGTGTTGGTTCTGGGATGCAGTTAGGGTGCGATGCAAGGACCTGCATCTTCATCGAGGATCCTGTCAACAGGGCTTGCAATGTGTAGTAGGTGTCTAGGGTGCAGCGCCCAGTCGGGGTTATATGTCAGTTCCAAAGAGCTGCGGGTCATCGAGGCTGTCGTTGATGAGGGATATGGGGGCCTGCAACAAGAATGCGTCACGCAGCCGGTGCGATTCAGTGGTTCTGAAGAGCTGCGAAAACAATGCAGGTGTCTTTATGACAGATCCAAATTCACCCAGCAGCGGCAATGCATTGGTTCTGCTCAGGTTTGTAGCGTGCAGCAGAGAAGATGCATTGGTTTCATTTTATCCGCAGAGGCTGGCAGAGCACCATAAGCCGACTTTCAAAGGACTGGGATAGCACCAGTTAGCAGAGTAAACTCACAGGTGGCAGAGTCCAGGTGCAGTTGCAAAGTTATTGGAAGCCTGTTTTATCTTACATAAAGATGCCCAATAATTAGCTCTTGGAGTCACTTTCAGGTCCTGGGTTTCAGGAAATGCAGGTCCAGTCCTTCTCACTCAGGCAAGAGGGCAGCAGGTCAGCACAGTCAGAGAGCAGTTCCTTTATAGTAGAGTGGCAGTCTTTGTACCAGCTCAGCAGTCCTCCTTCTTCTTGACAAAGTAGCCACAGGTCCAGAAGTGTACTAAAGAGTTGGTGTACATGGTCAAGTATTTATACCCATTTGTGCCTTCGAAGTGGGCTGCAGCTTCTAGAGACATGCCTTGGAAGTCTACAGGAGCCCTGCCTTCCTGGCTCTGGCTGCAGATTAACTATAGAGGTATACAGTAGTTTGTGTTGAGACAGGACATCGCCTATTCGAGTGTAAGTTGGACTAAGCCCAGCTCCTCCCTCCCATCCGTCCATTGATGACCCATCAGGTCACACCTAAGCTTCCCTTTGTGCTTGTCTGTCTAGGAGGAATACACAAAGCCCATTTGTCACCCACTTCCTGTAGCGTCACCCAGAGACAGGTTGCTGGCACCAAATTTGCTAAGGCAAGAAATGTCCAACTTTCTAAAATTGGAATTTTCTGAATTTTAGTTTAAAATCCAACTTCACCAAAGGATTATGATTTTACATTGTGAGTCTAGAGACACCAATCATGAAGGAAGCACATGTTTCTATTTTGAAATCGTACTTATCAAATTTAATAAGGCAATGTCTCCCATAGGTTAACATTGAGATTGCCTTGTTACATTTTATAACTGCAATTTCCAATTGGGAGGAAATAGGACCGCCAAGTTTGGTGTCTCTGGAATCAAAACTGATTGTGAAGTCGAATTTTAAATTGTAATTCTGAAAATGCCACTTTTAGAAACTTTGCTTTTTCTTCCCTTATATTATCTAGTGCCTTCTACCTGTCTTTGAATACACGTCTGGGTGGGTGATAGTTGGTCTCTTGTGAATTTCCCCAGACATCCATATGCAAATGGAGCTTATGGACCTCAACATCGTAATGACCCATCCTGGGCAGGATGGGAGGGAGGAGCTGACACACATGAATGGGCTGTAGTCTCATCCCACACAGCTGCATAACCCACTGTAGTGAGTCTGGAGACAGGGCAGGAAGAGCAGGCACTTCAAAGGCATCGCTCAGTATAAGAATTGGGCGTCTGACCCCACCAGATCAGTATGCTTCTGGACCTGTGGATACTCTGCCATGAAGCAGGACTGCTGTGCTGCTGAAAGGACTGTCACTCTGCTGGATTCCTGGTTTATGGCTCCTGAAGTCAAGCTTTTGGGCTATTCAGGACCGCACATGGGCCCGCTCGCACCAGAACAACGCCTCTCACACGAAGAATCAGCGCAAGCCACAAGTACGTCTTTTTGCACAGCAACCACTTGAGACCGCAAGGCTCCAGTCCACCTGATTCTTTGCACTCACGGACCACTGCCAGCAACGCTCTCCTCGCTCCTGGCGAACTTCTTCCTCACGAACCGGACTCATGACTCAACACTGAGAAGGTAAAACTGCAGCGGAACTTGCCTGGGACTGCCCTCTATCACAGTCGGCCTGAACTTTTGGATTTCTCCCAGTTCAGCATGACCAGATAGTCCCTGTTGCCACCATATGTTTTTAGGAACTAAGTTTAATCTCTAAAAAATCATCTTGGCTTCTGCTTATTGGATTTTTGTCATTTTAGTCTTGTTTTACTCAAAACAAGGTGTGGTGTGGTGTGTTTTTCTGTGGTGTTCTCACTCTTTTACTTTTTACAGTGTTACACAAACACTTTACACATTGCCTCTTAAGTTAAGCCTAAATGATCTGTGCCAAGCTACCAGAGGGTGGACACAGGTTAATTTATGGTGTGTATCTAAATTTCCCTGACTTGGATTGTGGTTCCTGCTTGGACAGGGTACATACCTCTGCCAACCAGAAACCTAATTTCTAACACAATGTATCATATGGGAGAGGTAGTGTTAGACCTGACATGCCTTAGGGTGATCACCCCTAACTTTTTGCCTGCCTCCCTTCACTTTTTGGACCCTGTTTTGCTGGCTTTTAGAGTGCTAAAGTGCATATGCTCTCTCCCTTTTTAAACATGGTAACTTTGGATCATACCTGATTGGGCTATTTAATTTACTTATAAGTCCCTAGTAATGTGCACTATATGTGCCTAAGGCCTGTAGATTAAATGCTACTAGTGGACCTGCAGCACTGGTTGTGCCACCCACTTAAGTAGCCCTATTAACCTTTTATCAGGCTTGCCATTGCAAGGCCTATGTGTGCAGTTTCACTGCCACTTCAACTTGGCATTTAAAAGTACTTGCCAAGCCTAGAACTCCCCTTTTTCTACATATAAGTCACCCCTAATGTGTGCCCTAGGTAACCCCTAGAGCAGGGTGCTGTGTAGGTAAAAGGCAGGACATGTACCTGTGTAGTTATATGTCCTGGTAGTGTAAAACTCCTAAATTCGTTTTTACACTACTGTGAGGCCTGCTCCCTTCATAGGCTAACATTGGGGCTGCCCTCATACATTGTTGAAGTGGCAGCTGCTGATCTGAAAGGAGCAGGAAGGTCATATTTAGTATGGCCAGAATGGTAATACAAAATCCTGCTGACTGGTGAAGTCGGATTTAATATTACTATTCTAGAAATGCCACTTTTAGAAAGTGAGCATTTCTTTGCACTTAAATCCTTCTGTGCCTTACAATCCACGTCTGGCTGGGCTTGGTTGACAGCTCCTTGTGCATTCACTCAGACACACCCCAAACACAGGGTACTTAGCCTCACTTGCATACATCTGCATTTTGAATGGGTCTTCCTGGGCTGGGAGGGTGGAGGGCCTGCTCTCACACAAAAGACTGCCACACCCCTTACTGGGACCCTGGCAGACAGGATTGAACTGAAAGGGGACCTGGTGCACTTCTTAGCCACTCTTTGAAGTCTCCCCCACTTCAAAGGCACATTTGGGTATAAAACAGGGCCTCTGCCCTACCTCATCAGACACTTGCTGGAGAAGAAACCTGAACCAGAAACTACATCCTGACAAGAAGAACTGCCTGGCTGCTCAAAGGACTCACCTGTCTGCTTTCTACAAAGGACTGCTGCGTTGCTGTTCTCCTGCTGCCTTGCTGAACTCTTGCCTGGCTGTAAAAGTGCTCTCCAAGGGCTTGGATAGAGCTTGCCTCCTGTTCCCTGAAGTCTCAGGACCAAAAAGACTTCTCTTTTTCACTTGGACGCTCCGTGCGCTGACATTTTCGACGTACAGCTTGTTCCGCAGCGAGAAAAACGCCGCACACTGACGCTGATCGACGCGACGCCCGACCTCCAGAGGAGAAATCGACGCGACGCCTGCCGTGAGAGTGAAACTTTGACGCGCTGCCCCGCAGAACGAAGCGCAGCCGGAAAACAAGCAGGAGAATCCACGCACAGACCCGGGACATCTGGTAATCCCCGCGATCCACAGAAAGAGACTGTCCGCGCGCCAGAGAACGACACACGACTTCCCAGCGTGAAAAATAACGACGCAGGTCCGTGTGTGCTGGGGAGAAATCGACGCACACACCATTTTTCCACGTATCTCTTCTTCTGTGGCCCTCTGAGGAGATTTTCCACTCCAAACCAGGTACTTTGTGCTTGAAAGAGACTTTGGCCCTCATTCTGACCCTGGCGGTTCCCTACCACCAGGGCCAACGGGGGCGGGAGCACCGCCGACAGGCCGGCGGTGCTCCCTTGGTCATTCTGACCGCGGCGCTTTGGCCGCGGTCAGAACGGGAAAACCGGCGGTCTCCCGCCGGTTTTCCACTGACCCTTAGAATCCTCCAAGGCGGCGCAGCTCGCTGCGCCGCCGAGGGGATTCTGACCCCCCCTACCGCCATCCTGTTCATGGCGGGAAAGCCGCCATGAACAGGATGGCGGTAGGGGGGGTCGCGGGGCCCCCTAACAGGGCCCAACTAGGCTTTTCAGTGTCTGCGATGCAGACACTGAAAAGCGCGACGGGTGCTGCTGCACCCGTCGCACGCCTTCCACTCCACCGGCTCCATTCCGAGCCGGCTTCCTTGTGGAAGGCGCTTTCCCGCTGGGCCGGCGGGCGATCTGAATCAGATCGCCCGCCGGCCCAGCGGGAAAGTCAGAATACCCCTCGCGGTCAATTGACCGCGGGGCGGTATTCAGGCGGATTCCGACGGGCGGGCGGCAACCGCCGCCCGCCTAGGTCGGAATGACCACCTTTGTTTGCTTTTTAAAGACTTAAGACACTATATATCACTTTTCAGTGATATCTCTACAAATTCACTTTGCAACTTTATTCGTTTTGACCTACAAATATCCTGATAAATATTATATATTTTTCTAAACACTGTGTGGTGTATTTTTGTGGTGCTATATGGTGGTATTGTATGATTTATTGCACAAATACTTTACACATTGCTTTCTAAGTTAAGCCTGACTGCTCGAGCCAAGCTACCAGAGGGTGGGCACAGGCTAATTTTGGATTGTGTGTGACTTACCCTGACTAGAGTGAGGGTTCTTGCTTGGACAGAGGGTAACCTGACTGCCAACCAAAAACCCCATTTCTAACATTGGCGATCAGCGGTGAGGATAGGACTTGTATTTGTGCAGTGACATACAGTAGCTAAGTATTTCACTACCTACCCACAGTTGAAGGTCATCTCTTTTTGCAAATTCGTTTTTCCTGACAATTTTCAAAAACTAAATCCTCACTCAACATGTCTCTGACTGGGTCTCAAATAGGAGACTTTGACCTAGTCCTGTTGGATACATATACGGTCAAACAACTAAGAGGGTTCTGCAGGGCAATGAGGGTACCCACCCAAGGGGCCTCCAAAAAGGAGGACTTTCAAGTGGCGCTGAGGGCCTGGGCAGAAGCCCATTTAGAAGAGGATGATGAGGAAGAGGAGCCAGAAAATGGCCCCTCAGAGGATTTGTTGCTATCTGTGGATGATGTTACCACTGCAATTATGCCCCCTTCCAGACCAGGGAGCAGTGTCTCTGTGCAAAGCCTGACCTCAGAGGAAAGGAGAGAGGAAAGGGAGTTCCAATTGCAAATGGCAAAACTGAAAATTGAGGCTCAACAGGAGGAGAGAAGGGCAGAGAGAGAAGCCAAACAAGCTTAGGCTGAAAGAGCAGCCAAACAGATTGAAGCTGAAAGAGCAGCCAAACAGATTCAAGCGGAAGCTGAAAGGGCAGCCAAACAAGCTGAAGCTGAAGCTGAAAGAGCAGCCAAACAGGTGGAAGCTGAAAGAGCTTTGGCTGAAAAGAAACTATTATTGGCTCATGAACTGAGTCTCAAGGAGCTGGAGATAAAGGCGAGACAGTCTGAATCCAGCAATAATGGTGGCAGCATACAGACAGGACCTGCTGGAGAAAAGAAGGTTCGTATACCCAAAAATGTGGTGCCCAGTTTTGTGGTGGGAGATGACATAGATAAATGGTTAGCTGCTTATAAATTTGCACTAAGGGCTCATGAGGTTCCTGAAGGGCAATGGGGGGTAGCTATGTGGGGTTATGTGCCGCCATTGGGGAGGGACACACTTCTCACATTGGATAAACCTGATCAAAACACATACCCACTTCAGAAAGCTACTTTACTTGCCAAGTTTGGGCTGACCCCTGAGGGATACCGTCAGAGGTTCAGGGACTGCACCAAACAAACCACACAAACATGGGTAGATTTCTTTGACTTTTCCAGTAAGGCACTGAATGGATGGGTGCGAGGCAACAAAGTAGATAATTATAAAGGGCTATATGACTTGATTGTGAGAGTGCATATACTCAATGTTACCTATACAGAGTTGCGCCAGCACTTGGTAGATAGTAAGCTGACTGATCCCAGGAAGCTTGCTGAGGAGGCGGACCTCTGGGTTAGCACCAGAGTGTCCAAAAAGGTACCTGGGGGGGGGCTCCCACAAAGGTGGCCAGGGTTCCCAACAGAAGAAAGAGGGGGGAGATAAACTTACAGATAAGGAACTCTCAAAAGGCCCCCAAAAGAATTCCCAGGGAGGGGTGGCAACCATTCCTTTTCCAGATTTGGGAAAAAGCCAGGGACATATGATAGGTCAGGGAAATCCAACCCCAAATGTATGGAGTGTTACCAGTATGGTCACTATAAAGGCGACCCCCAGTGCTCCAAAAGGGCACCGTCCACTACCGGACAGACACCTGGGTTGACTAGTGTAGCGCTTGGGGGGAGATGGACCCAGATAGCTTTGGGGAGCAGGTAGAGATTTCCCTAGTGTCCCTGGGAGAAAGAGAAATGGTGCCCAAAGCCCACATGCCCCGAAATACTTCCAAGTACAGGCAGTGGGTCACCATTAATGGGCAGAAGGTTGAGGCTCTGCGTGACACAGGAGCCAGTATGACTACTATCCAGAGTCAGCTGGTGTCAACAGAGCAGATAGTCCCTAATACATTCCACCAGGTCATAGTCGCTGACAATCGTGAGAGTCACCTACCGGTGGCTCTGGTTCCCTTTGATTGGGGGGGTCTCTGGTACTCTGAAAGTAGCCGTGAGTCCTGCCATGCCTGTAGATTGTCTGTTAGGCAATGATCTTGAGCATACTACTTGGAAAGAAGTAGAGCTCAGATCTCACCTGGAGATGTTAGGGTTACCTGAGTGGGTCTGCATGACAACACAGTCCATGGCTGCCCGGGAAGGGAGTCAAGGGCGTCTGGAGCCTGGAAAGATGGCCCAGACAGCTGCCAAAGAGGAGGGCCAGGGGTGCAAGAAACCCGCCTCCAATGTTCCCACGGTGGTAGACAAGGCCCCTGAGGAAGAGGAGGCCCCTGAGCCAACCGGGGAGGACACAGCTGCCCTGGGTAACCTACCTGAACGTGCTGGCTGGCAAGTAGAGGGGGGGGCTAACCAGGGAAGCATTCTGCAAGGCGCAGAAAGAATGCCACACCCTTGAGGGTCTGAGGAAGCAGGCCACAGACCACGCAGCAGGTGACGCCTCTGGCGCTCACCATATTTACTGGGAGAATGATCTCCTTTACAGTGAGCGTAGGGTTCCAGGTCCTGGGGAACACCGTGTGCTGGTGGTCCCCCAGTGTTACCGGAAATTCCTACTAGGCCTGGCTCACGACATTCCCCTGGCAGGACACCTGGGCCAAGACAAGACCTTTGACAGGCTTAACACCCACTTTCATTGGCCCAGAATGAGGAAAGCCTCAGATAACTTCTGCAGAGCTTGCCCCACCTGCCAGGCTAGTGGGAAGGCAGGGAAGCAGCTTAAAGCTCCCCTTCTCCCACTCCCAGTCGTTGGCACCCCCTTTGAAAGGGTGGGCATCGACATTGTTGGTCCCTTGGACCCCAAAACTGCCTTGGGCAACAGGTTTATCCTGGTTTTGGTGGACCATGCCACCCGCTATCCAGAGGCAATCCCTCTGAGAACAGTGACTGCAAAGGTGGTGACCAGAGCCCTGTTGGGAATATTTACCCGTGTGGGATTCCCTAAGGAGGTCGTGTCTGACAGGGGCACAAACTTCATGTCTGCATACATGAAGACCCTGTGGGATGAGTGTGGGGTGACCTACCGGTTTACCACCCCTTATCATCCTCAAACCAATGGGCTTGTTGAGAGATTCAACCAGACCCTGAAAGGCATGATTGGTGGCCTGACTGAGGCCATGAGGCGTAAGTGGAACGTCCTCTTACCATGTCTGTTGTTTGCTTATACAGAGGTGCCCCAGAAAGGGGTGGGGTTCAGCCCCTTTGAGCTTCTCTATGGTCACCCTGTTCGGGGACCCCTAAGCATCGTGAAGGAGGGCTGGGAGAGAGCTCCCCAGGCCCCTCTCCAGGATGTGGTCAGCTACATGCTGGCCCTCCGCAAACAAACCCAACCCTTCTGGAAGCAGGCCCAGAGTAACCTCAAGGCCAGTCAAGAGGTGATGAAGGAGTGGTACGACCAGAAGGCCACTCTAGTTGAGTTCTCACCTGGAGACAAAGTTTGGGTGATGGAGCCAGTAGAGCCCAGGGCTCTCCAGGACCGCTGGACTGGCCCTTTTGAGATCAAGGAGCGTAAAGGGGAGGCCACTTACCTAGTGGACCTCGAGACCCCTAGGCAACCCCTAAGGGTCCTCCATCACAACCGGCTCAAACCTCACTTTGAGAGGTCTGAGGTCAGTATGCTCCTAGTCACAGATGAGGGCATGGAAGAGGAGAGTGAACCTCTCCCCTACCTCCTCGCTGTCAAAGAAGGGGATGGGTCAGTAGGTGGTGTCATTCTCTCTGACTCCCTGACTCCAACCCAGAAGGGGGACTGCTATGAGCTGTTAGAGCAATTCTCCCCCCTGTTCTCCCTTACTCCTGGACTAACCCACCTCTGTGTGCATGACATTGACACAGGTGACAGTGCCCCTGTAAAGAACAACATTTACAGGTTATCAGATAAGGTGAAGGCCAGCATCAAGGAGGAGGTCTCCAAGATGTTGACTTTGGGGGTTATTGAGAAATCCAGTAGTCCATGGGCCAGCCCTGTGGTATTGGTTCCCAAGGCTACTGCCCCAGGTGCGAAGCCAGAACTCCGGTTCTGTGTGGACTACCGGGGTCTCAACTAAGTCACCCGGACTGATGCTCACCCCATCCCCTGAGCTGATGAGGTCGTTGACAGGCTAGGCGCTGCCAAGTTCCTGAGTACGTTCGATCTTACTTCCGGTTACTGGCAGATTGGCCTGACTGAGGGGGCTAAAGAAAGATCCGCTTTTTCCACACCTGATGGCCATTACCAATTCCGGGTGATGCCATTTGGGCTGAAAAATGCCCCCGCTACCTTCCAACGGTTGGTTAACGGGGTCCTAGCTGGTAAAGATGCCTTCTGTGCAGCTTTCCTAGATGACAACGCTGTCTACAGTTCCAGCTGGGAGGAACACCTGCTCCACCTCAAGGAGGTGCTTCAGGCCCTGCAACAGGCAGGCCTGACTATCAAGGCTAGTAAGTGCCAGATTGGGCAGGGTTCCGTGGTGTACTTGGGACACCTAGTAGGTGGTGGCAGGGTGCAGCCGCTCCAGGCCAAGATTGAAACTATCAAGGACTGGCAACCACCTAGAACACAGACTGAGGTGAGAGCCTTTTTGGGCCCCACTGGATACTACCGCAGGTTCGTCAAGGGCTATGGTACCATTGTGTCCCCATTGACAGAACTCACTTCCAAGAAACAACCTAGGTTGGTGAATTGGACAGAGGCCTGTCAGAAAGCCTTTGATTCTCTGAAGGAAGCCATGTGCACGGCCCCCGTGCTCAAGGCCCCTGACTACTCCCAGGAATTTATTGTTCAGACAGACGCTTCAGAGCATGGCATAGGGGCTGTTCTAGCACAGCTGAATGAGGTGGGCTCAGACCAACCAGTAGTCTTTATTAGCAGAAGACTGTTACCACGGGAACAAAGGTAGAGTGCTATTGAGAGAGAAGCATTTGCTGTGGTCTGGGCACTGAAGAAGCTAAGACCCTACCTGTTTGGGATTCACTTCTGGGTTCAGACAGACCACAGGCCCCTCAGATGGCTCATGCAGATGAGGGGTGAGAATCCAAAACTCTTGAGATGGGCCATTTCCCTACAGGGGATGGACTTTACGGTGGAGCATCGCCCAGGGGTTGACCACACCAATGCTGATGGTCTCTCCAGATACTTCCGCCTTATCGATGTGAGATCCCTGGAGGTCGGGTAGCTCTCCCCACTTTCAGCTGGGGGGGACACATGTTAGACCTGACATGCCTTAGGGGGATCACCCCTAACTTTTTGCCTGCCTCCCTCCACTTTTTGGACCCTGTTTTGCTGGCTTTTAGACTCTGCGCTCTTTACCACTGCTAACCAGTGCTAAAGTGCATATGCTCTCTCCCTTTTTAAACATGGTAACTTTGGATCATATCAGATTGGGCTATTTAATTTACTTATAAGTCCCTAGTAATGTCCACTATATGTGCCTAGGGCCTGTAGATTAAATTCTACTAGTGGACCTGCAGCACTGGTTGTGCCACCCACTTAAGTAGCCCACTTAACCTTTTCTCAGGCTTGCCATTGCAAGGCCTGTGTGTGCAGTTTCACTGCCACTTCGACTTGGCATTTAAAAGTACTTGCCAAGCCTAGAACTCTCCTTTTTCTACATATAAGTCACCCCTAATGTGTGCCCTAGGTAACCCCTAGAGCAGGGTGCTGTGTAGGTAAAAGGCAGGGCATGTACCTGTGTAGTTATATGTCCTGGTAGTGTAAAACTCCTAAAATCGTTTTTACACTACTGTGAGGCCTGCTCCCTTCATAGGCTAACATTGGGGCTGCCCTCATACATTGTTGAAGTGGCAGCTGCTGATCTGAAAGGAGCAGGAAGGTCATATTTAGTATGTCCAGAATGGTAATACAAAATCCTGCTGACTGGTGAAGTCGGATTTAATATTACTATTCTAGAAATGCCACTTTTAGAAAGTGAGCATTTCTTTGCACTTAAATCTTTCTGTGCCTTACAATCCACGTCTGGCTGGGCTTGGTTGACAGCTCCTTGTGCATTCACTCAGACACACCCCAAACATAGGGTACTCAGCCTCAATTGCATACATCTGCATTTTGAATGGGTCTTCCTGGGCTGGGAGGGTGGAGGGCCTGCTCTCACACAAAAGACTGCCACACCCCCTACTGGGACCCTGGCAGACAGGATTGAACTGAAAGGGGACCTGGTGCACTTCTTAGCCACTCTTTGAAGTCTCCCCCACTTCAAAGGCACATTTGGGTATAAAACAGGGCCTCTGCCCTACCTCATCAGACACTTGCTGGAGAAGAAACCTGAACCAGAAACTACATCCTGACAAGAAGAACTGCCTGGCTGCTCAAAGGACTCACCTGTCTGCTTTCTACAAAGGACTGCTGCCTTGCTGTTGGCCTGCTGCCTTGCTGAACTCTTGCCTGGCTGTGAAAGTGCTCTCCAAGGGCTTGGATAGAGCTTGCCTCCTGTTCCCTGAAGTCTCAGGACCAAAAAGACTTCTCTTTTTCACTTGGACGCTCTGTGCGCTGAAATTTTCGACGCACAGCTTGTTCCGCGGTGAGAAAAACGCCGCACACCGACGCTGATCGACGCAACGCCTTCGGGACGACCGGAACTTCGACACACGGCCTCGCAAGGACAACGCCGCCCGACCTCCAGAGGAGAAATCGACGCGACGCCTGCTGTGAGAGTGAAACTTTGACGCGCTGCCCCGCAGAACGACGCGCAGTCGGAAAACAAGCAGGAGAATCCACGCACAGACCCGGGACATCTGGTAATCCCCGCGATCCACAGAAAGAGACTGTCCGCGCGCCGGAGAATGACGCACGACTTCCCCGCGTGAAAAATAACGACGCAAGTCCGTGTGTGCTGGGGAGAAATCGACGCACACACCATTTTTCCACGTATCTCTTCTTCTGTGGCCCTCTGAGGAGATTTTCCACTCCAAACCAGGTACTTTGTGCTTGAAAGAGACTTTGTTTGCTTTTTAAAGACTTAAGACACTATGGCGGTCATTCTGACCGCGGCGGTAGCCGCCCGCCATTTGGTAACCGCCATCTGGCCGCACCGCGGTCAAACGACCGCAGCGGGCATTCTGGCTTTCCCGCTGGGCCGGCGGGCGCCCGCCAAAGGAGCGCCCGCCGGCCCAGCGGGAAAGGCCCTGCAACACAGAGGCTGGCTCCGAATGGAGCCGGCGGTGTTGCAGGGGTGCGACGGGTGCAGTTGCACCCGTCGCAATTTTCACTGTCTGCTAAGCAGACAGTGAAAATCATGCTGGGGCCCTGTTAGGGGGCCCCACAACACCCGTTTCCGCCATCCTGTTCCTGGCGGTAATTCAGCCCAGACAGGGGAAATCCGGCGGCAAACCGCCGGATCCCCTTTTCTGACCGCGGCTTTACCGCCGCGGTCAGAATGGGCAGGGAAGCACCGCCAGCCTGTTGGCGGTGCTTTCGTGGTCATCCACCCTGGCGGTCGATGACCGCCAGGGTTGTAATGACCCCCTATATATCACTTTTCAGTGATATCTCTACAAATTCACTTTGCAACTTTATTCGTTTTGACCTACAAATATCCTGATAAATATTATATATTTTTCTAAACACTGTGTGGTGTATTTTTGTGGTGCTATATGGTGGTATTGTATGATTTATAGCACAAATACTTTACACATTGCCTTCTAAGTTAAGCCTGACTGCTCGTGGCAAGCTAACAGAGGGTGGGCGCAGGCTAATTTTGGATTGTGTGTGACTTACCCTGACTAGAGTGAGGGTTCTTGCTTGGACAGAGGGTAACCTGACTGCCAACCAAAAACCCCATTTCTAACAGGTAGACAAACACATTTAAGGGGTTTCCACTACCAGGACATGGAAAGCTTTAAAGTATATGTCCAACGTTTTAAAAACTCTCCACCCTGTCCTTGGGCTTACCTTAAGGGTGACTTATATGTATTAAAAATATGTTTTTGACCTGGCAAAAAGTTTATTTTTCCGGGTCAAAATGGCAGTGTAAAACTGCCCACACAGGCTCTGCAATGGCAGGCCTGAGGCATGTTTAGAGTGCTACTTAAGTGGGTGACACAATCAGTGCTGCAGGCCCGCTAGTAGTATTTGAGCTACAGGACCTGGGCACAGATAGTGTTATTTCACTAGGGCCTTACAAGTACATTAAAAATGACATTTGGGTATAAGCCAATATTACCACGTTTTAGGGAAGGACTGCAAGTACGTTAGCCTAATACCAACAAAAATGATGTCACTAAACCCAGGAGGTCTGAAGGCAAAAAAAAGTCAGGGGAAAACCAAGCCAAGGATGCCAGGTCTAAATTGACTCACTAAAAGAAATTTAAAGAAAAAAAGGTTTTCAACCTTAGGTCTTATGGCACAACAATTACAAATATTGTTTTTGAGTGTGCCAGACCCTAATGAAAACCCACATCTTACAAGCCATAAAAATTAAAAAATTCCACTTGTAAACAAAATGCTCTTGAACCCATGAAAATACATTATTTAGAGGCCTTTCCTAATAATTATAATGAAGATAACGAAAATGATTTTGGAGATAACATACATTCTGAAGAGAATAGTAATGGAGACTAGGCCTCTGAATTCTCAAATGAAGATAATGAAAAATCTTAGCGACCCTTTCAAATAAAAAGAAAGTAGATAAAAATTATGCTGATTTAGGTCATTCTGTTTAATCCCTTCTTCAGGGGACATTTGATCCTGGGGAGATAGAACATCCGAGGTCCCTAGAATGGACTGCTCCAGCAAAAATGGTGACTTACGTTTTCCAAAGATGTTATAAGTAAATTAAAGGTTGAATAACCAAGACCTACCTTATCTGCTGAGGTTTTGCATACACCAAGCAGGGATCCAATATAGTCTGTTTTCTTCTGAACATTTTTTTAAAAAAAGACCCTGAAAGGGCATTGATGGATCTTTCACAAGTTGCTAAGATAAGCACCTGGATTTAATAGGCCATCTGTCAAAAAGTTTGGATGTGGCTGAACACCAGCATTGATCTACATTGATCTACATATTGTGGCTTGTTGGGCTTAAAGAGACATTGGCCTCTTGGGAAATGCAAATTATACTATTTCTGCATAATGCAGACATTCTGTTCTCTTACGAATTGATCCTAAGCTGTTTTACCTTGCAAGGAACGCAGCTGGACCCTCATCAGAAGGTCTTCTGTTTGGAGATCAATTTGTGAAAGAAGTCTCTAGGTTTGTAAATACCTTCACTTCTTCGGATAAAGCCCAATCAGCTCTAAAAAGATTTTTCAACAAAACCAAAGAATCCCCCCCCCCGGTCATACAAAAGGAAGAGGTCACAGAGGACATTTTTCACATAGAACCTTTCATGGCAACTTATCAAATACTTCTCTTTAATGGTGATACTCAGTATTCTCTCCCATTAAAACTTGGGGTGGAGCATTTGTCATCATTTCTTTCACAACTGGCAAGCAATAACAAACATTGCAGAGAGTCTTCCAATGGCTTTAGGTTTATATCTGGAGATTTAAGCTCCTCCCACTCAAAAACGATTCCCCAAAACATCTTCTTCACAAAACTAAAAGAAAAATACATAGATCAGAAAATGGATGCTCTACAAACCATCTGTTCATCCCAAAGCTTTTCTGAGTGATGTATTCCTAGTAGACAGAAAAGGCAGAGGATCCTTTTTAGTGATAAATCTAGGAGAATACATTATTGGATGCTTTGCATATGTTTCAAAATAGATCTCTTAAATCTTTTAAGAGATCTTTTGAGAAAAAGAGATTATTTGGCATGTTCAGACCCAAAAGATGCTTACCTCAGGGTCCAATATTCTCTCCTCATCAAAGAATTTTTCAATTTCTTTAGAAACATCAAATTTATGAATTTGTAGCTCTCCCTTTTGGTCTCTCTTCAGCTTCGTGGTGCTTCACCAAGCTGCTGAAATCTGTTTCAGAATTCCTAAGAGTCCAAGGGCCACATGTACGAAAGTTTTGTGAGTCACAAATCGGTTGCAGCGCTATTTGCAACCTCACAAAAAGCAAAATGGTATGTTCCAATGCCATTTCGGAGTCCCAAATAGTGATGCGACCAATTACCGACTTGCAAAAATTTAGACTTGAAATTGCGAGTCACAAACCAAATGTACAAGGCAGTCACAAATTGCGAGTAGTCGCAAAAAGCCTGTTTTTCACACCCAGATTAGCACTGATTCCAAACAGGTGGTAACCAGAACCAAAGTTGAAAAGCAGACCCAGAAGGCATCAGGGTTTCTCACAATGGCTGCACTATACTTGATTGCATGGAGGAGGAGAGTCCAGGCTGCCCAGCAAGGGAGGAGGAGGCAGAGACAGGAGAGGATATACCGAACCAGCCAGACCCTATTTCAACAAACTGAGGACGAGATTTATGATAAATACAGACTGAGCAGCGCAGTTATCTTAGAGATTATTGAACTGCTGAAACCTCAGCTAGAACGCCAGACAATGCGCGGCTGCTCTATCCCCACACATATGCAAGTGCTCTGTTCACTGCACCTCTTGGCCTCGGGTAGCTACCGGGGGTGATTGCTGTTCCTGGTGGGGTGTCCCAAAGTGCCCTGTCACGATTCTTTAGACGGTTCTTAGATGCCATACTTGTACACATGTCCACATACATATACCTTCCCAGGAATGAGGCGGAAATTAACAGCACCGAGTTGGACTTCTACAGAATTGCCAACTTCCCCCATGTAATAGGGTGTGTGGACGGGACACATATACCAATTTTCCCACCAGCGAATCTGGAAAATGTGTTCCGCAATAGGAAATGTACGCACTCACTAAACATCCAGGTGGTATGTGATGCCCATAATGTTATTACTGACATAGTGGCTAAATTTCCAGGGAGTACACATGATGCATACATATTCAGGCACAGTGGGATACACCGACGCCTAGAACGTGGGGAGTTTGGCGAAGGATATTTATTAGGTACTGTGTAGTACACTGCGGTGTCTTAAATACATGTCACTGCATAACCACGTGAAGCCATGCTCATATCTGCTCTTTTGTAACACAGGTGACAGTGCATATGCTCTGAGGCCATGGATACTCACTGCATACCTAAGACCAGCCAATCAGAATGAAAGGCTCTACAACATAGGACATCGGTGAACCAGAACTATCATTGAGAGGACCTTTGGCTTGTTGAAGTCACGTTTCCAATGCCTGCACAAAAGTGGAGGGGCACTCCAGTATGCACCAGAGACTGCATGCAAGATTGTGGCAACATGTGCCATCCTCCACAACATCGCCACCAGACGTGGGCTACATCTCACCCTTGACGACACAGATTTGGAGGATGAGGATCAAGAGCTACCACACCGATAGCCTGGGGGTGGTAGCATTGCATTGGAGGCCAGACAGAGACGGGACCACATTGCAACTCACTACTTTGGAAGGGGCGTGGCAACCGTGACAACACTCACAAATGTAAGACACACATAGCCAGGTTGTGCAGTACAAAAAATAATCCCTTTAATGGCAGGAGTGTAATAATGAACTGTTGACGTCTAAACAGCAAGAAAAAAGTAAAATATAATGTCTGACACATTTACATCATGTGCCTCAGGCAAATCCCAGATTAGCAAAATCACACCCACCTGTGACTACGGCCACCATGACCCGATCCTGGTTGGCCCCCTGATCCTTGGCGGGCACTGCTACTCCACAGGATGCGTGCATCTGAGGCAGAAACGCTGCTCATGCTGGAGATGTCCTCACTATCCTGAGGGGTATCGCCAATGCCCCTTGCTGCCTGGGTGGTCTCTATTAAGTCCACTGCATGACTGATGTGCCCTAGTCCCCTTGCTACATCACCGGCAAAATGCCCAAGTTCCACCTGTAGGTTTACGGTGCGCCTTGACAGGCAGGTAGGAGTGGTTGCAAGGCGACCAATCGACTGACTCAGCTGGTCCAAACGGCAGCAGTGTTGCGCTCTCTGCACCTTGCATGGGCCCTATCTGCCATAATTTCCCTGACCAGGTCATTGATAGAGGTGGTGAGGTTTGCCATGTTGTTGTTCATGGTAGTGAATTGTGTGTCAACATTGGCAAAACCCTGTGAGAGGGTCTGTTGAACTCTGTGCAGGTTCCTGTTCATTACCCGCATGTTTATTTTGCAGGCGGTGACTGCTTAGTAAGGATGCCTCCAGTCCTAGAAATTGTTAACCTGTGACATCCTCCTCACCTGCTGACTGTGTTTGACGTTGCCGTCTCTGCCCAGACCCAGCTGACCTATGTGGCCGACAGACACTCATCTGTGGCCCCGGTGTTAGGTTGCCTGTCTTAGTGTCTCCTCCGTGGTCTCACGTGCATGGTGGGCAAGTGGTGTGGTCATGCACACCCCTGATGTCTTGTTTGCTGTGATGGTGGCAGATTCTTCTCCCTGCATAGTAGGGTCATTGGTGGGTACTTTGGGAGACCTGTGGGACCACGGGATACACTGTCAGTGCCTCTCATATGTGTGGTGTATCACAATAAATATTCATCAAAAGTTGGACTACTGTACTACATTACCCATAATTCATTGTTTTGTAGGTTGCAATATAGGCATGGAGCAAATCTGGAGGATGCATGCTTTTGTGTACTGTGGTTGTGTGCATGGTGCATTGAGTGGTGTAAATAAGTGATTTTTGCTACTTACATTTGGATGTTTCCGGTGCAGAACTGTCCAGGTCTCCAATTCCTACCACAGCCTCTGGCTGCAGAGTGGTCTCCACCATGCTCTCAATGGCTGTAGGGGGTGGTACTGTGGATGGTCCTCTTCCAGTTCCGTGCACCTCCCTCATCCGCTCTGCCACCCTTTCTTTGGTCCTGGACCCGAGGTTGTACCACCTTTTGCGGACCTCATCAATGGTGCGATGGCTGACTCCAGTTGCATTGATTTTAATGAGGATGTCCCGCTAGATCTTCTTCTTTTGTGTGTCAGGGACACCTAAGGTAGGCCCTAGGTAGCCCCAAGGGCAGGGTGCAGTGTATGGTTAAGGTACGACATATAGTAATGTGTTTTATATGTCTTGACAGTGAAATATTGCTAAATTTGTTTTTCACTCTTGCAAGGCCTGTCCCTCTCATAGGTTAACATGGGGGCTACCTTTAAGTATGATTAAAGTGTAGATTCCCTTTGGGAGGGGACAGACATGTCGAGTTTGGGGTCTCTGAGCTCACAATTTAAAAAAACTTTTTTTAGTAACTTTGATTTTAAGATTGTGTATATGAAAATGCCACTTATAGAAAGTGAGCATTTTCTTGCTTATACCATTTCTGTGACTTTGCCTGTTTGTGGATCCCCTGTCTGGGTCAGTTTGTTTGACAGTTGGGCTGGTTGCACCTCACACTAGACAGTGACACTAAGGTGAGCTGGGGGGTAGTCTGCATTTCCTGATGAGCCATCTGTGCTAGGAGGGAGGGGAGGAGTGGTCACTCACACCTGAAAGAGCTGTGCCTGCCCTCACACAATGCAGTCTCCAACCCCCTGGTGAGTGTCTGGGGCCTGGCTTGGGCAAGGCAGGATTTCTCAATCAAGAGAGACTTTGCTGTGAAGTAGGCCTACTTCAAAGGAGAAAATGGGTATAAGAAGGGCACCCAAAACCACAGACTTTAGAACACTTCTGGAAACCAAACAGAAACCTCTGCCTGGAAAAGAGATGAGGAAGAAGAGCTGCCCTGCCTGTGACTGTGCTTTGTGGAGCTATCCTGCAGTTGCTGCTTCTGCCTGTGCTAGAGGACAAAGACTGGACTTTGTGTTGCCTTCCTTCTTGTGAAGATCTCCAAGGTTTTGACTTAGAGCTTGCCTCCTGTTATTTGAAGTCTCAGCGACAGTAAAGACTGCCTCTGCCAGCACTTGGAGTCTCTGGAGAGAATCCTACTCTGCCAAGTGGTGCCCATCCAGTTCCTGGAACCCTGAAAGGAGAAGCTGGTAGCCCAAGAGTAAGAAATCCACGCACTGAACGCCGTGCGGGGAAAAGATCGTAGCAACTCCTATTTGCGGCTGAAAAATTGACGTGCCGCCGGCTTTGCGGCTGAAAATCGACACTTGCCTGTAACGCGACCGGAAGATTGACGCACGGAGCTGGGGAAACTGTGCGCAGCCTCGCTGACGGAGGCTGGTGAGATCGCAACCCGTGCGGCGTGGTTTTCGGATCATCGTGCGGCTGGATTTCTGATGCAAACACTGCTGGGCATGTAAAAACTACGCAAGGCCTGCCCAGACCCTAGAGTGCTGACCAGATTGACTCATCGCTCTCCTGCGGAGAGAAGAAATGATGCACGCTGACCTGACTAAAGGAGAAACGACGCAAGGTCTCGCACGTGAGTGATATCGACGCATCCCAAGCCCTTTTTGACACACACTCGCCCGTGTAGGGTTATTTTTGACGCTCCAAAGGTACATTTTCACGCTAACAGCGTTAGTGTGTATTTAAAATTAGATGAAGACTCTTTTTACATTTTAAGTGATGACTTGTGTATTGTGTATTTTTGTCGTTTTGGTCATGTTTTGTTTAGATAATTATTTTATATTTTTCTAAACCTGCGTTATGTCATTTTGTAGTGTTTTCATTAAGTTACTGTGTGTGTTGGTACAAATAATTTACACCTAGCATTCTGAAGTTAAACCTACTGCTCGTGCCAATCTACCAAGGGGGTGGGCAGGGGTTAGCTGAGGGTGATTCTCTTTTACCCTGACTAGAGTGAGGGTCTTTGCTTGGACAGGGGACAGCCTGACTGCCAACCAAAGACCCCATTTCTAACATTGGCAGCAGCAATGGGATTGGACTTGTATTTGTACTTGACATACAGTGATTAAGTGTACACTACTGTTTTGAGTTCAGACCACTACATGACCACATAATACTTGTCTCGTGATTTTGCTTTTTCTCTTTGGGACTCCTTTTTGTTCTACTCCCATGATTTTGCTGATCCCTTGATTGACTCTTTTAACATCATTGGGAACTTGTTTTCTGCCTTTGGAACTTTGCACTTGTTACCATCATGTCTCAATCTGAAGATGCAACAGCTGGAGCTGTTTTTGAATTAGGGAAACTGAAAAGGTACTCAGTTGCTCAATTGAAACAGTTTTGTAAAGATCTTGCCTGTCCCCTTGAGAGCTCCACCAGGAAGTGAGAGCTGCAAGAAGCACTGAGGGCCTGGGTGACAGTCAAGGAGGCTGGGGGGCACACAGAGGATGTGGATGGAGAAGTGCAGAGTCTAAACAGTGGTGTAGTGGAGGTACCTGTTACACCTGGGGGGAGGGTCTCCAGGAGAGGTAGCAGTAGGTCTTCTAAGGGTCTGACTCCTGAAGAGTTGCAGGACAGACAGGCAGAAAGGGCTCGCCGGTTGAAGTCAGAAAAGTTGAGGATGCAAAGGGAGTTTGATGAGTGGAAGAGAGACTTAGAGATAAAAGAAATGATTTTGGCTTATGAGCTAAAACTGAAAGAACTGGGAGTCATGATGGCTGAGTCCAGCTGGAATGGTGGCAGCAACAGTTCTATATCCAGTGCTGCTGAAGAAGTGCACATGCCCAGACACGTGGTGCCCTACTTGAAGGAGGAAGTTGACACACATCGGGAGGTTTAGGGGTATGATGTAGCTCCAGTGATGCACAGGGTCCCTGAGGTAGATTGGGAAACTGGCATGGGGAGTCATAATCTTACTGGTGGGAAGGACACTCTACTGACCCTAGGTGAGAGTGACAAAGAGAGGGGTTCCCCCAGGTAGAAGTCCTGGTTATGGAGTGTGAAGACATCCCAGAATAGTGTGAGTTGAGTGTCAGGGACAGTCAGGTACTGTCTCACCAGTCTCAGGAGGGTGATGTGGGGTGCTTTTTCAAGGCAGAGTCACTGGATGGTTGGGTGAAGGGTAGTTTAGTTAATACATGTGAGGGGCTGAGTGATGTGATTGCTGGAGAGCATTTGTCTAGTCCTTATTTTCCAGAGCTACACCACCACCAGGTGGAGTGTGAGTTCTCTGACCAACAGGGAACTTACACTGGAGGCAGACGTCTGGGTGAGTACCCAAGAGTCTGAAGAGGTATTTGGGGGTGCTCCTGAGGGAAGTGGTCTAGGTATTTCCCAACCAGGTGAGGTAGGGAAGGATTGTAGTGTCCTAGGTAGGTCCCAGTGTAGTGGGATGGGTGAGGGACCCCATGTCCAGTCTGAGAGGAGAGGGAATGGGGATGGGCTGAGGCCCAAGGTGCCCGATATCCGGTCCCAGGTCCTGGAGGGTTCCATGAGGGAACACCAGGAGGGGAGCCTAGCCTGTACCCTAGGGCCATCTGCTGAGGGAGACCCCACTGTGTCAGTAGAACTTGGGGATGCGGCTGGGGCCAGGGTCCCACCAGTTCTGGTGTGGCAGTACCACTCCTAGTGAGGGGGTGCAGAAGTCCAGAAAGAGGGTTGAGAGGGAGTTGCGGACCCCAGTAGAGAACCTGGAGGGTCAGCTCTGAGAGCAGAGCCCCTCAGGAATGACCTTGGTGAGACCATTTCTGGGTTGGTGGGAATCCAGACTCTGCCAGATGGGCAGGCGTCAGGAAACCTGCGCCAGCCAGACTCTTGAGTGGCCCTTGAGGACGGTGTGTCCCTTGTGGGGGGTAAGTGTGCCCCCCAAAAAGTCCTGGTGTGCCAGGCAATGGTTCAACCGCAGGGTGGTGATTCTGGGTTGAATGATCAGGTTCACGGGGTAAACTCTGACCTGATGGGGAGTATGTTTGCTCCCAAGGAAGTCCTGGGGCGCCAGGCAGTGGTTCAACCGCAGGGTGGTGACTCTGAGTTGGATGACCAGGTTTAGAGGATAAACTCTGACCTGGTGGGGGGTAGGTGTGCCCCCAGGAAGTCCTGAACTGCCAGGCAATGGTCCAGTCTGACGGTACAGAACCTGGACTGGAGGTTCAGGTGCAGGGGGTAAACCCTGCCCTGAAGGGGGGGGGGGGCGGTTTGCCCGATAACCCCACCCTGGTGTGATTTCAAGGGGTGCTCTCCCTGTGGGTGGCCCAGGCGGTGGGGGACCGCAAGGTACCCTATGCGCTTTCTCCACTGAGAAGAAAGGTGAATGTTTCCCTTGTAGGACTGATTGGACAGCCACTGCTCCATGTATAGATCCATACTAGGGTCCCTTCCTGCTCCGGCAGACCTACCACACGGATATTGTTGCATTGGGATCTTCCCTCCTGGTCCTCGAGCTGATGATGCAAATGAAGAACCTCCTTCTGCAAGTCCTTCATGTGTTTGGTGGCGGTCTCCAGAGAGGGGGTCATCCCTAACCTTTTTGCCTCCTGCCTCCTATTTTTTCTGACCTGTTGCTGTTGCCTTTTGAACTTTGAGCACTTTACCACTGCTAACCAGTGCTAAAGTGGATATGCTCTCTGTGCAAATTGTATGGTTGATTGGTTTATCCATGATTGGCATATTTGATTTACTAAGTAAGTCCCTAGTACAGTGCACTAGAGGTGCCCAGGGCCTGTAAACCAAATGCTACTAGTGGCCTGCCGCACTGGTTGTGCCACCCACATAAGTAGCTCTGTAATCATGTCTCAGACCTGCCACTGCAGTGTCTGTGTGTGCAGTTTTTAACTGCAAATTTGACTTGGCAAGTGTACCCGCTTGCCAGGCCTAAACCTTCCCTTTTCTTACATGTACCCTAAGGTAGGCCCTAGGTAGCTCCAAGGACAGGGTGCAGTGTATGGTTCAGGTAGGACATATAGTAATGTGTTTTATATGTTGTTCACTGTTGCAAGGCCTGTCCCTCTCACAGGTTAACATGGGGGCTACCTTTAAGTATGATTAAAGTGTAGATTCCCTTTGGAAGTGGATAGACGTGGCGTTTGGGGTCTCTGAGCTCACAATTTAAAAATACATATTTTAATAAAGTTGATTTTAAGATTGTGTGTTTGAAAATGCCACTTTTAGAAAGTGAGCATTTTCTTGCTTATACCATTTCTGTGACTCTGCCTGTTTGTAGATTCCCTGTTTGGGTCAGTTTGACAGTTGGGCTGGTTGCACCTCACACTAGACAGTGACATAAAGGGATCTGGGGTGTAGTTTGCATTTCCTGATGAGCCATTTATGCTAGGAGGGAGGGAAGGAGTGGTCACTCACACCTGAAAGGGCTGTGCCTGCCCTCACACAATGCAGTCTCCAACCCCCTGGTGAGTGTCTGGGGCCTGGGCAAGGCAGGATTTCACAATCAAGAGAGACTTTGCTTTGAAGTAGGCCTACTTTAAAGGAGAAAATGGGTATAAGAAGGGCACCCAAAACCACAGACTTTGAAACACTTCTGGAATCCAAGAGGAACCTCTGCCTGGAGAAGAGCTGAAGAGCTGAGGAAGAAGAGCTGCCCTACCTGTGACTGTGCTTTGTAGAGCTATCCTGCAGTTGCTGCTTCTGCCTGTGGTAGAGGACACAGACTGGACTTTGTGTTGCCTTCCTTCTTGTGAAGATCTCCAAGGGCTTGATTTAGAGCTTGCCTCCTGTTGTTTGAAGTCTCAGGGACAGCAAAGACTTCTCTCTGCCAGCACTTGGATTCTCTAGAGCGACGTTACTCAAAGTACGGCCCGCGGGCCGCCAGCGGCCCCACAGACCTACCTTGGCGGCCCGCGAGCCGTGAACTTTGGCCCATAAAAGCTTTTCAACCGGACCAATTTGATGGGGCCTGTATTCGGAAACGAGATGTTGTCCAACAACAGTAAACAATCAAAAATACTACCTTCACCACATCAAATATAGCAATCATGCCATAGCATTTAGTGCATGCAGTGCAACAAACATCTCATCCAATCAACACTACAACAAAATGCCAAAAGTACAAATCCACACACCTCAAAGGTAAAACACTCCAAAGTGGCTCAGCCACCAACCCGCACAGCAGTGCTCCTGCAAACCAAAAGAACCTTCACAATCCAATGACCAACAGACTTTTCATATAAAGGCAGATTTGCTTCTCCTTAAATCTACTGAAACGTAAATTACAACGGTACAATGACAACTTTGATATGAGCCAGCAGAATAAGTTAATTCCAGATACTTTACAACTTGACTTACTCTGGAGTACATCAAAGGAGAACTCCATTAATTTTTAACTTGAACTCATTTGGTACAGAGCCTCCACATGCTCTATCTGCAGATTTTGAGATAGATATATTATTTTTAAGTCAAACCTATTAGAAAGCGCAAGCTGTCTATATGCAAAAACCTAATGTCAGCATTAAAGTCGGCCCATTTCTTATGATTGATGGACTTTATTATTGCTTTCATTAACTTGCCTCTTACTGAATGGCTTGCCTTATCCATCTCATGTTTGTCCCTGGAATTAAGGAGCTTCATCTGTGTCCTTCCACTGCTCACTTTTAGGGAAATACTTTCTTTTTGCTAAAGAATGTTCATGTGTTTTCCAGCTGTCTCCCTCATTTGCTTCTCTCCTCCTGCTGCATGTTGCTCTCTCTCTCTCATCCGCTTTCTTATTCTCTCCCATTCTGCTCTCTCTCATTTCTTTTTTGCCTAAGCCCTCCACAAGTGCATTTGCTTAGTAGATGTCACCCTTGGGTGCTTCCCTCCCCCTCAGCGTTGCTCTGTCTCGTTTGTGTTCTTCTAATCTCCTGCACTGCTCCGTCTCTTCCATGTGCTTCTCTCTCCCCACTCAGTGCTCTGTGTTGTTCTTTTTTGCCATGTGCCTCTGCAGTGTTCTCTTACTGTTGTGCTTCTCCTCACTCTCCATGTGTTATTCCCACCCCTTCTTTCTCTACTTACCCTCCTCCATTACCCCCACCTGCTTGTTAAATAAACAATTAAAGCAAATGGCAGAAGGCGCTGTGTGTGTTACTGGGGTAGGGGTGAGTGCTGATGGCACTGTGTGCAGATGGCGCTGTGTGTGTTACTGGGGTAGGGGAGAGTGCTGATGGTGCTGTGTGCAGATGGCGCTGTGTGTGTTACTGGGGTAGGGGAGAGTGCTGATGGCGCTGTGTGCAGATGGCGCTGTGTGTGTTACTGGGGTAGGGGAGAGTGCTGATGGCGCTGTGTGCAGATGGCGCTGTGTGTGTTACTGGGGTAGGGGAGAGTGCTGATGGCGCTGTGTCCAGATGGCGCTGTGTGTGTTACTGGGGTAGGGGTGAGTGCTGATGGCGCTGTGTGCAGATGGCGCTGTGTGTGTTACTGGGGTAGGGATGAGAGCAGATGGCGCTGTGTGCAGATGGCGCAGTGTGTGTTACTGGGGTAGGGGTGAGAGCAGATGGCTCTGTGTGCAGATGGCGCTGTGTGTGTTACAATGTTTTGAAAAAGGGGGCGGGGTGGTTGTTCCCCCTCTAAGCCCCGCCCCCTCCAAGCTCCCCCCCGCTGTTACTTCAGTGCGGCCCTCGGCAGCAAACCATACTGCAATTTTGGCCCCCGAGAAAAAGTTTGTGAGTACCACTGCTCTAGAGAGACTCCTACTCTGCCAAGTGGTGCCCTTCCAGTTCCTGGGACCATGAAAGGAAAAGCTTTCAGCCCAAGAGTAAGAAATGCACACACAGAAGGCCGTGGGGGGGAAAGGATCGACACAACTGTGATCTTCAGCTGAAAAATTAACGTGCCACCGGCTTCGTGGTTGAAAATCGACACTCGCCTGCAGCGCGACAGGAAGATTGATGCACGGAGCTGGAGAAACGACGCACAGCCTTGCTGGCGGAGGCTGGTAAGATTTCAACCCGCGCTGTGTGGTTTTCGGATCATCGTGCGGCTGGATTCCTGACGCAAACACTGCTGGACGTGTAAAAACGTTGCAAGGCCTGCCCGGACCCGAAAGTGCTGACTGGATTGACACATCGCTCTCCTGCGGAGAGAAGAAATGACGCCCGCCATCCCGACTAAAGGAGAAATGATGCAAGGTCTTGTGAGTGAGTGATATCGACGCATCGCAAGCCCTTTTTGACGCACACTTGCCCATGTGAGGTTATTTTTGACGCACCAAAGGTACATTTTCATGCTAAACTCTTTTTACATTTTTAGTGATAATTTGACTTGTCTATTGTGTATTTATGTCGTTTTGGTCTTGTTTTGTTTAGATAAATATTTTCTATTTTTCTAAACCTGTGTTGTGCCATTTTGTAGTGTTTTCATTAAGTTACTGTGTGTGTTGGTACAATACTTTACACCTAGCACTGTGAAGTTAAGTCTACTGCTCGTGCCAAGCTACCAAGGGGGTAAGCCGGGGCTAGGTGAGGGTGATTCTCTTTTACCCTGACTAGAGTTAGGGTCCTTGCTTGGACAGGATGCATTTTGACTGCCAACCAAAGACCCCATTTCTAACAATATAGGATTAGCTTCTCAGCATACAGGGCCTCCTGTGCAAATTGTGGTAAGAAAGACAGCGGGTCCTACAGGGCACAGACACTTTACCACTTATTAGCAGTCTTAATGCCAAAAAAAATAGTTCCATAACACAAGACAAAATATCTGAGAAACCCTGCTAAAAGGGCTTGGTCAACTGATGTGAACAAATGCATTGCCCCTCTCACCCGGCCTGGGTTGCGGGACTTGACCTCTTTCTAATTAATCTTGGTTAGTTCTAAAAGTAGAAGTACAAATTTTTTCTCTGAGTCTTCCAAAGTATCAGAAAAGTCACAACTTTATTTTTTTTTGTTAAAATGTGTTGTGTTTATAATGTGTATTGACAAATCAACTCATTCCTTCCCTCTTTTCCTTGCTCCAGAGGGCGTAGGAGTACACTGAATGCTTGCTTTGGGTGTAACTGCTCACAAATATTGACTTGTTTTAGAAGCTTGAGATTTCTCTTTCTGCATTTATATGTGTTCGTTATTTTTCAGGGAATAGTGAGTCCTTTTCCAGATGGAGTGAGTCAGTGTATATACCTACAGGCTTCAATGGGGATTGTCCAATTGGGCATGAATGGGATCGGATAGTGCTGACAACCTTTTCAGGTACAAGGAGACTGAAAAATGTGGACCACTTTTATAGATGTCAATGATATGTAACCCATCCCTAAAACATCTTTCTTCTTTTAACCTTATCCCTATACTAGTCCCAATAAAACAGCACTAATCTGGAATAGGAGGTAATTTTATTTTACTGCACTTTTTCACAGATTCCAGCATGTTTCTACATCAAGAGACTCTTCTTCCTGGTAGAGGTAAGACCCAGTGATGAGTCTCCAGCTATTAGTACATCAGTGTACAGCAGCATACTGTAGATTTAAACCATTTGTTGAGTGTCACAACACATTTTCTAAGATATTTTGTCTTTGATATTTTTTGGTATAATTTGGACGCTGAGTGAACCTTTCCCTGTATGCTTCTCATTCCCCCAAATGGATCATTTCAAGCACTCATTGTGCTACCCACAAAAGTGGCCTTTTAAAACAGGTTGTAGTGCAGTTTTTTTAAAGAACCATTTCAACCTGGCAAAATTACCCTTTTTTCCTGGCCTAAACTGTCCTTTTCAATATGAATAAGCCACCCCTAAAGCAGGACTTAAAGGGTCATAGGGCAGGGCATACTGTATTTAGAAAGTAAGTCATGTGTGCTTCTGTCTTACTGTCCTGGCAGTGACAAAACACCTAAAGGTGTTTTCACTGTTGTAAAGCATATCTCTCTTGTTGACTAACACCGAGTTACCTTATTAAATCTAATAAGCGATAGCTTTAAAGTGGGATCAGATAGAAATATGCTGTTTACAATCATTCAAATTGTATTTTGAAAACCATCTTTACTGGTTGTATTTTAAATCACAATTCTGAAAATGCAGTTTTTAGAATGTTCCAACCGTTTGTGCCTTCTGCCAGTGTCCTGGGTCATGTGACTGTGAATGGCTATGCTTTTGGGGGACAAAGGGGACTTATGTGTTGACAGGATGGGCCATCCTCGCAGGATGAATGGATGAGTAGTTGTGCCCAGCCCCACTTACACTTCGAAGGGCTTTGCCTCCTGCACTCACAAAGGAATCTGATGTCAGTCCTGCCCAGCCTTTTGTCATCCCATACAGCTTGAAGCCTTGACAGGGGAAGGGGAAACATTTTCCAGAACCACATGTGGGGATAGGTCAGGGAATCCCCACTCACAAAGGTGTCAGTATTGGACCTTAGGAGCCACACTTCAGAGCACCGGTGGACCTGTGGAAGTTACAGAACAAGGACTGCCTTGCTGCCTGAGCAATGCTCTTCTGCTTGAAGGACTGCCTTGGTATATTAATTAGAAGAATGGATCTCTGTGCCTTCATCCCAGGCTAACCAGAATGAATCCAAAGGTCATTCGAGTGACTTCCTGTGTGAGCTACTAGGACACAACAAGCTTTAGGGGCTTCCTTGCAACATCCTTGCTAACCTGCTGGAACTAGACCCCGCTGGACGTATACCAAACTTGCCTGAGCCCTGCAGTCCTCTGCTTGAGTAAGACCCTGATCCCCAAGAGGTTCTGGACTGTTAGCTGGCATCAGAATGTACTCCTAAAGAAAAAATGGAAATCCTGAAGTTTGGACTCCTTGCGACCGCGAAAAGGCCTGTTCACTCCAAGACTGCCGTCCGCAAAGACCACCTACACGAAAGCTCAAGTGAGACCTGCTCTTCATGTCAACCGGGACCACCAAGCGAAGACTGAAAATGCAAGACCAACATTTCACGCTACAGCAACAACAGCCGGTGACAACCACCAACGTGAAGCTACAGCATCAACCGCCCATGACACCCAAATGGCCCTTCGCGCTATAACAACAACTCTCCGTGATGACTTGCCTGTTCTTCGAGCTACAGTGGCGACTGTCCATAACACTCATCCTCCTCCACTGTGAATCTAACTTTGCATACCTGACTTTGAAGGCACATTTTCAGCAGGACTAACCTGGTCCTGGTCCTTGTCCAACAAACACCCTATTACAATTGGCATGACCTTGTGCTTTGTGGATCCCTAATGCTGTTTTTTGTTTTCATGCGCGAAAACTGATTATGCATCTGCACCATGACATAGGCTTGTGTCATGGATTGCAGTCTTTTTGGACCAGGAGGTGTGCCCAAAGTGCTACACTTATAGTGGTGACATTTTACTGCCTTTGCCATCAGTTAAGCAGCATGAGGGCGGTGGTGGCAGCAAACCATGTAGTGATCAGTTGAAGGCACATATCTTTTTATCTGTGTCACTGAACTGAGGCCTATAGGCTCCCTTATTTAACGTTCCACTGCTGTGTTCTTAACTCACCCTTGGTCTACATCAGGTTGATGTGTAATGCTGCACAGTGCATGTGTGTTGTACATGTGCCTGAGTATATGTGTGTCTGTGAATGGTGCATAACAGGGATGGCGCAGTGCTGTGAAGTGTGGGTATATTATATGCATGTGTTAGGCATACATGTGCCTGTGAATGGTGCAATGCATGCAGTATTCTGGGTTACATTTAGAAATACCCAGGTCTAACTGGAGAAGCAGAAGAAGGTAGAGAAATCACCCCAGACAGACTTGTTGATTGTTGAATTTCTTTGAGCTAGGTGGGACACACTGGAAGAAGGGAGAGCCGTGCTCTTCAGTACACTTCAAAGATTTCTGGGAAAGGGCCTAGGAACATCTCAGGAATTATATGGTTTTGAGGAGGGAATCATGAAGAGGACGGCTGAGGCCCTGGAGTAACCCTTGTATACACATATCACAATGTCTGACATCCAGGTTGGAACAACTAGTCACTCCCATGGCCTGTGTTGTGGGGCTATAAGATTTGGAGTCTCCCCTACTGTGACAGACTTCATCTGGATGAACAGCAGGGCACAAGAGAGGGCACTTCAAAAGGCAGCAGAACCCCAACATAAACTTCAAAGACTCAGGGCCTGATTTAGATCTTGGTGGTGTTACCGCTAAGCTGCACTCAAGAAGACCATCAAGTCGACGTTGTTCCACCTGCCGTACATAGATATTACAGCTCTGGAAGCAGAGGACTAGCCACGGATTGCTGATGGAGTGCGACAGTGGCAGGACCCAATGGGCATCGTACAATGGCAGGGGCTGTGGAATAGAGGTAAGTGACTCACATACACTGTCCCTTAGCCATATGTGTTCCCTTGAACAGCACACTACACAACACACCATGTACACACCATCACCCATTACAATTTGAACACAACACAACCCATACATGCCGAAAACCCACATTGACATACATACATGACACAACATACACACACAAGTGACTGCACCTACACACAAAAAAACAACCAATACAACTAGAGAAATACACTCACACACAAACACAACTACACACATTATAACAACGTCCGCCACACAACAACACTCACCTGAATGTATCACATAGCAACACAACATACACAACTACATTGATCTCACATGTAAGTGACACACATATGGACACAACCACATCACACACTCTAGCTCCCTCCACTGCAATCAATACACACACACACACATACACGTACTGACTCACATACACAACAGATAGCGCAAACGTACCTGTGCAGGTCCTTTTGCAATGCGCACACATGGACACCATTGTGCAGTGCGAGTGTACTGTCATTGTGGTGTCAGCATTCATTTTGCAATAAATTATGACACCACAATGACAGTTGTGTATGTGTGTGATATGCGTGTTGAGCCAGGTGTGTCCGCGGCCATGTGTTACACACTGGTCTCCCCAGCATTTGCATGTCACAGTTATTTAAAAAAATACAGTGACATGCATGTGTCTGCAGTGGTCCCCACCTCCTGTGCAGTGCTCACTCAGCGTACCCTGGAAAATGCGGGTTCCCTATCTTCGAGTCTGGCATCGGGGAGCCGGGGGGTGATGTTTTCTCCCTGGGTCGGTGGCAGCAGTGACAGCAGGTGTTGTCCAGTCATGTCCAGTTGAAGATGGAAATGAAAGGGGGAAAATAGGTCATTTTTCACCCCTTCCCCTCAATCTGCCAAATCAGAAGTGAAGGTCAGACTCCCACTTTTTTCTTGGCGGTAAGGCACATCCAAATTTGTACGGTGGGAAAGGTGGCTGGGGTCCCACCGAATCTACTTTTCCCACTCCCCCCATCGACGGGTGTGGCGTTTTTTGGCAAAAACTGCAGTTTGAAAGGAGGCTTTCGGCTATGGGACTGCCAACATCTAACTATGGCGGGCAGACCGTCACGGCGGCGGATTTGTTTTTAATGAAGAGGTCGATGGTGGGACCGTTACAGCCAACATCTAAATCAGGCCCTAAGATTCTAAATCACATTTGGTGTCTGGAAATGGACTATAAGAAGTGCATCTCTAGTTCCCAAACTGTCAAGCAGCAAGTGGGGCAGTACAAGCAGGAGAAGCTATGCAAGACTTCAGTCTGTAACTTGGTCCGAAGGCTAAGTCCTAGTGGTCTCCAAGCTGGGGGAGAGAACATCACCCAAGCATTCCAAGACCACCTGCCTATAGAGCCTGGAGAACGAATGCCCCCCTGGTTGTCAATACTAGTGTGCCCTGTAAGGAAGAGGGCCAGTGGGTGATCCTGGCAATTGGATTCCTATAGTGAGGTGTGAGGAGACGGCTCCTGCGACAGTTGGGTTATTGCCTGTGTGCAGGGAAAAGCCAGTGACCACCATGTGCAAGGGTAGGGCAGCAGTAAAGTGAGCTGTAAACTTTGCTTCACCGATCGAGTCATTGCAGGTTTGAAGTCAGTGACCCAGTATACCAGGGAGGGCCCTTGTGAAGATTGCTGCCATGCTGACTGGGCTGTACTCTGCATATGCAGTGAAGTCAGCAACACTGCCTGCTAGATGGGGCCACCTTGAAGATTGCAAGATTGCTGCTGTGCTGATCAAGGCATAGGCCATGTGATAAGCGAAGTTGATGACCCCATATGCAAGGTGGAGCTGCCATGAACACTGCTACTGTGCCTATCAAGTGGTAGCCCCTGTATAGAGTGAGGACAGGGACACCATATGCCATGGGAGCCCCCCAGACAAGGCAAGGAGCATGATGTGGCCAAGACCATAAATATAACAACTATTATAAATATGAAGCAATGGAATTATCTCCTATGCACAAAGCCACCCACTACAGTCGTCAAAGTAAAAGGCACCTGAGTGCTACAACAGACAGTAACCCTGCTGTGAAAAGGTACAATTGTGGGAAGTGCCAAAAAGGACAGCCACATACAGTACGCTATTTACAAGTCAGGAGCACCCAACAAAACAACTGAAGTCAAAAAAAGATTTTTAAGAATCTTGTGGTACCACTGCGAAATTCATAAAAAAAAAATATTTATTATTCTTCACACTCTTTATCAGAAACGTATAGTATAAACATAGCAGAGGTACACAATATATAATGCCCCTTATTAAGAAGCGATATCCACTGGCGTAGTCTTTATGTGTTAGGAAATAGAGTCCATGAAGTCCTTAAAGTTCAAGCCAAATTGGAATGTAGAACAGACAGCCGCCAACACATGTTTTGTCTTTATATAAGACTTCTTCAAAGCTCTAAAATTCAGTTCTCGAAGATGCCACCAATCGTATTTCCACATGAGTAGGATCAACTTACAGGGCACTAATCACAGCCCCCCAAAGCATTGTGTGGTCAAAAAACATGGGACCATACGTCCACGTCAAAACCTACCTTTGTTAAGTATAACATCAGGAATATTCATGCAAATTGAGTCACAGGAAAGAAACAAACACAAAACCCCTCGATAAGGGTTCATGTAACTCCGCTATAATATTTTCACAAGCACAAGGATGCAATGCAACCGAATGCCAGAGTCCACTGGCATGGTTGCATGGTGTACCCCAGTTGCGTAAGCGCTGCAAGGAGAGGGGACTAACCTCGAAGAAAGGGGGGGGGCACAAAAGTAGATGTTCAAATAGCCCTCAGGGCCTATGAAGAAGTATGCAGGATACAGGCTGCAACCAGAGAGTGGGAGGGCACAGACCCTGAGAAGGCAGTGGAAGAGGGGGAAGATGAAGAAGAACATGGTGTGGTCACAGGCTCAAGGCGGCAGCATGGAAAGAGAAAATCACACCTGCAGGAGCAAGGTCCCCTGCTAGGAGCAGTGTGTCTTCCCAAAACCTCTCCAGGCAGGGAACTGGAGGACTAGAGGGCTGAGAAGGTGTTTCAACTGCAGCTAGTTGAATTGAGATTGGAGGAAGCTGAGGAGGAGGCCACTGCAAAGAGGGTCTTGGAGGAAAGAAGGGCTGAGGCAGAGATTATCCTAGCCACGGAGGAGGCTGAGGCTGAGAGGGCCTCAGCAGAAAGGAAACTGTTGTTGGCTCATGAAGTCAGTCTGAAAGAGTTGAACCTCACAGCAAACAATCTCACAGAAACCAGTGGTAAGGGTGGCAGTGACTATTCAGTGTCACAAGAGGGTTCACTTCTCCAAGGATCTAGTGCCTTACTTTGTTGTGGGGACTGATATACATAAGTGGTTTGAGGCGTGAAGTAGCTCTGAAGCTGCAGAGGGGCCCTGAGGATGATTGGGGAGCCAGTCTCTGGAGGAATATAGTTAATGAGGGGAGGGATTCACTGCTAGTCTTCAGAAAGGGTGACAGGATGAAGAACCCACTCATGAAGGAGGCCCTTGTTAGGAAATATGACCTAACCCGTGAGAAGTATAGGTTTAAGTTTAGGGACAGTTTAAAACTGTCTCATCAGTCCTGGGTGGATTTCACGGATTACTTTTGTAAGGCACTAACTGGTTGGATGAAGGACGGCAATGTGAGTAATTATAAAATAGCATATGTTCAGTAGTTGTTTTCCAGAGCTGCTCTAACACCTGATAGATAGAAAGCTTGCTGACACCAGTGAACTTGCCAAAAAAACTGACCTCTGACTCTGCATCAGGGTCCAACAGAAGGTACCTAGGAGTGAACCCAAGGAGGGTACTACAGGTTCCCCCTACCAGGGTAAGGGGAGGTCCACAGTGGCCCAGACAGGTCCCATAGTAGTGTGAGGGAGGAAGGGTTCCCATGGCCCATCTGGGAAATGGGGAATTTGGATGAGCGGGAGCCCAGGTCACCCTTATTTCCAAACTGGTGCTTTGATTGCTGCCAGTTGGGGAACAAGCATGGGGACACGATCTGTATTAAGAAACAATCCACTTGTAGCAACTCTACAGGGGTGGCCAGTGTTGCCATAGGTGAGGTGGTTCCAGCAGCAGAGTAGTACATGCCCTGGTGTCTCTTAGCTGGAAGGTGGACTCCGAGGGTAAGCTTGCCATCCCTGAGGATGGCAGTTGCCACTTTCATCATGTCACAGAGAAAGGAATACCTATGCCAGTCAGGCCATGGTGGTAGGACTATTTTCCCCAGAGCAGTATGTTGGTCAGATGTGTACACTAATGGTAAAGGCCCATGGGCAGGACATTTTCTGCCCTATGGTGTCCATGGAATGGGGTGTGGAGGTGACCCAGAGGAGGCTCATAGTAAGTCCATAGATGCCTATTGATTGTGTTTTGGGAAACAAGTTACCATTGGTTTTGGAAGAGCTAGGAGGAGTGGCTGTCCAGGGCACACTTAAAGCTCAGGTGTCTAGGGGTACTACTCCCCAAGCAAAGCTATAGCAGGAACCATCTGAGACGCCTGACTGGCTTGTCACAACCGCGATTCTCAGCCTCCTTCACTGCAAACAAACTCTTTGTACCAGACTTTGGAGGTCATTTTTCAGCAGGACAAACCTGGTCCCTGTATCTGACCTGCACAGCATTTGGGTTGGTCTGAATCTGTGACTTCCCCCAGTCTATTGTGACCAGATGAAGATGTGAGTGGGCACTTGGTGCTATTAGGTGCTATTTACACTAAAAAGTTTAAAATTGCATATCTCCGGTTCTACAGGTTTTTTGTCAATCTGGTATCATTTTTAATATTTAAATGTACTCTATTTTTCTAAATTAGTCTGAGATTTCTCTTGTGTTGTGTTTTCACTTTATTACTGTTTGTGTGCTGCATATATAGTTTCTTCTTCACTTCTAAGTTAAGCCAGACTGCTTTGTGCCAATCTTCCCAAGAGTTAAGCACAGATTAATTTAGTGACTTTTTGTGGTTCACCCTGACAAGGATTGTAGTTTGTTGCTTGAGTAGTGTTCCACCTCTCTGAACCTATAACCTAATTTCTTTTACCCTTACACCAACTCACCACTCATTATCTGCTATATTAGTCTCCAAAAGAAATAATGAAAAAGGTATTAGCTAGAGAGCCAATACAATTAGGCAGAAATTAATTAATGTAGAAACAGGCATCATTCACTTGATCAATGAAACCAGTTTCTGTTAAGTTAGAAATTGTAGCAGTTTTTTAAATATCTTTTAACAATAGGTGTACATGTCACTTGAATGGTCTTCTGAAAGGATATCTCATGCCTAATAGGTTATTATAAGACATAGCATTACTGGTAGAGGTGAAAACCTTTTCAAGCAGCAACCATAATTCTTCTCAGGGTGACGACAAAAGCACATTCCAAATTAACCTGTGCTCAGTCCTCTTGGGGCTTGGCACATAGCAGTCAGGCTTAACTCAGAGTCAATGTTTAAAGTATTTGTGCAACACTTCAAACAGCAACACAGTGAAGCACACCACAAAAGGATCCCAACCAGGGTACCAGTTAGGCACACTGAACAGAGTACCTTAAATCCTAGTTTGAGAAGCGTTGCATGGCTCTGCTGTGAAGATGCATTGTGCAGCTGGAGGGATGCATTGGTTCTAAGATGCAGCGAGGCTGCTATGCGAAGCCCTCCATCATTGTTGACGATTTTATCAATGAGGACTTGCAATGCAAAGTCCAGCCCCCAAGATGTGTTGGCAGTCACGGCTATGTGCTGGTTCTAAGGAGCTGCGAGGATGCGATGTGGAGTCTGGCATTGTTGCTCGAGACTGCTGTCGATGAGGGATGTGAGAGCCTACGCTGAAGATGCATCATTCAGCTGCAGTTCCAGTCGGGCAATGAGCTGTAATGCCATGCAGGTCTTTGTGGTGCTACCAATCCATGCAGCAGCGGCAATGCAACACTTCTGCTCTGAGTTGTACTGTACAACGGAGGCGATGCACTGGTTCCTCTGGATTCACAGAGGCTGGCAGAGCACCTTAGGCCCACTTCTAAGGGTCCAGGACTGCAGTGGCACCACTTGGCAGGTTCGAGTCACTGATGGTAGAGTCCAGGTGCTGGGTTCGAGGTTGTTGGAGCCATCTGTCCCTGAGGCTCATGTCAGGAGGCCATCCAACTAGCACTTCGAGTCACCAAGGCTGTTTCTCTGCTTGGAACCGATAGAGTGCCCTTTGACACTGACGCAGTGCTGATAATGATGTGGGACCAGACTGCGAGGTTCAACCACAACACAGTGCTGATCCAAGGACATTGCTGAGAAACTTGACGATGACTTATCATCTGCATCAATATTTGTCCGACGCTGACGCAGGACTAGACTGCGAGGCTCGATGATGACTAATCTACCTAACTGTTTGAATCGGAACTGACACATCGATTCTTCGACGCTTGCTCCATCCAAGGTATTTTTTTCAGCTGGCCCACGTGGGTCCTGTAGCCAGCGTACTCTACATCGACGTTTGCTCTGAACTTTGGATTTACTCTGATCTAGCACGACTTCATGGAACCTTTTAGCAGTATTGACTTCTAAGTACTACATTGTGCAGAGAAATTCTCCCTTTCTAAAAGTGGCATTTTTAAAATAGTAATATTAAATCCAACTTCACCAGTCAGCAGGATTTAATGTCACCATTCTGGCCATACTAAATATGACCTTCCTACTCCTTTCAGATCAGCAGCTACCACTCAAACAATGTACGAGGGCAGCCCTAATGTTAGCCTATGAAGGGAGCAGGTCTCACAGCAGTGTAAAAACGAATTTAGGAGTTTTACACTACCAGGTCATGTAAACTACATAGGTACATGTCGTGCCTTTTGCCTACACAGCACCCTGCCCTATGAGTTACCTAGGGCATACCTTAGGGGTGTCTTATTTGTAGAAAAAGGGGAATTTTAGGCTTGGAAAGTACTTTTAAATGCCAAGTCGAATTGGCAGTGAAACTGCACACACAGGCCTTGCTATAGCAGGCCTGAGACAAGGTTAATGGGCTACTGAAGTGGGTGGCACAATCAGTGCTGCAGGCCCACTAGTAGCATTTAATCTACAGGCTCTGGGCACATATAGTGCACTTTACTAGAGACTTATAAGTACATTAAATAGTCCAATTGGGTATGATCCAATGTTACCATGTTTAAAGGGAGAAAGCATATGCACTTTAGCACTGGTTAACAGTGGTAAAGTGTGCAGAGTCTTAAAACCAGCAAAAACAGTATCTAAAAAGTGGAGTGAGGCAGGCAAAAAGTTAGGAGTGACCATCCTAAGGCTGTCAGGTCTAACATCAGATAAATATAAAAAAAAATCTAAGCTGGTGTGGAGTCTTTTTGTGGTGTTTTCACTTTGTTCCTGTAATTTAAGTGCTGCATAAATACTTTACACGTTGACTCTTATGTTAAGCCTGATTGGTCTGCATCATGCTACCAGAGGGTGGGCACAGGTTCATTTAGGGTGTGTATATGACCTACCCTAACTAGGATTGTGGTCCTTACTTGGGCTAAAAAGACAAACACATGCAAATGCACAAAGACACATTTGCATTCACACACTTACACAAACCTGTTCTCACTCTTTCTCTATTTCCTTCCTTCTGCCCTTCCTCTAGGGTAGAATGGCACATGTTTTGTAAAAGCCTGAATGAATCAATGCTAAAACTGTGGTCATTCTAAAACCTCAGATTAAATATATTAATTTATCACAGTGTATAGTTCAAGACTAAGGAACGTCCTTTAGGTAGCTATATTTTAGTTTAGCACAGTGGGTGAATATAGGCACTTGGGGAATGACGGCTTAATTTCCACCATTCAGGACCTCATTGCAAATTTTCTGAAAGGCAGAAATGACTTTACTAAAGGTGGATTCCACAATCATAATAGCATAGCAATCTGAACCACGTAACCCACAACCAAAGGGTGGGGAGTGTGCAGATTTAGGCTTAGCTTGGGCGAGTTGTATTAACTCAGATCGATGATTTTCACAAATAACCCCATAAAGTGTTTTTTTTATGAAAAGCAAAAAGCAAAATAATCAATGGGTTTGATGGGCAGGCTGTTTTTACCCTGCAGAAAGGGATCCTTATTTATTTTCCGTGCCAAATACGCTGCACAATACATTGCGGATTCAGCCACGAAAATGTGCATTGTAATGACCATGTTAAATTTGGTTACTCTCCAGGTGCATGAAAGGCAGTGGCCCTGTGATAAATTAGCCATTGGCTTTGATTGCCTGCCAGAAGAGCAAGTGGTGATTCTATCAGTGGCCAATAAACAATGTTCTTCCTTCATTTAGGGTGTGGGCCTACAGGTTTACATGAGTGGGATAACTCCTGATTTATGGCAGTTTTCTCATTCCACCAAACACTAGGCACCCTTGTGTAACATGCTGCCAGTGAAGGCAGGGTAACAGTGAAGGCAGGTGAAGGAGAACAAGGAATTTTTGCAGATATCACTCCCTGACAAGAAGACAATGTGGGAAAAGGTGCTGGCAGGACGGGCCATCTCAGACTTGATAGGGGAAGAGCTGTCACCTACCACACTTGCGCATCACAAAAGCTCTGCCTGAGCATGCTGATGTAGGGTTTGACACGTCTTTTGTGCCTACAGACAGTTTAGCATCTGCTATAGTTATGCGCTGTACAACTATTCACGGTGTGATTGGACGGATGAATTAACCACTGTAATGTGAGGCGAAACTCGAGAAATGGAAGAAGGCATTTCAGAGCTAGGAAAACAGCTTTTGGAGGACACTATCTGCTTTTTCAGCCTGCATTTTTCTAATCTTGTCAGTCGAATATGCTTACAGCAGATGTTAGCCAGAGGCAAATTACTATAGTTATTAGTTATAATGGTATCCCACAATGAATATTCGACAAATCTTAACAGCACTACAGTGTTGCTTGATTTTATTTTCAAGAAAAAGAGATAACAATCCAAAAACCTACCATGAATAAACAGTATTTAATGCAGTTAGTCTGGTCAGCAGTTTTGTTTGCATCAAAAAACGTACGTGGTACACATCTGAAAACTTGTGAAGGTCAAGTTCTGCCCTTACACAGCTTTAGGTTTGTCTTAAATAGAGGGAGTGAAATAATTTCCCTCTTCTCCATCAAAAAGACCGAACCCACTTTAAGGTTGTGTTTTACAGTCTAATCCCCTTCTAAAGGGGGATAGATGTCGTCACAGGCCTCATACAGAGACAAGAAAATCGGGTCACGGCCGAACCTTTTTCTGTCATTAATTCATCTTTCATAAATCCACCATTTCTGTACTCCTTGCTGGTCTGAATTCAACCTGATGAAAGCCAAGACTATGGCTGTCTTCTTTGTAGGCTTGTACTTGAAAGGTCACTGTAATTTCCAATTATGTGGCTACACATGGCTGTGGTATGATGAGATTGAAGTTGCCCTAGACTGCGGTGTCTGATATTGTCTTTTTGTTAGGAGTGCTGTAACCTTTACATATTTGGACGATCACATGCTTCTTGGAAAGGTGCTTGGCGCTAGAGGTAATGCATACACAACTTGTTGTAGTAATTGTGGTAGACTAGTGTCGCCTGGTGGGCCCTATGAGTGACAAGTTTTTGTCTTTTTATTCTACTCATCATTGGTTGCCATGATGAACACTCAAAAGCAACAAGAAGCAATTGGTTGCTTTGAACTGCAATTTATTCTTTTATTTTTTTCCTCAACTTCTCACAGAAGTCTTGTAGGATTTAATGATTAAGACTGGAGCCACTAGCATTTGACTCACATCATATATTTTTTTCTATTTTTATCTTTTCTACTTATTTCACAAATATTCTTTGATATTTAACTTTGTTCTCTGATTTTAGGGTGGTGTCTAGGTCCACTGCAGCTCTCTAATTTTAAGTTTCAATGCTTTAGTTCAACAGTGAAATATTTATTTTGTGACTTACTCACTGTCATTTTTTAGTACTTGTGGACCAGGTGCTAACTAACTTCCGGTCACTCCTTTTAAGATGGCCCAAAAGATGCAAGGACCCGCAAGTTCTAATTCCAAATTGTCAGCCAAGTATAAGATAGTGAATCAATCATCACATTTCACAGTTCAGTCACAGGCTAGGAATTCGGAAATCCTGGGATTTTACCTTTTCTGACAATGGCAACCTATGAACTCCTTATGCATTCATTGACCCACAGGACTGGCATTTCACTACAAGTCCCTATGAAAACATTTGCTTTCAGATATCCCTGCTACATGATCAAGCTTCATGCTTTATGCTGAATGTTTGAATTGTGTCACTGTCAGGATGTTTGGCTGCCAAATCCATTCATCAGATTGTTTTTGTCTCCTTGATCTATGTTTACTTATTTACTCTTGTATAACCAGTTTCAGTTAAAATGCCTTTACTAAAGTTGTATCATACATCTCAGAAACTGTAGAAGAGCATTTATCAACACCTTCGTATTTTGTGCAGGACCATATTATTTTGCAGGTTGGCTGAAACCTGCAGCTTGAAAACTCGTTATACAACTTGTAAATTGGTTATTCTAACGTGGACGTTTTACCAGTATTTATGTGTGGACACATCTGTATACAGGGCAGGGTTGCCATGGGGTTCAGATGGATTTACTTTTAGTAGTGTGTCAACTCATAGGTTTGGGTTCATTCACAAACTACTTGCAAACTACTTGCAGACAAATGGCACTATGTAAATGATTGCAGAATTACTCTTATGAAAGTCGGATGTAACTCCGTTTTCAATATAGCAGAAGGGAGAAATACCCCCAAGTTGGAGGTGTCAAGGAACGTGTTTACCTACAGAGAAGATTAATTTAATTATGAGGAAATAAAACAAAGTTAGTTTTTGACATCACATTTCCGTATATATGTTGGACCTGACATCCTTGGTTTTCCCCCAAGTTTTTGTCTTCCATCCTCCTGTTACTGAGGAGAGCCTGAAGTGATAGAAAGAGATGATGATGAAAAAGATGTTGTCGTCAGGACAAGTAGCCTTGCTACTCATCAAGTGTTTTCAGTAGCTGCATCAACCCCTGCTTAGCACAAGGAAAAGGAGGATTTCACAGTCAACAATCACCCTACAGCATCCAAGCAGGTTACCTCCACAAAAGCCACTTGAGGTGGCTTTGTCACATAAAAAAATAAACACAGCCCATTATCAAGGCTATGTTCAGCAAGGGTGCACAATGTCAACTGTCAATCCATTTGTGCACAGAAAAACTGACCCGAATTTTCCTTTCTGGAATTTGTTGAAGCCTGACTACACTATGGCTTTACAGTGTAGTGTTGGGCTTTGTGGCTCATGTGGTGAAGCAGAGCGCTTTTCAGTCCATCCATCTCACTACAGTGCTAAAGCTACACACTATGGGGGTCATTTCAACCCTGGTGGTACAGGACCGCCAGGGCTGAAATGACGGAAGCACCGCCAACAGGTTGGCGGTGCTTCCAGGGTCATTACGACATTTGCCCCGGTGGTGATAATCTGCCTGGGCAGCGCTGCTAGCAGCGCTGCCCAGGGGATTACGAGTCCCCGACCGCCAGCCTTTTCCTGGCGGATAAGACTGACGGTACGGGGAGTCGCGGGGCCCCTGGGGGCCCCTGCACTGCCCATGCCACTGGCATGGGCAGTGCAGGGGCCCCCTGACAGGGCCCCATGCAGCTTTTCACTGTCTGCTATGCAGACAGTGAAAAGCACGACGGGTGCAACTGCACCCGTCGCACGGCCGCAACACCGCCGGCTCCATATGGAGCCGGCTCCCATGTTGCGGCCCACATCCCCGCTGGGCCGGCGGGCGGAAACTGAGCGGGGATGTCAAAATGGGCACCGCGGAAGTGCGGCCATATTAGCGGCAGCACAGCGGTTACAACTTGTAATGAGGCCTTATATGTGCATCACTGCACAATGGAACTTCTTCCAAAGGGATTACAGCTGGCTGTTGGTTCGCACCACTACTACTGATGCTTTTCCCGGTGCCCATCAGCATTTAACAGTTGAAATGTCTTCCATGGAGAAAGCACACAAAGCTACCAACATTCTGGAAGAATTAAATACCAAAATTTACACATGACTTGAACACAAGGATCTCAGGATTGGATTTGTTGCCAGTGACAATGGTAGTAACACTGTCAACATTATGGCTGATGCATACTTTAGAGTGCTCAGAGTAGCCCATTGCATCAACCTGATTGGGAAAGACTTCCTCATAAAAATGAGAATAGTCAACAAAATACCTGTCACCTCTGGGAGAATTCACACTTTTTAGACCATTCCTTTAAAGCTCAAAAGTGCTTTATTATCATTAAGATACTAAGGGCCAGATGTAGGTAGACAGCAAATTGCGACTTGTAATTTGCGAGTCAGAGCGACTCGCAAATTGCAACTCGCAATTTGCTATGCAGAAAGGTGTCTCAGACACCTTCTGCGACTCGCTATGGGGTCGCAAAGACCCACCTCGTTAATATTAATGAGGTGGGTCGCAGTTTGCGACCCAATAGTGAGTCTGGGCACTCACGGGGATGGTGGCCTGCTGGAGACAGCAGACCACCATGTCTGTGACTGCTTTTAAATAAAGCATTTTTTTTTTTTTCTATCTGCAGCCCGTTTTCCTTAAAATAGCGAAACCTTTTGTTTCTTTTTTTTTCAGAGTAGGCAGTGGTCCATAGGACCACTGCCTGCTCTGAAAAAATACTTTTGTGATCATTCACAAAGGGGAAGGGGTCCCATGGGGACCCCTTCCCGTTTGCGAATGAGTTACCATCCACTTCAAGTGGATGGTAACTGCGAGTTGATTTGCGACCGCTTTCGCGGTCGCAAATCCACTTACATCGCGGTGCGAGTCGCAAATAGGAAGGGAACACCCCTTCCTATTTGCGAGTCGGAAACACATTTTGCGAGTCGGTTCCGACTCGCAAAATGTGTTTCTGCATCGCGCGCAGGCATTAGCGCCTCGCAAACGGCGTTTTTCGCCGTTTACGAGGCGCTAATGCCTTGCTACATCTGGCCCATAATTACCTGTAAAAGCTGTTATAAGAGAGTTCAGATTAATCCTGCCCATGCTACAATGCCTGTTGACTACAAGTTTATAAATAACCAGGTGCTACAAAAGGGAGGCGATGCCACTGCCAAAGCCATGTCAATTAATGTTGTGAATTCAGGGGTAATATAGGGGGTCATTCTGACCCTGGCGGTCCGACCGCGGAAGCACCGCCAACAGGCTGGCGGTGCTTCTGGGGCCATTCTGACTGCGGCGGTAAAGCCGCGGTCAGAAAAGGGAAACCGGCGGTTTCCCGACGGTTTCCCGCTGCCCCAGGGAATCCTACACGGCGGCGCTGCAAGCAGCGCCGCCATGGGAATTCCGACCCCCTTCCCGCCATCCTGTTTCTGGCGGTTTTCACCGCCAGAAACCGGATGGCGGGAACAGGTGTCGTGGGGCCCCTGGGGGCCCCTGCAGTGCCCATGCCACTGGCATGGGCACTGCAGGGGCCCCCTAACAGGGCCCCATTAAGATTTTCAGTGTCTGCTTGGCAGACACTGAAAATCGCAATGGGTGCAACTGCACCCGTCGCACACCAGCAACTCCGCCGGCTCCATTCGGAGCCGGCTTCCTCGTTGCTGGGGCTTTCCTGCTGGGCGGGCGGGCGGCCTTTTGGCGATCGCCCGCCAGCCCAGCGGGAAAGTCAGAATGACCGCCGCGGTCTTTTGACCGCGGTACGGGCTTCTGGCGGCTCCCGCCAGGGGGGCGGCTTCCGCCGCCCGTGGGGGTCAGAATGACCCCCATAGTGCCTTATCAAAATGGTTTTGCGGTTTGACAGTTTGACAAAGGAAGTTAGCAAGGAAAATTGTGCCAGTAACAAAGCCAATCCGTTGTTATACCTACTGCAGGGCCATTTGCATAAGGTGGAAGAAACACTTACCCATGTTAATGAATGAAGCAGCTACTATTTTCTTTTGATCAATATTTTAATCATTTGTTTGGGTAGAAATACCAGGCTAAAAAGAGAGTGGCCTCAAAAGCATAAATCTGTGACACTATATGGGATCCCTGGTAAATACATGAGCTGCCTATTGTCAGTTTCTTTTCTCCATTGGATGTCTTCCTTTATCGCAGTTGGATCATCGGGAAAGCATCTGAATTTAAAGGCAAATGATTATGACACGTAGGTAAAGAAGACCTGAAGTGCTGGTTTTACCAACCTTTGGAGAAAACAACAGTGGCTCCAGAGCGCTTTGCAATAATAACACCTGCTAAAACAACTACTATGCAAAGTCATGCCTACCAAAATGCCAACACCAGCAACATCACTAGAAATAGTCTCTGAGATGAGTTTATATTATATATATATGGTGACAACATCCTTTGGGGGCCCTGAACTTGGACCTGGGGTGGGACTACGTCCCCCAGGTACCCTTGCGACAGAACCTGCGCTCATAAACACCTCGCATTCCCGCAGCGAGGGACACGCTGGTGACATTATTCCTTGGGGGCCTTGAACTTCGACATGGGGTGGGACTACACCCCCCAGGTATCCTTGTGACGGAACCTGTGCTCATAAGCACCCTCTCATTCATGTAGCGCCGGACTCGCGTGGGATGGGCCCATCTTTGCCCGTTATTGCCTGACAGAGGCTAGGTGTTATTATTATTTAAGAAGTAAGTTATAAACTCATTACTTTTAAGACTGATTTAACTTGGTTATACATTCTTGTTGTTTATTATCGTGCCATTTTTAGATGGGGAAACAAAAGGCTGTGGATACTCTTATACATACCAGTGCTCCCAAAAAATCTAGGAAACGGCTTAAAAATAAAACAAGTCTTATATCCAATCAAGGAAGTCATTCCTTAGAAGACATAGACATTCTAATAGAAGAAGTGGATGCTATTTTAAGAGATAATTCAAACTCATTGCCTTTCAACAGGGTCGCCCTGTTACAAAAATATCAGACATATTTAAGAAAAAACAACGGCGGCCTAATTCCTCAAAGGAGATTGAATTAAAAAGGACTACTGAAACATCTGGGTTGGAACTATCCTGAATACCCTATAGTGGGTTGGACATAGCATTGAGTATCACAGGTGGCCCTCCCATAGGGAATGAGGCTCCCTGTCCTCCCCTGAGCCCTGAGGTTTTGGTAATACCTATGATCCCATGCTCAAATCGGTACGGGCCCTTGGGAAATCATGAAGGACTTTGCAATGCTACTACACACAAACGTATTGGGACATGCATGGATGGTTATGTTGATATCAGTCCACCCTCGGGTTCGAATAGACCACCTGGACTGCACGACAACCTAGACTTGGCTTCTGTCCATCGTGCATTAGATGAAGTGGAGAATTTGGTGCTGTTATTGATTAAACAATTGATTCAGGGTTGCCATGTGGTTGCAGCTGCTCTCGACCAAGATTGGATGTACCCTACTCTGTTATGAGGGGCACATCCACTATTGCAGCTGTATCTGATCCTCGGTTTCAAGCAGATAATCAATATCTACAACCTGGTTCTATCCCCACCTCCACTCCATCTGCTTCACATATCGAAGGACGAAAGACTCCTCCTGAGGTCATTCAGCATATGTGCGTGACAGATGTTAAAGATCAGAGTTTTGCCAGGCCTGACAGATCTGGTAAAATTACATCTGTTGATTACAACAAGGATTCCGAGGGGGGCAACTGGCTCTCAGGTTTTGAGTGGAGCAGCCACCTCACCAAATCATTGTTTTGAGTCACCTGATGATGTTTTACATCCGGTTGGGATGAGAAGGCTTGCATTTAAGAAGCAGGCTCAAGCTCCTGGGAACCAAGGGGGTACACTGTTCATGGTTGAAGTACCCAGTTTGGCTCTAGGGGTCATGGAAACCGGGGATTCCTTGTTAAATAAGGTTATATATTGGCTGAGAGTCGAGCTGAAATGCCTTTCTGTTATCCGTGCAGATATTGTGGAGGTTGTTCAACATTTAAACTGGAAATATGTAAAGCTTGCTAAACAAAAATTGTATGTTGCCTTCGTGGACCTTCGGTCCGCATTTGATATGGTTCCTAGAGGGAAACTATGGGATGTTCTATATAAAATAGGTATCCGAACGAACATAATTCAGCTCCTACAACGGCTACATGAGGGCACATACGCTCAGGTGAGTTGGGGTAACCAGGGCGAATTGATAGCTCATATTGCTATTTAACGGGGGGTTTGTCAAGGGTTTGTTTTGGAACCAACCTTATTTACTTTATATATAAATGAGGTTGTACAAGCTGTGTCTCACTGCCAAAACGATACCCCTTCTTTGAATGAGCAAAAAAATCCTATACTGCTTTTTGCAGATGATTCTCTCCTTATGTCTTAGACCTGAATGGGTCTTCAGATCCTTGTGGATAAGTTCCCAACCTTTTGTACTGACCATGGGTTGGAACTAAATGCTAGTAAAACCAAATTAATGGTACGTAGCCCTCGATCAGTCAAGAGATGTACTATTACTTTAGCTGGGGCACCTCTGGGGGAAGTAAGGTCCATAGATTACCTGGGTGAGAGGATTTCTAATAAATTGCTCTGGGATGAACAGATTAACAAGAGTGTGTCCCTTCTTCAACATAGATCCGGGGCTATTATGCGCTTTTATAGGAGCATAACTACAAAAGCGGTTTCCCTGGCTATAAAGATTTATTTAGCTAAAGCACAGAATGCCGCTATTTATGGCGCTGAAGTGTGGGGCTCTTGTAAGACTTTTAAATTAACAGTGGGTGAGAATAATTTTGCTAGAGCATTACTTGCATGCCCAGGTAGCACCCCCTTGATCCCTAGATCTTGGTTTTAATTGTATGTCTTATATGATAGCTTTAAAACCATTACTCTTTTGGGTACGAATTTGGATGACCCCCCCAGCTTGTTGTTTACAGGGACTCTCTCCTTGACCTTTTAAAAAGACCCAATGTAACATCCATCCCATGATTCAGGCATGTTTTTAAGTGGTTTTGTATCAAGGGGCCTTGGAGCTATTGGGAGAATCCCCAGGATTTACAGAAGGCCCATACATTGTCCTTGAAAAAAGTATTTTGGTCCTATGTTAGAAACAATTACCTTCTTGGCTCATCACATGGGCGACTGACCAATACTTTTCTTGGTCTTAAATGGTATCCTGAGTTTGAGCCTTTTTTAGATCTCATCCCTAATATTTTGGGGAAGAGTTTTTACGTTCGCTTTCGTTATGGGTGTTTACCACTACTGTCTTTTGTTAATAGTCGGAGGCCATCGCCGACACTTAGACTATGTCCATGCTGTAAAACTGCTTTGGAAACAGTTGAACATTTTATGCTCTTCTGTACAGCATATACCCTTCCCCATCGTAAGTGGATTCGTCCAGTTTGTCAGATGTTGGCTTTAGGTAATTTGCTACAGCCCTTAGGATCTTAAAGAGCGATACTTCTGTTATTTTGATCCATACAGTTAGTAAGTTCCTTGAGGCTGCATGGTATATACAAATTAATTTGTTTAAACTGTTGTAGTTTATAATTAGGCATGCTTTGGGATATGCACTGATAGATTTTATTGGTTTTACTGTTAATAATGAATGATGTTCTTATTGCTTGCTATTTGTTTCTTTTTATTCAATTTTATTGTATATGTAATTATATGAACAATGTTTTTTCTTTTGTGCTTTGATGGTTTACGACAGAATAAAGCTTGTGTTATATATATGAGTGAGGCAAACAGGGAACTGGATGGGAAAATTGATGGATTAATTCAACGCACACAAGTACTTGAGAGAGCGTTACAAGAGTTTAGTTTGGAAGCAAGTGTTAACACTAAAGAAAATCCAGTGATTTAAGCAGAAAGACAAATAACTTACTATTAAACTTGAGAGGTTGGAAAACAATGTCAAGTGAATGACATTACAATTTTGAAAGTAGCAGAAGGTGCAGAGAGGGACGATCAAAGCTTTCTGTTGTGAACAACTTAAGCGACGCACTCATGCAGGCCACTGACACATTATATCTTATGCAGGAAATTCCTAGGATACATAGGGATCATTTCCAATTTGAGTCAGGGAGCAAGGATCCCCAAAAAATCCTTGTACATTATCTCTCATTTGCCATGAAGAAAAAGATCTTGGCTTCTGTCTCACCAGAGACAAACCTTAAGACCTGAGACATCACATTCACTTTTAGATCAGATATTTCTAATTCTACAAAGACAGTGGGAACTAGTTAAACAGATAGAGGATATGAAGAACTTTGGAGCAAGTGTGGAACTCAGGTTCCAAGCAGTTCTGGAAGTTATGCATGATGGTAAGATGTACAGCTTCACTGCCCCGGAAAAGGATACATTTTTCCAGAGTATTGAAGCGGGTGAAGGAGAAAACTGACTAAGAATGTATGGAATGTGACTGCTCGGGGGAGGAGCTTAAAACAGAGGCATACCTAATGCCTGGAAGTCACATGGGGAAGGTTTCCAACTGGGAAGAAAGTGGTCTACATGAGGTGGGAACCAGAGGAAAAAGGTCCAGAAAATACTAAAGTCTTCTATCACTGTTTGTAAGATGCTTAGTGACATTTTGCGCTGTTGGTGCATCACTCTTTTGGATGCACGAGTTGCGCAGGCTGTAGGCCTACATCTACAAGGCCATGTAAAACCACTTTGACTGGCTTTTCATGGCTTTATAGATATGGAGTAAGGCAACGCAGTGCAAGTTGCTGCACTGCCTTAAACTATGTGAAAGAGGCATTCCATGGGCGTTGTAGTGGATTTTCCCAAGCAACACTCATGGAATTTGACGCATTCCAAGATTTACATCAAAGGCCTCCCCAGGGGAGGCGTAATGATTGGAAATAGCTTGGTTTCCCCTCATGTTTTCCTCTTTCTATGTATACTGCATTCTGCAGCATACATAGACGTAGGAAAATGCCTCCATTGATTGTTTTTGTGTCAGAAGGTGTCCCTTCCTGCACAAAAACAATCATTCCTACAATGCAGACACCCTTGCACCATGGGTGAAAGGTGCCTGCTTTGGAGCATGGCTGCCAATTGTGTGCCAGCACACTGAAAGGACAGGAATGCACTGTATCTTTTGATGCAGGGCAGCACAGCAAGATGCGCTGCAGCATTGACCTGCACCAAATTATTGTAAATATGACCTTTCTTGTGTCTAAGACTGACTTAAGCTTAGAACAACAGGACAAAATTAGGTGCAGGGTTAGGGGAAAAATACGGGCTGGTTTGTATGTATTAGTTTGGAACGTGAATGCTCTTCGGGTTAAAAGCAAAAAGCATCAGTGTTAGAAATGGGGTATATAGCTGGCAGTCAGTTTTTACCCTGTCCAAATAGAGACCCTCACTCTAGTCAGGGCAAGGGACAATCACAGCTCAGATAACCCATGCTCACCCCCTTAGTAGCTTGGCACAAGCAGTCTGGCTTATCTCAGAGGCAATGTGTAAATTATTTCCACAAACACACACCATAAAACCATAAAAGACTCCACACTAGTTTAGAAAAATAGTAAATATTTAACTAAATCAAACAAGACCAAAATGACAGAAATCCAACATACGCAAGCAAAGCTACGAATTTTTAAAATAAAAAGAATCTTAATACATAAAAAATGAATGGATGCATTGTTTTAGCACAAAGTACCTGGTAAGCGTAAAAAATAAAGCCTCATGGGTGAGCGTGCATCAGAAAATTGAGCGATGCATAACAAGTGAGGCCGTGCATTGATTCTATCTCCGCTGGGCAAGCAATGAGTCAATTCTTTCCTCGCAGGGAAGGGATAATTCTATCTCCAGGCAAGCAGCCTTAGGCCTGTGCGGTGATGTTGAAGATTTTGGCACCCAGGGACCATGCATGTGTGAAGGGTCCGTATTGAGAACAAGTGCTCCGGCCGCGAGGCAGGCGCTGCATCAAATTTTCAGCTGCAGGACAGGTGCTGCATCAACTTTTGTGACACGCACACAGCGGTGCATGGATTTTCCTCTGCAGGTTACGAACTTCCCCTTCTAAGGGCCCAGGGACTGGATTTGGCACCACTTAGCAAATCAGGAATCTCAGCAAAAGAGCCCAGGCACTGGCAGATGAAGTCTTTGATGTCCCTGAGACTTCCACACATTCAGACAAGCTCAGCCCAAGCTCTTGGAGAAACTTCACAAGCAGGTTTTCAGAAAGCAAAGTCCAGTCCTATCTCTCTTCAGGCAGAGGTAACAGTGGCAGGCCAGCACAACAAAGCAACAGGCAGAGTGGCAGGTCCTCCTCAAGGACCAAGCTCTTCTCCTTTGCAGAGGTTCCTCTTATTCCAGAAGTTGTCTAAAGTTGTGGGGTCAGCAGCCCAATACTTATGCTCTTTTCTGCCTTTGAAGTAGGAAAACTTCAAAGGAAAGTCTTTGTAGTGCACAAGACACTGGCTCTTTCTTGCCCTGCCCCAGACACACACTAGGGGGTTGGAGAATGTATTGTGACAGGACAGGTACAGCCCTTTCAAGTGCAAGTGACAAGCTCCTCCCTCCCACTCTAGCCCAGGAAGACTCATCAGGAAATGCAGGACACACCTCAGCTCCCTTTGTGTTACTGTCTAGAGTGAATGCGCAAACAGCCCAACTGTCATTCTGACGAGACATACATTCAGCAACCAAGCAGAGGCACATAATGGTTAAGCAAAAAAAATGCCCACTTTCTAAATGGGAAACTGCACTTAAAAGATATTTAAAGGCAATCTCTATGGTAACCTATGGGAAAGCCAGGCCTTGCAATAGTGATAACCGATTTTAGCAGTATTTTACTATCAGGACATGTGAAACACACCAGTGCATGTTCTCCCTTTTAAACATACTGTACCGTGCCCATCGGGCTCCCTAGGGCCTGCCTGAGGGGTACCTTACATGTACTAAAAGGGAATCTTTGGGCTTGGCATGTGGATGCACTTGCCAGGTTGACATGCAGTTCAAAACTGCACACACAGACACTGCAATGGCAGGTCTAAGACATGTTTACAGGGCTACTTGTGGGTGCCAAATCAGTGCTGCAGTCCCAACAGTAGCATTTCATTTAAAGGAACTGTTCACATCTGGTGCACTTTATTAGGGACTTTCTGGTAAATCAAATATGGCAATCATGGATAAACCAATCACCAATACAATTTAGACAGAGATCATATGCACTTTTGCAATTATTGGCAGGGGTAAAGTGCCCAGAGTCCTAAAGCCAACAAAATCAGATCAGAAAAAATAGGAGGAAGGTGGCAAAAGCGTGCTGGATGACTCTGCAAAAAGGGTCCGATCCAACAATCAGATTCTACAATACTTAAATCAAGATTGGACACATATAGGTGGTCATTACAACCCTGGCGGACGGTGTTAAAGCTGCAGTAATACCGCAAACAGGGCGGCGAAAAAAAAAGGGAATTATGACCGTGGCGGAAACCGCCAACATAGACAGCCACTTTAACACTCCGACCGCCACGGCGGTACAGACAAGCAGCGCGACGGTCACAAGCCAACAGACAGGCGGAAGACAATGTACCGCCCACAGTATCACATCCCGCCAATCCGCCACCTTTTCCGGGGCGGATTCACCGTGGATAAAAACACGTTGGAAACAGCTTTTGCAATGGGAAAACGCTCACCTGAACATACTCCACGAGGAAGGAGGCCACCATGGAGCCCAAATTACAAATACTCCCTGCGCTTGTCTTTCAGCTCCTCTACGATCACCATCTACGTAGGCGCCGAAGACAACGGTGAGTACTGCACCTATGACATAGGGGAGGGGGGAGGCAAAAGTCAAGGGGACACACATGCAACACCCCCACCCCCACCCCCACCCTCACCCACTACAACACACACACCAATGCATGTCCAAACAGCACAGTAACAACCCCAAACCCCCCCCGGAAGAATGCAAAGACAAAAGGAAATCAGTTAAAACTTTGCAATGTAGCAAAATACAGTAAGCTAATATATACAGATATATATATACATTCCAGAATTGATACATTACGATTAGTAGTGCAGGTATGCACATATCAATGTCTGTGCACCACTGGGCCCAAAATGCATGGGTGAGGCCCACACTAGATACCTGTCCACAAACGGAGAGAACACTGCAGGGGCATCAGATAGAAATACAACAGGCACCTCAGGGGGAAGGGGGGGCACCTCAGCCAGATTACAGCACCACGCCAGATCCACAACTGGGCTCCATGCCCATTGATGTATCCTGGGGAGTGCAAAGCCACAGTCTCTCAAGTCTCTACAGTGGGTGGGTTGCCCACTGTACCATCCTGGGGAGTGCAAAGCCACAGTCTCTCAAGTCTCTACAGTGGGTGGGTTGCCCACTGTACCATCCTGGGGAGTGCAAAGCCACAGTCTCTCAAGTGGATAAAAGTCTCCACTGGTTCTGGAGGGCGACTGGTGCCCAGACTGCATCAGGCTCCCCGTGACAGTTCCTGTTCCGTCACTGTCCCAGCTGCACATGGGCTAACGATGCTTGATTTGGCGGTCTTTTCCCTGTTCAGCGGTGCTTTGCCATGGCGGTCTTTTCCCTGTTCAGCGGTGCTTGCCTTTGCAGTTTCTGACCGGTTCAGTGGTGCTTTGCCCAGTTCAGCGGTCTTCACCATGGTGGTCTTTTCCCTGTTCAGCGGTGCTTTGCCATGGCGGTCTGTGCCCTGTTCAGCGGTGCTTGACTTTGCCGTTTCTGACCTCTTCAGCGGTGCTCTGCCCTGTTCAGGGGTCTTCACCATGGTGGTCTTTTCCCTGTTCAGCGGTGCTTTGCCATGGCGGTCTGTGCCCTGTTCAGCGGTGCTGGACTTTGCAGTTTCTGACCTCTTCAGCAGTGCTTTGCCCTGTTCAGCAGCCTTCACCATGGCGGTCTTTTCCCTGTTCAGCGGTGCTTTGCCATGGCGGTCTGTGCCCTGTTCAGCGGTGCTTGACTTTGCAGTTTCTGACCTGTTCAGCGGTGCTTTGCCCTGTTCAGCGGTCTTCACCATGGCGGTCTTTTCCCTGTTCAGTGATGATTTGCCATGGCGGTCTGTGCCCTGTTCAGCGGTGCTTGACTTTGCAGTTTCTGACCTGTGCATTGGTGTGTGGCATGACGGTCCCTCATTGCCCAGCGGGGCTGTGGCTGCCGGGGCCCTCCAGGGCACTGACGCTGGCGGTGGTCTCCGGACCAGTGACGACAGTGCTGCCCTCCTGGGCACTGACTCTGGCGATGGTCTCTGGACCAGTGACGATTGTGCTGCCCTCCTGGGCACTGACGCTGGCGGTGGTCTCCGGACCAGTGACAATAGTGCTGCCCTCCTGGGCACTGACTCTGGCGGTGGTCTCCGGACCAGTGATGGCTGTGCTGCCCTCCTGGGCACTGACTCTGGCGGTGGTCTCCGGACCAGTGACGACTGTGCTGCCCTCCTGGGCAATGACTCTGGCGGTGGTCTCCGGACCAGTGACGACTGTGCTGCCCTCCTGGGCACTGACTCTGGCAGTAGTCTCCGGACCAGTGACGGTTGTACTGCCCTCCTGGGCAATGACTCTGGCGGTGGTCTCCGGACCAGTGACAACTGTGCTGCCCTCCTGGGCACTGAGTCTGGCGGTGGTCTCCGGACCAGTGACAACTGTGCTGCCCTCCTGGGCACTGACTCTGGCGTTGATCTCCGGACCAGTGACGATTATGCTGCCCTCCTGGGCACTGACTCTGGCGGTGGTCTCTGGACCAGTGACGACAGTGCTGGCGGTGGCGTCCCGGCCGCCAGGGAGGATGGCACCCTTGTCCGCCGTGCTGCTCTTCCCAGACTGTGCAGACTTCTTCTGGCCCTTCACCACCTTTGGAGGAGTCACAGCTGACTCAGCACTCCCCCTGGGACCCTTGTGAGCAGTTTTGCCGCCAGGAGTCTTCACCCTGTCCCGTCAGCCACTTTCCAACTTTAGGTGCTTTACAGGGGGTGGACTGGCAGTGCTTTGGCTCTGTGTCACACTGGCTGCCCTGGTGGCCGGTGCACTCCTAACACCTTGAGCACGCACCACTGGTACTGGACTTTTTTTGGCTGAGGTGCTACTACGGGACCTATGAATTGGAGGGGTGGGGGTGGTGGCAAAGAGATCAACGTTGCTGAGGAAGAGTTGCTCACGAAGACTGGGATGGGTAGCTGGAGGGGGTCTGGGAGTGGAGGAAGAGGAGGTGGTTGTAGGAGGTGTAACTTTAGGTGATTTTGGTGCAGGTGCAGGTACTGGAGGCTGTCGTGAGGTGGATGGATGTTGGGTGTGTGGGTGCCCGCGTTTGTGTACTTTGGGAAGGGGTGTCACAGACGCACTGGGAGTGGACACAGGGGACATGTAAATGGTAGTGGGGGTGGTGAGTGCAGGTGAGCGGGTGTGGTGCTGGGTGTTCTGGTGCGATTCCTAATGCCTGTAGATGTAGTGCATGCAGGTGAGAGTGTAGACGACAGCAGGAGGGAGGAGGGAGACGACGACGAGGGGGACACAGTGGAGGCAGTGGATGTTGTTGTGTCTGTATGTGGGTGATGCTTGTTTGAGTGCCTGTGGGTTGTGTGGTGCTTATGTTTGCCTGAGCTACTTTTGTCTGTTGAGGTGTATGCATGCTTGTCTGATGGTGTGCTTGGGATAGGCTGGGGTACAGGGGACTGGGTCTGGGTGGAGGGAGTTGGAGGGGGAAGCTAGACACAGGGACAATGGCTGCCATCAGTGCTGAGGCCAGAGATTGCAGGGTTCGATGAAAGGCAGCCTGACCAGAATGAACGCCCTCCAGGAAAGCATTACCGTGTTGCAACTCCCTTTCTACACCCTGGATGGCATTCACAATGGTAGATTGCCCAACAGTGTGTGACCTGAGGAGGTCAATGGCCTCCTCACTGAGGGCAGCAGGGGTGACAGGGGCAGGGGCTGAGGTGCCTGGGGCGAAGGTGATGCCCACCCTCCTGGTTGAGCGGGCACGGAGCTAAGGCTGAGGGGCTGCTAGGAGGGCAGTGCTGGTAGGTGGGTTGGCGGCTGTACCTGTAGAAGTGGGGGGCACAGATGGTGCCGCCACCACAAGGGAGCTCCCATCGGCAGATGAGTCTGTGTCGCTGTTTGGTGATCCAGTGACTGACGTGAAGCTCCCCTCGCCCTCCATCCCACTGGTATATTCAGAGTCTGTGGTGTGGCCCTCCATGGCCATGTGGGATGCAGCTCCCTCTTGTCCAGTGCCACTGTACCTCCGCATGATGATGCTGATGAACACAAGAACAGGGAGAGCACAAAAAGGGGGGGCGACGACAGAAGAAAAACAGGTTGAGTGCATGGCTTACCGCTGGCGGACAATACAGACACAGCAGCCCCCTGCACTATGCCGTGCTCTTGGCCTCTACAGATGCAATTCCTGGGATCTGCCCTACATGGCTATGGTGGTCATCTGCACACATAGATGACAGAGGGGAATGTATACCTGTACTCAGCACTCTACAGAGGTGGGGTGGAGTGCCACATGGCCTGCATTACGGAGGGGCCTAGCCTACGGAACTCGCCCTGGCCTAGGGAAACCCCACAGCCCTCCTCCCCCTCCCAGACCCCTCCCCTGCGCGCAAAGTCAGCAGAATGAGAGTGTACTGACCCCCTTGTGTCTGCTGTGATGCCCTCAAGCGCCCATCCAACTCAGGGTAGGCCACTGCCAGGATCCGGAACATCAGGGGGGTCATGGTTCGACGGGCACCCCTCCCACGTTGGGTGGCCATCCCCAGCTGAGCCTCCGCCGTCTTCTTGCTCCAGGGGCGAATGTCCTCCCATCTTTTCCAGCAGTGGGTGCCCCGTCTCTGGTGGACCCCCAGGGTCCGGACGTCCTTGGCGATGGCACACCAAATGTCCTTCTTCTGGTGGGCGCTGACCTACATGACATGTACAGGGGAAGAAGAGAAGTCATTAACAACAGCACCGTCGAAGTGGGTGGCCCCCATACCTACCCTTGCCATGTGGCACATGCATTCACAGTCCTTCATGTTCCCTGACCTCTGCCCCTTCCTACTGACATCCAGCCCTCTCCACCCAGGCATAGCCCATACAACGTGCTCCCTGTGTACTTACCTGTTGGTCTGGAGAACCGTAGAGTAGCGTGTACTGGGGGAGGACCCCGTCCACGAGCTTCTCCAACTCCTGAGCAGTGAAGGCAGGGGCCCTTTCCCCAGACGCAGCAGCCATTGTCCCTTCCAGACCGAGGTCACAACAGCACTTGCAGTGTAGGTCCTCTCCTGTCGAAGATCAGGTATTGAGTGATTGAACAGATAGAAAATGGCGGTCACGTCCGCGGCGTGATGTCCCAACGGTGCGTCTCATCATCGCCGGTGCACTTCATCATTGGCTCCTGGGACCCACAGGGTCCAATGTTAACCAATGCAGCATTGCGCCGCGGTCTACGACTGCCAACCGCAACGGTGTACAACGCCAGCGCAGATACCTCACATCCCATTGTCCCAGTTTAGAGGTCAGGCAGCCGACCATTTCAGGGGCCCAAATGGCTTCATTTACTACTGCGTCACACATACCTAGGCCTACACTCAACACACATACAGGAAGAGTTTTGTATTTGGTGTCGTGTTCTGTGTAGCTGTGGGTACATACCTGGGAATTTGTTGACTCTGTGGTCGCTGTTGTCCTTCCTAGGCACCGTCAGCTGGGAGATGGCGGAATCCTCCGGTGTACCGACCGCTGGTGGACCTGTTAACAATGGAGGAGCGACATTTAATCATCACCTACAGGTTTGACCGTGCCACTATCTAGGAACTGTGTACCCAGCTGGAGCCAGACCTGATCTCACCAATCCGCCATCCCACAGGGATCCCCCCTGAAGTGCAGGTGCTATCAGTGCTCCATTTCCTTGGCATCAGGGATGTCCCAGTCTATGTTTTCCAACGTATTGTCCAGAGTGTTGTCTGCCCTGCTGAAACACGTAAGGAGCTACATCGTTTTCCCTCAGGTGGAGGATTTGGCTACAGTTAAAGGTGACTTCTATGCCCTGGGACATATCCCCAACATCATAGGTGCTATTGATGGGACCCATGTAGCTCTGGTCCCCCCGCCCACAGGAGTGAACAGGTGTTCAGGAACCGGAAGAGTTATCATTCGATGAATGTACAGATGGTATGTTTGGCAGACCAGTACATCTCCCAGGTAAATGCTATGTTCACTGGCTCAGTGCATGACGCCTACATCCTGCGGAATAGCAGTATCCCGTATGTGATGGCTCAACTCCAGAGGCACCGGGTGTGGCTATTAGGGGACTCTGGTTAACCCAACCTGTCATGGCTATTGACCCCAGTGAGGAATCCCAGGGCAGAGGAACGCTGCAATGAGGCCCATGGGCGGACTAGGAGGGTGATTGAACGCACCTTCGGCCTCCTGAAGGCCAGGTTCAGGTGCCTCCATATGACAGGTGGTTCCCTATTCTACTCACCAAAGAAGGTGTGCTTCACAATCTTGCTTTGCGACGCCAGGTGCATTTTCTGCAGGAGGATTGTCCAGATGGCGGTGATGTGGCAGCTGTGGAGCCTGTGGACAGTGATGAGGAGGAAGCTGAGGAAGAAGACATAGACAACAGGGAGTCAGTCATACAGCAATATTTCCAGTGACACACAGGTGAGAACTTTTTTTTTCACTATTACATTCACTTTCACACTTCTGCCTCTATCCTGTCTGTCATTTAGTAGCAGTATTTGGTAACTGAGTTGTACCTTTCCATTACGGTTTCACAGGTGTGGTTACCAAAGTGTGTCATCTGCTTGCATCCTTCATGGACTTGTGATGTGTGACATAGGTATGTTGGCATTACAATAGAAAACGCTTTTTGACACTGTCATTGATAATACAAATTTACCAAATCACAGACTGACTCCAGATTGTTTTGTGCTTCAAGGGTGTTTATTTAAGTGCTCATAAATGGAGGGGGCTTGTAAAATGGTGATGTGGGATGGTGGAGGAATGTCCATGGCAGAGTCCAGTCTATTAGTCTCACAGGTGCTATGCCCATATGGGCATAGGAAGTGGAGCTGGGACAGTTCCAATCTGGAAAGGGTAACAAAGTGGGACAGTGGGAGGACAATCAGGGTGGTCTCATTTCCTGGCGGGGGTCTTGTCATCTTGCTCTGTCCTGTTCCTGGATCTCAGGGACCGCTTGCGGGGTGGTTCTCCGTCTGCAGGGGGTGGGGTGCTGGTGTGGTGGTACTGTGGCGGGGCGTCCTGTCCACTAGCGCCGGCGGAGGTGGTGGGCAGTTCATCGTCAATGCTAGTGTCCGGGGCCCCTTGGAGTGCCACGGTGTCCCTCATGGTCTTTTGTATGTCCTTCAGCACCCCTACGATGGTGCCCAGGGTGGGGCTGATGGTTCTGAGCTCCTCCCTGAACCCCAAATACTGCTCCTCCTGCATGCGCTGGGTCTCCTGAAACTTGGCCAGGACCGTTGCCATCGTCTCCTGGGAGTGGTGGTATGCGCCCATGATGGAGGAGAGGGCCTCGTGGAGGGTGGGTTCCCTTGGCCTGTCCGCCCCCTGTCGCACAGCAGCCCTCCCAGTTCCCCTGTGTTCCTGTGCCTCCGTCCCCTGGACTGTGTGCCCACTACCACTGCCCCCAGGTCCCTGTTGTTGTTGGGGTTGCTGATTGACGTGCCCTGGGTACGGAGGTATGGGCCCGCTGGGTGGGTGCTGTGCTGGTGTTACCAGAGGGTGGAAGGTCAGTGTTGGGCTGTGCCTGTGCGAGGGGAACCAACTGTCCCGAGGCCCACGATGGTCCGGGCTGGTCATCTGGATCCAGTTGGCCAGAGCTGCTGTCGTCACTGTGGGCCTCTTCTGTGGGTGGAGTAGAGATGTCTAGACCCTCCTGTGTGGTGACGTTCCGTAGTGGTCCTGCAGGGGTATAAGAGCATGATTATTGCATGTGTGTGTGTCATGGTGTGCAATGGGGGGGTGAGCGTGTATCCCAGTGCAAGCATTCCTGTGTGGGGCTTTGTGTCATGATGGTTAGGGGGTTGTTATGGGTATGTGAAGTGAGCATGCTTTAGTGATGGGTGACCATGCTTAGTTGTGTCATGCAGGGCTTGGTGTTGGGATGTGTGGTTTGTGTTATTAGTACATTAGTGAGGAGTTGGAGTGATAGGGGAGGGGGTGAGGGTGGGGAGTTGTGATAGGATGCAGGTAGGGTAGGTATATGATAGTTAAGATTTGACTTACCAGTGTCCATTCCTCCACCGACTCCTCCGAGGCCCTCTGGATGCATGATTGTCAAGACTTGCTCCTCCCATGTTGTTAGTTGTGGGGAAGGAGGTGGGGGTCCGCCGCCAGTCCGCTGTACCGCGATGTTGTGCCTGGAGACCACAGAACGCACCTTCCCCCGTAGGTCGTTCCACCTCTTCCTGATGTCCTCCCGATTTCTTGGATGCTGTCCCACAGCATTGACCCTGCCCACGATTCTGCGCCATAGCTCCATCTTCCTGGCTATGGAGGTGTGCTGCACCTGTGAGCCAAATAGCTGTGGCTCTACCCGGAGGATTTCCTCCACCATGACCATGAACTCCTCCTCGGAAAACCTGGGGTGTCTTTGGCGTGACATGGGGTGATGTGGGTGATGTTTGGGGTGGTGTATGTGTTGATGTGTGTGGTGCTGTGTAGTGGTGTGTGGTGTTTTGTGCGTGGACTGTTGTATGGGTGATGGTGTTGTGTGCCTCTGTGTGGTGGGGTTCTCAATTGCTGTGCTCTCTGTCTCTCGGCTTCCTCAAACTTTCTGGTTGTAGGGGTTTGTGGGTGATGTGGGTGTGTGTTTTATATTGTGTTGGGTGTGTGGGAGTGGTGTTTGTATTTGAAATTGTCCAATGTGGCGGTGTTTTGTAGAAGTGTGTGTATTTTGAGCGCGGCGGTGTGTAGCGCCAATGGAATTCTGCGGTTGAAAGACCGCCGCGTGGATTCGTGTGTCGTGATAGCATGGGCGTGTTTCTGTTGGCGTGATGGTGGAGGATTTGTTTTCGCCAGTTTATCACTGACCTTTGGTGTGGCGGACTTGTGTGGGTGTCTGTATTTTGGCGGATTCCGAGATGTGTCATAATAGCTGTGGCGGAATTCCGCGGCTGCGGCGGTGTATTGGCGGTCTTCTGCACGGCGGTAAGCGGCTTTTACCGCCAATGTTGTAATGACCCCCATAATCTTGATACAGGAGGCTCATTTACTGAGGAAAGTGTGCTCAGAAAGACATGGGTGGAGCAGGTTTCTGCAACAGATCAAAAGCGATAATTGTTATGGCAAATATAGGCAACAAGATAGTGCCAAGCACGTTTGATGACAGTGGGTGCTAGATAATTACTGACATCAAGGTTCAACAAGATCTTTTTACCGCAGCAAACTATTAGGGTCCAAATAATGATGATTTTACATGTTTAACATGACTTTTTCAGCCTTCTTGGAATTCCAATTCCATGGTTTTATAGGTGAGGATCTTTAATATATTATTAGATAATAGCCTAGATGGATCATCATTGTGCTCCTATTTTAAATCACAGAAAATGTGAGCTTATCTCTTGTGTATGATGTTGGATCTAAATCTATGCAATACGAGATGAAAGAGGGAGGGGAAACATCGAGATTACACATTTCACAGTAAGTACGGTCATTATTCAAGGCTTGATTACTTCGTTGTAGAAAATGGGGGGATGAATAGAGTTTGAAGTCTAGAATACCTCCCAATCCACCAATCTAACCATGCTGGTATATATATGCTTATTGTCCTGCCAGCAAGATGGACCTTGGATAGGAAGTTCTTTCTACAACCTGAAAATAGTTGGGAGATTCAGAAGAGGATAAAGGGCTATTTTAAGTGTAATGTGGAAAACGTCAAATTGAACTAGTGTGGGATGCCTATGAAGCCTACTTGAGGGGTGTATTACAGAGTTTAGCGGTGTCTAAGAGAGAGGCAATAGGTGGACGCATTAGAAAATTGTTGACTTTGGGGATGTGCTGAAATTGGAATCAGTAGAGTCAAGGTGGCTGATTCTGGATCCTACGAAACTTGACGTTGAAGAAAGTGTGATCCATTCTCCAAGTCATCCTACTACCAAGGAGAAGAGGCCTTACTAGTGGTTGTTCTGAAAAAGGAACTGCTTCTGGAAAATGAAAAGCCAAAGGTAAAAAAGCGTCCAAGATGTAAATACAGAAATACTAGCTGTAATTAAGAAATTAAAGAGAGGAAAATTGTCAGGGCCAGGTGGTATACATCATTCTAGATGATATTATGATCGTATTTTGGTTAACACTGTTCACTTTGATGCTATTCAGGAGCTCTCCTGGTCCTGGAGCGATGCAACCATTTCCTTGATCTTAAAGCCAGAAAACAATCCCTGAGAGTGTCAGTCATACTGTCCATTTCATTATTAAATTGCCATTACACGGTTTGCACAAGAATCTTAACCGATCAACTGTGCAAAGCAGTGGGGAGCTTGATGCATCAAGAAAGGAAGGTTTGTTTACCCAGAGGATACTTGAGGGCGTTAATGCATAGTCTCATTGGTAACACTGACCTAGCAACTGCATATTCTCTCCCATTATCCATCCTCACATTAGCTGCATCTAAGGACTTTGATCGGGTTAATTGGGAATATCTTATGATGTTATTAAAACACTTTGGGTTTGGAGCGGTAATCTGAAAAGTCTAATGGAAGATTTACAGCTCCCGAACAGCAAGGGTGTTGGTGAATGGGAATCTCTCCCCAGTGGCTGAAATTGCAAGAAGGACTAGGCAGGGATACCCCTTATCCCCTTTTTGATTAATTTATATATAGAACCATTGGCTCAAAGTCAAAGGTTGAATAAAGGCATTGTGTTGTTTTCATGCAAGGAGGTTACGAAGAAAATACCCCTTTGTGCTGACGATTTGATGATATATACCTCATACATTAACAAAGCCCTACCATGTATAGAACAAAAACTGGTTCTATTTGGAAGTTTCTCAGGACATGTCCAAGTCAGAGGTTATGACATGGAACGTAGAACAGGATGGTGGCAACAGTAAAGAAATAATAAGATGTCTGGGGATAAATATAGTCAAGGATTTGGAAAGGCTTACCAAGGTAAATCTAGAGAGGATCAATAAGGAAGACTCTACCCCCACCTAATTATAGCTAAGTAAACGTGGTAAAGATGTCAGTATTACCCAACTCAATTACCCATTTGAAAATATCCTGCTTAGGTTTGAGAAAATAATTCCAGGATTCAAGGGTGGATAACTACTTTCATATAGGCCAACAAGGGTATAAGGCTCTCATGGAAGAAGCTAAAAAGGAGAATACATAAGGGTGGTTTAGCTCTCCTCAATGGTCAGTTATACTTCTCAGCATTCTAAATGAAGACCCAGAAGATGCTATTTTCTCATCCAGATGAGACATGCAATGGGACTATGGCCCTCATTATGGCATTGGCGGTACTGCCACACTGACTGCCGCCGACATACTGCTGCCGAGGCAGATATTCATTCACCATATTATGATACACACACACACACCAATCCATCACTATTCAGCCACAGACACAAGTCCGCCACACCAAAGGAGAGTGAAACAATGGCTATATCAAAACCCACACCTTTACGCCAACAGAGCTACGCCCATCACATTATGACCCATGAATCACCATGGTGGACATTCAATGGCGGTAAACCATTAGCGGTACGCACCGTCGTGCCCAAAATACACACACATACAAAACACCACCACATTGGACAATTCAAACTACACACCACACCCACACCATTTTAAAACACACACCCACAGTACCCACAACCCTTTATGAATACAAACCATTGGCATGAGACAGACACCACTACTACAGACAAGACCAGAGCCACACACCACCATCACCTATACACCACCCATGCACCCCACATCACACACCACAACACATCACCCTACACACCCTCACTCACACAACACCCATGGAACCACAAAGACACCCCAGATTTTTAAAGTAGGAGCTAAGGGTCATCGTGGAGGAAATCATCCGGGTAGAGACACAGCTATTTGGAGCACATGTGTAGCAGATATCCATTGCAAGGAAGATGGAGCTATGGCGGAGAATTGTGGACAGGGACAATGCCGTGGGACAGCACCCCAGAACAAGGGACGACATCAGGAAGAGGTGGAATGACCTACGGGGAAGGTGCGTTCCATTGCAGCAAGGCACCAACTCCCTGTACAGGGGACTGGCAGTGGACCCTCACCTCCTCCCCCACAACTAACAACATGGGAGGAGCAATTCTTGGCAATCCTGCATCCTGAGGGCCTGGCCGGAATAGGAGGAGGACTGTACTCTGGTAAGTCAACTCTAAACTACTATCACCCCCTACCTGCATGCCATCACATACCTCCACCCACAACCTCACTCCCATCCCTCCACCACCTCCCACACACCCCACCATCACATCTCAGTTATCCCAATGCCAAGCCCTGCATGCCATACCAATGCATGAACACCACTCACAGACCTGCATGGACACCTATCACTAAGCCATGCACACTAGAGAGAATCAGCTAGCCCACCACATACCAACGTACACAAGTGAAAGCTTCAAGGGCAAATACAACAAAACAGGGCAACCCCACGATGCACAATATGTCACACACGGAAACCATAACACATCCTTTACAACCCCACAGGCATTCCAGCCAATGTCAGCGGCGAAGAGGTGCCAGCACTATCCAGTCCCCCCACAGAAGAGGCCCACAGTGATGACAGCAGCTCTGGTCACCTGGATCTGGATGACCAACCTGGCCAATCAGGGACCTCTGGACAGTCGGTTACTCAGGCACAGTCACACTCCACCACAGAGCTTCTCCCATTAGGAAACACCACCACAGCACCAATCCAGCGTATCCATACCTCTGTCCCAGAATACCTCAATCAGCAGTGTGTCCACCACTACAGGGACCCCGGGGCACATCTCACACCCAAGACAGTCAGGGACCTGCGGTCATTAGCAGTGGGCACACAGTTCAGGGGACAGAGGCACAGGACAACAGGGAAACTGGGAGGACTGCTGTGCGCCAGGGGGAGGATAGGCCCAGGGAACCGACTCTCCAGGAGGCACTCACCAAGATTATGGGAGCATACCAACATTCCCAGGATACACTGGGACAGATCTAACGTGCAGGAGAACAGGCGGCTGCAGGAGGGACAGTACCAGGGGATCAGGGAAGACTTGGAGGCCATTAACACCACCCTAGTCTCCATTGCACGGGTACTGGCAGACATGGGCAACATCATGAGGGAGGCAGTTTTACATCACCGGGCCCCTGCCACTAGCCAGACATCTGAACTGCCTTCCACCTCTGCTGCCGCTAGTGGACAGGAGGCCCCGCCACAAGACCAACAGGCCACCAGCACCCCTCTCCTTGCAGAAGGAAAACCACCCCACAAACAATCCCTGTGATCCAGGTAAAAGCCAGAGACTATTGCCAACCACCAGGAAATAAGACTCTCCTGATTATCACCCTTGTGTCCCACTCTGTCACCCTGTCCACCTTGAACTGCCATTGCTCCCCTTCCCATGGCCTCTTGGACAATGCACCTGTGCTACCAACAGACTGGAACAATACTCTGGACTTTCCTCCATCATCACTCCAGCCCATGGCACTTACCACTCTACTTCTTAGCACTTAAATAAACACACTTTCAAAAAATATAGAGTATGTGAAACTTATTTTAGTATGTATTCATTAACCACTTTCAAACATTGCAATTCAACTGTACAGTAAAGTTCAAATAGGAAAGACCTGTAGTTGGCTACAGTGATCACACCAGGAGCAATAGTGGGGCACCAACATCTGCAAAATTATTTGCCAAAGGGTACAGTGAGTGGACAAACAAGTGGTAAATACCAACATGCCAGTGACAAAGATTAACCACAAAATGAAAATGTAATATGAAGTAACACTGTCTTACCTGTGTGTCATTGTAAGTATTGTCGAATCACTGCAGTTCTGTTGTCCTCATCCTCTGCCTCCTCATCCTCACTGTCAACAGGGTCCACTGCTGTCACACGGCCATCTCCAGCCTCCTCCTCCTGCATGAAAGGCACATGAGGGCCAGGATGTGCAACATGCAGAATACTACTATTATCTGACAGACCTTGGGTGAATAGCACAGGGATCCACCTGTTAGATGGAGGCACCGAAACCTGGTCTTCAGGAGGCCAAATTTACGTCCGATAATCCTTCTTTTGTTTGCCCATGTGCCTCATTATAACGTTCGTCTGCCCTTGTCCTGGGATTCCTCACAGGGGTCAGTAGCCATGATAGGTTTGGGTAACCGGAGTCACCTGCAGAAGCACAAGGCACGACGCCCCCTCCAGAACCAGTGGGCAAGTCACCCACTTGAGACTGTGGCCTTGCACTCCCCAGGACCAAGCACAGGGTATTTTGCCCCCTCCAGAGCATGTGGGCAAGTCAGCCATTTGAGAGACTGTGGCCTTGCACTCCCCAGGACCACGCACAGGGCATGTTGCCCCCTCCAGAGCATGTGGGCAAGTCACCCACTTGAGAGACTGTGGCCTTGCACTCCCTAGGACCAAGCACAGGGCATGTTGCCCCCTTCAGGACCAGTGGTGTTGTTCCATCTGCTGGCTGATGTGCCCCCCACGCTCCCCGTCCCCCTGAGGTGCCTGCCTATTTTCCAACTGATGCCCCTGCTGTGTTCTCTCCGTGTTGGTGCAGGTAACAAGTGGGGCCTTGGACTATGGCCTGTGGCCCTGTGGCCCAAACACAATATGGACTGGGCAGTGTCCCTTGAACTGTACATGTGTATATACCTTTAGTTTGATTTTTCGTATTTCTATTGTATTTATATTATGAGACTTACTTTCCATCAATGCCTGTAGTCCTTGTTACTGCATCTAATTGTGTGTATGGTGTTGAGAAGGTGGGGGGGGTGCGTGTGTGTGTCACTCTCTTTTTCCTCCCCCCTCCCCTGTGTGCTAGGCGGCTGTACTCACTGTGGTTGTCTTTGCCGTAGATGGTGTTCGTGGTGGAACAGCATGTAGAATAGCATGAGGAAGATCTGAAGTTCGGGTTCCATGGCGGTGTGGTTGTTCCCTGTGTCTCCAACGGTGAGTCCTTTCCCTTCTGAGGTCTGTTTCCGCCAGGCTTTTGATGTCGTTGGTACCGCCCCGGAAAGGGTGGCAGGTTGATGTGTCATTATATGGTGGGCAGAACATTGACTTCCACCTGGCTATAGGTGGCTACCGCTGTGGTGGTTCTTGTATCGGCCCTGGTGGTCAGTGTGGTAAAGTGGCTGTCTATCTGAGTTCTCACCGCCATGGTCATAACTTGGCGGTAGTTACCGCCAACCTGTTGGCGGTATTACCGCCACTTTATCACTGACCGCTAGGGTTGTAATGAGGGCCTATAATTAAACAATGCTAGAAAGCTTAATGATGGAGTTTTATATATATATATATATATATGTATATATTTGCGGTCCCCAAGTTTAAAAAAAAGTGAGGTTGAAATGTTTAAGGTCCACATCTAAGTTATAGTTTGAATTTGGGTTGTTATTCGGCATACCATACTATAACAAGATGTCTCCAATATAGAACACCACAGGAACCCCAGAGTGTTAGCAGGACTGCCTGGCTGGATTAAAAGTTCGGAGGAGCAAATGGAGGGGGATAAGTTGCTGTCCTGGGATAGCTGAAGAATGCTTGTAAGCTCCAGCATTGTCAAGGTTTAAATATTATCAGCTGTTGCTATGGCTGGCCCATGACTGTACTAACTGTGAATCAAGCACTATAGAAATGGGGTTGCAAGATGGTAAAATAGGGAAGAAAGAAGGGGTCAATTGGTATTTGTTGGACCTGGCATTTTCTGCAGGATTATCCCCAAACTTCCCACTCCTTTTTTTCTGATCTCCTGTTTTTCTGACTTCATTTTTGTTGGCTTTAGGTTTCTGTGAACTTTACCACTACTAACCAGTGCTAAAGTTCAGGCGCCCTGTACTCCAAAACATGGTTATATAGGCTGATCCACAGTTGGCATATTTAATTTACTTTTAAGTCATAGTAAAGTGCACTAGATATATCCACTTATTGTGCCACCCAGTTAAGTAGGCTTTTAAATCATGTCTCAGGCCTGCCACTGCAGCATATGCACAGTTTTAAACTGTCAATTCAACCTAAGGACCTATGCTTCACAGGCCTAAAAGTCTATTTCCAATCCATATTTCACCCTTAAAGTAATCTGTAAGAAGTCCACAGGGCAGGGTGTATTGCATTTAAAAGTTGGACATGTACTTTTAAGTTTTACATGTCCTATTGGTGAAAAACACCTAAATTGATTTTTCACTACTGTGGGGCCTTACGTCCTCATAGGATGACAATGGATTACCTTATTATCTTTACTAAGTGATAACGTTTGTTTTGGAAAAGGTAGAAATCAAATGTTTTGTTCCTAGAAAATTGTAATTTAAAATCTTCTTAAATGATAAAGTTCGATTTTTACAATTCTAGAATTGCCATTTTTAGAAAGTTGCCATTTTCTTGTCCTACCCATTTGGTTCCTATATCCTATGTCATATGACTAGGTATAGTTGGCCTTTGTGCATTTCTCCCAGACAGTGCAACACAAGAGAGACTGAGGTGGTCATTATGAACATGGCAGGAAACACCGCCGACCGCCATGGTGAGGGTGGACAGAAGACCACCAATGGTGGTAAACAGCATACTGCCATATAATGATGCTAAAAACAGAAACCTCCAAAAATCCTGCAACCTCTAGCCACCGCCAGGGCCCATGATAGCGAAAAGGCTGTACACCCCACTCCACTACCGCCAAGCAGACAAATCCTCCGCCCACCAAATAATGATGCACAAATCACTATGGCGGATAGTGGATGTCGAACGACCATTGACGGTAAGGACTGCCACGGCCAGCAATGGGACCCAGCATTAAGAAATGCACACATTGGCAAGTTTGAAACCCACACACCTGACATACATCCACAACAATATAAAACACCCACATTCACACCCCAACAATCCTTAGCAATGCCAATTGCACGAATCAGACTGACAACACTACACGCATACACTGAACACAACATAACACCAATACACCCAGAACACCACACCCATAACACACACCATGGCACCCTCTAAGGACCCATGCTTCACATATAGGGAGCTAAGTACCATGGTGGACGAAATATGCAAGGTCGAGCCACAACTCTTTGGGGCACAGGTGCAGCACACACCCACTGCCAGGAAGATGGAGTTATGGCAGACGATTGTAAACAAGGTCAACACAGTGGGAAAACATCCAGGCACAAAGGACAACATCCGCAAGAGATGGAACGACCTGCGTGGGAAGGTGAGGTCTATGGCATCCAGGCACAACATTGCAGTACAGAAGACTGGTGGAGGACCCACACCTACACCCCCGATTACACCGACTGGGAGGAGAAGGTAGTGACTATTCTGCACCCGGAGGGCCTCACTGGACTCACTGGAGGACTAGACTCGGGTAAGTCATCTAAAATTCCTTCATATCCGCCACACCTGTAATGCATGTACCACCCCTCCCTTCCAACTACCAACAGGACCACATACCCAACCAGGCCACAACATCCACATCCAGTCACCTTGCATGCCCATAAACCCACTAACAGGCCCACATCCCTCCCTCTGTGCAAAGTCACCTAACCCTGCAAGGATTCACAATGGCACTACTGCACCCACAATGCACCTCCACATCCTATGCAAAATGAAAGGATAATCCAACAAAAGGTCCCTGCATGGCCCGACAGTGGAATAAACAGCATAAAATAGGGCAGGGCTGTGCACCCTTCTTCGATTTTGTACATGTAACATACATGTCCACTCCCCCCCACAGGCTCCACCACCCATGTCATCCAGACGGAAAGGCCATGGAGTGCCAGCACCCCACACAAAGACAGAGGCCCCACTCAGGAGACTGGGAGGGATGTATGGACAGTGAGGAATACCCTGGCCCGTCACGCAGTCCTGGACTGTCACCCTCCAGCAGCCCCACCCAGGATACCACTGGGCACCCAGCCACCAACATCAACTCTAGCCAAACCACCCCACACCAGTGTCTCCAGGCCACAGACTGGCGGACCACATTTACACAGGCCAGAGTCTCCACCAACCAACAGTGCAAGTGATACTGCCAGACCTGTGCAGGGGACACAGGCCCAGGGGGTTAGGCCTAGTGTGAGGGCATCAATGGCCCGGGGGGGGGAGGCCAAAGGATGGATGCTGCAGCCCAGGACGTGATATCCGAGGTCCTGGGAGCATACCACCATACCCAAGACAGGATGGGCCAGGCCCTGGCCACCCGGGAGCAGAATCAAAGGCTGCAGACAGCCCAACACCAAGAGGCCATGGAGCAATGGAAGCAGCTCAATGCCACCATGGCCACCATTGCAGGGGTGCTGCAGCACCATCACCCTAGCCAGCCTGAGACCCCCACACACCTGGAGGCCCCCAACACTAGCCAGGACACAGACCTGCCATCCATATCTGCAGCAGCAACTGAACTGGTGGCTCTGGCAGAGGACACACAGGAGACCAGCACCCCAAGCTCTGCAGCCCAGCACCAGTCACTCAAACGTGCCCTCAGACCCAGATATGACATTGGAACACCTGCCAAGACCAAGGCCTCCACTAAGAAGTGACTCTGCCTGAACTGTCTTCCAAGTGTGCCACTGTGCCACCATCTAGACCTACCAATACCAACATAACAATTTACAAGGGACATATGGCCCAATACCCACTGCCTCCAATCATTGAGCCCATGTACCTGGTATGGATATGCACCATGGGCCCACTCCCTATCACTGTACAGCGCACCTATGAAATTGTGACATGTAATAAAACACATCTACACCAATTTGTATGTCCATTGTCATCAAGAGTAGTCAATTGTTAGTGTGAATGTGTTAGCCAGTCAATTCCATAATCATACCTTTAGTGTAGAAATGGTACCCCATGCATAACAGTGTCTGGAGTAAGTCAAAATGTACACCATGTTTATTTCCAATGCACATGCCACCTCAGTCTTAAGGTAACAGTGTCAATGACAACAGACACCACATCCCCAAGCAAATGAGTCAGACAAACATTGTGCACTATAGACAACAGCATCATTGTACAGTACCTCATAGTCACTGGAAATATAGGTGGATCAGCTGGTTCCTGGAGTTGACATCTTTCCCCTCTTCATCCTCACTATTACTCTCATCCTCTCTCAGTGGTTGCAGGTCTGGATGTACAGCACCCTCCTCCTCTAGAAGGGGGAATAGCTCTCCTCACAGCCAAGTTGTCCAGCATGCAGCAGGCTACCACTATTCTACACACCTTATCAGGGACATAGCACAGGAATCCCCCAGAGAAATCAAGGTAACTAAATCTGTCCTTCAGGAGACCTACAGTGTGCTCAATAACCCTCCTAGTATGTCCCTGGGCCTCATTATAATTCCTCTATGCATCTGTCCTGAGATTCCTCACTGGTGTCAGGAGGCATTGCAAGTTAGGGTAGCCAGAATCACCTACAAAAGTGGGCGAAAGAGGACTTTAACAAACTGCCATTACTTGCATACAGCCTAGCTGTCAGCTATGTACTGATCCAGTGTCATACACACTCACCTATGAGCCAACCTCTGTCCCCTTGTAGTTGTTCCATCATGTGCGGCACACTGCTGTTCCTCAGGACAAAGGAATCATGAACTGATCCTGGAAACCTGGCATTGACATGTGAAATGTACTGGTCAGAATTACACACCAATTGTATGTTCATTGATTGGAAGTTCTTTCTGTTCCTGTACACCTGTTCATTCACTCTTGGGGGGATGAGAGCAACGTGGGATCCATCAATAGCACCTATCACATGGGGTATGTTAGCAAAGGCATAAAATCCAGACTTGATCGCAGGGAGTTCAGCCCTTTGGGGAAACTGGACATATGTCTGCATGTGTTGTACAAATGCATCCAGGAATTTGGAAAGGATAAGGCTAAACATTGGCTCTGAGAACCCTGCACCCATGCCCACTGTCACCTGAAATGAGCCCGTAGCCCAAAAATGCAGTACAGATAGCACTTGCACTTCAGTAGGGATGGCATGCTGATTACGATTAGCCGGTCTCAGTACAGGATCCAGTAAAGCACACAGGTCTTGGACTGTTGACCGATTGAGACTGTAGGTGACAATGATGTTACGTTCCTCCATGGTATCCAAATCAATAAGAGGTCTGTACATAGATGGCGCCCTCCCTCGCCACATGGGTCTGTACCTATGGGGAGGAAAGAACACATATGAGGGACACACATACACATGCAAATCATGTATTGACTGAATAACTGGTGTGCAATACGTAGGTTACACACACAAGCGATGTATGATGCACGTTAGGCACATGTGTGCAGAGATACCTCTGGTCTAATGGCATTGCAGTGTGGATACATTACATGAGATGGGTAAATGTGAGGAGCAGACACTCATGTGGGCAGGTGACTAAGAATTGGGATTTGTTGGCCCTAAATGGGGCCCCTGACTAGGAAATATGTGTGTGGTGCTAGCAAAATGGCAGCCTCCTGCCATCCAGATATGAAGGAGTGGAAGTGACATCATTCCACTGGCAGTAGTTGTCATGGAGGAAGGCATTGCTCACCACCGTGCACCCATTCATTGATTTACATGGTTGTCAAAGGGGAAACTGGGCCTATCATAATCACCGCCGCCGGTGACAGTGCACACCACCGTGAAGCGTACGCCATGTCGTCACCTCAATTTCACTTGATTCCCGATTCCTGTGCATGCAAGTACTCCACCAAGTGTGCTGCTGTATCCTGACTCTGGTTACTCCAATGGCACAAGTCACAAGGGAACGGGCCCCGGCCTTCACCATGGAGGAGCTCGAGAAGCTGGTGGACGGAGTCCTACTCCTGTATGTCAAGTTATATGGGCGACCAGAGGAGCAGGTGAGTTGGCGTTTGTCTTGCATGGATGTGTGTGATGGTGGTGGATGCCTCTATGCATGTGTGCTCAATTTGTAACTGTACGGGCATAGATTGTGTGGCATGTACTGTTAGTGAGTTGTTAAAATGATCCTTTGGAGTTTCTGTCCCATAGTGGACTACATGTCAGCTGTATCAGATGAGCATATCCTGACGTCTGTTTTTCTATTTTGTGTGTCCCATACAGGTCAGCGCCCATCAGAAGAGGGGACTCTGGCAAGCCATCGCCAAGGAGGTGTGGACCCTGGGGTCTACAACCGGTGGAGCACCCACTTTAGGAAGCAGTGGGAGGACCTGCGGCGCTGGGCTAGGAAGACCTGCGAGGCCCAACTGGGGAAGGCCTCCCAACGTGGAAGGGGTGCCCGTCGGACCCTAACCCCCCTAATGGCCGGCATTCTGGCAGTGGCATATCTGGATTTGGATGGGCGCTTGAAGGCAGCACTGCAGCCGCAAGGGGTTGAGTACCAACACTGTTTAATGCTACTCTGATGGATGTGTTTAGGTGCTGTGGTTTGTATGCTGTCTAGTGTCCGGCACTCTGACAGGTGTGTTCCTGCAGTCCTGCCCCCCATAGGCACAGAAATGGTGTGGGGCAGGTGTTGGCGGTCCAAATAGGCCCATGGACTAGTTGGTGCTTTGACTGGCCATGGTCCCCCATGTGTGTAGTCCACACAGTTCATCAGGTCCGTGTTTCATGTGGGAAATTAGTTGTATTTTGCGGTAGTGGCCACTAGTCAGGGGCATAGTCATGACTATTGTTGTAGATGCTGTGTGTAGGTGTGTAAGCTGGGTGTGGTTGTGTGTGCACCAAGTATGTACTTTCATACAGGTATTTCCAGATTTCTCTCATGTTTTGTCTCCCCACCCCTCTGCTCTTGAGTTCTTTGTGTACATCAGCATCATCTGGTGAGGGAGCAGTGGCACCGGCGAGTGGGGATGCAGCGACCCACAGTTCCAAGGAGGCAGAGTTGGTGGAGCCCAGGGGGACCAGTGGGTTGGAGGGAGAGGGGAGTACCACGCGGGAAGCAAATACCACTGGCGGTAGTGACTCCGATGCCTCCTCCGATGACAGCTCCCTGGTGGTGGCTGACCCTAAAGGACCCAACCATTCTTTGTCATCTTCCGCCACCCACCATGCCATCTTCGCCCTCCCAGTTGCTCCCCACCCAGTTGCCTGTGCCCGCTCACCCAGAAAGGTGGGCGTCTCCTTCGCCCTAGGCACCGCATCCCCTGCCCCAGTCAGCCCTGCTGCCCTCACGGTGGAGGTTATTGATCTCCTGAGGACCATCTCTGTAGGGCAGACAACCATTGTGAATGTACCATCCCAGATGCAGCAATGCAATGCATACCTGAAGGGCATTCACGGTGCCATGTCTGGCCTACAGAGATCTTTTCAGGCTCTGGCCTTCTCCTTGGCGGCAGCCATTGTCCCTGGTCTTTCCGTCCCCCCTCCCAGCACCTCTACCCCTTCCAGCACCCCACTCCCTTCACCCATCCCAAGCACACACATCAACACACAAGAAGCACACAGAGAAACACGAGCACCACACTACCCACCACAGGCATACACACACACCCAACATACAAAAGCACACATAACAACATCCACTTCCCCCAGCGCGTCCACCTCTCCCGCCTCCCTGTCTGTCACCTCAACATGCACACTCAAAAGCACTGCACCCTCAGTCACTACTGCTAGCCCCATTCTTACAGTCACCACAACATCTGACATCCAGTCATGCACCCCAGACACCACACCTGCACTCACCACAACTACACTGACTGACACATGCAGCACACTCACCAGACCTGCAGATACCCAGACAACATCCACTTACACGGGCAGCCTGTCTTGTCCCACTGCCTCCAACCCCCCTCCTCCCAAGACACTCAAACATTCACAGACACCCATTCAACGCATATCAGTATACGGTACAGGCACCTACATCCACGTCCAGCACACCTTCACCTGGTACAAGCACTCCCTCTACCTCCACTCCCACACCTTCCTCCATATCCACCCAAACTGCCCCTAAGAAACTTTTCCTCTCCCGTGTTGACCTTTTTGAACCCACTGGCCCACCCTGTCTCATCCTTAAACATGCCCATCTCCTTGCCCTGTCCATTCCTTCCTCGTCCAAGTCCCCCCCAGTCTGCCCTTCCCATTCCCGTGCCCCGTCACCAGAGAGGAAGACGTCCTGTGTTGCCTCAGGTCCCTCTGCCACCCCCCCAGGTCCAAGCCCACTCCCCAACCTTCCAAGGGCAAGCCCAAACTCCCTCCACCTCCCAAACGTAAGCCCAAGCCCTCCCCTTCCAGGCGTATGTGCCCACCACCATATGCCCCTGTTTCCTGGGGTGCCTGGCTGCCCCATTGATGTCCCTTTACAGAGGAGTACCCTGTACAGATGTGTGAGTGAAGTCTGGCACTTTTGGGCCCTTCAAGGTATTCTACATGGACTGGCCATTGGCCTCATTTGGACATTACCATTTTGATGTTCGATTAAAGCTTGTGTACCCAGTGGTGCTGTTGGCACAATTTGGAGACGTGGTTCATCATTTCATTGTGTGGGTGTGGTGTGCACATGTGTGTACTTTGGTGCATATCTTTGTTGTCTTGTGTCGGGTAAGTACCTCTTATCCTGGTGTGTATGGCTTGAGATAGTGGGAGGGGTTGGGAGTGCGTTGCAGGGTGGGTGGGTGTGTAACTGTGCCCTTTCTTCCCATTTTTACTAGGTTGCGATGCTTACCGTTGTCGTCTTCATTGGCGGTCACGATCATGGAGGTCTGGAGCGGGACTGGCATTATTTGCAACTCTCTCTCCATGACTGCTTCGGTGTGTTCTGTGTGCCTCCGGTGAGTGTTTCCTTTTATTTGGTTTGTTTCCGCCCCAAAACTGACGGTGGACTTGTGCTTCATTATTTGTTGGGCGGGTGGAGCCACTCCGTCGGCCTGTGGGCGGCTTCTTCTGTCATCGTCGGCACTCCAATGATGGTGGTGTGTGGATGGACCAATACTTGATTCTCATGTGCTTCATTAATTGGTGGTCCGGACCACCAGCCTGTTGGCGGTAGTTAACGCCACCACCGGCGGAGCGGTGATTTCCGCCATGTTCAAAATGAGGGCCTAAGTGTTCGCAGGAGGGACCATCCTGCAGGATGGGAGGGGCTGAGCTAGGCGCAGCTCCACTTACATTTCAAAGGATTAGCCTCCGAACACACACAAAGAACTTTACCCTAACCTTTTATGACCCCCTACCCTGTGGAGTCTGGGCAGGGAGACAGGATATTCTGGAACCTTATGTGGGGGGGAGGAAACTCCTTACTTTTCTTCCATTTCAAAGCTGGCACCAGGTATAAAAATAGGACCCTAAAACCCACTTGTGAATACAGTCCTGGACCTGTGAATACTAAAGTAAAAGGATTGTCCTGTTGCCAGAGGACTACCCAGTCACTTGAGGCCTGTCCTACTGTCTGAGAAAGAAGTCTGCACCTGCTCCTTTCATCCTAGACAGAGTGACTTCAAGGGTAACCTGGATGACTTCCTGTTCTAAGCTACTGGGAGACAGCAAGCTCCAGAGACCTCTCTGCAACTGTTCAGCTGACTTGCTGCAACTGGACTTGTCTGGACCTGTCAGTGAACCTACCTGAGCCCTGCGGACCTCTGCTAGCGTGAGTCCCTGATCCCCAAGAGGCACCTCCCCAGGCATTGGGCCCATGAACAAGAAAAAGAATAAATCCTGAAGTTTTTGGTGCTCCATGAATGGGCTCATTTGCACTGAGATCTCTTAACCCATGACAACTCCAAACACAATGCTCCAGTGGACCCACCTCTCTGTGCTACAGTAATGACCAGCAACGCTAGATATGCACTTTGCGCTACAGAATCGACAGCCCATGGTGACCACCAACATAAAGCTTCAGCAACGACTGTCAGTGACATCCAGTAGGATCTTTGCTCTACAGTGATGACTGTCCATGATGCCTGGCTTGCTCTGCATGCTACAGCAATAACTATTTGCAATACTCTCCCTGCTCCTTGCAGCCTACTTCACAGTGAACTGGACTCTTCTTGCAAGACTTTCAGTTGGACTAACCTGGTCTCTGAATGCAACCTGCACTCCATTGTGGTCGGCCTGAACATGTGGCTTTCCCTGGTCTACACAACCAGATAACCACAAGTGGCTCCTTTTGCTTTTAGGCACAATGGCCCATATTTATACTTTTTTAGCGCCACATTTGTGCCACTTTTTGACGCAAAAACTCCACAAACTTACAAAATACAATTGTATTTTGTAAGTTTGCGCTGTTTTTGCGTTAAAAAGCGGCGCAAATGCGACGCTAAAAAAGTATAAATATGGGCCTATACTTCCCAAAATCCTTGCAACTACATATCTTTAGTTGGACTGATTTTTGTTGTTTATTAAAATATACTCTATTTTTTAAAATGTGTGTGGGTTTTTCTTGTGTTATGTTTTCACTTTATTACCGATTAAGATCTGTATAAATACTTCAAACATTGCCTTTAAGTTAGGCCGACTGCTTTTGTGCCAAGCTACAAGGGGGTTAAAAACAGGCTAATTTAGTGACTTTTTGTGGCTCACACTGACAGGGATTGTGGTTGTTGCTTGAGGATGGTCTTACACTCCCTCAACAAAAAAAAAAAACTCATACTACTCAAAACCTAGTGCCTACAATTATGTATCATATTCTTCTTTGTTCTCTAACCCTAAATTTACCTTCGACCTACTACTGTGGAATCATGCTTTCCCTTGATGTCTACTATGTCCCAACTATATATAATGCATATTTCCAATTAGAGGTTCATGAGAGTGGCTTATACTTTCTATAATGGTTTCCAGAATTTTGGTGGGGGGAAAGATGTCAGTTGTCTTCCTGTTGTACTTCATTCAGGCATATATGGCAAGGGAGTATCAAGGAAGTGAGTTTCAGAATTCCAGTCAAAGATAATGAACGTCTAAGAGTTCATATGTAATTCTTGAATAATGTTCAATTGCTGGATAAGAAATATATTTGGCACCATCAAGATGGTTTGGAAACAGTAACCAGGAAAAAAATAGCATTGCACTTGTTGGTAAATAGAGGCACATTATAGACATTCTCAGTGAAACATATGAGCTCTCTCAGCAACTCTAACAGAATAAGGTCTAAGGTAATGAAGTCAGCTTCTTTCAGTAGACATCCCCACCCAGCTTAATCTGTAAAACAATAATTGCGATCGAAGAGTTTCCTACGATGTTGCCACTCTGACGCCCTTTGTAAATGCTGGTGCAGCCCCTATAATTCTATCATTTTATCAGACATAGTTGCTACGTCATCCCAATGACTAAACGCAGCATTCCACCGGGCCCCCAAAAGACTTGTGCAACACTCTAAAATACAAATACATATCATTGAGTTGTGTTTTTTGTTTGAAATAATCAGTGTTCTATATATATGCTTTGGGTCGAGCTATCCTCAATCTACCACCCATTTTTATCATTCAGGAAACATTAGCACTGTCCAATCGATGTTGTTTTCTAGTCACAGTATAAGGATCCTACATTTCTTTCGTATATCAGCAAAATCTGTGTCAAATACTGCCCTTTCATTCATCAGCCTACCACCGCCACCCCCCCCCCGCCCCACCACTATGTGACGATTTAAAATCTCCAACATAGCAGAGCAACGTTTGTTTTAATTTGTGTGTAAGGACACTACATCGGAGAATTGCGCTGTATTTGGTAGAATAGAAAGAAATATTTGCAGTTAACAGCACAATCCTGGAAGACAAATAATGATACAAACACAGCAGTTGCCAAGACTCGACACAATGACATGTAGTTGCAGTTGTGACTTGTGGCTGTTCGAGGCTCCGGGTCGTGGGTGTTTGTCTACTTAGAAAATAAAGTGGAAACTTTCTTCTACGTCTGGTGTTCGCTCGCATGTTTCCAACCTTACCACATATTGGCGACGAGCGGCGTTTTCTTCACATCCAATGACTCCGGTTGCAGATCTCACGCCACAATTGCAGAAATGCTTCGGAGCTACCTCGGATTGTTTTGACATTGTATGGCACCCTGCACCTAGCGGAGTTACAGGTAATTTAGGTTTTGTTGTGCCGGGTGTGTTATGAGCTCTCTTCTACATGAACACACCCCTACGTGTGTTCCCTGCACACGCTACTTTCAACCTATCAGATTGAACGTCAATGTCACAATCTTTCTTCAAGCCAATAAAATATAGGTAACGTCTTCTTGGTTTCTACAACAACTCACGTATTTCCGCCATCGTAAGATGCTCTCTATGCAGACAAGTATTCTCGCAAGTGTAAGCTCTCCATATACGGTAACTTTTAATTGAATTTGTGTTTCTTGGATCTAAAGCGCAAACTGTGCTAATACTAGTGCAATGCCCTGCCATAAACACGCTGTTATGTATTGTCTCCAACATTGAGGTGAGCCTCTTTGCTTCTATGTGCTTATTGACTTTATGCAGAAGAACTACGCCTAATGCTTGAATGCCATCATTTCTTCAAACGTAGACAATGCGCAGATGAGAGCATTGAGGAATATGTGGCAGCACTAAGAATTCTAGCAGCTACTTGTGAATTTGGAGTTAATTCAGACATGTTCATTTGTGACCAATTTGTCTTTGCTTGCTTTTCAAAGAAAATCCAGGAGAGATTACCCAGCTGCAGAAATCCTACTTTATCTGAAACACTTGATTTGGCTAAAGAGTTTCAACAATCTATGATTTCCACTAAAGTCATCCATGAGGGCCAGTCGGTATACTTAAAGACCTCTTCTGATTCTGATACTGGCAAAGTTGTAAACACAAGCTATAATAAACCACCAGGGTTTGTAGCATTGACGTGACTGAGCACAAAGACAGTTGTAATGAGAAACTTAGTAATGTTGTTTTTACCATTGAATGCAACTCTGGTATGGGAGAATACAGCATCAAAGGCCCTTGGTGCGAGCTGTTGATTGGTAACATAAATCTCCAAGGTATGGCTGATCGTGGCTCACCAATCACTCTTTTGTTGTAAGTTACTTTTTATGATAATTGGAAACGAAATATAATGCTAATACAAACAGATGTAAACCCTAAAGCATTCAGAGAATTTGAAATTGAATGCTTGGGTACTTCAATTCCAGGATACTGGGGGTCATTCTGACCTCGGCGGTAAAAGGCACTTACCGCCGGTCAGAAGACCGCCATTACACTGCCGCTGCCGCGGGAAACCGCCACGGTCATTCTGACCCGCAACAGGCAAACCGCCAAAAACCCGACATCCACAAAAGTCCGCCACACCAACGGCCAGTGAAAAACTGGCGATGACCAAACCTCCACCGTCACGCCAACAGAAATACGTCCATTCCATTCCGACCCACGAATCCACGCGGCGGTCTTTCAACCACGGTATTCCATTGGCGGTACACACCGCCGCGGTCAAAGTACACACACAGCTCCAAAACATTGCCACATTGGTCATTTTGAAACATACACACCTGATACACATACTAACACCACTCCCACACACCCAACACAATATAAAACACACACCCACATCACCCACAAACCCCTACGACCCAAAATTATTGACGAAGGCCAGAGAGAGAGCACAGAATAGACAATCCCACCACACAGAGGCACACAACACCATCACCCACACAGCATCCACGCACAAAACACCACACACCACCACACGCACTGCACTCATCACCACAAACGCCACCCCACACCTCATCCACACCACCCCATGGCACCCCAAAGACACCCCAGGTTTTCAGACGCTGAACTCAGGGTCATGGTGGAGGAAATAGTTCGGGTAGAGCCCCAGCTCTTCGGGGCACAGGTGCAGCACACCACCATTGCCAGGAAGATGGAGCTATGGCAAAGAATAGTGGACAGGGTCAACGCTGTGGGACAGCATCCACGAAATCGGGACGACATCAGGAAGCGGTGGAACGACCTACGGGGGAAGGTGCGTTCCATGGTATCAAGGCACAACATCGCGGTGCAGAAGACTGGCGGCGGACCCCCACCTCAACCCCCAGAATTTACAACATGGGAGGAATAGGTCTTGGCGATCCTGCATCCTGAGGGCCTCGCAGGAGTAGGCGGAGGAATGGACTCTGGTAAGTCAAATCTCAACTACTTCATCCCCCCCACCCACCGGCATGCCAAATCATACCCCCGCCCTCCCCCCCATCCCCATCACACATCCTCCTTGCTAATGTCTCACCATCACAACCCACCCATCCCAACACCAAGCCCTGCATGCGACCACAAACCATGGACACCCATCACCTAAGCATGCCCACTGCACATACCCATCCCCCCAAACCACCGTCACAACAGCCCCCACAAGGGAATGCCAGCACTGGGGTACAAGGGCACCCACCCATTGCACGCTATGGCACACACAGAAGCAATAACCATACTCTTATACCCCTGCAGGACCCGAACGCCATGACACCGCCCAGGAGGGTCCAGAAATGTCCATTCCACCCCCAGAACAGGCCCACAGTGATGACAGCAGCTCTGTCTCCCTGGACCCAGATGACCAGCCCGGCCCATCGGGGACCTCGGGACAGTCGGTTCCCCTCAGACAGCCACAGGCCACAGCAGACCTACCCCCTCTGGGAACACAAGCACAGCACCCACCCAGCGGGCCCATGCCTCTGTCTCCAGGACACGTCAATCAGCGGTGTGTCCACCACTACAGATCACCCAGGTTAACCCACCACCCCAACAACAACAGGGACCTGGGGGCAGTGGTAGTGGGCACACGGTCCAGGGGACAGAGGCCCAGGGAAACAGGGGAACTGGGAGGGCTGCTGTGCGACAGGGGGGGGACCTGGGAACCCACTCTCCACAAGGCCCTCTCCCCCATCATGGGAGCATACCACCGTTCCCAGGAGACGATGGCGACGGTCCTGGCCAGGTTCCAGGAGATCCAGGTACTGCAGGAGGAACAGTTTATGGGGTTCAGGGAAGAACTCAGAATCATCAGTTCCGCAATGGGCACCATCGTTGTGGCTCTCAATCAGATTGTCAGCTATGTACTGATCCAGTGTCATACACACTCACCTATGAGCCAACCTCTGTCCCCTTGTAGTTGTTCCATCATGTGCGGCACACTGCTGTTCCTCAGGACAAAGGAATCATGAACTGATCCTGGAAACCTGGCATTGACATGTGAAATGTACTGGTCAGAATTACACACCAATTGTATGTTCATTGATTGGAAGTTCTTTCTGTTCCTGTACACCTGTTCATTCACTCTTGGGGGGATGAGAGCAACGTGGGATCCATCAATAGCACCTATCACATGGGGTATGTTAGCAAAGGCATAAAATCCAGACTTGATCGCAGGGAGTTCAGCCCTTTGGGGAAACTGGACATATGTCTGCATGTGTTGTACAAATGCATCCAGGAATTTGGAAAGGATAAGGCTAAACATTGGCTCTGAGAACCCTGCACCCATGCCCACTGTCACCTGAAATGAGCCCGTAGCCCAAAAATGCAGTACAGATAGCACTTGCACTTCAGTAGGGATGGCATGCTGATTACGATTAGCCGGTCTCAGTACAGGATCCAGTAAAGCACACAGGTCTTGGACTGTTGACCGATTGAGACTGTAGGTGACAATGATGTTACGTTCCTCCATGGTATCCAAATCAATAAGAGGTCTGTACATAGATGGCGCCCTCCCTCGCCACATGGGTCTGTACCAATGGGGAGGAAAGAACACATATGAGGGACACACATACACATGCAAATCATGTATTGACTGAATAACTGGTGTGCAATACGTAGGTTACACACACAAGCGATGTATGATGCACGTTAGGCACATGTGTGCAGAGATACCTCTGGTCTAATGGCATGGCAGTGTGGATACATTACATGAGATGGGTAAATGTGAGGAGCAGACACTCATGTGGGCAGGTGACTAAGAATTGGGATTTGTTGGCCCTAAATGGGGCCCCTGACTAGGAAATATGTGTGTGGTGCTAGCAAAATGGCAGCCTCCTGCCATCCAGATATGAAGGAGTGGAAGTGACATCATTCCACTGGCAGTAGTTGTCATGGAGGAAGGCATTGCTCACCACCGTGCACCCATTCATTGATTTACATGGTTGTCAAAGGGGAAACTGGGCCTATCATAATCGCCGCCGCCGGTGACAGTGCACACCACCGTGAAGCGTACGCCATGTCGTCACCTCAATTTCACTTGATTCCCGATTCCTGTGCATGCAAGTACTCCACCAAGTGTGCTGCTGTATCCTGACTCTGGTTACTCCAATGGCACAAGTCACAAGGGAACGGGCCCCGGCCTTCACCATGGAGGAGCTCGAGAAGCTGGTGGACGGAGTCCTACTCCTGTATGTCAAGTTATATGGGCGACCAGAGGAGCAGGTGAGTTGGCGTTTGTCTTGCATGGATGTGTGTGATGGTGGTGGATGCCTCTATGCATGTGTGCTCAATTTGTAACTGTACGGGCATAGATTGTGTGGCATGTACTGTTAGTGAGTTGTTAAAATGATCCTTTGGAGTTTCTGTCCCATAGTGGACTACATGTCAGCTGTATCAGATGAGCATATCCTGACGTCTGTTTTTCTATTTTGTGTGTCCCATACAGGTCAGCGCCCATCAGAAGAGGGGACTCTGGCAAGCCATCGCCAAGGTGGTGTGGACCCTGGGGTCTACAACCGGTGGAGCACCCACTTTAGGAAGCAGTGGGAGGACCTGCGGCGCTGGGCTAGGAAGACCTGCGAGGCCCAGCTGGGGAAGGCCTCCCAACGTGGAAGGGGTGCCCGTCGGACCCTAACCCCCCTAATGGCCGGCATTCTGGCAGTGGCATATCTGGATTTGGATGGGCGCTTGAAGGCAGCACTGCAGCCGCAAGGGGTTGAGTACTGTTAGAAATGGGGTTTTTGGTTGGCAGTTAGGTTGCCCTCTGTCCAAGCAAGAACCCTCACTCTAGTCAGGGTAAGTCACACACAATCCCAAATCAGCCTGTGCTCACCCTCCGGTAGCTTGGCACGAGCAGTCAGGCTTAACTTAGAAGGCAATGTGTAAAGCATTTGTGCAATAAATCATACAACACCATAGCATAACACCACAAAAATACACCACACAGTATTTAGAAAAATATATAATATTTATCTGGGTAATTGTAGGTCAAAACGATCAAAGTTGCAATACGAATTTGTGAAGATATCACTGAAAAGTGATATTAAGTGTCTTTGAGTCTTTAAAAAGCAATAAAGTGTCTTTCAAGCACAGAGTACCTGGTTTCTGGTGGGAAATCTCCTCAGAGGGCCACAGGAGAAGAGATGCGTAGAAAAAGGGGTGTGTGCGTCGATTTCTTCTCAGCACACACAGACTTGCGTCGTTCTTTTCCACGCGGGGAAGTCGGGCGTCGTTTTCCGGCGCGCAGACAGTCTCTTTTTGTGGATCGCGGGGATTACCAGATGTCCCGGGTCTGTGCGTGGATTCTCCTGCTTATTTTCCGGCTGCGCGTCGTTCTGCGGGGCTGCGCGTCGAAGTTTCGATCTCACGGTAGGCGTCGCGTCGATTTCTCCTTGGAAGTCGGGCGGCGTTGTCCTTGCGAGGCCGTGCGTCGAAATTCTGGTCTCACGGCAGGCGTCGCGTCGATTTCTCCTTGGAAGTCGGGCGGCGTTGTCCTTGCGAGGCCGTGCGTCAAAGTTTCGCACTCACGGTAGGCGTCGCGTCGATTTCTCCTTGGAAGTCGGGCGGCTTTGTCCTTGCGAGGTTGTGCGTCGAAGTCTCGATCGTCCCGAGGGCGTCGCGTTGATCAGCGTCGGTGTGCGGCGTTTTTCTCGCTGCGAAACAAGCTGTGCGTCGAAATTTTCGGCGCACGGAGCGTCCACGTGAAAGGAAGAAGTCTTTTTGGTCCTGAGACTTCAAGGAACAGGAGGCAAGCTCTATCCAAGCCCTTGGAGAGCACTTTCACAGCCAGACAAGAGTTCAGCAAGGCAGCAGGGCAACAGCAAGACAGCAGTCCTTTGGAGAAAGCAGACAGGTGAGTCCTTTGAGCAGCCAGGCAGTTCTTCTTGGCAGGATGTAGTTTCTGGTTCAGGTTTCTTCTCCAGCAAGTGTCTGATGAGGTAGGGCAGAGGCCCTGTTTTATACTAAGTTGTGCCTTTGAAGTGGGGGTGATTTCAAAGAGTCTCTAAGAAATGCACCAAGTTCCCTTTCAGCTCAATCCTGTCTGCCAGAGTCCCAGTAGGGGGTGTGGCAGTCCTTTGTGTGAGGGCAGGCCCTCCACCCTCCCAGCCCAAGAAGACCCATTCAAAATGCAGATGTATGCAAGTGAGGCTGAGTACCCTGTGTTTGGGGTGTGTCTGAGTGAATGCACAAGGAGCTGTCAACTAAACCTAGCCAGACGTGGATTGAAGGGCACAACAAGTTTTTAGTGCAAAGAAATGCTCACTTTCTAAAAGTGGCATTTCTAGAATAGTAATATTAAATCCGACTTCACCAGTCAGCAGGATTTTAGATTACCATTCTGGCCATACTAAATATGACCTTCCTGCTCCTTTCAGATCAGCAGCTGCCACTTCAACAGTGTATGAGGGCAGCCCCAATGTTAGCCTATGAAGGGAGCAGGCCTCACAGTAGTGTAAAAACGAATTTAGGAGTTTTACACTACCAGGACATATAACTACACAGGTACATGTCCTGCCTTTTACCTACACAGCACCCTGCTCTAGGGGTTACCTAGGGCACACATTAGGGATGACTTATATGTAGAAAAAGGGGAGTTCTAGGCTTGGCAAGTACTTTTAAATGCCAAGTCGAAGTGGCAGTGAAACTGCACACACAGGCCTTGCAATGGCAGGCCTGAGACAAGGTTAAGGGGCTACTGAGGTGGGTGGCACAACCAGTGCTGCAGGCCCACTAGTAGCATTTAATCTACATGCCCTAGGCACATGTAGTGCACTCTAATAGGGACTTACAGGTAAATTAAATAGTCAATCATGGATAAACCAATCAATAGTACAATTTACACAGAGAGCATATGCACTTTAGCACTGGTTAGCAGTGGTAAAGTGCTCAGAGGTCAAAAGCCAACAACAACAGGTCAGAAAAAATAGGAGGAAGGAGGCAAAAAGTTTGGGGATGTCCCTGTCAAAAAGCCAGGTCCAACATGACCCCCCACCAGCCTAAAGCCAGGGGAGAACAATCACTATCCTGATGTACTTCCCTGTTTGAGGCGACAGAACAAGGACCCAGGCCCACAACAGCAGGGGCATGCTCCAGTTCTTCGCCTTCCTGACTCCAATTGGATCCCTCTGTCCATACTCTCAGGGCCCACTAAGCCCATCCATGGGGAACCTTTCTCCTTTCCTGCGGATCCCATCTGTGCAGCACCTAACCTTACATTGCTCACAGATGTATCCCAGGAGCAGGATAGTACCACCAGGACCAACACAGTGGTGTTGCCCATTCTATCCCCGGGGTGGGACACTTGTCCCCTCCCCAGGGATAACTCTGTCCACCCGGACAGCAAGCCACAGTGATTACTGACAGCTGCCAGGGATGAGAGCCAGGCCCCAGGCCTCTCAAAGCTCTCCAACCACTGTGGCTGTGGAGAGTGGGGGGCGGTAGCCCCAGGTGCTGGGCACCCTTTAACCACTCTCCCTTCCACCAGGTCAGGGATGACAGCCTGAACCTGGTCCTCCCCTCTGGGGCTTTGTACCCTCCCTCCTGGAGCGGTACCCCCAGAGTCCAACATGGCCAGGGGGCTTACAGAAGTCGCCCTGTACCATTCCTCCACCAGTGCAGGGCTGTTAACCTGCCACTGGCCCTCCAACCTGGGGTCTGTACCTTCAGGTTGGACTAGGGCCCGGGGTGAGGCTTCCCTCCCCCTGCCCTCCCTTCTGGGGTCCAGCACCCTCCAACTAGGAGTGGCCTCCTCAGAAGACAACATGGTAGGGGCACTGTTATCAGTAGCCCCTCCCTCCAGGTCCGGGGGGACACCCGGAACCTGGTCTTCCAGCCCAGGGTCTGTACCCTCAGACTGGATCACCGCCTGGCAAACCAGGACTTCCTGGGAGGCACACCTACCCCCCACCAGGTCAGAGTTTAACCTCTGCACCTGCCCATTCAACTCAGAGTCACCACCCTGAAGTTGAACAATTGCCTGGCACGCCAGGACTTCCTGGAGGGCACACTGACCCTCCACCAGGTCAGAGTTTAACCTCTGCACCTGACCATTCAACTCAGAGTCACCACCCTGAAGTTGAACAATTGCCTGGCACACCAGGACTTCCTGGAGGGCACACTGACCCTCCACCAGGTCAGAGTTTAACCTCTGCACCTGACCACTCAACTCAGAGTCACCACCCTGAAGTTGAACAATTGCCTGGCGCACCAGGACTTTCTGGGAGGCACACCTACCTCCCACCAGGTCAGAGTTTAACCTCTGAGCCTGGTTCCCCAACCCAGGGTCACCACCCTGAGGTTGGGCAATTGCCTGGCACGCCAGGACTTTCTGGGGGGCACACCTACCCCCCACCAGGTCAGAGTTTAACCTCTAAACCTGGTCATCCAACCCAGAGTCAACACCCTGAGGTTGGACAATTGCCTGGCACAGCAGGGCTTCTTGGGAGGCACACCTGCCTCCCACCAGGTCAGAGTTTAACCTCTGAACCTGGGTATCCAACCCAGAGTCAGCACTCTGAGGTTGAACAATTGCCTGGCACGCCAGGCCTTTCTGGAGGGCACACTGACCCTCCACCAGGTCAGAGTTTAACCTCTGAACTGGGCCATTCAACTCAGAGTTACCACCCTGAAGTTGAACAATTGCCTGGCGCACCAGGACTTTCTGGGAGGCACACCTACCTCCCACCAGGTCAGAGTTTAACCTCTGAGCCTGGTACCCCAACCCAGTGTCACCACCCTGAGGTTGGGCAATTGCCTGGCACGCCAGGACTTTCTGGGGGGCACACCTACCCCCCACCAGGTCAGAGTTTAACCTCTGAACCTGGTCATCCAACCCAGAGTCAACACCCTGAGGTTGGACCACTGCCTGGTACACCAGGGCTTTCTGGGGGGCACACCTACCCCCCACCAGGTCAGAGGTTAACCTCTGAACCTGGATATCCAACCCAGAGTCACCACCCTGAGGTTGAACCATTGCCTGGCAGGCCAGGACTTTCAGGGAGGCACACCTACCTCCCACCAGGTCAGAGTTTAACCTCTGAGCCTGGTTCTCCAACCCAGGGTCACCACCCTGAGGTTGAACCATTGCCTGGTATACCAGGACTTTCTGGGGGGCACACCTACCCCCCACCAGGTCAGAGTTTGACCTCTTCACCTGGTAAGCCAACCCAGAGTCACCACCCTGAGGTTGAGCCATTGCCTGGCATTCCAGGACTTTCTGGGGGGCACATCTACCCCCCACCAGGTCAAAGTTTAACCTCTGAACCCGGTTATCCAACCCAGAGTCACCACCCTGAGGTTGAATCTTTGCCTGGCATGCCAGGACTTCCTGGGGGGCACTCTCACCCCCCACAAGGGACACGCCGTCCCCAAGGGCCACACAAGAGTCTGGTTGGCGCAGGTCTCCCGACCTCTGCCCATCCGGCAGAGTCTGGGTTTCCCCCAAACCAGAAACGGTCTCACCTGGGTCATTCCTGGGGGGCTCTGCTCTCAGAGCTGACCCCTGACTTTCAAGATCCTCCACTGGGGTCTGCCACCCCCTCTCAACCCTATGTCTGGACTTCTGCACCCCCTCACTAGGAGTGGTACTGCCAGACACCAGAACTGTTGGGATGCTGTCTACAGTCATCCCCCCAAGTTCTTCTGACACTGCGGGGCTTCCCTCAAAAGGTGGCCCTACGGTACAGGTTAGGCTCTGAGACCTACCTGGGACACTACAATCCTCTCCCACCTCACTTGGTCGGAAACCACCTAGACCACTCCCTTCAGGAGCACCCCCAAATGCCTCTTCAGACTCTCTGGTACTCACCCAAAAGTCTGCCTCCACTGTAAGTTCCCTGGGGTCAGAGAACTCACACTCCACCTGGTGTTGGCGTAGCTCTGGAAAATAAGGACCAGACATATGCTCTCCAGCAATTACATCACTCTGCCCTTCACATGTATTAACCACAGTACCCTTCACCCAACCACCTAGTAACTCAGCCTTGGAAAAGCACTCTACATCACCCTCTTGAGACTGGTGAGACAGTTTCTGTCTGTCCCTGACACTCAACCCAAACTCTTCTGGGATGTCTCTACACTCTATATCCAGGACGTCCACCAGGGGGGAACCCTTTTCTCTGTCACTCTCTGCTAGAGTCAGTAAAGTGTCCCTCCCCCCAGTAGGAATATGACTCCCTGTGCCAGTTCCCCAATCCTTCTCAGGGACCCTGTGCATAACGGGAACTACCTCATACCCTTGAACTGCCTGGGGTGTGTCAACTCCCTTCTTCAAGTTGGGCACCACATCTCTGGGCTTGTGCCCTTCTTCAGCAGTACTAGATGCAAGATTTTTGCTGCCACCATCTGAACTGGACTCAGCCCTTCCGGCCTCCAGTTTCAGCTCTTTACAGCTCAGCTCTTGAGCTGCAATCTTTTCTTCTTCCAGGGCTAAAAGTCTTTTTGTCTCAACCTCTGCAAGATACTCCTCTAATTGTTGCTCCTGTCGCCTTTGACTTCGGAGCCATTCATCTATTTCTGGGTCACTGTCCAACTCTGAGTAGCCTTCCTCCTCATCTGAGTAGTCTTCCTCCTCATCTGAGGGGTACTTAGTCATTTGGTTTCTTGCTGCCTCTCTCTCTGCCCATCTTTCCTCCCCCCAGACTATGTAGTGATGGAGCATCTCCGCTTTAGTAGATCTCCTTGCTACAGGAAGGCCCCATTGTCTGCAAAGCTTCCTTAGGTCAGCCTTAGTGAGGTGGTCAGTACGAACAAAGAATGAGTAGGTAAGCAATCCCATTTTGATAAGATCTTATCAGCAAAAACCAAAATCCAAAGTCCAAAATATCAATAGTATATCCAGGAGGACATCAGAGAACCAAGAGCCAAAAAAAGATGAAAAATCAAGTTGACCTTCCACTGTGGGTAGGTAGTGAAATACTTAGCTACTGTATGTCACTGCACAAACACAAGTCCTATCCCACCGCTGCCACCAATGTTAGAAATGGGGTTTTTGGTTGGCAGTTAGGTTGCCCTCTGTCCAAGCAAGAACCCTCACTCTAGTCAGGGTAAGTCACACACAATCCCAAATCAGCCTGTGCTCACCCTCCGGTAGCTTGGCACGAGCAGTCAGGCTTAACTTAGAAGGCAATGTGTAAAGCATTTGTGCAATAAATCATACAACACCATAGCATAACACCACAAAAATACACCACACAGTATTTAGAAAAATATATAATACTTATCTGGGTAATTGTAGGTCAAAACGATCAAAGTTGCAATACGAATTTGTGAAGATATCACTGAAAAGTGATATTAAGTGTCTTTGAGTCTTTAAAAAGCAATAAAGTGTCTTTCAAGCACAGAGTACCTGGTTTCTGGTGGGAAATCTCCTCAGAGGGCCACAGGAGAAGAGATGCGTAGAAAAAGGGGTGTGTGCGTCGATTTCTTCTCAGCACACACAGACTTGCGTCGTTCTTTTCCACGCGGGGAAGTCGGGCGTCGTTTTCCGGCGCGCAGACAGTCTCTTTTTGTGGATCGCGGGGATTACCAGATGTCCCGGGTCTGTGCGTGGATTCTCCTGCTTATTTTCCGGCTGCGCGTCGTTCTGCGGGGCTGCGCGTCGAAGTTTCGATCTCACGGTAGGCGTCGCGTCGATTTCTCCTTGGAAGTCGGGCGGCGTTGTCCTTGCGAGGCCGTGCGTCGAAATTCTGGTCTCACGGCAGGCGTCGCGTCGATTTCTCCTTGGAAGTCGGGCGGCGTTGTCCTTGCGAGGCCGTGCGTCAAAGTTTCGCACTCACGGTAGGCGTCGCGTCGATTTCTCCTTGGAAGTCGGGCGGCTTTGTCCTTGCGAGGTTGTGCGTCGAAGTCTCGATCGTCCCGAGGGCGTCGCGTTGATCAGCGTCGGTGTGCGGCGTTTTTCTCGCTGCGAAACAAGCTGTGCGTCGAAATTTTCGGCGCACGGAGCGTCCACGTGAAAGGAAGAAGTCTTTTTGGTCCTGAGACTTCAAGGAACAGGAGGCAAGCTCTATCCAAGCCCTTGGAGAGCACTTTCACAGCCAGACAAGAGTTCAGCAAGGCAGCAGGGCAACAGCAAGACAGCAGTCCTTTGGAGAAAGCAGACAGGTGAGTCCTTTGAGCAGCCAGGCAGTTCTTCTTGGCAGGATGTAGTTTCTGGTTCAGGTTTCTTCTCCAGCAAGTGTCTGATGAGGTAGGGCAGAGGCCCTGTTTTATACTAAGTTGTGCCTTTGAAGTGGGGGTGATTTCAAAGAGTCTCTAAGAAATGCACCAAGTTCCCTTTCAGCTCAATCCTGTCTGCCAGAGTCCCAGTAGGGGGTGTGGCAGTCCTTTGTGTGAGGGCAGGCCCTCCACCCTCCCAGCCCAAGAAGACCCATTCAAAATGCAGATGTATGCAAGTGAGGCTGAGTACCCTGTGTTTGGGGTGTGTCTGAGTGAATGCACAAGGAGCTGTCAACTAAACCTAGCCAGACGTGGATTGAAGGGCACAACAAGTTTTTAGTGCAAAGAAATGCTCACTTTCTAAAAGTGGCATTTCTAGAATAGTAATATTAAATCCGACTTCACCAGTCAGCAGGATTTTAGATTACCATTCTGGCCATACTAAATATGACCTTCCTGCTCCTTTCAGATCAGCAGCTGCCACTTCAACAGTGTATGAGGGCAGCCCCAATGTTAGCCTATGAAGGGAGCAGGCCTCACAGTAGTGTAAAAACGAATTTAGGAGTTTTACACTACCAGGACATATAACTACACAGGTACATGTCCTGCCTTTTACCTACACAGCACCCTGCTCTAGGGGTTACCTAGGGCACACATTAGGGATGACTTATATGTAGAAAAAGGGGAGTTCTAGGCTTGGCAAGTACTTTTAAATGCCAAGTCGAAGTGGCAGTGAAACTGCACACACAGGCCTTGCAATGGCAGGCCTGAGACAAGGTTAAGGGGCTACTGAGGTGGGTGGCACAACCAGTGCTGCAGGCCCACTAGTAGCATTTAATCTACATGCCCTAGGCACATGTAGTGCACTCTAATAGGGACTTACAGGTAAATTAAATAGTCAATCATGGATAAACCAATCAATAGTACAATTTACACAGAGAGCATATGCACTTTAGCACTGGTTAGCAGTGGTAAAGTGCTCAGAGGTCAAAAGCCAACAACAACAGGTCAGAAAAAATAGGAGGAAGGAGGCAAAAAGTTTGGGGATGTCCCTGTCAAAAAGCCAGGTCCAACAAGTACCAACACTGTTTAATGCTACTCTGATGGATGTGTTTAGGTGCTGTGGTTTGTATGCTGTCTAGTGTCCGGCACTCTGACAGGTGTGTTCCTGCAGTCCTGCCCCCCATAGGCACAGAAATGGTGTGGGGCAGGTGTTGGCGGTACAAATAGGCCCATGGACTAGTTGGTACTTTGGCTGGCCATGGTCTCCCATGTGTGTAGTCCACACAGTTCATCAGGTCCGTGTTTCATGTGGGAAATTAGTTGTATTCTGCGGTAGTGGCCACTAGTCAGGGGCATAGTCATGACTATTGTTGTAGATGCTGTGTGTAGGTGTGTAAGCTGGGTGTGGTTGTGTGTGCACCAAGTATGTACTTTCATACAGGTATTTACAGATTTCTCTCATGTTTTGTCTCCCCACTCCTCTGCTCTTGAGTTCTTTGTGTACATCAGCATCATCTGGTGAGGGAGCAGTGGCACCGGCGAGTGGGGATGCAGCGGCCCACAGTTCCAAGGAGGCAGAGTTGGTGGAGCCCAGGGGGACCAGTGGGTTGGAGGGAGAGGGGAGTACCACGCGGGAAGCAAATACCACTGGCGGTAGTGACTCCGATGCCTCCTCCGATGACAGCTCCCTGGTGGTGGCTGACCCTAAAGGACCCAACCATTCCTTGTCATCTTCCGCCACCCACCATGCCATCTTCGCCCTCCCAGTTGCTCCCCACCCAGTTGCCTGTGCCCGCTCACCCAGAAAGGTGGGCGTCTCCTTCGCCCTAGGCACCGCATCCCCTGCCCCAGTCAGCCCTGCTGCCCTCACGGTGGAGGTTATTGATCTCCTGAGGACCATCTCTGTAGGGCAGACAACCATTGTGAATGTACCATCCCAGATGCAGCAATGCAATGCATACCTGGAGGGCATTCACGGTGCCATGTCTTGCCTACAGAGATCTTTTCAGGCTCTGGCCTTCTCTTTGGCGGCAGCCATTGTCCCTGGTCTTTCCGTCCCCCCTCCCAGCACCTCTACCCCTTCCAGCACCCCACTCCCTTCACCCATCCCAAGCACACACATCAACACACAAGAAGCACACAGAGAAACACGAGCACCACACTACCCACCACAGGCATACACACACACCCAACATACAAAAGCACACATAACAACATCCACTTCCCCCAGCGCGTCCACCTCTCCCGCCTCCCTGTTTGTCACCTCAACATGCACACTCAAAAGCACTGCACCCTCAGTCACTACTGCTAGCCCCATTCTTACAGTCACCACAACATCTGACATCCAGTCATGCACCCCAGACACCACCCCTGCACTCACCACAACTACACTGACTGACACATGCAGCACACTCACCAGACCTGCAGATACCCAGACAACATCCACTTACACGGGCAGCCTGTCTTGTCCCACTGCCTCCAACCCCCCTCCTCCCAAGACACTCAAACATTCACAGACACCCATTCAACGCATATCAGTATACGGTACAGGCACCTACATCGACGTCCAGCACACCTTCACCTGGTACAAGCACTCCCTCTACCTCCACTCCCACACCTTCCTCCATATCCACCCAAACTGCCCCTAAGAAACTTTTCCTCTCCCGTGTTGACCTTTTTGAACCCACTGGCCCACCCTGTCTCATCCTTAAACATGCCCATCTCCTTGCCCTGTCCATTCCTTCCTCGTCCAAGTCCCCCCCAGTCTGCCCTTCCCATTCCCGTGCCCCGTCACCAGAGAGGAAGACGTCCTGTGTTGCCTCAGGTCCCTCTGCCACCCCCCCAGGTCCAAGCCCACTCCCCAACCTTCCAAGGGCAAGCCCAAACTCCCTCCACCTCCCAAACGTAAGCCCAAGCCCTCCCCTTCCAGGCGTATGTGCCCACCACCATATGCCCCTGTTTCCTGGGGTGCCTGGCTGCCCCATTGATGTCCCTTTACAGAGGAGTACCCTGTACACATGTGTGAGTGAAGTCTGGCACTTTTGGGCCCTTCAAGGTATTCTACATGGACTGGCCATTGGCCTCATTTGGACATTACCATTTTGATGTTCGATTAAAGCTTGTGTACCCAGTGGTGCTGTTGGCACAATTTGGAGACGTGGTTCATCATTTCATTGTGGGGGTGTGGTGTGCACATGTGTGTACTTTGGTGCATGTCTTTGTTGTCTTGTGTCGGGTAAGTACCTCTTATCCTGGTGTGTATGGCTTGAGATAGTGGGAGGGGTTGGGAGTGCGTTGCAGGGTGGGTGGGTGTGTAACTGTGCCCTTTCTTCCCATTTTTACTAGGTTGCGATGCTTACCGTTGTCGTCTTCATTGGCGGTCACGATCATGGAGGTCTGGAGCGGGACTGGCATTATTTGCAACTCTCTCTCCATGACTGCTTCGGTGTGTTCTGTGTGCCTCCGGTGAGTGTTTCCTTTTATTTGGTTTGTTTCCGCCCCAAAACTGACGGTGGACTTGTGCTTCATTATTTGTTGGGCGGGTGGAGCCACTCCGTCGGCCTGTGGGCGGCTTCTTCTGTCATCGTCGGCACTCCAATGATGGTGGTGTGTGGATGGACCAATACTTGATTCTCATGTGCTTCATTAATTGGTGGTCCGGACCACCAGCCTGTTGGCGGTAGTTAACGCCACCACCGGCGGAGCGGTGATTGCCGCCATGTTCAAAATGAGAGCCTAAGTGTTCGCAGGAGGGACCATCCTGCAGGATGGGAGGGGCTGAGCTAGGCGCAGCTTCACTTACATTTCAAAGGATTAGCCTCCGAACACACACAAAGAACTTTACCCTAACCTTTTATGACCCCCTACCCTGTGGAGTCTGGGCAGGGAGACAGGATATTCTGGAACCTTATGTGGGGGGGGGAAACTCCTTACTTTTCTTCCATTTCAAAGCTGGCACCAGGTATAAAAATAGGACCCTAAAACCCACTTGTGAATACAGTCCTGGACCTGTGAATACTAAAGTAAAAGGATTGTCCTGTTGCCAGAGGACTACCCAGTCACTTGAGGCCTGTCCTACTGTCTGAGAAAGAAGTCTGCACCTGCTCCTTTCATCCTAGACAGAGTGACTTCAAGGGTAACCTGGATGACTTCCTGTTCTAAGCTACTGGGAGACAGCAAGCTCCAGAGACCTCTCTGCAACTGTTCAGCTGACTTGCTGCAACTGGACTTGTCTGGACCTGTCAGTGAACCTACCTGAGCCCTGCGGACCTCTGCTAGCGTGAGTCCCTGATCCCCAAGAGGCACCTCCCCAGGCATTGGGCCCATGAACAAGAAAAAGAATAAATCCTGAAGTTTTTGGTGCTCCATGAATGGGCTCATTTGCACTGAGATCTCTTAACCCATGACAACTGCCAACACAATGCTCCAGTGGACCCACCTCTTTGTGCTACTGTAATGACCAGCAACGCTAGATATGCACTTTGCGCTACAGAATCGACAGCCCATGGTGACCACCAACATAAAGCTTCAGCAACGACTGTCAGTGACATCCAGTAGGATCTTTGCTCTACAGTGATGACTGTCCATGATGCCTGGCTTGCTCTGCATGCTACAGCAATAACTATTTGCAATACTCTCCCTGCTCCTTGCAGCCTACTTCACAGTGAACTGGACTCTTCTTGCAAGACTTTCAGTTGGACTAACCTGGTCTCTGAATGCAACCTGCACTCCATTGTGGTCGGCCTGAACATGTGGCTTTCCCTGGTCTACACAACCAGATAACCACAAGTGGCTCCTTTTGCTTTTAGGCACTATGGCCCATATTTATACTTTTTTAGTGCCACATTTGTGCCACTTTTTGATGCAAAAACTCCACAAACTTACAAAATACAATTGTATTTTGTAAGTTTGCGCTGTTTTTGCATTAAAAAGCGGCGCAAATGCGACGCTAAAAAAGTATAAATATGGGCCTATACTTCCCAAAATCCTTGCAACTACATATCTTTAGTTGGACTGATTTTTGTTGTTTATTAAAATATACTCTATTTTTTAAAATGTGTGTGGGTTTTTCTTGTGTTATGTTTTCACTTTATTACCGATTAAGATCTGTATAAATACTTCAAACATTGCCATTAAGTTAGGCCGACTGCTTTTGTGCCAAGCTACAAGGGGGTTAAAAACAGGCTAATTTAGTGACTTTTTGTGGCTCACACTGACAGGGATTGTGGTTGTTGCTTGAGGATGGTCTTACACTCCCTCAAAAACAAAAAAAAAACCTCATACTACTCAAAACCTAGTGCCTACAATTATGTATCATATTCTTCTTTGTTCTCTAACCCTAAATTTACCTTCGACCTACTACTGTGGAATCATGCTTTCCCTTGATGTCTACTATGTCCCAACTATATATAATGCATATTTCCAATTAGAGGTTCATGAGAGTGGCTTATACTTTCTATAATGGTTTCCAGAATTTTGGTGGGGGGAAAGATGTCAGTTGTCTTCCTGTTGTACTTCATTCAGGCATATATGGCAAGGGAGTATCAAGGAAGTGAGTTTCAGAATTCCAGTCAAAGATAATGAACGTCTAAGAGTTCATATGTAATTCTTGAATAATGTTCAATTGCTGGATAAGAAATATATTTGGCACCATCAAGATGGTTTGGAAACAGTAACCAGGAAAAAAATAGCATTGCACTTGTTGGTAAATAGAGGCACATTATAGACATTCTCAGTGAAACATATGAGCTCTCTCAGCAACTCTAACAGAATAAGGTCTAAGGTAATGAAGTCAGCTTCTTTCAGTAGACATCCCCACCCAGCTTAATCTGTAAAACAATAATTGCGATCGAAGAGTTTCCTACGATGTTGCCACTCTGACGCCCTTTGTAAATGCTGGTGCAGCCCCTATAATTCTATCATTTTATCAGACATAGTTGCTACGTCATCCCAATGACTAAACGCAGCATTCCACCGGGCCCCCAAAAGACTTGTGCAACACTCTAAAATACAAATACATATCATTGAGTTGTGTTTTTTGTTTGAAATAATCAGTGTTCTATATATATGCTTTGGGTCGAGCTATCCTCAATCTACCACCCATTTTTATCATTCAGGAAACATTAGCACTGTCCAATCGATGTTGTTTTCTAGTCACAGTATAAGGATCCTACATTTCTTTCGTATATCAGCAAAATCTGTGTCAAATACTGCCCTTTCATTCATCAGCCTACCACCGCCACCCCCCCCCGCCCCACCACTATGTGACGATTTAAAATCTCCAACATAGCAGAGCAACGTTTGTTTTAATTTGTGTGTAAGGACACTACATCGGAGAATTGCGCTGTATTTGGTAGAATAGAAAGAAATATTTGCAGTTAACAGCACAATCCTGGAAGACAAATAATGATACAAACACAGCAGTTGCCAAGACTCGACACAATGACATGTAGTTGCAGTTGTGACTTGTGGCTGTTCGAGGCTCCGGGTCGTGGGTGTTTGTCTACTTAGAAAATAAAGTGGAAACTTTCTTCTACGTCTGGTGTTCGCTCGCATGTTTCCAACCTTACCACATATTGGCGACGAGCGGCGTTTTCTTCACATCCAATGACTCCGGTTGCAGATCTCACGCCACAATTGCAGAAATGCTTCGGAGCTACCTCGGATTGTTTTGACATTGTATGGCACCCTGCACCTAGCGGAGTTACAGGTAATTTAGATTTTGTTGTGCCGGGTGTGTTATGAGCTCTCTTCTACTTGAACACACCCCTACGTGTGTTCCCTGCACACGCTACTTTCAACCTATCAGATTGAACGTCAATGTCACAATCTTTCTTCAAGCCAATAAAATATAGGTAACGTCTTCTTGGTTTCTACAACAACTCACGTATTTCCGCCATCGTAAGATGCTCTCTATGCAGACAAGTATTCTCGCAAGTGTAAGCTCTCCATATACGGTAACTTTTAATTGAATTTGTGTTTCTTGGATCTAAAGCGCAAACTGTGCTAATACTAGTGCAATGCCCTGCCATAAACACGCTGTTATGTATTGTCTCCAACATTGAGGTGAGCCTCTTTGCTTCTATGTGCTTATTGACTTTATGCAGAAGAACTACGCATAATGCTTGAATGCCATCATTTCTTCAAACGTAGACAATGCGCAGATGAGAGCATTGAGGAATATGTGGCAGCACTAAGAATTCTAGCAGCTACTTGTGAATTTGGAGTTAATTCAGACATGTTCATTTGTGACCAATTTGTCTTTGCTTGCTTTTCAAAGAAAATCCAGGAGAGATTACCCAGCTGCAGAAATCCTACTTTATCTGAAACACTTGATTTGGCTAAAGAGTTTCAACAATCTATGATTTCCACTAAAGTCATCCATGAGGGCCAGTCGGTATACTTAAAGACCTCTTCTGATTCTGATACTGGCAAAGTTGTAAACACAAGCTATAATAAACCACCAGGGTTTGTAGCATTGACGTGACTGAGCACAAAGACAGTTGTAATGAGAAACTTAGTAATGTTGTTTTTACCATTGAATGCAACTCTGGTATGGGAGAATACAGCATCAAAGGCCCTTGGTGCGAGCTGTTGATTGGTAACATAAATCTCCAAGGTATGGCTGATCGTGGCTCACCAATCACTCTTTTGTTGTAAGTTACTTTTTATGATAATTGGAAACGAAATATAATGCTAATACAAACAGATGTAAACCCTAAAGCATTCAGAGAATTTGAAATTGAATGCTTGGGTACTTCAATTCCAGGATACTGGGGGTCATTCTGACCTCGGCGGTAAAAGGCACTTACCGCCGGTCAGAAGACCGCCATAACACTGCCGCTGCCGCGGGAAACCGCCACGGTCATTCTGACCCGCAACAGGCAAACCGCCAAAAACCCGATATCCACAAAAGTCCGCCACACCAACGGCCAGTGAAAAACTGGCGATGACCAAACCTCCACCGTCACGCCAACAGAAATACGTCCATTCCATTCCGACCCACGAATCCACGCGGCGGTCTTTCAACCACGGTATTCCATTGACGGTACACACCGCCGCGGTCAAAATACACACACAGCTCCAAAACATTGCCACATTGGTCATTTTGAAACATACACACCTGATACACATACTAACACCACTCCCACACACCCAACACAATATAAAACACACACCCACATCACCCACAAACCCCTACGGCCCAAAATTATTGACGAAGGCCAGAGAGAGAGCACAGAATAGACAATCCCACCACACAGAGGCACACAACACCATCACCCACACAGCATCCACGCACAAAACACCACACACCACCACAGGCACTGCACTCATCACCACAAACGCCACCCCACACCTCATCCACACCACCCCATGGCACCCCAATGACACCCCAGGTTTTCAGACGCTGAACTCAGGGTCATGGTGGAGGAAATAGTTCGGGTAGAGCCCCAGCTCTTCGGGGCACAGGTGCAGCACACCACCATTGCCAGGAAGATGGAGCTATGGCAAAGAATAGTGGACAGGGTCAACGCTGTGGGACAGCATCCACGAAATCGGGACGACATCAGGAAGCGGTGGAACGACCTACGGGGGAAGGTGCGTTCCATGGTATCAAGGCACAACATCACGGTGCAGAAGACTGGCAGCGGACCCCCACCTCAACCCCCAGAATTTACAACATGGGAGGAATAGGTCTTGGCGATCCTGCATCCTGAGGGCCTCGCAGGAGTAGGCGGAGGAATGGACTCTGGTAAGTCGAATCTCAACTACTTCATCCCCCCCACCCACCGGCATGCCAAATCATACCCCCGCCCTCCCCCCCATCCCCATCACACATCCTCCTTGCTAATGTCTCACCATCACAACCCACCCATCCCAACACCAAGCCCTGCATGCGACCACAAACCATGGACACCCATCACCTAAGCATGCCCACTGCACATACCCATCCCCCCAAACCACCGTCACAACAGCCCCCACAAGGGAATGCCAGCACTGGGGTACAAGGGCACCCACCCATTGCACGCTATGGCACACACAGAAGCAATAACCATACTCTTATACCCCTGCAGGACCCGAATGCCACGACACCGCCCAGGAGGGTCCAGAAATGTCCATTCCACCCCCAGAACAGGCCCACAGTGATGACAGCAGCTCTGTCTCCCTGGACCCAGATGACCAGCCCGGCCCATCGGGGACCTCGGGACAGTCGGTTCCCCTCAGACAGCCACAGGCCACAGCAGACCTACCCCCCTCTGGGAACACAAGCACAGCACCCACCCAGCGGGCCCATGCCTCTGTCTCCAGGACACGTCAATCAGCGGTGTGTCCACCACTACAGGTCACCCAGGTTAACCCACCACCCCAACAACAACAGGGACCTGGGGGCAGTGGTAGTGGGCACACGGTCCAGGGGACAGAGGCCCAGGGAAACAGGGGAACTGGGAGGGCTGCTGTGCGACAGGGGGGGGACCTGGGAACCCACTCTCCACAAGGCCCTCTCCCCCATCATGGGAGCATACCACCGTTCCCAGGAGACGATGGCGACGGTCCTGGCCAGGTTCCAGGAGATCCAGGTACTGCAGGAGGAACAGTTTATGGGGTTCAGGGAAGAACTCAGAATCATCAGTTCCGCAATGGGCACCATCGTTGTGGCTCTCAATCAGATTGTCAGCTATGTACTGATCCAGTGTCATACACACTCACCTATGAGCCAACCTCTGTCCCCTTGTAGTTGTTCCATCATGTGCGGCACACTGCTGTTCCTCAGGACAAAGGAATCATGAACTGATCCTGGAAACCTGGCATTGACATGTGAAATGTACTGGTCAGAATTACACACCAATTGTATGTTCATTGATTGGAAGTTCTTTCTGTTCCTGTACACCTGTTCATTCACTCTTGGGGGGATGAGAGCAACGTGGGATCCATCAATAGCACCTATCACATGGGGTATGTTAGCAAAGGCATAAAATCCAGACTTGATCGCAGGGAGTTCAGCCCTTTGGGGAAACTGGACATATGTCTGCATGTGTTGTACAAATGCATCCAGGAATTTGGAAAGGATAAGGCTAAACATTGGCTCTGAGAACCCTGCACCCATGCCCACTGTCACCTGAAATGAGCCCGTAGCCCAAAAATGCAGTACAGATAGCACTTGCACTTCAGTAGGGATGGCATGCTGATTACGATTAGCCGGTCTCAGTACAGGATCCAGTAAAGCACAGAGGTCTTGGACTGTTGACCGATTGAGACTGTAGGTGACAATGATGTTACGTTCCTCCATGGTATCCAAATCAATAAGAGGTCTGTACATAGATGGCGCCCTCCCTCGCCACATGGGTCTGTACCAATGGGGAGGAAAGAACACATATGAGGGACACACATACACATGCAAATCATGTATTGACTGAATAACTGGTGTGCAATACGTAGGTTACACACACAAGCGATGTATGATGCACGTTAGGCACATGTGTGCAGAGATACCTCTGGTCTAATGGCATGGCAGTGTGGATACATTACATGATATGGGTAAATGTGAGGAGCAGACACTCATGTGGGCAGGTGACTAAGAATTGGGATTTGTTGGCCCTAAATGGGGCCCCTGACTAGGAAATATGTGTGTGGTGCTAGCAAAATGGCAGCCTCCTGCCATCCAGATATGAAGGAGTGGAAGTGACATCATTCCACTGGCAGTAGTTGTCATGGAGGAAGGCATTGCTCACCACCGTGCACCCATTCATTGATTTACATGGTTGTCAAAGGGGAAACTGGGCCTATCATAATCGCCGCCGCCGGTGACAGTGCACACCACCGTGAAGCGTACGCCATGTCGTCACCTCAATTTCACTTGATTCCCGATTCCTGTGCATGCAAGTACTCCACCAAGTGTGCTGCTGTATCCTGACTCTGGTTACTCCAATGGCACAAGTCACAAGGGAACGGGCCCCGGCCTTCACCATGGAGGAGCTCGAGAAGCTGGTGGACGGAGTCCTACTCCTGTATGTCAAGTTATATGGGCGACCAGAGGAGCAGGTGAGTTGGCGTTTGTCTTGCATGGATGTGTGTGATGGTGGTGGATGCCTCTATGCATGTGTGCTCAATTTGTAACTGTACGGGCATAGATTGTGTGGCATGTACTGTTAGTGAGTTGTTAAAATGATCCTTTGGAGTTTCTGTCCCATAGTGGACTACATGTCAGCTGTATCAGATGAGCATATCCTGACGTCTGTTTTTCTATTTTGTGTGTCCCATACAGGTCAGCGCCCATCAGAAGAGGGGACTCTGGCAAGCCATCGCCAAGGAGGTGTGGACCCTGGGGTCTACAACCGGTGGAGCACCCACTTTAGGAAGCAGTGGGAGGACCTGCGGCGCTGGGCTAGGAAGACCTGCGAGGCCCAGCTGGGGAAGGCCTCCCAACGTGGAAGGGGTGCCCGTCGGACCCTAACCCCCCTAATGGCCGGCATTCTGGCAGTGGCATATCTGGATTTGGATGGGCGCTTGAAGGCAGCACTGCAGCCGCAAGGGGTTGAGTACCAACACTGTTAAATGCTACTCTGATGGATGTGTTTAGGTGCTGTGGTTTGTATGCTGTCTAGTGTCCGGCACTCTGACAGGTGTGTTCCTGCAGTCCTGCCCCCCATAGGCACAGAAATGGTGTGGGGCAGGTGTTGGCGGTACAAATAGGCCCATGGACTAGTTGGTGCTTTGGCTGGCCATGGTCCCCCATGTGTGTAGTCCACACAGTTCATCAGGTCCGTGTTTCATGTGGGAAATTAGTTGTATTCTGCGGTAGTGGCCACTAGTCAGGGGCATAGTCATGACTATTGTTGTAGATGCTGTGTGTAGGTGTGTAAGCTGGGTGTGGTTGTGTGTGCACCAAGTATGTACTTTCATACAGGTATTTACAGATTTCTCTCATGTTTTGTCTCCCCACCCCTCTGCTCTTGAGTTCTTTGTGTACATCAGCATCATCTGGTGAGGGAGCAGTGGCACCGGCGAGTGGGGATGCAGCGGCCCACAGTTCCAAGGAGGCAGAGTTGGTGGAGCCCAGGGGGACCAGTGGGTTGGAGGGAGAGGGGAGTTCCACGCGGGAAGCAAATACCACTGGCGGTAGTGACTCCGATGCCTCCTCCGATGACAGCTCCCTGGTGGTGGCTGACCCTAAAGGACCCAACCATTCTTTGTCATCTTCCGCCACCCACCATGCCATCTTCGCCCTCCCAGTTGCTCCCCACCCAGTTGCCTGTGCCCGCTCACCCAGAAAGGTGGGCGTCTCCTTCGCCCTAGGCACCGCATCCCCTGCCCCAGTCAGCCCTGCTGCCCTCACGGTGGAGGTTATTGATCTCCTGAGGACCATCTCTGTAGGGCAGACAACCATTGTGAATGTACCATCCCAGATGCAGCAATGCAATGCATACCTGGAGGGCATTCACAGTGCCATGTCTGGCCTACAGAGATCTTTTCAGGCTCTGGCCTTCTCTTTGGCGGCAGCCATTGTCCCTGGTCTTTCCGTCCCCCCTCCCAGCACCTCTACCCCTTCCAGCACCCCACTCCCTTCACCCATCCCAAGCACACACATCAACACACAAGAAGCACACAGAGAAACACGAGCACCACACTACCCACCACAGGCATACACACACACCCAACATACAAAAGCACACATAACAACATCCACTTCCCCCAGCGCGTCCACCTCTCCCGCCTCCCTGTCTGTCACCTCAACATGCACACTCAAAAGCACTGCACCCTCAGTCACTACTGCTAGCCCCATTCTTACAGTCACCACAACATCTGACATCCAGTCATGCACCCCAGACACCACCCCTGCACTCACCACAACTACACTGACTGACACATGCAGCACACTCACCAGACCTGCAGATACCCAGACAACATCCACTTACACGGGCAGCCTGTCTTGTCCCACTGCCTCCAACCCCCCTCCTCCCAAGACACTCAAACATTCACAGACACCCATTCAACGCATATCAGTATACGGTACAGGCACCTACATCCACGTCCAGCACACCTTCACCTGGTACAAGCACTCCCTCTACCTCCACTCCCACACCTTCCTCCATATCCACCCAAACTGCCCCTAAGAAACTTTTCCTCTCCCGTGTTGACCTTTTTGAACCCACTGGCCCACCCTGTCTCATCCTTAAACATGCCCATCTCCTTGCCCTGTCCATTCCTTCCTCGTCCAAGTCCCCCCCAGTCTGCCCTTCCCATTCCCGTGCCCCGTCACCAGAGAGGAAGACGTCCTGTGTTGCCTCAGGTCCCTCTGCCACCCCCCCAGGTCCAAGCCCACTCCCCAACCTTCCAAGGGCAAGCCCAAACTCCCTCCACCTCCCAAACGTAAGCCCAAGCCCTCCCCTTCCAGGCGTATGTGCCCACCACCATATGCCCTTGTTTCCTGGGGTGCCTGGCTGCCCCATTGATGTCCCTTTACAGAGGAGTACCCTGTACACATGTGTGAGTGAAGTCTGGCACTTTTGGGCCCTTCAAGGTATTCTACATGGACTGGCCATTGGCCTCATTTGGACATTACCATTTTGATGTTCGATTAAAGCTTGTGTACCCAGTGGTGCTGTTGGCACAATTTGGAGACGTGGTTCATCATTTCATTGTGGGGGTGTGGTGTGCACATGTGTGTACTTTGGTGCATGTCTTTGTTGTCTTGTGTCGGGTAAGTACCTCTTATCCTGGTGTGTATGGCTTGAGATAGTGGGAGGGGTTGGGAGTGCGTTGCAGGGTGGGTGGATGTGTAACTGTGCCCTTTCTTCCCATTTTTACTAGGTTGCGATGCTTACCGTTGTCTTCTTCATTGGCGGTCACGATCATGGAGGTCTGGAGCGGGACTGGCATTATTTGCAACTCTCTCTCCATGACTGCTTCGCTGTGTTCTGTGTGCCTCCGGTGAGTGTTTCCTTTTATTTGGTTTGTTTCCGCCCCAAAACTGACGGTGGACTTGTGCTTCATTATTTGTTGGGCGGGTGGAGCCACTCCGTCGGCCTGTGGGCGGCTTCTTCTGTCATCGTCGGCACTCCAATGATGGTGGTGTGTGGATGGACCAATACTTGATTCTCATGTGCTTCATTAATTGGTGGTCCGGACCACCAGCCTGTTGGCGGTAGTTAACGCCACCACCGGCGGAGCGGTGATTGCCGCCATGTTCAAAATGAGGGCCTAAGTGTTCGCAGGAGGGACCCTCCTGCAGGATGGGAGGGGCTGAGCTAGGCGCAGCTTCACTTACATTTCAAAGGATTAGCCTCCGAACACACACAAAGAACTTTACCCTAACCTTTTATGACCCCCTACCCTGTGGAGTCTGGGCAGGGAGACAGGATATTCTGGAACCTTATGTGGGGGGGGGAAACTCCTTACTTTTCTTCCATTTCAAAGCTGGCACCAGGTATAAAAATAGGACCCTAAAACCCACTTGTGAATACAGTCCTGGACCTGTGAATACTAAAGTAAAAGGATTGTCCTGTTGCCAGAGGACTACCCAGTCACTTGAGGCCTGTCCTACTGTCTGAGAAAGAAGTCTGCACCTGCTCCTTTCATCCTAGACAGAGTGACTTCAAGGGTAACCTGGATGACTTCCTGTTCTAAGCTACTGGGAGACAGCAAGCTCCAGAGACCTCTCTGCAACTGTTCAGCTGACTTGCTGCAACTGGACTTGTCTGGACCTGTCAGTGAACCTACCTGAGCCCTGCGGACCTCTGCTAGCGTGAGTCCCTGATCCCCAAGAGGCACCTCCCCAGGCATTGGGCCCATGAACAAGAAAAAGAATAAATCCTGAAGTTTTTGGTGCTCCATGAATGGGCTCATTTGCAATGAGATCTCTTAACCCATGACAACTGCCAACACAATGCTCCAGTGGACCCACCTCTTTGTGCTACAGTAATGACCAGCAACGCTAGATATGCACTTTGCGCTACAGAATCGACAGCCCATGGTGACCACCAACATAAAGCTTCAGCAACGACTGTCAGTGACATCCAGTAGGATCTTTGCTCTACAGTGATGACTGTCCATGATGCCTGGCTTGCTCTGCATGCTACAGCAATAACTATTTGCAATACTCTCCCTGCTCCTTGCAGCCTACTTCACAGTGAACTGGACTCTTCTTGCAAGACTTTCAGTTGGACTAACCTGGTCTCTGAATGCAACCTGCACTCCATTGTGGTCGGCCTGAACATGTGGCTTTCCCTGGTCTACACAACCAGATAACCACAAGTGGCTCCTTTTGCTTTTAGGCACTATGGCCCATATTTATACTTTTTTAGCGCCACATTTGTGCCACTTTTTGATGCAAAAACTCCACAAAATTACAAAATACAATTGTATTTTGTAAGTTTGCGCTGTTTTTGCGTTAAAAAGCGGCGCAAATGCGACGCTAAAAAAGTATAAATATGGGCCTATACTTCCCAAAATCCTTGCAACTACATATCTTTAGTTGGACTGATTTTTGTTGTTTATTAAAATATACTCTATTTTTTAAAATGTGTGTGGGTTTTTCTTGTGTTATGTTTTCACTTTATTACCGATTAAGATCTGTATAAATACTTCAAACATTGCCATTAAGTTAGGCCGACTGCTTTTGTGCCAAGCTACAAGGGGGTTAAAAACAGGCTAATTTAGTGACTTTTTGTGGCTCACACTGACAGGGATTGTGGTTGTTGCTTGAGGATGGTCTTACACTCCCTCAAAAACAAAAAAAAACCTCATACTACTCAAAACCTAGTGCCTACAATTATGTATCATATTCTTCTTTGTTCTCTAACCCTAAATTTACCTTCGACCTACTACTGTGGAATCATGCTTTCCCTTGATGTCTACTATGTCCCAACTATATATAATGCATATTTCCAATTAGAGGTTCATGAGAATGGCTTATACTTTCTATAATGGTTTCCAGAATTTTGGTGGGGGGAAAGATGTCAGTTGTCTTCCTGTTGTACTTCATTCAGGCATATATGGCAAGGGAGTATCAAGGAAGTGAGTTTCAGAATTCCAGTCAAAGATAATGAACGTCTAAGAGTTCATATGTAATTCTTGAATAATGTTCAATTGCTGGATAAGAAATATATTTGGCACCATCAAGATGGTTTGGAAACAGTAACCAGGAAAAAAATAGCATTGCACTTGTTGGTAAATAGAGGCACATTATAGACATTCTCAGTGAAACATATGAGCTCTCTCAGCAACTCTAACAGAATAAGGTCTAAGGTAATGAAGTCAGCTTCTTTCAGTAGACATCCCCACCCAGCTTAATCTGTAAAACAATAATTGCGATCGAAGAGTTTCCTACGATGTTGCCACTCTGACGCCCTTTGTAAATGCTGGTGCAGCCCCTATAATTCTATCATTTTATCAGACATAGTTGCTACGTCATCCCAATGACTAAACGCAGCATTCCACCGGGCCCCCAAAAGACTTGTGCAACACTCTAAAATACAAATACATATCATTGAGTTGTGTTTTTTGTTTGAAATAATCAGTGTTCTATATATATGCTTTGGGTCGAGCTATCCTCAATCTACCACCCATTTTTATCATTCAGGAAACATTAGCACTGTCCAATCGATGTTGTTTTCTAGTCACAGTATAAGGATCCTACATTTCTTTCGTATATCAGCAAAATCTGTGTCAAATACTGCCCTTTCATTCATCAGCCTACCACCGCCACCCCCCCCCCCCCCCGCCCCACCACTATGTGACGATTTAAAATCTCCAACATAGCAGAGCAACGTTTGTTTTAATTTGTGTGTAAGGACACTACATCGGAGAATTGCGCTGTATTTGGTAGAATAGAAAGAAATATTTGCAGTTAACAGCACAATCCTGGAAGACAAATAATGATACAAACACAGCAGTTGCCAAGACTCGACACAATGACATGTAGTTGCAGTTGTGACTTGTGGCTGTTCGAGGCTCCGGGTCGTGGGTGTTTGTCTACTTAGAAAATAAAGTGGAAACTTTCTTCTACGTCTGGTGTTCGCTCGCATGTTTCCAACCTTACCACATATTGGTAATTTAGATTTTGTTGTGCCGGGTGTGTTATGAGCTCTCTTCTACTTGAACACACCCCTACGTGTGTTCCCTGCACACGCTACTTTCAACCTATCAGATTGAACGTCAATGTCACAATCTTTCTTCAAGCCAATAAAATATAGGTAACGTCTTCTTGGTTTCTACAACAACTCACGTATTTCCGCCATCGTAAGATGCTCTCTATGCAGACAAGTATTCTCGCAAGTGTAAGCTCTCCATATACGGTAACTTTTAATTGAATTTGTGTTTCTTGGATCTAAAGCGCAAACTGTGCTAATACTAGTGCAATGCCCTGCCATAAACACGCTGTTATGTATTGTCTCCAACATTGAGGTGAGCCTCTTTGCTTCTATGTGCTTATTGACTTTATGCAGAAGAACTACGCATAATGCTTGAATGCCATCATTTCTTCAAACGTAGACAATGCGCAGATGAGAGCATTGAGGAATATGTGGCAGCACTAAGAATTCTAGCAGCTACTTGTGAATTTGGAGTTAATTCAGACATGTTCATTTGTGACCAATTTGTCTTTGCTTGCTTTTCAAAGAAAATCCAGGAGAGATTACCCAGCTGCAGAAATCCTACTTTATCTGAAACACTTGATTTGGCTAAAGAGTTTCAACAATCTATGATTTCCACTAAAGTCATCCATGAGGGCCAGTCGGTATACTTAAAGACCTCTTCTGATTCTGATACTGGCAAAGTTGTAAACACAAGCTATAATAAACCACCAGGGTTTGTAGCATTGACGTGACTGAGCACAAAGACAGTTGTAATGAGAAACTTAGTAATGTTGTTTTTACCATTGAATGCAACTCTGGTATGGGAGAATACAGCATCAAAGGCCCTTGGTGCGAGCTGTTGATTGGTAACATAAATCTCCAAGGTATGGCTGATCGTGGCTCACCAATCACTCTTTTGTTGTAAGTTACTTTTTATGATAATTGGAAACGAAATATAATGCTAATACAAACAGATGTAAACCCTAAAGCATTCAGAGAATTTGAAATTGAATGCTTGGGTACTTCAACTCCAGGATACTGGGGGTCATTCTGACCTCGGCGGTAAAAGTCACTTACCGCCGGTCAGAAGACCGCCATAACACTGCCGCTGCCGCGGGAAACCGCCACGGTCATTCTGACCCGCAACAGGCAAACCGCCAAAAACCCGACATCCACACCAACGGCCAGTGAAAAACTGGCGATGACCAAACCTCCACCGTCACGCCAACAGAAATACGCCCATTCCATTCCGACCCACGAATCCACGCGGCGGTCTTTCAACCACGGTATTCCATTGGCGGTACACACCGCCGCGGTCAAAATACACACACAGCTCCAAAACATTGCCACATTGGTCATTTTGAAACATACACACCTGATACACATACTAACACCACTCCCACACACCCAACACAATATAAAACACACACCCACATCACCCACAAACCCCTACGACCCAAAATTATTGACGAAGGCCAGAGAGAGAGCACAGAATAGACAATCCCACCACACAGAGGCACACAACACCATCACCCACACAGCATCCACGCACAAAACACCACACCACACGCACTGCACTCATCACCACAAACGGCACCACACACCTCATCCACACCACCCCATGGCACCCCAAAGACACCCCAGGTTTTCAGACGCTGAACTCAGGGTCATGGTGGAGGAAATAGTTCGGGTAGAGCCCCAGCTCTTCGGGGCACAGGTGCAGCACACCACCATTGCCAGGAAGATGGAGCTATGGCAAAGAATAGTGGACAGGGTCAACGCTGTGGGACAGCATCCACGAAATCGGGAAGACATCAGGAACCGGTGGAACGACCTACGGGGGAAGGTGCGTTCCATGGTATCAAGGCACAACATCGCGGTGCAGAAGACTGGCGGCGGACCCCCACCTCAACCCCCAGAATTTACAACATGGGAGGAATAGGTCTTGGCGATCCTGCATCCTGAGGGCCTCGCAGGAGTAGGCGGAGGAATGGACTCTGGTAAGTCGAATCTCAACTACTTCATCCCCCCCACCCACCGGCATGCCAAATCATACCCCCGCCCTCCCCCCCATCCCCATCACACATCCTCCTTGCTAATGTCTCACCATCACAACCCACCCATCCCAACACCAAGCCCTGCATGCGACCACAAACCATGGACACCCATCACCTAAGCATGCCCACTGCACATACCCATCCCCCCAAACCACCGTCACAACAGCCCCCACAAGGGAATGCCAGCACTGGGGTACAAGGGCACCCACCCATTGCACGCTATGGCACACACAGAAGCAATAACCATACTCTTATACCCCTGCAGGACCCGAACGCCACGACACCGCCCAGGAGGGTCCAGAAATGTCCATTCCACCCCCAGAACAGGCCCACAGTGATGACAGCAGCTCTGTCTCCCTGGACCCAGATGACCAGCCCGGCCCATCGGGGACCTCGGGACAGTCGGTTCCCCTCAGACAGCCACAGGCCACAGCAGACCTACCCCCCTCTGGGAACACAAGCACAGCACCCACCCAGCGGGCCCATGCCTCTGTCTCCAGGACACGTCAATCAGCGGTGTGTCCACCACTACAGGGCACCCAGGTTAACCCACCACCCCAACAACAACAGGGACCTGGGGGCAGTGGTAGTGGGCACACGGTCCAGGGGACAGAGGCCCAGGGAAACAGGGGAACTGGGAGGGCTGCTGTGCGACAGGGGGGGGACCTGGGAACCCACTCTCCACGAGGCCCTCTCCCCCATCATGGGAGCATACCACCGTTCCCAGGAGACGATGGCGACGGTCCTGGCCAGGTTCCAGGAGATCCAGGTACTGCAGGAGGAACAGTTTATGGGGTTCAGGGAAGAACTCAGAATCATCAGTTCCGCAATGGGCACCATCGTTGTGGCTCTCAATCAGATTGTCAGCACATTGCGGGACCATGTGGCACCACAAAGGGACCCTGTCACTAGCATGGACCAAGAGCAGGCTACCACCTCCGCCGGCGCTAGTGGACAGGAGGCCCCGACACAAGAACAGGCCACCAGAACCCCTCCCCCTGCAGAAGGAGAACCACCCCGCAAGCGGTGCCTGAGATCTAGGAAGAAGACAGAGTAGGATGCCAAGACCCCCGCCAGGAAAGGATACCCCCTGATTGTCATCCCACTGTCCCACATTGTCACCCTGTCCAACCTTAAACTGCCCCTGCTCCACCTTCCACAGGCATATGGACAATGCTCCTGTAAGACTGAAAATCTGGACTCTGCCATGGACATTCCTCCACCATCACCCATCACCGAATTGCAACCATTTCCCAAAATGTTACACTTTAATAAACACACTTATTGCACAAAAATAATCTGGAGTCTGCCTGTATTTTTGAACAAATGTATTACACAGAACCGTGCCAAAATGTCCAGTTACATTGTGATGACAACATACCACTGTCACACAGCTGTAGTCCATGGGGAAACAAAGCAGAGGTCACGGAGTGGGGCCCACATCTCTGAAATTGGAAGGGAAAGACACAACTCAGTGAACATACACTGGGTGAAAACTCAGACAGTAGAGAGGCAGGAGACTTTAAGTAAATGTAAATTCCGGTGTTGATTCTTACCTGTATGTTATTGAAAATACTGCTGTAGTACTCTGTCCCTGTTGTCTGTGTCGTCCTCTTCGTCTTCCTCCTCTTCACTCTCCGCAGGCTCCACAGCTGCCACAACACCACCATCTGGACCATCCTCCTGCAGGAAAGGCACCTGGCGGCGCAAAGCCAGGTTGTGAAGCATACAGCAGGCCACGATGATATGGCACACCTTCTTTGGTGAGTGCATTAGGGATCCACCGGTCATATGGAGGCACCTAAACCTGGCCTTCAGGAGGCCGAAGGTCCGCTCGATCACCCTCCTAGTACGCCCATGGGCCTCATTGTACCGTTCCTCTGCCCTTGTCCTGGGATTCCTCACTGGGGTCAGTAGCCATGACAGGTTAGGGTAACCAGAGTCACCAATTAGCCACACACGGTGTCTCTGAAGTAGTTCCATCAGGTAAGGGATGCTGCTATTTCGCATGATGTACGCATCATGCACTGACCCAGGGAACTTGGCATTTACATGGGAGATGTACTGGTCAGCCAAACAGACCACCTGGACATTCATGGAATGATAACTTTTTCTGTTCCTGTACACCTGTTCACTCGTGCTGGGGGGGCCCAAAGCAACATGTGTCCCATCAATTGCACCAATGATGTTGGGAATATGTCCAAGCGCATAGAAATCACCCTTCACCGTAGCCAAATCGCCCACCTCAGGGAAAACAATGTAGCTCCGCATGTATTTCAACAGGGCAGACAACACTCTGGACAACACCTTGGAAAACATAGGCTGTGACATCCCTGATGAAATGGCCACTGTAGTTTGGATTGACCCACTTGCCAAGAAATGGAGTACTGACAGAACCTGCACTAGAGGGGGAATCCCCATGGGTTGGCGGATGGGTGACATCAGGTCTGGCTCCTGTTGGGCACACAGTTCCTGTATAGTGGCTCTGTCAAGCCTGTATGTCAGTATGACATGTCTTTCTTCCATTGTCGACAGGTCCACCAGCGGTCTGTACACGGGAAGATTCCTCCATCTCCTCGCAAGTCCCAGCGGACGGTGCCTAGGAAGGACAACATGGAGCACAGAGTCAATGAACCCACAGGTACGTTCCCACAGCTTGCACAGTACACGATTCTCAATGCATTGAATGGCTTGTATGAGTGTTGATGCAAGGCCTAGGTATGTGTGATGCAGTAGATTTTAAGCCATGTGGGCCCTTGAAATGGCGGCTGCCTGACCTGTGAAGTGCGACAGTGTGAGGTGAGGTCAATGCACTGGCGTGGCACACCGTGCGGGTGGCGGTCGAAGACCGCGTCGCAAAGCCGCAATGGTTAACATTGAACCCTATGGGTCTCAGGAGCCATGCGATACGCACCGCCGCGGGCGTGACCGCCATTTTCTATCTGCTTAATCAATCGATACCTGATCATCCACAGGAGAGGACCTATACTGCAAGTGCTGCTGTGACCTCGGTCTGGAAGAGACAATGGCTGCTGCGACTGGGGAAAGGGCCCCTGCCTTCACTTCTGAAGAATTGGAGAAACTCGTGGATGGGGTCCACCCCCAGTATGCGCTACTCTACGGTCCTCTAGACCAACAGGTAAGTACACTGGGACCATGCTTTGTGGCCAATGCCTGGGTTGAGTGGGGTGAATGAACGATGGTGGGGAGGGGAGCGAATGAGGCATGCATCAAAAGACAGATGAGAGCATGTGCCACATGGCAAGGATGGGGGGCCACTCACATCGAGCATGCAGAAAATGATTGTTTATTTTTCTCCCCCTGTACATGTCACATAGGTCAGCGCCCATCAGAAAATCGACATTTGGCGTGCCATCGCCAAGGACGTCCGGACCCTGGGGGTCCACAACAGACGGGGCACCCACTGCCGCAAGAGGTGGGAGGACATCCGCCGCGGGAGCAGGAAGACCGCGGAGGCTCTGCTGGGGATGGCCTTCCAACGTAGGAGGGGTGGCACTCGTCAATTGACCCCCCTGATGTCCCGGATCCTGCCGGTGGCCTACCCCGATTTGGATGGGCGCGTGAGGACATCACAGCAGACACAAGGGGTGAGTACAAATACATTCTGCTGACTTTGCGCGCAGCGGAGGTGTCTGGGTGGGGGAGGAGGGCTGTGGCTAACCCTAGGCCAGGGCGATTTCCGTAGGCTAGGCCCCTCCGTTAGGCATGGCCCTGTGCCCCCACCCCCCACCTCTGTAGGTTGCCTAGTACAGCTAATCATGGCCCTGTGTCACCTATGTGTGGATTTGTCGTCCATAGGCATGTAGGCCATGTCCCACGGATTGAGTAGTGTACCCCAAGTGCGCGGCGTAGTGCAAGGGGCTTCTGTGTCTGTCCTCTCCGCCAACTGTGTCGCCAATGCATGCACTCAACATGTCTTTATTTCCCCCTCCCCCTTTTTTTGGTGGTCTTCCTGTTCATGTGTGCATTAGCATCATCAGGCGAAGGAGAAGTGGCATCGGAGCACGAGGGAGCTGCATCTCACATGGCCATGGAGGGCCATGCAACCGACTCGGAGTTCACCAGTGAGACGGAGGGCGAGGGGAGCTCCACAGCGGGGACACGTGGTCACACCAGCGACACAGACACGTCCTCAGAAAGGAGCTCCCTTGTGGTGGCGGCAACATCCGTGCCCACCGCAACAACAGGTACAGCTGCCACCCAGCGCACCAGCTCCGCCCTCCCAGCGGCCCCTCAGCCTTCGCCCTGTGCCCGCTCACCCAGGAAGGTGGGCATCTCCTTCGCCCCAGGCACCTCAGGCCCTGCCCCAGTTACCCCTGCTGCCCTCAGTGAGGAGGTCATTGACCTCCTGAGGACGCTCATTGTTGGGCAGTCTACCCTTTTGAATGCCATCCAGGGTGTAGAAAGGGAGGTGCACCGGAGTAATGCATACCTGGAGGGCATTCATTCGGGTCAGGCTGCCCATCAGCGATCGTTCAACGCTCTGGCCTCAGCACTGACGGCAGCCATTGTCCCTGTCTCCTGCCTCCCTCCTCCAACTTCCTCAACCCAGTCCCACTCCCCTGTACCTCTGCCTATCCCAGACACACCTACAGACCAGCGTGCACACACCTCGACACCCAAAGGAAGCTCATCCAGACATAAGCACCACACATCACACAAGCATTCACCCAAGCAACATCCACATGCAGACACAGCAACACCCACTGCCTCCACTGTGTCCCCCTCCTCCTCGTCTCCCTCCTCCCTCCTTGTGACGTCTCCACTCACACTTGCATGCACAACATCATCAGCCACTACGTCCATCACCAGCACACCCACCAGAACACTCCGCACACGTGCAGTCACCACCCCCACTACCATTTACACGTCCCCTGTGTCCTCTCCCAGTGTGTCTGTCACCCCCTCTTCCAAATCACACAAACGCAGGCATCCACCCACCCAACAGCCATCCACCTCACGACAGCCTCCAGCACAAGCACCTGCACCCAAAGACACCAGACTTGACTCACCTACAACCACATCCTCTTCCTCCACTCCCATACCCACTACACCTACCCTTCCCACTGCTCCAAAAAAGTTTTTCCTGTCCAAAATTAACCTCTTTCCATCACCTGACCCACCCCCTCCATCTCATAAGACTCCAACCAGCACCTCAGCCACCACAAAACCTGGACCTACAAGGACAATAGTCCAAGGATTTTGTAGTCCAACACCTTCAAGGCCAGCTACTTCGGCTAGCAGTAAAGATACAGCCAGCCCACCCCCTGGAAAGAAAGCCAAAAAAGCCAGTGCCCGGCGCGAGAGGCCAGAGACAGCAGGCTCCAAGGGCACTACCCTGGCACCGTCAGGAAGTGGGTTGCCACCTGGCACACCGACAAAGGGAGGAAAGGGCCACAGAGGAGCAGGGAAGGGTGGCAAGGGCAGCACGCCCGACAAGTCCGGCAGCAGGCGAGCTGCCCAGGAGGGCCCCACCAGCCCCATTCCAGGGGTGAAGGCACAGGAGGGCCCGCAAGCGAGAAGACAGATGTGCACAAAGGGCACGGCAGCCACATGTCGGGTGGTGAGTGAGATCCATGTCATGGCCGGATCTGGTGCCCTGGAGACACATGTCAAGCACCGCTGAACAGGGCCCTTCGAGTCAAGCACCGCTGAACAGGGCCCTTCGAGTCAAGCACCGCTGAACAGGGCCCTTCAAGTCAAGCACCGCTGAACAGGGCACCGCCGTCTCAAGCACCGCTGAACAGGGCCCTTCAAGACAAGCACCGCTGAACAGGGCACCGCCGTCTCAAGAACCGCTGAACAGGGCCCTTCAAGACAAGCACCGCTGAACAGGGCACCGCTGTCTCAAGAACCGCTGAACAGGGCCCTTCAAGACAAGCACCGCTGAACAGGGCACCGCCGTCTCAAGAACCACTGAACAGGGCCCTTCAAGACAAGCACCGCTGAACAGGGCACCGCCGTCTCAAGCACCGCTGAACAGGGCCCTTCAAGACAAGCACCGCTGAACAGGGCACCGCCGTCTCAAGAACCGCTGAACAGGGCCCTTCAAGACAAGCACCGCTGAACAGGGCACCGCCGTCTCTGCACCGCTCCGCTGGGCCCTTCAAGTCAAGCACCGCTCCGCTGGGCACCGCCGTCTCTGCACTGCTCCGCTGGCCCTTCAAGTCAAGCACCGCTCCGCTGGGCCCTTCAAGTCAAGCACCGCTCCGCTGGGCACCGCCGTCTCTGCACCGCTCCGCTGGGCCCTTCAAGTCAAGCACTGCTCCGCTGGGCCCTTCAAGTCAAGCACCGCTTCGCTGGGCCCTTCAAGTCAAGCACCGCTCCGCTGGGCACCGCCGTCTCTGCACCGCTCCGCTGGGCCCTTCAAGTCAAGCACCGCTCCGCTGGGCCCTTCAAGTCAAGCACCGCTCCGCTGGGCCCTTCAAGTCAAGCACCGCTCCGCTGGGCTCTTCAAGTCAAGCACCGCTCCGCTGGGCACCGCCGTCTCTGCACCGCTCCGCTGGGCCCTTCAAGTCAAGCACCGCTCCGCTGGGCCCTTCAAGTCAAGCACCGCTCCGCTGGGCCCTTCAAGTCAAGCACCGCTCCGCTGGGCACCGCCGTCTCTGCACCGCTCCGCTGGGCCCTTCAAGTCAAGCACCGCTCCGCTGGGCCCTTCAAGTCAGGCACCGCTCCGCTGGGCCCTTCAAGTCAAGCACCGCTCCGCTGGGCACCGCCGTCTCTGCACCGCTCCGCTGGGCCCTTCAAGTCAAGCACCGCTCCGCTAGGCCCTTCAAGTCAAGCACCGCTCCGCTGGGCACCGCCATCTCTGCACCGCTCCGCTGGGCCCTTCAAGTCAAGCACCGCTCCGCTGGGCCCTTCAAGTCAAGCACCGCTCCGCTGGGCACCGCCGTCTCTGCACCGCTCCGCTGGGCCCTTCAAGTCAAGCACCGCACAGCTGGGCCCTTCAAGTCAAGCACCGCTCCGCTGGGCCCTTCAAGTCAAGCACCGCTCCACTGGGCACCGCCGTCTCTGCACCGCTCCGCTGGGCCCTTCAAGTCAAGCACCGCTCCGCTGGGCACCGCCGTCTCTGCACCGCTCTGCTGGGCCCTTCAAGTCAAGCACCGCTCCGCTGGGCCCTTCAAGTCAAGCACTGCTCCGCTGGGCACCGCCGTCTCTGCACCGCTCCGCTGGGCCCTTCAAGTCAAGCATCGCTCCGCTGGGCCCTTCAAGTCAAGCACCACTCCGCTGGGCACCGCCGTCTCTGCACTGCTCCGCTGGGCCCTTCAAGTCAAGCACCGCTCCGCTGGGCACCGCCGTCTCTGCACTGCTCCGCTGGGCCCTTCAAGTCAAGCACCGCTCCGCTGGGCCCTTCAAGTCAAGCACCGCTCCGCTGGGCACCGCCGTCTCTGCACCGCTCCGCTGGGCCCTTCAAGTCAAGCACCGCTCCGCTGGGCCCTTCAAGTCAAGCACCGCTCCGCTGGGCACCGCCGTCTCTGCACCGCTCCGCTGGGCCCTTCACTTCAAGCACCGCTCCGCTGGGCCCTTCACTTCAAGCACCGCTCCGCTGGGCCCTTCAAGTCAAGCACCGCTCCGCTGGGCCCTTCAAGTCAAGCACCGCTCCGCTGGGCACCGCCGTCTCTGCACCGCTCCGCTGGGCCCTTCAAGTCAAGCACCGCTCCGCTGGGCCCTTCAAGTCAAGCACCGCTCCGCTGGGCCCTTCAAGTCAAGCACCGCTCCACTGGGCCCTTCAAGTCAAGCACCGCTCCGCTGGGCACTGCCGTCTCTGCACCGCTCCGCTGGGCCCTTCAAGTCAAGCACCGCTTCGCTGGGCACCGCCATCTCTGCACCGCTCTGCTGGGCCCTTCAAGTCAAGCACCGCTCCGCTGGGCCCTTCAAGTCAAGCACCGCTCCGCTGGGCACCGCCATCTCTGCACCGCTCCGCTGGGCCCTTCAAGTCAAGCACCGCTCCGCTGGGCCCTTCAAGTCAAGCACCCCTCCGCTGGGCACCGCCATCTCTGCACCGCTCTGCTCGGCCCTTCAAGTCAAGCACCGCTCCGCTGGGCCCTTCAAGTCAAGCACCGCTCCGCTGGGCACCGCCATCTCTGCACCGCTCCGCTGGGCCCTTCAAGTCAAGCACCGCTCCGCTGGGCCCTTCAAGTCAAGCACCCCTCCGCTGGGCACCGCTGTCTCTGCACCGCTCCGCTGGGCCCTTCAAGTCAAGCACCGCTCCGCTGGGCACCGCCGTCTCTGCACCGCTCCGCTGGGCCCTTCAAGTCAAGCACCGCTCCGCTGGGCCCTTCAAGTCAAGCACTGCTCCGCTGGGCCCCGCCGTCTCTGCACCGCTCCGCTGGGCCCTTCAAGTCAAGCACTGCTCCGCTGGGCACCGCCGTCTCTGCACTGCTCTGCTGGGCCCTTCAAGTCAAGCACCGCTGGACAGGGCACCGCAGTCTCATGCACCGCTGGCCCATTGGCAGAAGGGGCAGGGCCGGATCTGTGTCGGGCAGGGCTGCACGAAGCACTCTGAGCACCATGCCTCCTCCAGAACCAGTGGAGTCTGTAATCCACTTGATTGACTGTGGCTTTGCACTCCCCAGGATGGCACAGTGGGCAATCCACCCACTGTAGAGACTTGTGAGACTGTGGCTTTGCACTCCCCAGGATGGCACAGTGGGCAATCCACCCACTGTAGAGACTTGTGAGACTGTGGCTTTGCACTCCCCAGGATTGAACAGTGGGCATGGAGGCCCCTCGTGGATCTGGCGTTGTGGACTCATCTGGCTGAGGTGCCCCCCCTTCCCTTCCCCCTGAGGTGCCTGTAGTTTTGCTATCTGATGCCCCTGCAGTGTTCTCTCCAATGGATTCGGGTATCGTGTGTGGGCTTTGCCCATGTGTTTAGGCCCATTGGTCCACGAACAATGGCTGATACCCAATTTGCACAGGACAATTTACATTTGTATATATAGTTATAGATGTTGGATATATTTTTTAACTTAGCCGTTCAACACCGACCGCCAGGGTTGGAATGACCCCCACAGTGTTTGGGTAGGCACACATATACCAAAATGTATGTAGCCATTAGAAGCAGGAATATCATTGGTTGGCAGGATTTGGCCAAAATGGGGCTCTATCTTAAACCTGGAGCTGATATTCCTGTGGTAGTTGGTGAACTTCCTGCCAGCTATATTGAAAATGACGCATGCATCATAGATGATGCTAACAATCTTTCACTTACAAGAAATGACGTTCATAACAATTTTTCGTTTGCAGGTTACAACACTGACAACATTTTGAATTAATTTCCCAAAGTGTTCAGTGATAAAGTGGGAACTGTCAATGGTTTAAACATCATATTCGCCTTAAGCCAGAAGCCCAACCAGTGGTACATAAAGCTAGACCACTACCTTTGAGCGTAAGGGATCAACTAAAAAAAGTTCTAAAGAATGTATGCTCTGAGGGCATAATCACACCTCGTGATTCCTCACAATGGGCGTCACCCATTGTTCTAGCCAGAAAAAATCAGGGGAGGTCAGACTCTGTGCTGACTTGTGCTCACTCAATAGGAATATACTTGTAAATTGTCATCCTCTCCCTACGATACATGATTTGCTAGCCAATCTGGGTGATCTGGGTGACTCTACATTTTTCTCCATTATTGACCTGAGATCTGCTTACCACCAATTCCCACTCACCACTGAGTCAAAAGAACTCACTACCTCTGTGATCCTTTTGGTGCATATAAATATCTCAGGTTACCTTTTGGACTGGCATCCGCTGCTAGTGTTTTTCAGAAGATTATGGACACCTAAATAGAAAATATTCCTGGAGTTCAAGCTTACTAGGATGATATTCTCATATTTGGTAGCAGTTTGAAGGAACACAATAACACTCTGGCCAAGATACTCACAAGGTTGTACAAAGCTGCTATGACTATCAGACGTGAGACATGCAAGTTTGGCATTCAGTAACTAGATTATTTGGGTCACACACTATCACCTGAAGGGTTCAAACCCACATTTTCACTAATTAAAGGCATTTAGAGATTCCCCTCCGCCTAAGGACAGGGAAGCTTTGCTCTCATTCTTAGGGACTAGCAGATTACTATGCCCGTTTTGTGCAAGGTTATGCACAAACTGTGGAACCATTGAGAGCTTTGTTAGGAAAAGGTTCCAAATTTACTTGGACAGATGAAATACATAGCATCTTTGACAGGGTTAAAAAATGAATTTAAGATTCACCAGCTATGCATTCATTTCAAGATGGGCAAAAGAGTTTTGTGAGTGTGGATGTTAGCATTTCTGGTCTTGGTGCAGGTATAGGGCAATGGATTGGAGGCAAAGAATGTTGTATTTGCCTCCAGAACATTGCAATCTGCGGAGACACCATATAGTACCACAGAATGAGAGGCACTTGCTTGTGTTCGGTCAATACAACAATTCAGGTATAAACTTGGGAGACATGAACTTGTATTATACACCGATCACAAACCACTTATGCATATTCTCAGTGGCAGTGGTACTAATAAAGCATCACGCAGATTAGTCCGCTCATTGTCAAAGCTGCAAAAATATCGTTTTGTCATTAAGCACTAATGAGGTCGTAAGAATTTCAGAGCAGACTGTATTTCAAGAATGGCTCTAGAAGATGAACAAGATGTGTGTGAAGATTTAGATTTTGTGGTAGCTGCAATAGATGCAGTCTTAGAATGTGGACCTGTTTCTGAGCAGGAATGGAAACAGCATATTCAATGGATCAAGTTCTTGCACAGGTCAAACATTTTGAAACTTCAAGGTGGCCTGAGAGTTGCAATCTGACATGGGAATTAAGAAATTTTGCAAGGTATCTGATGAACTGTCTATTGCTGATGAGATGATATTGTGCCATGACCTTTTTGTCCCTCCACAGAATTAAGAACAGGCACCATTCAAGTTGCACACAAAGGTCATTTGGGGGTCACTAAAACATCTCAATGTATTAGGCAATATTACTGGTGGCCTTCTTTGGAAGAGCAGGTGAAAATTACAATTGGGCAATGTACTGAGTGTTTATTATCTGATAAACAATGGAAAACCATGAGTAGTCCGCTTCATCCTGTACCTTTTCCACAGGAACCGTGGGAAAAGGTTGGTCTTGATTTTTCTGGACCTTAAGGAATTTTATCTGCTTCAAGTAGATATCTAATTCTGCTGGTTTATTGTTGTTGGTAAATGGATGTATTCTCTATTCTGTGATGGTCCTACTACTGATAATGCCATTACATTTTTGAATCAACACCGACAATGACACACATTTCTTATCACAACGTATGCATGAATTTCTTAATCAATATGATTATCAACACCTCAAAATTGCATTATACTCTCCTTCCTCTAATAGACTTTCTGAAAAAGGAATTAGTGTAATAAAGAAGGGTATAGAAACAGCCTTGTTATATGGACAAAATGTACAGGAATTTCTATGCAACAAAATATGCTCTTATCACACCACACCACATGGCACTACAGGTGAGGCTCCTTTCACCTTACTAAAAAAGATGCTTGAGTCTATAGACATCATCAGACCACATGTCAATCATAAACACTAACTCATGAAAACACAACATGATGGTGCTAAGCAATTTTATGATGTGCAGTTGAAGGAGGGAGATATATATTTTTATATAGATAGATATAGGGTCTTTGGGTTCAGGGTGGGTATTGGTTTTTCGGTGGTAAGGATGCTTTTAGGCTTTAGGGTGGGTATAGATGTTTGGGTGGTAAGGGCATTTTTGGGGTGGGTATGTGTTTTTGGATGGTAAAGGCATTTTTAGGTTTTAAGGTTGCTGTAGGTTTTTAGGTGGTAAGGGCATTTTTAGGTTTTAGGGTGGATATGGACTTTGGGGTGGTAAGGTTTTTTTAGGTTTTAGGGTAGGTATTGTTTTTGGGTGGTAAGGGCAGTTTACATTTTTTGGGTGGGTATGGGTTTTTCGGTGGTAAGGGTTTTTTAGATTTTAGGGTGGATATGGATTTTTTTGGTGGTAAGTGCACTTTTAGGTTTTAGGATGGGTATGTTTTTTTTGGGTGGTAAGGGCATTTTTAGGTTTTATGGTGGGAATGGGTTTTTGGGTGGTAAGGTAATTTTTAGGATTTAGGGTGGGTATAGGTTTTTGGGTGGTAAGGGTTTTTTAGGTTTCCAGTGGGTATGTGTTTTTGGTTGGTGAGGGTATTTTGAGGTTTCAGATATGGGTTTTTGGGTGGTAAGGGCATTTTTAGGTTTTATGGTACGAATGGGTTTTTGGGTGGTAAGGTATTTTTTAGGTTTTAGGGTGGGTATAGGTTTTTGGATGGTAAGGGTTTTTTAGGTTTACAGTGGGTATGGGTTTTTGGTTGGTTAGGGCATTTTGAGGTTTCAGGGTGGATATGGGTTTTGGGGTGGTAAGGAGTTTTTAGGTTTTAGGGTGGATATGGGTTTTTGGGTGGTAAGAACATTTTCAGGTTTTAGGGTGGTTATGGGTTTATGGGTGGTAAGGCCATTTTTATGTTGTAGGGTCTGTATTGGTTTTTGGGTGGTAAGGGTTTTTTGGAGGTCAGAGTGGTTATGGGTTTTGGTTGGTAAGGACATTTTTCAGTTTTAGAGTGGGTATGGGTTTTTGGGTGGTTAGGGGTTTTTAAGGTTTATGGTGAGTATGGGTTTTTGGCTGGTAAATGGTGTTTAGGGTGGGTATGGGTTTTTAGATGGTATGGGTTTTTCTTTGTTTTAGGGTGGGTACGGTTTTTGGGTGGCAAGGTAATTTTATATATATAATATATATATATATATATACATACATATACAATCAGATATATATATAAATATATATATATATATATATATATATATATATATATATATATATATATATATACCTAATTGTATATACACATATATGTTTATATGTGTATATATAGTCTCTGAAAAACCAAAGGTTACAGGGACTATACTGTTAGGTTCTGCATTCACTCGTACAAAACCATAGAAATTCAGCAGTTATAGTTAGAGTTCTTTCAAGTAAATAAAACAGGTGCCTTCACCATGCACAGTTGTCTCCTCAATAATTATATTTCAAATGTTGCAGTGACAATATGAAAGATGGCATAGAATATGTCATCAATGATATAATATGTGGAGTAATTAGCTGTGCATGGCGAAGGCACAAGTTATAGTTACCTTAGGGCACAGGTTTTAGTTCCTTGAAATAACTCTAGTTATAAATGCTGAATTTCTATGGATTTCTATGAGTAAATTCAGAACCTAACTAGAAAGTCCCTGTAAACTCCAGGAGGAGGCCACCCCGCATTTTTTAAGAATGAAATCCCTGGTGAGGTGGCTGTCCCCTGGGCAGCAGTGGGGCTGCAGGCCCCCCCTAGTTTCACAAACAAAAGCCCTGGAGAGGTGTTGATACCGAGGGCTGGGGGGGCACGGCCCGCATAAAAAATACTGAAAGCCCTGGGGAGGCAGAGGTCCCCAGGTCAGTGGGGGGCCGCGGGTCCCCTGCATTTTCAAGAATTAAAGCCATGGGGAAGATCGGTCCCCAGGGCAGCGTGGGGGGCTATGGGCCCCTCGCATTTTCACCAATGAAAGCCATGGGGAGTTGGTGCTCCCTCGGGCAGCGGGGGGCCATGAGCCTCCCATATACATTAAAATGAAAGCTCCAGGGAGGTGGTGGTTCCTGAGGCTGTGGGGGGGATGGAAGCCTCCCCACACAAAATGTTTAATGCTCCCTGGACCTGGCCCACCCAGGGGCCTAATAAAAAACAAGCGCAGGACCCCACAGTTGTTTTGTAATTTTTTTTTTTGCTGCAATATTCACAAAGTCGCTGCAACTTAAAAAAAAAAAACACAATTTTGCAGTAAAAAAATCATTTAAAAAATGCTTTTTTGCTTTTGAGTTAAGGGATCAGGGTGTCTCTACCCTGAACTCTTTTATGTTGTTTTTTTACCTTTTGTATTGGACTCGGCTCAAGCCAACTCCCAAGATGGCTGCCAACACTTCCTGGTTTGGCAGCCAATCAGAGCTGTGCATTTCCCTGCATGAACTCCTCTTTGTTTGTGAATGCTTGGCAGCCAGAGATATACAAATTTAAATTTCCCTAAAATTCCCAAAAACTACTGAACGGATTTACACCAATTAACAAAAAGCCCAATCATGCATACCGACAGCTAGCTTTCTGCGAAATTTGGTGTGAGTCCGTCCAGCGGTTCAGGCTGTAGATGTGTTGAAAGAATCTATGGAAATGGAAATGCAATGTTTTTTGAGCCCCCTTTTTCTTGGCCCCCGCTTGACGAATCAGCCCAAAACGTTTCATGGCCACCAAGCATCACAGGGAAACTTTGTTTGGAGAATTTCGTGAAGATTTGTAAAATGGTGTCAAAGATGTAGGCAAGTCAAAAAACTCATTTTCTATGGAAACATGTTCCTAAACATAACTACCTACTGGCGACCGCCAGTAGCTAGTTATAGTAAGGATCTAGTTTTCAAAGTGTTGCCTATAACTTTGGCTCCACTTGATGAATCTCCACAAAACTTTCAAAGTGTATACTTAGGTTAGTCCAGCGTCTGTTTTAAAAGATTCAGGGTGATCCATCAAGCAGGGGGTGAGAAAAATGGGGGGTCCCAAAACACGTTTTTCCCATTCATTTTTCCATTGGAACTCTAGACACGCCCACAGCCCAAACCACTGAACAGAATTACACGAAATTTGGCATGAAGCTAGGTCCTGTTCCACAGATGACACTTTTTGTGGTTTGGTGTGAATTAGTTCAGAAGTTTTAGGGAAATTTTAGTTTAAAAAATATAGATATTTAGTGGATCTGACTGTCCCCATGCAGATATCTGATTGACTGTCAACACTTGAACAATAAAGAGTTGGCAGCCATCGTGGGACATGGCTTCAGCCAAGTCCCAGAAAATAAAGTTTTTTTTAAAAAGGGGTCGGGGTAGGGACACCCTAACCCCTTAGCTCTGGTGCTGAGTTCCTAGAGGGATGCAGTCAGGGCTTAAAATCTTTTTTTTTTTTATGTTAGCGAAATCTGCAGATTCAAATCCACAGATTGTTCTGACTTTTTTTTTAAAAAGGGCATTTTAAAGGGGGCATTTACATATTCTATGAGGAGGGCCGTCTGCCCACACACCCCTGGCGACCACCACCTCCCCTTGGCCATTTGAATCCTTGGAGGGGGCCATGCTGCCCCCCTCAGGGAGCCCCTGATGACCCTGGGGACCGCCACCCCCAGGGACAGCTTCTGCTATGTCCTGGGGTGCCCACCACTATAACTGGCAAATCTCTAAGGTTTTGTACGTTTAAAATGTGAGCCTAGATATAACATCCCTGTAACTTTTGTTTTTTTCAGCAAATTTCTATTTTTTTTCAGATTCTATTTCCTAACTATAACGTCCCTGTAACTTGCACCAGAGATTGCCAGCAAGAGCTGGCCTGCAGCCAGATCCTGTGGCCAACCTTCTTAACCACCCAACCCCATGCTCCACATAGCCATTTGGCCATGTATGGATGGAGTTGTCCACAGCATCTCTGGGTGTGAGTGACGGCCGTGCACGGTGTAAGATTGGGTGCCTATAGGGGGTTGGCCACAGGGCCAGGCCGGTGATTGGATTAACATATAGTAATGAAAAGGTGTGAAAGGGTGTATCTCAGGGTGAGAGTCGCTGTCAGATTGTCCGTCTTAGTGTGAGAGTGCATACATCAATGTTTAGTGGGTGCATCAATGTGTGCATGGGTCTGTGAGTCTGGGCATGAGAATGTCAGTGGGTCTGTGAGTGGGTGTGTGACAGTCTGAGTGGGTGTGTGAGGGGGTGCGTAACAGTCTGAGTAGGTCTGAGTGGGTGCGTGAGGGTCTGACTGGGGCTCTGAGTGAGTGCATGAGGGTCTGAGTGGGTCTGTGAGTGTGTGTGTGAGTGAGTGAGTCTGTGAGTGGGTGCGTAAGTATCTGAGTGGGTGTGTGAGTGGAAGAAATGATTCAAAGAGAGACAGAGAGAGAGAGAAAGAAAGTGAATGGAGTTTTTTATTCTTTGATGTCTGATATACTTAGAAGGAGTTATTGTTGACAATTTAAAATCAAAAATGTAATTTAAAAAAAATATATATTTTTTAATTAAAAAAAAAAAATTGAAATGAGTCCAGCTGAACTCGAACCCCTAAAGCTCAGTGTGAAGTCTGCAACCTTCACATTGAGATACAGTGATTTAAAAAAAAAAATATATATATATTTTCTTAGCCCTTTATGGGCTATTTGGGACCACGAGGGAGCCCTTAAGTGCTCCCCTGGGGCCTCTTCTTATTAATTTATGTGTGTTATATTTTATGTATGTATATATATATATATATATATATATATTGTTTTTAAATGAAATGCCCCTTACGGGCTACCTGACAATGCAGGGGGACCCTTAAGGCTTCTCCAGCAGTGCCATTGCTTCAGCAACCTCGGAGCTGCTTTGACAGCAGCTTCGTGCTTGCTGAAGCATTTCATCTCTGTTCCTTGCACACAAGCTGCTGTTTGGTAGCAGGACCTGCTTTAAAGGTCCTGCTGTCAAACAATGGAGTGTTTGCTGTGCAGCAATGCCACAGCAAACAGCTATGTCATGGGGGTGGACACCCTGGGACATAGCAGGAGCCAGCCCTGGTGGGTGGAGGTCCCCAGGGCCATCAGTGGCTGCAAGAGGGGGGCCATGTGGCCCCCCTCCAACAAGGACTCAGCCCCAAGGGGTGAAGGTCCCTGGGTCGCAGGGATCCCATACGGACACCCTTTGTTTTGTTGAAGATCTGACCTGGGGGGTGGTCCCGGGGCAGCGGGGGGGCATGCGCCCCCGCTAAGAATACAGTTCTGCCCTGGGGAGTGGTGGTCCCCAGAGCAGCAGGAGGCTGTGTGGCCCCCACAAACAAAATACATTTTGCCCCGGGGGTGGTGGTCCTCCGGGTGCAGGGGCCACAGGCCACCCCGCATCATAGTACATAAACAACCCGGAGAGGTGTGGGTCCCTGGGGCAGCACGAAGTTGGAGGGGGCCAAGCACCATCCCCGCATATCAAAACAAATCCCTGGTGAGGTGGTGGTCCTCCGGGACTTGGCCCACCCGGGGGCATTTGCTAACGAAATACAGGAGACTCTCGCTTCATTTTTATTTTAGGAGCGGAGTCGCGGAACAACCACAACTCAGTTCGTAATTTTTTAAAAAAAAAAGCTTTTTAGTCCGGGGGGGGGGGGGCTTTTGGACCCCACCACTAGAGGTAAAGGGGCAAGGTGTTCGTACCCTGGCCACTTTTCTTTATTTTTTACTTTTTGTTTGGGACTCGGCTTCAGCTGAGTCCCAAGATGGCTGACAACACTTCAACGACTTCTGTTGGAGTATTATCAGCCAATCAGATCTCTGCATGAGATCGGCAAGGGTTGCAAATCCTTCTTGTCCTTAGATATACAAAAATAGGATTTTCTTTAATTACTCTAAAACTACTGGACAGAATTCCACCAAAACAAAAAAACGCTCTTTCCGGACCTACCTTCCTACCAAATTTAGTGTAATTCTGTCCAGTAATTTTTGCGCTATTGCTGTTCAAAATCCCAATGGAAAAATGAATGGAGAAAACATGTTTTGGGACTCCCCCTTTTTTCTCGCCCCCTCAACTTCCCTTTGAGAGATCACCCTGAAACTTTCCAGGCAGCAGCTGACGAGACTGGCATATTTTTGGGGAAGGTTTTGTGAAGATTCGTCATGAGGCACCCACGATATGGGCAAGTAAAAAATCGCTTTTTTAAACTAGGCCCTAAGTATAACTACCTAGTGGGAACCGCCAGTAGGTGTAATATATATATATATATATATATATATATATATATATATATATATATATATATTGATATATATTTATATATATGGGATATGCTTACACTTTACTTTTTACTAGGCATATGCCTTTCCCAACCATGCCCTTGCAATGACATTTTTGTGGTAAAGGCATGCGTGGTAATGACCATGCGCTGTAGTGACAGCATTGTAAAGGCATGTTTGGTAAATGCATGTTTGGTTCCATCATATATCGAAGTATAATATTTCCCTTCACTTAATCCAGTGTCACAGTTCAACAGTTGGGCAAATAAAACAAAACCAAATGTAAACAGGTGAGCATTTAGATCATCTCCTCAATGAAGGGCAACAATAGTCACAAGCAAAGTCAGGATGAGAAATGCAAGATCATAGAATCAATGATTTTTATAAATCTGGCAACAGACCTTTAGAGGAGTAAATAGTATGAGAATCTGACACCCAGGGAGTAATCTGTATAGAGTCCTTTGACCCCCAAACCCTATGATTGATGATGATGTTACCTTACCCATAACCTCTGTAGTTACCATCTTGGGATTGTGTGGCAAATTAGTATCTAATTTGAAATACACAAAAGCATTCACCCCTCTGCATTCCACTATGTGTGACCTGATTTCAATTGGGCACATAGATCGCTACAGAGGCTTGTCAATTTGACTATATATTCACCTTTTAGTTGTGGTCCTTCCTTGTAGACGCAAAACCTTTTCCAGCTCTGCACTACTTTTAAACACATAGGGGCATATTTACAAGGAACTGGCACATCGGCTCTGATGCACCAGTTTCCTTGCGTCACCTTGAGCCCCACTTCCGACACCATGATATCGCTGTATTTAGAATACAGCTGACCATAGCGCCTGTTAGCATAATAGTGTCAAACTTTTAGATGCTATTGTGGCGCTTTCCTGAACTAGCAACAAAAATGTAGACACTTGCCCAGCAAAGCTTGGGGAGGCCCATAGGAAATAGCCTACCATCACTTTAACGCATGCACTGGGAAGGTGTTAAAAAATGACACTAGAATGGCACAGTGAAATCTTGTAAATTTCACTGCACTGTGTTTTTGGGCCTCCTTGCGGGAGAACTCCCTCCTTTCATACATTATACCTGGTGCATGTATAATGTGGCACAAGGGTATACAAAGTGGCACAATGCTAGCATTGCACCACTCTGTAAATATGGTGCAGGGTGGGGGCCTGTTTAGCGCTACGGGCGCAAGTGGCTTGTAATTATGCCCCATATAGAGGAAAACTCCTATTTCTTCCTCCTGTGGTTTATCTGCCTTTGTGCTGGGCTGCGTCTTATATATGAAAATTGCTGCATAAATTACTTGGCTTAGTAACAGTCTAAACAGTTTAATATATATTTTTATACTCAATCTGGCAGCATATCTGAATTGCCTAACAAAGATATGAAACATTGAATACACTTCTAATTCTTAAACTATAATACTTGTAAATTATAGTTTTACTAGAAAATGCAAATGTTTTCTTTAAGCTTACTAGAATGCACTACTCCGTGTTCGGGCTTTTACTTAAATGGTGAAAGTTACATGATAATGTGACTTCTCATTGTGGCCTCTGAAACTCCCTATCCATTTGGTTTGACCACTAAACAATTAGCCAGGTGGGAGATCTGTTGTCCTCACAAGGAATAGCTCAGCTTCTCTAAACAGAGGCGCAGCATGGAGCCTCGCTGCCCTTTTCTAGCTCACTAATGATTTCTCATTTGATTTAGAAAAGAGGAGAGAACAGTGGCAAATATAATTATTTTTGCTTGCCAAGCAGAAATCTTTCCCATTCATCACCTTAAATAATGTAGCATGCATGGTTTAGCCTTTTTCCAGTTAACTACATCAAAACGTAGCAGCATCACACACCATAGAGAGGTGGTGTGGGACGATTTTAATAAAGCCTATGATTCATACACTTCAGATGTGATACTTGTTACAATGTGGTTAGAGAATTTCTCTTGTGAGAAACTGGGGCTGATTGCAGAGGCCCCCTAACTTTTTGCCCCCATTTTCCACTTTATGCTGGTGTTTTCCTGACTCTGATGGTGCCCTGGGTACTGCTAACCAGTCCCAGGGCCTGTGCTCTGTGTAAAATGGATATGCAAATTAGGCTAATTATAATTGGCTAAGTTAACCTACCTATAAGTCCCTAGTATATGGTAGGGCATGTAGGTTTAGGGACCACAGCATAGGTGGTGCACACCTAGGTGCATTGCTGAGGTGCCCAGTGTCATTTTAAAAGCAAGCCTGCCTTGCTGGCTGCTTTTAAATTAAAGTTATATGCAAATTCGACTTTGGAATTAAAGGTACTTCCAAAGTCTTAAATTACCTTATTTTTACATATAAGTCACCCCTAAGGTGTGCCCTATGTGCCCCTAGGGCTGGGTGCCATGTAACTATAAGCAGGGACTTTATGAAAATAGATTTATAAGCCCTGGTGAGGTAAAAACAGCCAAATTCGTTTTTCCCTCATTGAAGTAAATGGCCTTCATAGGCTAGAATGGGCAGACTTTATTTTAAATTTTAAAGTCTCCTTAAATGTTACATACCAAGAATTTGGTATCAAATTGATTGCTATAATAAATCCCACAACTTCCAGTTGTTGGATTTAATATAACTAGTGCAGGTAAAAAGTTTAGACTTTACCTAAAAAGTTGCCAATTTCAGCTCTGCATTGTTTTTGCTGCTGTGCTCTGATTGGCCAGCCTGCAGCAGCTTCTGCCAGGCTACTTTAATGAGGTGTGAAGTGGCCTGACTTCACACAAAGGAATGTGCTTGGGGGAGAGAATCTCCCCTCAGCAGATGGGGAAGCAGGAAGGGGGAGGGCTGCCAAACTGGTCTTCAAAGGCAGAGAAGGACATCTGGAGCACCCAGCAACACCCCCACATCCTGCAACCCCAGACAGCTAGGTGCCCCCTTGATTAGATTAGGAGAGGGCAGGAGAGGGGTGTGTTTATGATTTTTAGCCACACCAGTGTGTGGGCTCAGCCAGATCTCTCCTCCAAAAATCAGATTCATCCATTTTGGATTTTTAGAGACTATTGCCTTCTGGGATGGATTTTTGCCACACTTCCCAGGAAGTGGTCATCACAGGGGGACGACCCTGTCCCTGATTGGAGGACCAGGGCCCCCCTGCTTTTCACCCAGGAGCAAGGATAAAACTGGCAGACCTGCACCCACGCCTCAGATCCCCACCAAATTTCAAGAAGAAAGAACTACAAGGAGAAGAAGGACTGCCCTGCTGGACCCCTGGCCTGCACCTGGACCCTGCACTCAGAAAGACTGCACCAGCTGCACACTTGGGCTTCACCACAAGAAGGACTTTGCCTGGCTTCCACTGGTTCAAGGAGGGACTCCCTGTTTGCTACAGGTGAAAAATTGCTAACCAGAGTCCCCTGCACCAACTCCTGAAAAAGTGACCAGCTGACCACTGCCCAGTGGCCAAAAAGGAGTTTGCGCCAGGTGCACTCTGGGAGTTGAAGTCCGCACTTCCCAAGGACCATCACAGAACTTCTGGACCCTTGGGGTGAGCTGTGGACCCCAAAAGAACCTTAAAAGAACATCTGGGTGAAGCCCCAGAAGTTTGGAGAAGATTGGAGAATTTTTAGAAAAAAGCTCCATAAAGTGACCGACCCGACGCGGAAATTCTAGCCGGCTTGCCTCAACCGCGACCCGGCCTGACTTCGTGGTTCGTCCCGGTAAAGAAAAACATCCGAAAAAGAGACTAAGTCCGAACGTAAAAAGTTGACCGGGACCTTCCAGCCATCGTATCCGAGAAGGGCTCCACGGACGTCGGATCAAGATCCAGGTTTACCCCGGTCGAAGGATTTTCATCTCGAAAAAACGACTAAGTCCGAAGGTAGAAATCACCACCGAGGAAACCGACTTCGCGTATCCGGACAAGGGCTCCAGGAGGTCGGATCCAACTGGCAGGTTCGTCCCGGTGAAGAAAAACTTCAAAATAAAGACTAAGTCAGAAGGTAACTTTTTAACCGAGGCTTCCCGCGACCTGTATCCGAGCAGGGCTCCATCGCGGTCGGCCTGAAAGTTTGACTTTGTCCCGGTCCTGGTGCAACCAGATGACCCGATTGGCGCTTTTTGTTTCTAAGCGCTAGAAAATAATAATACTTTAAAAATTCATATCTCCGGTTCCCCTGAACCGATTTTAATCGTTTTTGTGTCATTTTAAAGATAAAAATATAAGCTATTTTTATAAATTGGTTTTGGATTTTTAAACTGTTTCCTGTGTTTTATTTAATTACTGTTTTGTGATATTTGAATGCTTTACACTTTGTCTCCTAAGTTAAGCCTTGACGCTCGATGCCAAGCTACCAAGGGTAGAGCTGGGACTAATTTACTGAGACCTAACTGTACTTTTGTGGAGGTTTGTGGCTTGTTGCTAGGTGTAGGTACCTACCTGCCCTATCAATAACCCATTTTCCAACATAATTGGAAGCAGCGACGGGATCCTGTACTTGTGTTCAATATCACGTTACAGTTTTAGATAAAACAAATTAAAAATCCTTTAAATTGTCCTAGTGCAAAAATTGTTTTTAATTTTTAATTTTAATTTTTTTTTTTGTAATTAATTTGGATTAATTTCAATTATTGAATTTTTGTAATTTTTCTAAATTCTTGTTTCCAATTTTTGCAAAAAGTTTTTGTTGACACAAAACTAGGGAACCATGGAGCTTGATCTGGCTAGCCTACCCACACTGACAGTAGTCCAGCTTAGGGGGTTGTGTATTGAGAGGGGGTTGCCTGCAACCACTAATCTCAGGAAGGAAATCCTGATTAAATCCCTGACAGCATGGGCTGAGGCCCAAGAGGTAGAGACAGAGGAAGCTCCAGAGGAGGAACCAAAAGAGGATGATGCTAACTCTAACCACTCAGGGGAGGAAAGGCATCAGACCCCAAGTGAGGAAGAGGAGGAACGGTCCTCACTGGACACAGTCACTAGGGGCAGACCCAAAGCTAGTGGTAGGAAGAGGGTCCTTTCAGGAGGAGAGAACCCATCCATCAGGGAAAGAGAGCTGGAAGCCCAGCTAGCCTACATAGCTTTGGAAGCAGAGAAGCTGGCCCTAGAGAAGAAAAAGTGGGCATACAAAGAAAAAAGAGATGGAAGCAGCGATAAAGAAGCTGAGGTGTCCATGGGTGGGGGAGTTTGCCCCAGATTACCCAAGGGGGTAGTTCCTGCTTATATAGAGGGGGATGACATAGATAAGTGGCTAGGGGCCTTTGAGAGGGCACTCCAAATGAGAAGGGTTAAGCCTCAATACTGGGGTTCCCTTTTGTGGGAGTTGGTCCCCAACTCAGGGAGGGATAGGCTTCTGACCTTAGGGGGGGAGGAGGCAGATTCATACCCTAGTATGAAGAGGTGCTTAGTCAAGAAGTTTGGTCTGACCCCAGAGCAATATAGAATGAAGTTCAGGGACACCCAGAAGGTCAGTACCCAGTCTTGGGTTGACTTTGTGGACACCTCACTAAAGGCACTAGAGGGCTGGATTATTGGCAACAAAGTAAATACTTATGAGGGGTTATACAATCTGATCATGAGAGAGCACATCTTGACCAATTGTATCCAAGAAAGGTTACGCCAGCATCTAGTGGACTCTAAGCTGACCAACCCTAGAGAGCTAGGGGAGGCAGCTGATGAGTGGTTGAGAACCAGGGTGGTTGTCAAGTCCCAGGGGGGAGACTCCAAGAAGGGGGGGACAGGTCCCCAAAAACCTAAGGAGGGAGGTGGTAAGCCCACCACAGAGACTCCCTCTGTACCCCAGAACCCTAAGGAGGAGGGGAGTAAATCCCACTCCCACTCTGACAAGCAGAGACAGGGAGACCCAGGGTTAAAAAAGCTCTTGGACAGTAGGGCTTGCTTTGACTGTCAGCAGACAGGTCACTTCAGAGGAGATGCAGCCTGTCCAAAGAAGGTGGTTAGCACTGGGCTGTCCAGTGTAGCCATAGAGGAGGATTCCTCAGATGATGAAGTCCTCCTAGCATTGTGCTGGGAGACAGGACCAGATGGTAAGCTGGTGATCCCTGAGGGTGGGAGTAGGCACTTCCACCACATTCAAGTGAATGGGATCCCTACCACTGGCCTGAGAGACACCTGTGCCAGTCACACTGTAGTGAGTGACCGGTTAGTGACCCCAGACATGTATGTCCCAGGAAAGACAAAGAAAGTCAGGATAGCCACAGGGGAGGTCACCTCCAAACCTGTAGCCATAGTGCCCCTAGAGAGGGAGGGTATCCTTGACTGGATTAGGGTGGTAGTCAGTGCTGACCTTCCCCTAGATTGTATCCTGGGCAATGACCTCCCAGAGGTGAGTCTGGTCACAGATGGGGTGGTCGCCCAGGGCGCCCCCCCTACCCAAAGTCCTGGGGAGTCAGTCCCTACAGTTAGGAGACAGGGGTCCCCAAGAAAAGGAAAGAAGAAAAGGAAGGGTAGGCCACTCTTAAAGAGAGTTCCAAGGAGCCAAAGGCCTTCTGCCCCAGTAGGGGGGGAGCCCAGAGTTGGCACTGGTGAGGCCTCACCTGACCCCAAGGAAGTCCTGAGTAGTCAGGCAGCTGTCCAGATGCAAGGTGTTACCCCTGCACTGACAGAAGGGAGAGTGGAAGGAGGGTGTCTGCCACAGGAGGTGGTAGCCCCCCACTCTAGACAGCAAGAGGGGTACCAGGACCCCAAAGATGCCCCTAAAGCAGCTCAGCCACCTGTCAGTGGAGAGCTTAGGGTGTGGTTCTGGGTACTGACAGCTGTCAGTAGCCTCTGCTGGGTGCTAGCCTTCCTGGCAGCACTGTACTTGGCCTGGGAGGCAGACCCCAGGGCCAATAGCAAAGTAGGCCCCCTGACCCTATTGGTCATGGTGGGGTTGCTCAAGTGTTGGGTGACCTCTTTGGGTAAGCTAGGTGTTGCCCTAGCAAAGTTAGGAGTAGGGGAGGTGGGCACCTCACTACCCAAGTTGGCAGAGAGAGAGGAGGAAGACCCCCCTAGAGGGAAGTTTCAGTTTGGGTTGGGTCCTTTTACTGTTGGGATGGCTTCACTACCCAGAGGGAGTGACCCTGACAGGAGGATATAAGGCAGAGTAGGCCCTGCAAAGGGACAGCCAGTTTTCTGCACTGTCTTCCTCGCCTAACAAGCCAGGAAGACTCTCCCAGGGTTGGGCTGAGTCTCCTGGGCGTGTGGGCTGGGGGGGGGTTGTGTGAGAAACTGGGGCTGATTGCAGAGGCCCCCTAACTTTTTGCCCCCATTTTCCACTTTATGCTGGTGTTTTCCTGACTCTGATGGTGCCCTGGGTACTGCTAACCAGTCCCAGGGCCTGTGCTCTGTGTAAAATGGATATGCAAATTAGGCTAATTATAATTGGCTAAGTTAACCTACCTATAAGTCCCTAGTATATGGTAGGGCATGTAGGTTTAGGGACCACAGCATAGGTGGTGCACACCTAGGTGCATTGCTGAGGTGCCCAGTGTCATTTTAAAAGTAAGCCTGCCTTGCTGGCTGCTTTTAAATTAAAGTTATATGCAAATTCGACTTTGGAATTAAAGGTACTTCCAAAGTCTTAAATTACCTTATTTTTACATATAAGTCACCCCTAAGGTGTGCCCTATGTGCCCCTAGGGCTGGGTGCCATGTAACTATAAGCAGGGACTTTATAAAAATAGATTTATAAGCCCTGGTGAGGTAAAAACAGCCAAATTCGTTTTTCCCTCATTGAAGTAAATGGCCTTCATAGGCTAGAATGGGCAGACTTTATTTTAAATTTTAAAGTCTCCTTAAATGTTACATACCAAGAATTTGGTATCAAATTGATTGCTATAATAAATCCCACAACTTCCAGTTGTTGGATTTAATATAACTAGTGCAGGTAAAAAGTTTAGACTTTACCTAAAAAGTTGCCAATTTCAGCTCTGCATTGTTTTTGCTGCTGTGCTCTGATTGGCCAGCCTGCAGCAGCTTCTGCCAGGCTACTTTAATGAGGTGTGAAGTGGCCTGACTTCACACAAAGGAATGTGCTTGGGGGAGAGAATCTCCCCTCAGCAGATGGGGAAGCAGGAAGGGGGAGGGCTGCCAAACTGGTCTTCAAAGGCAGAGAAGGACATCTGGAGCACCCAGCAACACCCCCACATCCTGCAACCCCAGACAGCTAGGTGCCCCCTTGATTAGATTAGGAGAGGGCAGGAGAGGGGTGTGTTTATGATTTTTAGCCACACCAGTGTGTGGGCTCAGCCAGATCTCTCCTCCAAAAATCAGATTCATCCATTTTGGATTTTTAGAGACTATTGCCTTCTGGGATGGATTTTTGCCACACTTCCCAGGAAGTGGTCATCACAGGGGGACGACCCTGTCCCTGATTGGAGGACCAGGGCCCCCCTGCTTTTCACCCAGGAGCAAGGATAAAACTGGCAGACCTGCACCCACGCCTCAGATCCCCACCAAATTTCAAGAAGAAAGAACTACAAGGAGAAGAAGGACTGCCCTGCTGGACCCCTGGCCTGCACCTGGACCCTGCACTCAGAAAGACTGCACCAGCTGCACACTTGGGCTTCACCACAAGAAGGACTTTGCCTGGCTTCCACTGGTTCAAGGAGGGACTCCCTGTTTGCTACAGGTGAAAAATTGCTAACCAGAGTCCCCTGCACCAACTCCTGAAAAAGTGACCAGCTGACCACTGCCCAGTGGCCAAAAAGGAGTTTGCGCCAGGTGCACTCTGGGAGTTGAAGTCCGCACTTCCCAAGGACCATCACAGAACTTCTGGACCCTTGGGGTGAGCTGTGGACCCCAAAAGAACCTTAAAAGAACATCTGGGTGAAGCCCCAGAAGTTTGGAGAAGATTGGAGAATTTTTAGAAAAAAGCTCCATAAAGTGACCGACCCGACGCGGAAATTCTAGCCGGCTTGCCTCAACCGCGACCCGGCCTGACTTCGTGGTTCGTCCCGGTAAAGAAAAACATCCGAAAAAGAGACTAAGTCCGAATGTAAAAAGTTGACCGGGACCTTCCAGCCATCGTATCCGAGAAGGGCTCCACGGACGTCGGATCAAGATCCAGGTTTACCCCGGTCGAAGGATTTTCATCTCGAAAAAACGACTAAGTCCGAAGGTAGAAATCACCACCGAGGAAACCGACTTCGCGTATCCGGACAAGGGCTCCAGGAGGTCGGATCCAACTGGCAGGTTCGTCCCGGTGAAGAAAAACTTCAAAATAAAGACTAAGTCAGAAGGTAACTTTTTAACCGAGGCTTCCCGCGACCTGTATCCGAGCAGGGCTCCATCGCGGTCGGCCTGAAAGTTTGACTTTGTCCCGGTCCTGGTGCAACCAGATGACCCGATTGGCGCTTTTTGTTTCTAAGCGCTAGAAAATAATAATTCTTTAAAAATTCATATCTCCGGTTCCCCTGAACCGATTTTAATCGTTTTTGTGTCATTTTAAAGATAAAAATATAAGCTATTTTTATAAATTGGTTTTGGATTTTTAAACTGTTTCCTGTGTTTTATTTAATTACTGTTTTGTGATATTTGAATGCTTTACACTTTGTCTCCTAAGTTAAGCCTTGACGCTCGATGCCAAGCTACCAAGGGTAGAGCTGGGACTAATTTACTGAGACCTAACTGTACTTTTGTGGAGGTTTGTGGCTTGTTGCTAGGTGTAGGTACCTACCTGCCCTATCAATAACCCATTTTCCAACATCTCTCTATACTGCCACACTGTTCCCTACATCCTTTCAAAAAGCATAAGCCAAACATGTTTGACTTAGCCTCTAATCACTGCTTAGAAGATATTTCTAGATGAATTTAAGAGGAAAGAGATGCTGAAGCAAGTGCTGAACATGGTTATATCTTCAATAAAGTAGCAGTGCTACTACTAAGCAAGAAACGTAAGCAGCACACTTCAAGGCTGTGAGAAATTGGGTTACTGTTTGACTTGGCTGGCCAAGCAGCAACCACAATCCTTGTCTGGGTAAGGCACAAGCAAACCCCAAATTAACATGTGCTCAACCACCTGGTAGCTTGGTACAGAGCAGTCAGGCTTAACTTAGAGGCAATGTGTAAAGTATTTGTGAAACACTTCAAATAGTAAAATAGTGAAAGCTCCAAACATGATCCCACACCAGGTTAGAAATATAGAGCAGAATTTAATGAACAAAACAAGACCAAAATAGCAATAATCCAAGCAGTAGAACTGGAGTCATTCATGTTTAAAGAAGAACTGTAAAGTAGCTCATAAAACCATAAAGCGGCAACTGTGGCTGTCTGGTTATGCTGGACAAAGTCAAAATTTTAGGCTGACCATGATGGAGCGCAGGTCGGAGGCAGTCCCAGATGAGTCCCACTAAGAATTACCTTCTCATGTTTTGTGACAAGAGTCATGTTTGTGTTGGAGAGGGTCGCAAGGAGCAAGATGAGCATCGTAGGCAATTGTAGTATAGCATGAAGAGCAGGTCAGACCTTGTGGATGGGCAAGCTAGACCTTTGCGCTGGAGGTTCCCCGTGGGCTGTCTATGCTGCTGTGCGAAGAGACAGGCTAGCGGCAGCTCATGCTTGATTTCAGTGCGAGTGGCTTAGTCTTGGTTCGAACATGCCTGTTCGGGCTCATGAAGAGCTTAAAAGCTTAATTTAAGAACTTGTGAGCCAAACCAAAGGTCCAGGGCCTGAGAAGCACCACTTGGGGCTCAGGAACTCGCTGCAGCTGGGTCCAGGAGCTAGTTGGGGGGCCTTTTATGTCCCTAAGGCTCACAAAAGGCCTTTGAAGTGGGAAAACACTTCTAGAGGGATGCCTCTGAAGTGCACAGAGGCCCTGCCTTCCTGGCCCTGGCTCCAGACTAACTATAGGGGAAAAAAGGACACAGCCTATTCAAGAGTAAATGGGACTGGGCCCAGGTCCACTCATCCTGCTGGTGGTGGCCTACCCAGTCACACTTAAGCTCTCATTTTGTGTGGCTAAGAGGAATACACAAAGTCCAGCTGTCAGCTACACCCAGTCAAGTGACCCAGAGATGCGCACACCAAATGGCAAAGGCAGGAAAATACCAACTTTCTAAATGTAGCATTTTCAGAAATGCCATTTAAAATCCAATTTTAAATTGGGATTCCCGAGACACCAAACATGAACTGAAAATTACATTTATAAAATGTAATAAGGCAACCCCAATGTTATCCCATGGGAAAGATAGGCCTTGTAGTAGTGAAAAGTGAATTTAAGAATTTTTCACTACCAGCACATGTAAAACCTAAAAGTACATATCCTACATTTTAAATACATTGCACTCTGCTCTGTGGGATGTGCAGAGCCTACTCTGGAATGGGGGGTTATATGTTTTAAAAGGAAGGTTTGGGCCTGGCAAAATATTTATTTTGCCAGGTCAAAATGGCAGTTTAAACTGCACACACAGGCTCTGCAATGGCAGGCCTGAGACATGCTTAAGGTGCTACCTAAGTGGGTGGACCAATCAGCACTGCAGGACCACTAGTAGCATTTAATTTACAGGCCCTAGGAACATGTAGTACAACTTGTCTAGGGATTTATAAGCAAATTAAATATGACAGTTGGGTATAAGCCAATGTCACCATGTTTTAAGGAGAGAGCACACGCATTTTAGCACTGGTCAGTCCTAAGGCCAGAAAAATCAAAGTCAGCAAAAACAGGAGGTATGAAGGCAAAAAGTTAAGGGAAACCCATACCAGGGATGCCAGGTCCAACAAAGGCTGCACAAGTTAGCATTCCCTGAAAACTGCAACTATCTAGAAAAAAGAATATTTTTCACTCTTTCTAATTGTATAAAACAATTAGTATTATCTGTGCTGCAGAATGAAGCAAAATTATGTTTGTTTCCTTCCTATTGATGTTGTTTCTGAAGAAAATGTTCTAACATGGGCTCCATATTGTTAAACTTTCAAGATCTCTTCCACCTGCCACTAAATTGCATAAATTCACAACAGTTCACTGTTGCTTTGTAACTAGTTAATTTTGATATCTCCAGATTACATTAGCAAAGTGGGGAATGAATCAATAACAATGCAGTGGATTAGTGCTAAGGGATGGGTATTTGTAATATTTATTAAATTCTGTGTGATTTCTATATAAACTCTCACATGGGGGGGAGCCCGAGAGTTGTCCTGAGTCCCCTTCTATGATGCTAAGGATGCTGTCTGATTTTTTTTTTTACTGATTGTGCTGCTCCTTTGGGTATTAGAATATTTTAGATTTTCCTATCAATTTTTATTGCCAACTACTGGGAGCCTTTAAGGCAATGATGTGATAATTCTGCACTTTATCATTGCTGTCTGTTACCCTTTTGAAATTATATTATAAATTCTTGTAAATCTTTTATTTTGCCTTATTGAGCCTGTCCTTACTTAATTGACTGTATTTTTGATATGCTCAATCTCTAAGGACACAGTCCCTCAAGCTAATGAAATTGAGGTTTACCACCGTTCTGTTCCATCCACATGTGGGCATGCAGAGAAGGTATGATTTGGACTGTAAGAATTTTGGGCTACCCACCTGCACCCACACCTGCCCTTCAAATTCTTTCATTCAAGATGTGCATGCAACCTTTAGTACTAATCCTTTTCTGGATTATAAAGATGTTTCCCATCTACCTATCTCAAAATGACAAAAGCTGCAGGATGATCATACACCTTGTCTGCTATGATCATGCAGGTGTCATCACTCTCAGAGATAGGAGGAGTTCCTCAAATGTCCAAGGTTACAGCTGATCCCATTAGCTGAAAAGGAATATGATCCAAAAGGAGAACTTTGCATGTTGCTTTAGGCTAGAGGCAAATCTGGCTTAAGATGGAAGAGGAACACAACAGTAATGATCTGCAAAGAGATGAGCCTTTCTGCTTGTGGAGAGAACTGATGGATTGCATCTTTCAGAGAAGTGGCACTGCCAGCTAATTCTAGCGATCAGCTGTCTAAGACGACATGTAGGAGCCACTGTTACACTATGTTTGCTCCAGGGTATAAGGCTACATGAGTAGGTTTCTTCTTATTCATAAAACATCATCATCGGTTGCTGAATTTAACCTAACACTTTCAAGACCAAGTGGTTCTAGTGATACTGTGATTGATGGATTGTAAGCTACAGGTCACTGAATCTTTTGTGCTATCTTAGTATGTATTCTGGTGTACTTGTAGCAGCAGCTATTATGCCTAACTGTCTAGCATCATGTGTAGTGGGACTCTAGTGGACTGTGCCTGCCACTTATACTGGATGCAAACCAGACACTCAACCTTGTCCCTTCACCACTAGAAGTTACCATTTTTGCTTACCAGTCTTGGGTGGAGCATTTTATTTTTTATGTAGGATCCAGCAAGTAGTCCAGAGCATGGACTGTGCATTGAACATTTTCCATTGAAGGGTGTAAACATAACCTGGGAGGCTTTGAAATGTTTCCCAAGAAGACTTTGGACCTGATTTAGAGTGGATGAGGTACTCTGTCACATAAGGGACAGATATCCTGCCCACCATATTACAAGTGCCATTGGATATAATGCACCTGTAATGCAGCAGAGCAACTATCCATCATGTTTGTGATGGAGTAACCTGTCCACCAAACTCTAAATCAGGTCCTTCATTTTACTGATGTTGTGCCCTTGATCCTTTTTCAAGGGCGGTTATCATAAGCAAGTGGACCAGTGGATTTCCTAGTGTTCGAGGTTGTTTTTCCAGCCAGGAATATGCTAAAGACAACTAATTTTCTTTGCTGGGTATTGCTGTGTATGTAGTTCATTCTCCTTCGATGTACAAAAGTAGTTGTATTTTATAAAGGAAAGGACTGGCTGAGCAACCAGTTATTAAATGGTATTTAATTGTTCTACTGTATTCTGAATGTCTAACCTATTTCACCTCCTTGACTACTCTGTCCGAGTACGCTGAGAGTTAAAAGGCTACTTATTCATCCAGTTTGGGGTCTAAGACAACTACAGCCACATGGTATGAGTGGTAAATGACCCAAATTGTCACATATGGAACACAGAAACTTACTGAGGTTGAATCCTAAGAATTATATGAGAAGGGAAATAATGTTCTTTCTTAACATAAATAGGCAAAATTGGTGTTCTGTACTCAAAATGGGACTTTCTCCTGCTCTGGGAAGTGAGTGAAGGTTGCTAATAGTATTTGAGCACCACCACATGCCGTCTAGATCTTAAAAATCTCAGTACTGAGAAAAAAAGATAATCTGTTTGAGTAGCTCCTTTCTGGCATTACAGAATTCCCTTTCTAGAATTCTTTGACATTCAGGACCAGGGAATACCAAAGGAGGCTGACATACCCCAAATAAGTCCCAGGAGGATGATCTTCCATCCCTGCTGGACGAACATGCAGCTTTAGGAATTGAGTAAAATTCTTAAATATCCTGCATCAACCAAATTATTATTTCTATTTGAATACTTTAAATTTGCCCAATTGCATGTACATAATTAAAACCTTTCCTAGGTCTGGTAAAATTGAATAACATTTCTGAATGAGTTTTGGGAACCATCAAAGTATTTGGTTGAGCTAGAAGCATGTATCCAAAATGATCAACCCTCCTTGACAGAAGTTGAACATAGAAAACAATGTTTTTTTAAAAAACAGCAGAATTGTACTAACTAGATACATACAAAATACAATAAATCTTAGTCCATTAAAAATAAGTCAAATCTCAGAAAAAGGAGTGCCATCATCAGACTTTCAGTAGGATCTGATAGTAAGTTCCAATTGTGGCCAAAGATAGAGCTCACTGACAGTCAAGGATTTTACCTTTGAAGTTCAGTCTCTGGTACAAACCAAGAATCTGACCATTGAAATGCGTCTACTAACAATATTGAATTATTGTTTAACTGTTTTCCGTGTTTAGATTCAGTTAATTAGGAATATACACAAAAAATAGTAGAGTAACTAAGGAACAATATCTATGAAATTGTAGAACAACTATAACACTAATAACTTAAATGCACATGTTCAAGTATTAAAAGTGAGTAAGAACCTAAAGAAGTAAAATAAAACTATAAGGGCTACTAAGAAAAGAAAGGGCAACACATTTTGAGCAATATAATGCATTAGAGGTAATACTATACAAGTCAAGAGTATGCAATGTGGTGGAAACAAACGTGGAAGAATCTTTCCTTGGAGATAATAATGAGGAATATCCACATCTATCAAAAATCATCCAGTCCCATCAAGCATGAGCAGAAAATAAATTAGCACCTTTCCAATTTAATATAGCTGATTTAACAGCTGTAGAAATAAGAATATGAAAGAGATTACAATCATAATAAGAAAGTGGACTTGTAAGAGCATGTGATTTGCAAATAACAACAGTGAATGATAAAGGGAGTTGAAGATTTAAAACCTTTCCAAAGTTTTCCAAAATTCCATCCAACAACTGAAAATGATAGCGTAATCATTCAACTTATGTTCTAAAGATCCTAATGTGTGTTTGCAATGCCAATGTTTGGTGTGCCAATTAATTTTGCTTTGAACATTTTAACTGGAGACCAGAAACAATTGTTTAAAAGAAACACATTAATTTGTGAAATAGAAGCTGGTAGAAAGCTTGCAATATTACTCAGCTGGACAGATTTCCATTGTTACGTAGATAGTTCAACATCTAGGGCAGAATTCCATTTGTTCGCTAGAATAATAAAAGGGGAGAGATTAGTAATAATTGTTTTGTAAACTTTAGAAACTAAGGGGGTTATTCCAACTTTGGAGGAGGTGGTAATCCGTCCCAAATGTGACGGCTTTACCACCAGCCGTATTACGAGTTCCATAGGATATAATGGACTCGTAATACGGCTGGTGGTATATCCGTCACTTTACCGTCACTTTTGGGACGGATTACCACTTCCTCCAAAGTTGGAATAACCCCCTTTGTGTCTTGTGTGACTAAAATGCTGATCTATAATTCCATACCAGAACTTTAGCTGATGGATTCAAGTTGAAATAAGCCTTAAGAATAGAATTACAAAGTATTTCATAATTAGAAAAGTCTGATTTAGGAAGATTTTAAGTCAATAAAGGAATAAAACATATTCCCCTGGCAGATATTACTAATGTAAAAATGCCTGCAGTAATCCAAATGTTCTAAAAAGAGACATGTTTGTTGGGAATATACCAAATTGAGCCCTCTTTAAATGACCGCATAGTGGTATACAATTTTTCATCAAAAGATCATAGAGCAAGTTTAGAGTCAGAAAAAAGAATAGGTGAAATTTTACCAACTTTGTGCTAGCCACGGCTAAAAAATCAGGTAGAGGAAAGTGATGTAATATATAATCTTCTATCAGTTGCTACTTTGGAGTATGTATAGTGTCAATTGACTGAAACCATAATGAACTTTGTGCAATGAGAAATAACACATGGCATTTGTTAAAATCAAGTAATCCAATGCCACAGTGTTTTTATGGGAATCTGAAAAAGTTTATGACTGCGGCTAATACATGCAGGCTTGCTGTTCCAAAGAAATCCATTTATTTATTTATACAATTATTATAAAGACTGGATTGGGAATAGATAGGTAACATAGATACCGCGTATAGTATTTGGGGAATAATAATAATTTTAAACACTTCAATGAGGCCCCACCAACGCAAGTGTAGGAAAGGCTGACCATTTAGCAAGTTTGTCTTTTATGTTACTTATTAAATTGGCACAATTTGTGAAACAGTTTGTGTACATTGTTAGAAAACATAATGCTTAAGTATTTAAGGGAATTGGAGCTCCATAAAATGTTTTTGTCTATTAACATAATATAATGGGGGTGCAAAAAAACATTTAAAGGAAAAATTCAGTTTCACTGATATTTCATGTGTTAACGCGTCCGTCTATGTTAATTTATACACATCAGGACTCGTTTTAGGTCGATGAACCTTTGGGCCCAGTGGTGAGTCTCCGTAAAACGAGATTACCAATCATTAATCAATAGTATTATAAAGTTAGCATCAGAATTTATTTCACAAAAACCATTAATGAACCTTCGGCGCATTCATTAGTTCTCAGACTCAAATAACCACACCTTGAAGGAAGATTTTGTGAATTTATTCCCTATTGATTACAATCTAATAATAAACGTACTAGTTTCAAAACCAAGAAGCATAAGAGCATAATCACAAAATGGCAACTACAGTAAGCTTTCAATAATGCGATGATCAGGATCATAAGATAGATACGTTAGCAAAGAATAGATCATGGTGCATAATAATTCATAAGATATCAGTTCAGCATAGCTACATGTCAGTCACGTCAGTTCCGTCAGTCAAATGAACACCTCATCTAACTTCGAATTAGCATTAGCATGTTGGGCTTCATGCAAAACAATTTAGAATATCAATTTGGAAAACATCTAGCTATTACCTAATCAAACATACAGCAGTTGGTACCTAGAAAGAAAGGCAAAAGATTCTGTTAGCAATATAATTACCCTCCTCGAGATAGGTCAGCATTCAAGATCAGTCTTCGTCTTCAGGACATCAGTTGAGTCACCGTCAGTCTATCTAAGTTGGAAGCAAGGAACACTTTCCCTTAAGGGGAAAGTTTAACGGACAATCTATGGACAAGGTTATTTTCTAAGTCTCAAGTCATCAAATAGAGTGACAGAGTTTCTGGATGCAATCAATATCATCCCCTGCCTAATGTGTCTCGTCTCTGGTGTCATGGGTTTTTATCCCCTTTTCCGTGATACATTCCCCCAAAATTCTATTGGTTAGTAACTATACCCCATTATTGGTAACCAATCAAATTATACATTAAGTAATGCATTTGTCATTTGGTGATAATAATTCGTCTTCTAATTGGTCTTCATAATCGGCGTTTTCGTAGGTGGCATATCCGGGGTTACTTCACCATCTTGGCACACGTCTCGGGTCAAGAGTTCTCTTCTTCTCGCTTTAATGTCCTTGGAAGTATCAATGTTTGTTTCAAATCCCATAGTTTTATATTAGAAGCTACTAACATGCGGATGAGAAAATTCCACGATGTGTCTAACAAATGCAGAAAAGAACAATAGCTGGTTCATGGTCGTTTGCAAGTCCGCACACTGGAGAAGCAGAAAACTACGCTTTTAAATGAGAGTTACACAGCTAGTTCGCGACTCATGCTAACTTAAGATATACGAGCTCTAATGAATACAGTTTAATCATGGTAATACATATGATTAAAGATTTTTTTACTATTATTCAGCATTAGTGTTCTCAAGCGAAATAAATCTTCACATTTATTAATCCATTTTAATTTATTAATTTGCATTGTCAAATGTAAGCATTTCACATCTATAAATATAATGTTTAAACTACGCTCTCTCAGTCCCTCCTCTGATGACGCTCGTCATCACACAGTTTTCAATTTTTCACCTTGCGCATAATACGCATTTCAACATCTTGCCCTTTATGTGAACTTTCCCATATTTCATTGAACATTTTCTCTCTTTCACTTTCTTCGTTCAGTCTGGCTCTTTTTGACATGTTTCTTTTAATTTTGTCATTAATTTCGCATGCTCCCCATAATCCTAAAAGACAAATCAGAATAATTAATAAACCTAACATAATTTTTGCAAGAACTCCATTCCAAATGTTGGGAAACCAGCTTCCTACTCGGGCAATTCCTTTTCCAAATTTTTCCCAAACTCCAGGTTCTTTTAAATCCTTCAAATCTGCACTATCCCTAGTAAGGTTAGTAAGCATACTTCTAATTTTCTTACTATTATCAGCAGTGACGTTCATTAAGCATTTTGCACACACCTCCATTCTTTGCTAAAAGAGTGTCTAAAGCAAGCCGATTTTGAAGAGTCATGGCTCTTTCTGCAGCAAGTTCAGTATCCATTAGTAATATTGCTCCTGTAAAATTTGTCAGCATGTTATCCACAATAGTAGACAACTTTTGAATTTTCATAGAATTTAAGATAACCCCAACTGATGGGATTATTGCTCCAAATATGTCACCAATGACAGCCGCCACTGATTCTCGTTTTTGTCTAGTGTGTTGTATTTCAGAAGATTTAGGTGTTTGTTTTAAGTCATCAATCTGGTATATCTTTGGGAAAACTATTCCCAAATAACATGTCCCATACCATCCCTTTGGGAGACGGTAATATGCATTTAACCCACAGATGTAATAGATTCCAGGAATCGCTGGGTCTTGTCCATTTAACATGAAGGTCCATTTACTCTGAAACAAAAACACATGCCTACATTCACTCGTACCCACAAATAAATTGTCTTGATCAGATTTTGGCCTATATATACATAGCCTACCTACGTGTAATGCATCTATAGCTAATTTGCCTTGAGTTTTAATGGCTGTGTATGCATAATCATTTGCATAAGTACGTTTTTCTAAGACTTTCGCTAACTTCTCTTTTAATGCTTTGCGTCTATCATCTGTGTGGTCTAAAAAGCTCTTCTCTACAGAAGACAGTAAGCAAGTTAGATTATTGCGATGTGCATAAGCAGTTCCAAATGTAAGTGTCGGCTCAAAGAATCCTCTAACTATTTTAATATCATGTTCTTTAGCTAGCTTATTCAAAAATTCAATCACAGGCACAAAAGAAAACACGACATCCAGATTTGAATAAAAGTATTGCACATGCTCTTGATTATAGAATCTTGTTAATAGCAAACTACAGCTAATCCCATAAGTAAGAGGGAGGCTATGATAAGTAACTCCCTCCTGCACAGATGAAGGAATTTTAGTACACACATAACAATCTTTCGCATCCATAGTTTCCACATACTCATTTAATAAGCGATAGAAGACATTAGTAGAAAGTTCCCCTTTTGTATTAGTTCCCTCATGCAGATACTTAGGCCCTCATTCTGACCCTGGCGGTTCCCTACCGCCAGGGCCAACGGGGGCGGGAGCACCGCCGACAGGCCGGCGGTGCTCCCTTGGTCATTCTGACCGCGGCGCTTTGGCCGCAGTCAGAACGGGAAAACCGGCGGTCTCCCGCCGGTTTTCCACTGACCCTTAGAATCCTCCAAGGCGGCGCAGCTCGCTGTGCCGCCGAGGGGATTCTGACCCCCCCTACCGCCATCCTGTTCATGGCGGGAAAGCCGCCATGAACAGGATGGCGGTAGGGGGGGTCGCGGGGCCCCTGGGGGCCCCTGCCGTGCCCATGCCAATGGCATGGGCACGGCAGGGGCCCCCTAACAGGGCCCAACTAGGCTTTTCAGTGTCTGCGATGCAGACACTGAAAAGCGCGACGGGTGCTGCTGCACCCGTCGCACGCCTTCCACTCCGCCGGCTCGATTCCGAGCCGGCTTCCTTGTGGAAGGCGCTTTCCCGCTGGGCCGGCGGACGATCTGAATCAGATCGCCCGCCGGCCCAGCGGGAAAGTCAGAATACCCCTCGCGGTCAATTGACCGCGGGGCGGTATTCAGGCGGATTCCGACGGGCGGGCGGCAACCGCCGCCCGCCTAGGTCGGAATGACCACCTTAGTATCTTGTTCAAATTTCTCCCATGGTGATAATTTATTAGTAATAGTAGTAGTCTCTGGTTTTGAAGTTACGTTAATAGTTTCCCTCTCTTTCCACGGCATTCCTACAATCACTCCCACAATCATTACTGCACATACAACACCTACTATAAATCCTAACCAGCCACACATCGTACTTCCTTTTTTACTATAAGCCATGTTTGTATAGAATCAGAATAGCAGATCAACAATCAACTTAAGATGGCAAACTCTTTCTGCGTATTTACAGCGTCTTCTCTCACTCCGGGACCTTTTCTTGTCAATTCAGGTTAGCAGCTTGTCGTAATTCTGTTTCTTGATGTCAGATCCAGTTTTAATGTCTCTTTCCGGTAAGTTTATAAAGTCTCTTTCTTTTCAGTTTTCACGATAGTTCAAAACATTTTTTCCTTCTTCTCCTGTAGTTTATCCTCAGGTACCGTAGTACTGGCCTGGTACTTCTCGATCAAAACAGAATGCTAAGAATTCTTGTTGCCATTCAGAAGTTGTAGCATATGCCCATTCAGGACCTGTGTACCTTCGGTTTGCTATTCTCTTTCTTTTTAGTCTTCGTTCACCTTGCTGTTCTCCTTCACTCAGATCATCTGCCTGTGAAGTATCACTTTCCTCAATTATTGTTTCATTTGCTATTTCTCTTATTCTGAGGTGTGACTTATCTGGCCATTTATCACCTCTATGTGTCTTGTTTCGGTGTCTTCCTTCTAGACGTTGGACAACACCCTCCTCTTGTGATGTGTTGTTTTCTCTTGACTGATCTGCAACCAGTTCAGAAGACTCTGACTCGTTCTGGTTTAAATCTACAGTTTCTCTTTCTCTGCCAACCTCTGCTTCGATACTGTATTCAGACTCAGAATTGTATTCGTCTGCTTCTGGGAGATCCTCTCCTTGTCTTAGTTCTCCTGCTGCCTCAACTGAGATAGGCACTCTGTCACCCCTCTCGCTCTCACTGTCAGCTTGAGTGACAAGGCTGTCCTCAGTGGGCTTGTCTGCAGTCTCAGCTCTTTCTTTGTTGATCTCTGTTTCTGTGGTCTCTTCACCTGAAGTTACTGTACCATATTCTTCAAGTTCCTCTTCGACAGGACACGTTGCCCTCTTTGTATGACTGGCATGTATCCAGTTGGGAATTCCGGCACACTTCACAGCAGTAGTGGTAGTCAGTATTATTTGATATGGCCCCTTCCAGCGTGGTTCAAGACACAATTTCCTCACGTGCTTCTTGACAACCACCCAGTCGCCAGCTTGCAAGGAATGTCCTGGTTCACCGATTGGTGGGAATGTGTTAGCTTCTACCTGGTGAGAGAAAGAGCGAATCACATCAGCCAAACCTTTGCAGTAATCCAACACCATATCATCTGTAATATTCACTAGAGCATTTGCAGGAACCGCTGGTAACCTCATCGCTCTACCCATGAGGATTTCATGGGGGGATAGTCCCGTTTTCTTATCTGGTGTGTTTCTCATGGACATCAGTACTAGCGGTAATGCATCTGGCCACTTCATGTTTGTTGCTGCACAGATTTTCGCTATCCTGGACTTTAAGGTACCATTAATCTGTTCAACTAGTCCTGATGATTCAGGGCGATAGCTACAGTGTAATTTCTGCTCGATGTAAAGTGCTGCACACAGAAGCTTGATCACCTCATTGTCGAAGTGTCTTCCCCTATCTGATTCTATAGAAACCGGAAACCCGAATCTTGGTATTAACTCCCTGAGTAGTAGTTTTGCAACTGTGAGACTGTCATTTCTACGTGTAGGATATGCCTTAATCCAATGACTGAAAACACACACAATTACCAACACATACTTCAATCCTCCACAAACAGGCATTTCAATGAAATCCATTTGTATTCTATTAAATGGACCTCCAGCTCTTCCAATGTGGCTCAAATTTACCACTGTTCCTTTTCCAGCATTCATCTGTTGACAGATGATGCACCTGTGACAAGTAATTTCTGCGGCATGTCTGAATTTTGGATTAAACCAATCAACTTTAAAAGATCTGATCATGGCATCTCTTCCTAAATGTGCTTGCCCATGATATAATCGGGCAAATTGTGATAGAAGACTATTTGGTAGAACCAACTTTCCATCATCTGAGACCCATATATCATCTGCTCTTTGTAAACATTGCATTTTCTGCCAGGAACGTTTTTCTTCTTTGCTAGCACGATTTTGTAGTGTCTTTAATTCATCTAAAGTGTCAACCACTTGTAATGCTAGACTCAAAGTTGTGTCGTTTTCAGGCTGTGGTAGCAATTCCCACTGTTCTTTAAATGATATACAGTTCAATGCACAAAACCTTGCAACCTGATCTGCCTAACCATTTCCCATTGACACAAAATCTTGTGATCTGGTGTGAGCACTGCACTTTACCACGGAAATTTCAAGAGGTAAATGAATTGCATGTAACAAATCTCTTATTTGTTCTCCATTTTTCACTGGTGATCCAGAGGAAGTCATAAAACCCCTCTGCGACCAGATTTGACCAAAATCATGTACAATTCCAAATCCATATCTGCTGTCAGTGTAGATTGCAACTTTCAAATTCACAGCAGCATGGCAGGCCTTTGTAAGAGCTATTAATTCTGCCACCTGTGCAGAGAATACCTTTTCAAGCCAAGAGGCCTCAACTATGCCAGATATAGTACATACTGCGTAACCAGCTCTTAATGTCCCTGTTGAATCTCTTAAACAGGACCCATCCACGAACATAATGCAGTCGTTTTCTTTTAGCTGGGTGTCCTGTATGTCTGGGCGAGGTTTGGTACAGAGGTCAGTCACCTCAAGACAATCATGCTCAAATTCTTCCCCATCTTTGATTTCTGTATTCTCATTGGGAATTAAAGTTGCCGGGTTCAGTACTGTGCATCTTTTCAGTGTAACATTTGGTGACCCCAAAATAATCGTCTCATATTTGGTAAGTCGTGCATTCGTCATGTGTTGAGTTTTCGTTCTTGTCAACAAGATTTCGACAGAATGTGGGACTAATACTGTCAAAGGGTATCCCATGACTATGCCCTCACGTTGTGAAAGGCTTTGACCAACTGCTGCAACTGCTCGCAAACAACCCGGTAAGGCTGCTGCGACAGGGTCCAAAGTAGCTGAAAAATATGCTACAGGGCGATTTGCATCTCCGTGGACCTGTGTTAAAACAGACAAAGAACAAGCATCACGTTCATGACAAAACAACAGAAAAGGTTTCTCATAATCGGGCATTCCTAATGCTGGTGCCCTGCACATGCACTCTTTCAGCTCTAAGAATGACTCAAGCTCTTCTTTTGTCATAGTGATTGTGTATGGTTAATCTTTGACATCTTTCCCAGTCAATTTTATTAGAGGTTTTGCGATGGTTGAGAAGTTGGGTATCCATTGACGGCAATAACCCACCATTCCCAAAAACATCCTGACATCTCTCTTTGTTATCGGGGGATTCATTTGTAAGACAGCTGTTATCCTTTCCTTTGATATCCTTCGGGATCCTTTCTCAATCAGGGGCCCCAGATATTTTACTTCTTTCTGACAATATTGCAGTTTCTTAGGTGACACCTTATGCCCGTTCTTTCCCAAATGGTTCAGTAATGCAATGGTGTCGTATTTACAACTGTCTCTGGTTTTGGATGCAATTAACAAATCATCAATGTACTGCACAAGAGTTGAGTTAAATGGCAGCACAAGAGGTTCCAGATCTTTCTTCAATATCTGATTGAAGATGGATGGTGACTCAGAAAAACCTTGAGGGATTCTGCACCAACTGTACACCTTATCCAGGAATTTGAAACTGAACAAAAATTGGCTATCTTCATGTAGCGGTATTGAGAAAAATGCCTGTGATAGGTCTACCACAGTAAACCATTCAGCATCACAAGGAACTTGGAACATTATTACCGCTGGGTTAGGTACCACAGGGCAACATTTTATCACAATTTCATTTATTTTTCTCAAATCCTGCACAATTCGAACCTTCCCACAGGGCTTCTTCAAACCCATGATGGGCGAGTTGCATGGACTACTCAAGACTTCTTTCAAAACTCCCTGTCTGAGAAAATCTGCAATTATCTGTGTCACTTCAATGAGTACATCTTGAGTCATGTGATATTGTGATACTTGTGGGAATACTGCATTCGGTCTTATCTGCACCTTGACTGGTTTAACCCCTTTAATTAATCCGACCTCTTTTCCTGTCAAATCCCACACTTTCTCTGTTACAGACCCCTGTAGGTCAGCAGGTAAGTCGATCAGGGTGAACACTGGGAATAGGGTGATTAGTGAGTAATCTTCACTCGTCTCACCCCCTTCTATGAATTGACCCTCATCTCCTTCATCATCACTGTTTGTCTGGACTTCTATTCCATCGTTGGAACAGGTAATTGAACATTTAGTCTTACATAGTAAGTCCCTTCCCAGTAGGGATACTGGACTTGAGTCGCATACGACAAATCTATGCAGGCCTTGGAAACTTCCGATTTCAACCTGTACTGGGTCAGTAATTGGATTTGTCATGTACTGGTTAGCCACACCAACCACTCGTATGGTGCGCCCTGATAGAGGTAGTCTCGGTACCTCTATGCTGCGGACTGTAGAGCGTGTAGATCCAGTGTCAACCAAAAACGAAACCTTATAGCCCATCACCTTTCCCTCTACATATGGGCCTCTCTGATCTACTTCTAACGAGGCTGCAAGCCTGCACTCCTCACTGTCTGAACTGTCATCTGACCATTCCTCATTCATTTCACTTTCACCTCGTAATGGGAATTGTTGTACAGTGTTGTTTTGACTTGTCACCTGACCTGTGACCTGCTGAGGAAGCGTCACCTGTTGCTGTCCCATCGGAGCTAAGGGTAACTGCATTTGCTGTCTAGGCACCATAGGAATCTGCTGTTGCATTGATTGTACTGGCACGTTTTGAAAACGTGGCATCAACATTTGTTGCATAGGTTGTACCCCTGGCATTTGCATCAAGTTATTCTGTAAGTTCGGATTCTGATGTCTCATTCTTGGACCTCGTGGATTCTGTTGTGTACCAACATTAATGCCCTGCTGAACTGCACCATCATGCACCATATTTGGACAATCCCGTTTCCAATGTCCCATGCCCCCGCACGCATGGCATGGTGACATCCTCTTCACTACCTGTCCGTCATTTTGAACGACGCCATTATTCATGTCCAAATTACGATTCACAAAACCTCGACCTCTACCTCTCGGCTGTACCTGAAACCCACCATTCATTTGCGGTGGCTGGTGCATCATTTGCTGAACACCATTTCCCTGAATTCCAGCTTGTGCAGCTCTTATCTGCATCACCATCACCTTCTCTTTCAGCTTTTTCTGCTTTAACTCAATTTCATCACTACAGTATTTTGCATACTGTAACACCTCATCAATCGGTTTAGCTTGCCAACAAATCAAATGATTCTTAATCATCTGACCAATCTCTGGTCTCAGCCCTTCAACAAATCTGAACACAAGATGATTCATGTCTTTCGGTTCGATCGTCTCAGTACCACTGTAATGTTTAAATGCCTTTAACAACCTCTCATAATAGGCATGTATTGATTCTGTAACTTCTTGCGAAGTCCGGTCGATTTTCTGCCAATCGGTCACCTTCGGCGACACCTTTTGTTTCAAAAACTCAATAACCTTATGATAATATTTCATCACCTCTTCAGAAGGTGCTCCGGTCACCTTATCCCTTGCTGGTTCCTTCGTGGGCCAATCTACCCCTCTTTTGCACTCGAGCCACAAATCCGGTGGAACAATAACCTCAAACAAGGTATTTAAGTCTTCCCAAAGACATTTTGCAAGCTTCACAAATCTGTCTGTCTGTTGATACCACCCGATCGTTTTTTTTCTTAACCTCTGGTAATCATTCGTAAAGGACAAAATATCTCCCCTGGTCCATGGCACATGGACTAAAACACCACCAGCCGTTTCTCTCATGGGCAGGATTTTTACTGAATCTAAATTGGGGGTGGTTGTGGTTTCAGTAGACCCTGGGCTATCCTTTTTCCCTTTGTCTCTTTTCTTTGCCCATCGGCCTTCCCATTTTTCTAATGCACCCCAAATCTGTGCACTCTGCAGTAATTCTTTCAGGTGTGTCTTCATGCCTGCAGATCTCATGTGATCAAAATCTTTGGTGTCAAAATCTAGTCTGTAGCTCCTTTTCAAATGCTTCGTGTTACCAATATCAATATTGTATTTGTCTGCCAGGTTTGCTAATCTCTGGTGTATCTTCCCTACTTCTTTGGTAATCTTAGGACATAGGTATCTCAGTTCTGCCTCAGTGTAGGATTCCAACCTATTTACTCCCATTGTTCCTTCCACTAACTCAGCAGCTTCTGCTCCTAGCCTTACAAAATTCAGATATTCATCTTGTTTATCCTTTTCAGGATCAATTTCGGTTACTGTAGTTTTTCGAGAAGCAGAAGTTTTCTCTAACCACTCATTTAATTGCTGTACTGTAAAACCTTGCAGTGAGATGTTTCCTGCATGTATCATTGGAGTATCTGAGGCATTCGTACTCATTGTTTGGGGAGTTAAAACTCCCAACCCTGCTTGTCGCATTACTTCTAGAGGTGCCCCTATTGGACTGAGGTCCATTAAGGGTCTCTGTTGCTCACATACCTGTCCTTCCTGGGCCATTATCTGTGGAGTTCTAATAGACCCTCCTCTTATCGCTTCGTGAGTCATAACTTCCTGTTCACAGGTTCTTGTTTTCTCTTGGGCATATAACGGTACCGGGGGACCGACAGTAATAGGTAGTGATATAGCGGCAGGTGTCTGACCTGATCCCAGGCTTCTAGGAGCTGCAACACCATAGGTCTGTTCTAATATGCCTGGTACAGGTACTAACGGAGGTCCTGCTACAGGGTTATATCCTGGTATCAGCTGTGGCGGTTGAGACACTAGCTTTGGAGTTGACTCAATTTGAATCAGCCTTGGCTTTGTGTATATCGGGTCTGGCGGCACCACCACATTTGTAGTAGTCTCAAGCACTGGAACATCGGGATAGATTCTTTTTATCTGCGGTGGAGGCTGCAACTGTGTCGGCACGTCTGGTGCAGTGAGTACACTGTCACCATTCTGTATCAAGGCTGTATCGCTGGTCTGTACCGTATCAGTAACTCCCTTCTCCTGCGTCTGGTTCCCAGGATCCAAGCTAGTACTCAGAACATCGTCGCTCACCGCATAAGGTGGTGGTCGATCATGTAGCAATCTATCCATAAACTCCTCATCCTCTGAATCATCCTCTTCTTCCCAGGACCTTTTTTGTTCTTTAACTTTGTCTGAATCTTTGTTAGTTTTACCAGAAGCTTTCTTTCCCTGTGTTTCTTCTCCCTGTGTTATCGCTGGAAACAGCTTTAACCCATCTACTATTCCTCGTCTCCACATTTTATTCTCATTGTCCCATCTAGCTTCTGCATAGGATTTTTCTGCCCTTGTCAATCTCCTGTGAAACCTTTCTTGCCTATGTTTAAAAGCCATCAGGTCCCAAATCGCCAAAGCCTCATATTGTGCTGGTCTCGGAGGTGGTTTCTGCGTACTTAACATCCACCTCAAGTTTTCTAATACCCTTTGATTGAATGTCCCATGTTCCGGAAACGCTAGACACCCTTCTTTTTCCGTCAACTTGCGCCATTGTTTTATCCATAAACAAGGTGCAACACCCTTTTCCTCCATAACCGTATAAGCTGGAGTACCCTCAGGTGGTGTAGGTTCCCCATCGGTTGCGACAATGTACACATCCCCCCTCAAAGCGCTCTTGAATGCCTTAACAAAATTCATTTTACAATTCTTTTATTCAGAAAAACGGCTTAATTCCCAGGACACTCTTCACCTATCCTTGTCTCAGCCGATTGCCTCTCACGGACGGCAGCCAATCCGTGCGCGACTCCTCTTAACATCTGACCTATCTCAGTGCGGCACCACTGACGTCACACTCACTCACTCTGCGGCTGACAAAGTCTTGCGGCTTGTCCACACCTTATTAACTCATAAAATTCATACAAACTAATGCGATTTATTGCAGATACTTAAATGACAATACAAATCTGCCGGTTTTCTACAGGAAGGGTAACACATTCGCTTCAGAACTTTACAGAGATTTCACTTGAAGCCTCGGCCGCTACTCTCTCCTTCTCAGTTCCCACATGCGCAAGCAGAATTCGACCTGCAAATTCTACTCTCGACTTGTCAATGACTCCTTCTAGTGCACTTTAGAGATCGTCAAATCTCCATCGAAGGTTTCATACATACGTTATAATTCAAACCTGACTTGTCAACCACGCCCGATTGACCTATTAAACCACACAGATTACAACATAAACCATGTTTTTCATTCTACTCCGGAGTCTTAGACCTCAACTGGTCCGTATATACTAACCAACCACGTGGATAATTTTGAACAATAAGCGCTGCATTCACATGAAGTACACCGACTTCCCTACTCTCATACCGTGGAGTACGCCCACTCCTACTAAACAACACTTAATTTGGCCTAAATACACACAAATCTTCACAATCTTCTGCAAGATGCATAAGCTTTAAAAAAGCGCAAAGACCCTAACCACACATACTATGGCGCCGAGAACATTCCCAACTCATCTAGACAGGCTCCGAGATCCCGGGAAAGCCCATCGTGAACCTAGCCACTCATCGTTGTGCCAAATTTCATTATTACAGAAAAAAGAATTAACAATAAAAACTCCGTCCTAGGGCCCCCAAGGGACAAACCGTCGCTCTGCTACCAGAACTGTTAACGCGTCCGTCTATGTTAATTTATACACATCAGGACTCGTTTTAGGTCGATGAACCTTTGGGCCCAGTGGTGAGTCTCCGTAAGACAAGATTACCAATCATTAATCAATAGTATTATAAAGTTAGCATCAGAATTTATTTCACGAAAACCATTAATGAACCTTCGGCGCATTCATTAGTTCTCAGACTCAAATAACCACACCTTGAAGGAAGGTTTTGTGAATTTATTCCCTATTGATTACAATCTAATAATAAACGTATTAGTTTAAAAAACAAGAAGCATAAGAGCATAATCACAAAATGGCAACTACAGTAAGCTTTCAATAATGCGATGATCAGGATCATAAGATAGATACGTTAGCAAAGAATAGATCATGGTGCATAATAATTCATAAGATATCAGTTCAGCATAGCTACATGTCAGTCACGTCAGTTCCGTCAGTCAAATGAACACCTCATCTAACTTCGAATTAGCATTAGCATGTTGGGCTTCATGCAAAACAATTTAGAATATCAATTTGGAAAACATCTAGCTATTACCTAATCAAACATACAGCAGTTGGTACCTAGAAAGAAAGGCAAAAGATTCTGTTAGCAATATAATTACCCTCCTCGAGATAGGTCAGCATTCAAGATCAGTCTTCGTCTTCAGGACATCAGTTGAGTCACCGTCAGTCTATCTAAGTTGGAAGCAAGGAACACTTTCCCTTAAGGGGAAAGTTTAACGGACAATCTATGGACAAGGTTATTTTCTAAGTCTCAAGTCATCAAATAGAGTGACAGAGTTTCTGGATGCAATCAATATCATCCCCTGCCTAATGTGTCTCGTCTCTCGTGTAATGGGTTTTTATCCCCTTTTCCGTGATACATTCCCCCAAAATTCTATTGGTTAGTAACTATACCCCATTATTGGTAACCATTCAAATTATACATTACGTAATGCATTTGTCATTTCGTGGTATTAATTCGTCTTCTAATTGGTCTTCATAATCAGCGTTTTCGTAGGTGGCATATCCGGGGTTACTTCACCATCTTGGCACACGTCTCGGGTCAAGAGTTCTCTTCTCCTCCCTTTAATGTCCTTGGAAGTATCAATGTTTGTTTCAAATCCCATAGTTTTAATTTAGAAGCTACTAACATGCGGATGAGAAAATTCCACGATGTGTCTAACAAATGCAGAAAAGAACAATAGCTGGGTCATGGTCGTTTGCAAGTCCGCCACTGGAGAAGCAGAAAACTACGCTTTTAAATGAGAGTTACACAGCTAGTTCGCGACTCATGCTAACTTAAGATATACGAGCTCTAATGAATACAGTTAAATCATGGTAATACATATGATTAAAGATTATTTTCTATTATTCAGCATTAGTGTTCTCAAGCGAAATAAATCTTCACATTTATTAATCCATTTTAATTTATTAATTTGCATTGTCAAATGTAAGCATTTCACATCTATAAATATAATGTTTAAACTACGCTCTCTCACATGCATAACTAGAAATATAAGCATATTCACTAACAGTAGGTAGCATATTAGGAACAGAGGGAGATGTGTTATCAACATATAACAAAACATCATCAGCATAAGCTGAAACTTTTAAAACAGTACTATTTAGAACAATTCCATTATATTCTCTAATAATGTGATGAGAGCATGAAAAAAGTTCAATAACATTGAGGAATATAAGAAGTGATAAAGGGCATCCTTGCCTAGTACATCTGTGTTAAAGGAAGACGATGAAGTACCACTGACGTGTTTTGTAACTGACAGAGTAGTGTAATGCTTTAACCATATTAAAGTAAATAAGATCAAAATGAAAAAGCTTCTAATGTGTGAAACACGAACTACCAATTATTTTTATTGAAAGCCTTATTCGCATACAAAGTCAGCAGATCTGCAAGGTCTTTGAGTTTATAAGCTGAAGATAAAACATGAAATAAGAGGCATGTATTATGTGCAGAAAATCTATCTTGCATAAAGCCTGTTTGATTTGAGGGGATAATAGAATTTAAAATAGGTGTACATTTGTTAGCTAATATTTTAGCATAGATTTCACAGTCTTGGTTGATGAGGAATATTGGAAAATTGGTAGCAAAAGTAGGATCTTTATCTGGTTTTGGTATAACAATAATATTGGCTTCTTTGAAAGAACTTCCAACTGTAGAGGTTAGTAGAAAATCATGAAATAATGAAAGTAAAGTAGGGGAGACTTGAGTCTGGAAATATGTGTAAATTCCACTAAAATGCCGCCAGGGCCTGGTGTCCTTTTGGAGTTTAGGCATTTCATTGCTTATTGGATTTCTTGAATCTCAATTGGGTTATCTCATTTGAGTCAGTGTTCTGTAGAGATTTGTAGTAAAAGACAATCTTTTAAAATATCAATTATATCATTTTGGAGGCCTGCGTGCTTGTCATGAAGAGTAGAGTAAAAAGATCAAAATATTCTTGCAATATCTTCTACTATAGTGAGTAAAGTACCAGTGGATTTCCTAATAGCATGGTTTTTGTTTTTATTTTTATTTTATTTCAATAATTGGCTAAAAAATGTCGAGATTTATTGGAGTTAAAGTAGTAGTAGTAATTCTGATATTTGTTTCTCCAGTAAAGATATTTTAGCATAAATGTTTTTTATTTCCATGCCATAAGGGATATACTGAAGCCTCAGTTATACACTTTAAATGCATTCAAATTAATAATTTTAGAAGTCTCATTAGGGTTACTATTTGTAAAATAATCAGTAATGACAGCAGAAATTTTGGTAGAATTAGTTTGAATCTAAAACTTTATCAATGTCCTTTATCTACTTTTAGGAGATGAGAGAGAAGGAGATCAGAGTATAGTCTGAAATTGTAGAATTTGTAATCATAGTACATATTTGCTTTGAGGCTAGTAAGTAATCAAGTGTTGAAAAAGTAGAATGTATATTTAAAAAAGGTAAATTCCTTAGATGTAGGATTAGCCAAACGTCAACCAATTTGGTAGTAGAAAAAATGATTTCAATATATAAAATAATTTAGTAAGCTTACATTTGAAAGTAGACAATCTATCTAGAAGGGGACCACAGATAAGATTAAAGTCAACTCCCATAGTTTTTATGATTTCTATAGCAATGTTTTTTCAAAAAGGAGGGTCATCTATTGTGGGTGCATAAATGTTGACCAGATGAAGAGTGTGCTTACCGATTTTGATTAGAGCATATACAAATCGGCCATCTGAGCCACTATGATGGTATGCTGTATCTGAGAATGTTGTGTGAAAAGGATGGCCACACCATTCTTGTGTCTCACAGCCAGAGATGAAACAATATTACCTACCCCTCCTTCTGACGTGGAATTTAAACTGTTGTCATTGATATGGGTTTCCTGAATGAAATAGATATCATGTTTAAACAGTTTTAAATACTCAAATATTTTACATCTCTTGACTGAATGTCACAAACCAATAACATTGAGAGAAACAATATTCAGTTTACAGTGAGTATCCATAGTAGCATGTGAGAAAATCCTAGAGAGAAAAGAAGCACAGAACAAAAATAAGAAAAGTAGCCCATAAAAACTAGACAAACAGGATAAACAGAACATACAGAGGCAATACCCTGAGACCTCATTTTCAATACTAAAATAAAGACAGAGAAACAAAACAAGATAGACCACTGTTAGAAATGGGGTCTTTGGTTGGCAGTCAGGTTACCCCCTGTACAAGCAAGGACCCTCACTCTAGTCAGGGTAAGTCACACACAATCCAAATTATCCTGTGCCCACCCTCTGGTAGCTTGGCACTGAGCAGTCAGGCTTAACTTAGAAGGCAATGTGTAAAGTATTTGTGCAATAAATCATACAATAACCCAATATAGCACCACAAAAATACACCACACAGTGTGTAGAAAAAATATATAATATTTATCTGGGTATTTGCAGGTCAAAACGATAAAAGATGCAATATGAAACTGTAGAGATATCACTGAAAAGTGATATAAAGTGTCTTAAGTCTTTAAAAAGCAAACAAAGTCTCTTTCAAGCACAAAGTACCTGGTTTGGAGTGGAAAATCTCCGCAAACGGCCGCAGAGGAGGAGATGCGTGGAAAAATGGTGTGTGCGCCGCTTTCGCCCATTCACACACAGACTTGCATCGTTATTTTTCACGCGGGGAAGCCGTGCGTCGTTTTCCGGAGCGCGGACAGTCTCCTTCTGTGGGGCGCGGGATTACCACATGTCCCGGGGTCTGTGCGTGGAATCCAGGGCTTTTTATCCGGCTGCGCGTCGTTCCGGTGGGCTGTGTGTGGAATTTTCTCCCAGACAGCAGGCGTCGCGTCGATTTCCTCTCGGGAAGTCGGGCGGCGTTGTGAAGACGGGCCGTGTGTCGAAGTTCCGGTCGCACCGCAGCCATCGCGTCAATCTTTTCCTTGCGGGGTCGAGCGACATCTTTCCGGATCGGCGTGCAGTGAATTTTTCACCGCGGAGCAAGCTGTGCGTTGAATTTTTCGCTGCTCAAGGAGTTCAGTTGAAAAAGAGAAGTCTTTTTGGTCCTGAGACTTCAGGGAACAGGAGGCAAGCTCTATCCAAGCCCTTGGACAGCACTTCTGCAGTAAGGCAAGAGTTCAGCAAGGCAGCAGGCCAACAGCAAGGCAGCAGTCCTTTGTAGAAAGCAGTCAGGTGAGTCCTTTGATCAGCCAGGCAGTTCTTCTTGGCGGGATGCAGGTTCTGGTTCAGGTTTCTTCTCCAGCAAGTGTCTGAGGTGGTAGGGCAGAGGCCCTGTTTTATACCCAAATGTGACTTTGAAGTGGGGGAGACTTCAAAGAGTGGCTTAGAAGCTCACCAGGTCCCCTTTCAGTTCAATCCTGTCTGCCAGGGTCCCAGTAGGGGATGTGGCAGTCCTTTGTGTCAGAGCAGGCCCTCCACCATCCCAGCCCAGGAAGACCCATTCAAAATGCAGATGTATGCAAGTGAGGCTGAGTACCCTGTGTTTGGGGTGTGTCTGAGTGAATGCACAAGGAGCTGTCAACTAAACCTAGCCAGACGTGGATTGTAAGGCACAGAAAGATTTAAATGTAGAGAATTGCTCACTTTCTAAAAGTGGCATTTCTAAAATAGTAATATTAAATCCAACTTCACCAGTCAGCAGGATTTTGTATTACCATTCTGGCCATACTAAATATTACCTTCCTACTCCTTTCATATCAGCAGCTACCACTTCAACAATGTATGAGGGCAGCCCCAATGTTAGCCTATGAAGGGAGCAGGCCTCACAGTAGTGTAAACACGAATTTAGGAGTTTTACACTACCAGGACATGTAAACTACATAGGTACATGTCCTGCCTTTTACCCGCACCGCACCCTGCTCTAGGGGTTACCTAGGGCACACATTAGAGGTGACTTATGTGTAGAAAAAGGGGGGTTTTAGGCTTGGCAAGTACTTTTAAATGCCAAGTCGAATTGGCAGTGAAACTGCACACACAGGCCTTGCAATGGCAGGCCTGAGACAAAGTAAAGGGGCTTCTGGAGTGGGTGGCACAATCAGTGCTGCAGGCCCACTAGTAGCATTTAATCTGCAGGCCCTAGGCACATGCAGTGCACATTACTAGGGACTTATAAGTAAATTAAATAGTCCAATTGGGTATGATCCAAAGGTACCATGTTTAAAGGGAGAGAGCATATGCACTTTAGCACTGGTTAACAGTGGTAAAGTGCGCAGAGTCTAAAAGCCAGCAAAAACAGTCCAACAAGTGGAGGGAGGCAGGCACCAAGTTAGGGGTGACCACCCTAAGGCATGTCAGGTCTAACAAACACACTGCATGGATATACTATTATGAATACAAACATAGAATATACTGTGGGGAACCAAATTATTCAATAGAACCTGAAGCTTGTAAGTCCATTTTAACAGGATCATGTTGATCTAGATATGTCATCAAGTGTGAAGGAGAGGAAAAAGATCTATGAATGTCATTTTCCAGTTACACATTCTGGAAGCATCAAAAGAACATATTTATATCCTGAACTTTTCACTCTGGATCTGAGAACTGTCAATGAATCTTCACAGATTCGTTAGGGAAGTCTTAGTGGATTTAAACGTTATTGCCATATATTAGTAGTACTGGAATTTCTCTTGCCACGACTTTCAGATAATAGAAGATGATGATGTCATAAGACTCTGAAGATGATCTATCTGGACTTTGAGTGAGGAAGTTTGCGATGAGAAGGAACACAATGAGATTTGTTAGTGTCAAACTTTTCCAGAAATTAATTATTGAGAAGTTTATGCAGCGTAGACTCCAAGTAAAGCCAACAAATTTGGCCTTTAATATTTTCTGGGACATTAAAAATATGTAAAGTATATTGTAGGTTTCCATTTTCCAATTCCACTTTAAGTTTTTGCATGCAATCTTATTGACTAGAGGTCTAGAGGAATTGTAAGAACCTAAAGAAATAAAACAAAACTATAAGAGCTACTAAGAAAAGAAAGGGCAACACATTTTGAGCAATATAATGCATTAGGGGTAATACTATACAAGTCAAGAGTATGCAATGTGGTGGAAACAAACGTGGAAGAATCTTTCCTTGGAGATAATAATGAGGAATATCCACATCTATAAAAAATCATCCAGTCCCATCAAGCATGGGCAGAAAATAAATTAGCACCTTTCCAATTTAATATAGCTGATTTAACAGCTGTAGAAATAAGAATATGAAAGAGATTACAAACATAATAAGAAAGTGGACTTGTAAGAGCATGCGATTTGCAAATAACAACAGTGAATGATAAAGGGAGTTGAAGATTAAAACCTTTCCAAAGTTTTCCAAAATTCCATCCAACAACTGAAAATGATAGCGTAGTCATTCAACTTATGTTCTAAAGATCCTAATGTGTGTTTGCAATGCCAATGTTTGGTGTGCCAATTAATTTTGCTTTGAACATTTTAACTGGAGACCAGAAACAATTGTTTAAAAGAAACACATTAGTTTGTGAAATAGAAGCTGGTAGAAAGCTTGCAATATTACTCAGCTTGACAGATTTCCATTGTTACGTAGATAGTTCAACATCTAGGTCAGAATTCCATTTGTTCGCTAGAATAATAAAAGGGGAGAGATTAGTAATAATTTTTTTGTAAACTTTAGAAACTTTGTGGTTTGTGTGACTAAAATGTTGATCTATAATTCCATACCAGAACTTTAGCTGATGGATTCAAGTTGAAATAAGCCTTAAGAATAGAATTACAAAGTATTTCATGTTTAGAAAAGTCTGATTTAGGAAGATTTTAATTCAATAAAGGAATAGAACATATTCCCCTGGCAGATATTACTAATGTAAAAATGCCTGCAGTAATTCAAATGTTCTAAAAAGAGACATGTTTGTTTGGAATATACCAAATTGAACCCTCTTTAAATGACCGCATAGTGGTTTACAATTTTTCATCAAAAGATCATAGAGCAAGTTTAGAGTCAGAAAAAAGAATAGGTGAAAGTTTACCAACTTTGTGCTAGCCACGGCTAAAAAATCAGGTAGAGGAAAGTGATGTAATATTAATCTTCTATCAGTTGCTACTTTTGAGTATGTATAGTGTCAATTGACTGAAACCATAATGAACTTTGTGCAATGAGAAATAGCACATGGCATTTGTTAAAATCAAGTAATCCAATGCCACAGTGTTTTTAAGGGAATCTGAAAAAGTTTATGACGGCGGCTAATACATGCAGGCTTGCTGTTCCAAAGAAATCAATTTACTTATTTATACAATTATTATAAAGACTGGATTGGAAATAGATAGGTAACATAGATACACCGTATAGTATTTGGGGAATAATAATAATTTTAAACACTTCAATGAGGCCCCACCAACGCAAGTGTAGGAAAGGCTGACCATTTAGCAAGTTTGTCTTTTATGTTACTTATTAAATTGGCACAATTTGTGAAACAGTTTGTGTACATTGTTAGAAAACATAATGCTTAAGTATTTAAGGGAATTGGAGCTCCATAAAATGTTTGTGTCTATTAACATAATATAATGGGGGTGCAAAAAACATTTAAAGGAACAATTCAGTTTCACTGATATTTCATGCATAACTAGAAATATAAGCATATTCACTAACAGTAGGTAGCATAGTAGGAACAGAGGAAGATGTGTTATCAACATATAACAAAACATCATCAGCATAAGCTGAAACTTTTAAAACAGCACTATTTAGAACAATTCCATTATGTTCTCTAATAATGTGATGAGAGCATGAAAAAAGTGCAATAACATTGAGGAATATAAGAAGTGATAAAGGGCATCCTTGCCTAGTACATCTGTGTTAAAGGAAGACGATGAAGTACCACTGACATGTTTTGTAACTGACAGAGTAGTGTAATGCTTTAACCATATTAAAGTAAATAAGATCAAAATGAAAAAGCTTCTAATGTGTGAAACACGAACTACCAATTCTTTTTATTGAAAGCCTTATTCACATACAAAGTCAGCAGATCTGCAAGGTCTTTGAGTTTATAAGCTGAAGATAAAACATGAAATAAGAGGCATGTATTATGTGCAGAAAATCTATCTTGCATAAAGCCTGTTTGATTTGAGGGGATAATAGAATTTAAAATAGGTGTACATTTGTTAGCTAATATTTTAGCATAGATTTCACAGTCTTGGTTGATGAGGAATATTGGATAATTGGTAACAAAAGTAGGATCTTTATCTGGTTTTAGTATAACAATAATATTGGCTTCTTTGAAAGAACTTCCAACTGTAGAGGTTAGTAGAAAATCATGAAATAATGAAAGTAACGTAGGGGAGACTTGAGTCTAGAAATATGTGTAAATTCTACTAAAATACCGCCAGGGCCTGGTGTCCTTTTGGAGTTTAGGCATTTCATTGCTTATTGGATTTCTTGAATCTCAATTGGGTTATCTCATTTGAGTCAGTGTTCTGTAGAGATTTGTAGTAAAAGACAATCTTTTAAAATATCAGTTATATCATTTTGGAGGCCGGCGTGCTTGTCATGAAGAGTAGAGTAAAAAGATCAAAATATTCTTGCAATATCTTCTGCTATAGTGAGAAAAGTACCAGTGGATTTCATAATAGCATGGTTTTTGTATTTATTTTTATTTTATTTCAATAATTGGCTAAAAAATGTCAAGATTTATTGGAGTTAATGTAGTAGTAGTAATTCTGATATTTGTTTCTCCAGTAAAGATATTTTAGCATAAATGTTTTTTATTTCCATGCCATAAGGGATATACTGAAGCCTCGGTTATACACTTTAAATGCCTTCAAATGAATAATTTTAGAAGTCTCATTAGGGTTACTATTTGTAAAATAATCAGTAATGACAGCAGAAATTTTGGTAGAATTAGTTTGAATCTAAAACTTTATCAGTGTCCTTTATCTACTTTTAGGAGATGAGAGATAAGGAGGTCAGAGTATAGTCTGAAATTGTAGAATTTGTAATCATAGTACATATTTGCTTTGAGGCTAGTAAGTAATCAAGTGTAGAAAAAGTAGAATGTATATTTAAAAAAGGTAAGTTCCTTAGATGTAGGATTAGCCAAACGTCAACCAATTTGGTAGTAGAAAAAATGATTTCTATATATAAAATAATTTAGTAAGCTTACATTTGAAAGTAGACAATCTATCTAGAAGGATTAAAGTCAACTCCCATAGTTTTTATGATTTCTATAGCAATGTTTTTTCAAAAAGGAGGGTCATCTATTGTGGGTGCATAAATGTTGACCAGATGAAGTGTGTGCTTACCGATTTTGATTAGAGCATATACAAATCGGCCATCTGAGTCACTATGATGGTATGCTGTATCTGACAATGTTGTGTGAAAAGGATGGCCACACCATTCTTGTGTCTCACAGCCAGAGATGAAACAATATTACCTACCCATCCTTCTGACGTGGAATTTAAACTGTTGTCATTGATATGGGTTTCCTGAATGAAATAGATATCATGTTTAAATAGTTTTAAATAGTCAAATATTTTACATCTCTTGACTGAATGTCACAAACCAATAACATTGAGAGAAACAATATTCAGTTTTCAGTGAGTATCCATAGTAGCATGTGAGAAAATACTAGAGAGAAAAGAAGCACAGAACAAAAATAAGAAAATTAGCCCATGAAAACTAGACAAACAGGATAAACAGAACATACAGAGGCAATACCCTGAGACCTCATTTTCAATACTAAAATAAAGACAGAGAAACGAAACAAGACAGACCACTGTTAGAAATGGGGTCTTTGGTTGGCAGTCAGGTTACCCCCTGTACAAGCAAGGACCCTCACTCTAGTCAGGGTAAGTCACACACAATCCAAATTATCCTGTGCCCACCCTCTGGTAGCTTGGCACTGAGCAGTCAGGCTTAACTTAGAAGGCAATGTGTAAAGTATTTGTGCAATAAATCATACAATAACCCAATATAGCACCATAAAAATACACCTCACAGTGTTTAGAAAAAATATATAATATTTATCTGGGTATTTGCAGGTCAAAACGATAAAAGATGCAATATGAAATTGTAGAGATATCACTGAAAAGTGATATAAAGTGTCTTAAGTCTTTACAAAGTCTCTTTCAAGCACAAAGTACCTGGTTTGGAGTGGAAAATCTCCGCAAACGGCCGCAGAGGAGGAGATGCGTGGGAAAATGGTGTGTGCGGCGCTTTCGCCCAGTCACACACGGACTTACATCGTTATTTTTCATGCAGGGAAGCCGTGCGTCGTTTTCCGGTGCGCGGACAGTCTCCTTCTGTGGGTGGCGGGATTACCACATGTCCCGGGGTCTGTGCGTGGAATCCAGAACTTTTTGTCCGGCTGCGCGTCGTTCCGGTGGGCTGTGTGTGGAATTTTCTCCCTCACAGCAGGCGTCGCATCGATTTCCTCTCGGGAAGTCAGGCGGCGTTGTCCAGATGGGCCGTGCGTCGAAGTTCCGGTCGCACCGCAGCCGTCGCGTCAATCTTTTCCTTGCGGGGTCGAGCGGCATCTTTCCGGATCGGCGTGCAGTGAATTTTTCACCGCGGAGCAAGCTGTGCGTCGAATTTTTCGCCCACAAGGAGTTCAGTTGAAAAAGAGAAGTCTTTTTGGTCCTGAGACTTCAGGGAACAGGAGGCAAGCTCTATCCAAGCCCTTGGACAGCACTTCTGCAGCAAGGCAAGAGTTCAGCAAGGCAGCAGGCCAACAGCAAGGCAGCAGTCCTTTGTAGAAAGCAGTCAGGTGAGTCCTTTGATCAGCCAGGCAGTTCTTCTTGGCGGGATGCAGGTTCTGGTTCAGGTTTCTTCTCCAGCAAGTGTCTGAGGTGGTAGGGCAGAGGCCCTGTTTTATACCCAAATGTGACTTTGAAGTGGGGGAGACTTCAAAGAGTGGCTTAGAAGCGCACCAGGTCCCCTTTCAGTTCAATCCTGTCTGCCAGGGTCCCAGTAGGGGATGTGGCACTCCTTTGTGTCAGAGCAGGCCCTCCACCATCCCAGCCCTGGAAGACCCATTCAAAATGCAGATGTATGCAAGTGAGGCTGAGTACCCTGTGTTTGGGGTGTGTCTGAGTGAATGCACAAGGAGCTGTCAACTAAACCTAGCCAGACGTGGATTGTAAGGCACAGAAAGATTTAAATGTAGAGAAATGCTCACTTTCTAAAAGTGGCATTTCTAAAATAGTAATATTAAATCCAACTTCACCAGTCAGCAGGATTTTGTATTACCATTCTGGCCATACTAAATATGACCTTCCTACTCCCTTCATATCAGCAGCTACCACTTCAACAATGTATGAGGGCAGCCCCAATGTTAGCCTATGAAGGGAGCAGGCCTCACAGTAGTGTAAACACGAATTTAGGAGTTTTACACTACCAGGACATGTAAACTACACAGGTACATGTCCTGCCTTTTACCCTCACCGCACCCTGCTCTAGGGGTTACCTAGGGCACACATTAGAGGTGACTTATGTGTAGAAAAAGGGGAGTTTTAGGCTTGGCAAGTACTTTTAAATGCCAAGTCGAATTGGCAGTGAAACTGCACACACATGCCTTGCAATGGCAGGCCTGAGACAAAGTAAAGGGGCTTCTGGAGTGGGTGGCACAATCAGTGCTGCAGGCCCACTAGTAGCATTTAATCTACAGGCCCTAGGCACATACAGTGCACATTACTAGGGACTTATAAGTAAATTAAATAGTCCAATTGGGTATGATCCAAAGGTATCATGTTTAAAGGGAGAGAGCATATGCACTTTAGCACTGGTTAGCAGTGGTAAAGTGCGCAGAGTATAAATGCCAGCAAAAACAGTCCAACAAGTGGAGGGAGGCAGGCAAAAAGTTAGGGGTGACCACCCTAAGGCATGTCAGGTCTAACAAACACACTGCATCAACCTGCTATTATGTATACAAACATAGAATATACTGTGGGGAACCAAATTATTCAATAGAACCTGAAGCTTGTAAGTCCATTTTAATAGGATCATGTTGATCTAGATATGTCATCAAGTGTGAAGGAGAGGAAAAAGATCTATGAATGTCATTTTCCAGTTACACATTCTGGAAGCATCAAAAGAACATATTTATATCCTGTACTTTTCACTCTGGGTCTTAGATATGAGAACTGTCAATGAATCTTCACAGATTCGTTAGTGAAGTCTTAGTGGATTTAAACGTTATTGCCATATATTAGGAGTACTGGAATTGCTCTTGCCACCCTTTCCGATAATAGAAAATGATGATGTCATAAGACTCTGAAGATGATCTATCTGGACTTCGAGTGAGGAAGTTTGCGATGAGAAGGAACACAATGAGATTTGTTAGTGTCAAACTTTTCCGGAAATTAATTATTGAGAAGTTTATGCAGCGTAGACTCCAAGTAAAGCCAACAAATTTGGCCTTTAATATTTTCTGGGACATTAAAAATGCGTAAAGTATATTGTAGGTTTCCATTTTCCAATTCCACTTTAAGTTTTTGCATGGGAGCAATCTTAATGACTAGAGGTCTAGAGGAATTGTAACTGCTTTGGTATTATTACTTTTTTTTTTTAATTATCAGAAAGTTTAGTTAAGATAGAGGGAATATCTATTTGGATGTGCTTTTTCCAAGCATATGGAGTCAGCATATATATATAGCCTGTATTTCTTCCAATATTTTAGTTAATGATAATTCTTGTGACTCCACCGCTTTTGATTTAGTAGGTGGTGGAATCATTCTGTTTCCTTTTGTTTGACTAAGCAATCTATGCTTTTATTGCCATATTTTGTTTAATAGTGTCTGCAGAGTCTTTAATAGTAGTAAAGCAGGTATTGGTTATATAAGAGGTAAATAAGCCTTAACTGTGATAGCCAATATAACTTCCTAACTGCGATAGCCAATACAAATTCTTAAGTATGTTCACTGTTTGACAAAAAGTGTATGTTTTGGGAGGAATAGACCAGTAAAGTATGGACTTTCTGAGGAACAAAATACATCAAAAGACCTTTACTGCGATCACCTGACTGCCTTTTGACTAAAGATATTAGTCAAAATGATAGCAAAAGACAGATTGGGCCTAGTTTAAACAATGTGGATGAACTCCCAAAGACTTTAAGCCAAGGTAACCTGCACTGACATGAAAATGATCCCTTCAAAATAGATTATGTCAAGTGAGTCAGGGTTTACTACTGCCAGAAAAAACACAAGCAAAGACAACCAGCACTTTAAAAAATCCCTTTAAAAGGGAAGTAGAGAGCCATCCTTCACAGAAACGGACGTGTCTGAGATACTGCCTCTTCCTGGGAGGTTGGGGTGCAATGCAACCGAGGAGCACATCATGCAGAGTCTTCACACTCAGCTCACCACAACAGTCACCAAATGTGACAAAAGACTTCTCAAAATATTCCTTGTGACACTAGCATTAAGTTGCCATTATAGAAAAGGGTGGTTCTCTCCCCATGTCCTCAGACAATCATTGTTTGGCAGGAAAATGACAGAGTGTACAACCCAGTGATGATCTTGGTTCACATGCACTACCATCTCCATAGCTTGGTTGTTTTTTATTAATCTTGTCATGGGACTATGATAAACAAAGAAAACTAAAGGCATAAGTTTCTCATTGGAGAAAGTACCGCTCAGTGTTTGATGGTCAAAGTGAGACAGTCAGATTGAATTAGAGATTATTTCTGTTGTGACTCTTCTTTTTCAAATTCTTTAGTGTTAGGCCAGGCTCAGCAGATGTTAACTTGATGCTGAACATGAGTCCAATGGCACTGATCAGAGGTGCGGTCCAGGGATTCCTCTGTATCTGAACCTTGTAAACTTTCTCACTTTAGTCCTTTGAAGGAAGGTTCCATAATAGGGAAGTCGAAAGTGCACAGAAGACAACAACACTTTTGAACTTAGGACCATTCAGGAATCTGCTTCCTGCAAATATTAGAACATGTCCTTGAAGCAGGGATTAATGTCAGATGTTAAGTCACCGGTGCCAATATTCATTCTGCTAGCATACATGGATTCATCTTAACCACTTATATGAAAGGCATCTTCTCTTCTTCTTCTGCTCTGAAGACCTATTGTAGAAAGCAGTGGCAAAACCTAGATGCCATTGGTAGGTACCTGAAACCAATCACTAAATAAGTCCTACATTCTGGACTCCCCCTTTCCTAACAATATGGTTTATCTCCCACTCTGTGAAAATGTATTATGCAAGAGAATCTTCTCCAGCAGTGTCTACAATGTAAAATATAAACTATCACAAGGCTTTCCTAACCAGAAAAACATCTCTTCAGTTTTACAACTACATGTGTTTCACACCAGCACACACAAACATTCCCATAGATAACAGAAATAATGGCTCTCTAGGTGACCCACGAGCTGAAAAGTCTCCTATTTATGGGTGCCAGGACTGCCAGATTGCATCATACTTGTCAAGCACTAAGCTGTTTGTTCCATGGAGACACAATGTTGACCAAGTTGCTTATTTTCAATTCCTCCTAGATGTTGCGTGCCTCCCACTTAAATGCACGTGATCAGCACCAGAACATCCCGGGGAAAAGGAGATGGATAAAAAGAGAGAGACAGACACTGGAGTCACAGGTCCATATCCAAACAAAAAGTGATGTTCCTCGAAGAGCCGGCATTTCCTATGATAAATTACGCATCAGTCAAATAGCTCATTAGTCATAACCCATGTATATACTAGTCTGTAACTACTATGTGCAAGGTAGTTTTACCTGTTAGGGCCCCCTTTAGATGGCTCTCCCTCTCTCTCTAGGGATTTTCAGGAAACAATGTGGTTTACCTGTAATTAAATAAGAACCTTGAACCTCCTTGAGTTTTTGTAACTACTCCCACTGTGACCCCAAATTGGTCCCAAGTCACCTTAATTAACACCTACCTAAATGTTCTTGAAGTTCCGTGGATACCTTGCTTGATTCACCTTGTTGAGATTTCCCAAGATACTGACACACTCGACTTCATAGATATTTAAATAGATGACAAATAATGACAACAAATTCTCAGGTAATTAGAGTTTGCAGACATTCATGGGTTAATTACGGCGCTGTACTTAGAATTCCATGGAACACAATTAGGTGTTTTTGATCACACTAAAAACATACGGGTAATATCAAAAGATCATAGTGCAAAGTTTCCATCACTCTAGAAACAGTGTTAATATCAAAAGATCGCAGTGCAATGTTTGCATCACTCTGACAACATAGGGTTAATATCAAAAGATCACAGTACAAGGGTTTTATCCCTCTGGGAACATATGATTAATTACAAAAGATCACATTGCAATGTTTGCATCACTCTGAGAACATGAGTTGATGTAAAAAACACAAGCGATCGGTTTCATCACTGTTACATCACAGCGTAAGTTGAGCATAGCAATGACAAACTTTAAGGACGTACACAGAATGCTCCATATCACCAGCATCAATTTACAATTATGCAAATGTCATATTAAACTTAGCATTAACAAACATATTCACAATACATCGGTAATATAACTGCACAAAATAATTTATTTTCTGCAACATATAGCAAGCAGTAACAATAAGCATTACTACGCAACAAGCGGCGAGCATCCCAGTGACCTTAAACGCCAACGATGTGCCTTCTTAGGTGCACTGTGCTCCGAAATATCTGACTGTCATATATCACGTCAGCAAATGTCATGTTTCACAAATAAATGCCTTTCAAGCGCACAGCACGTTACTGCCTTTTTCATAGGTAATTCTCTCGATCCCTTCCTCTCCCTATAAGCTGCATCCAAGATACAGGACTGAACGTGAAGATCAGATGTAAAGAGACTCCTTCTGTGCAGTAGGTGACCTTTACAGTAAGCAATTCACTCAGGCCGGGTGTGGTTTAAATACCTGTTGCATCTGGCCACACCCACTCTGAGTCATGGGGATGCTAGAGGCTCCAGCAACATATGTTCTAAACACGCATTGGTCTTAAACAAACATATATCTCTGCAAACAAGCATTGGTCTCTGTTAAACACTCTTATGGGGTTACAACAAACATTAGTGCCTGCAAAGGCGATGATTAGCTTAAGAGTTCTTTAATGGAGCACATCCAGGTGTGCTGGCCCGACAATAGTTGACAGTCATAACAGCACAAAGTCAACTCTTCTTTTCCCTCTCTGGTGTAAATGCATTTGAAGGAGCAGGTAGAGGTAGTGGGATCCTCCACCAAACAGAAAGAAAAAGGGAGAGAAAAGAAGAAAAATCTGGAGAGATGTCCTCATTGGGCTGTTGTCATTGTAGATGTCAGGACCCTGGTCCTGGAACTGGCCACGCTGAATAGCAGGAGTGGTTCTCACAAAGGAAAAAGAGAAACTTCACACTATGTTTTGCTTCTTTTACAATGTGCACAGATCTCATACGCCTTCCACAGCTTACCAACATAAGTAACCCAGATGGCTGTGACTATCCACTGGGCTACTAGGTTATACCACAAGATCCACAAACCACAAGGTGGAAGATATATAACTGGAATCATCACTAGGGAAACACACTAAACCAGGACAATACCAAACAATGAATTAAAACTGACCTACAGCAAACCGAAACACGAGAAATAGAAAGGAAAAAGGTGCAGGATGTTGGAGTGGATGCAAACTCACAGCCGATGAGAAGGAACCCACCAACTGCTCTTGCCAGGCACATTTTACACCCCTGGGCTGGCTCTTGTGTTGCTTCCACTTTGGCTATTCAGGAGGTGCACCATTCTGCACTCTGCTCTTAAACACAAAATGTATGTGTTCTTCTATCTACTCTTCCTATGAAGTGCCAGGCTCCTTTACACCACTTTTCCATATCCCTTGCTGTTTGGGAAATGCTATGTATACCCTCATGGTATATTAAGCTGTCTTTGTATTGTGGAAAACTCCTGACAAAGGGTTTTCACGGACAGCTGTTTGAGCTGCAGGGCTTCAACTTGCGTAAACACTTTCCCCTGGTCTTTGATGGTACAGAAACATGGTCTGACTAATATCTTGGTACACATTTTCCATTATTAACTCTAATGGGTTGATATTTTTGTAAACAATATTTGAAACACTATTATATCAGATGATAGAAAACAATATTTGGGTACAATGCAATATAGTTTATTTATCAGAATAATTTGACACATGAACAGGTGCCTGAAGGGTATTATAGGGCAATTTGCATAAAAAATATTTTTTTCTCAATCTCAGTGAGTGTACTTTCTTTATTAATTTATTTTGCCTTTAAAATGTACAAAACAGATAATGCCATTTTGTGTCTGACCAATGTAATCTAAAATAGCTGGCCAGGCCACATTGTTAGTAATATATGGCCAAATTATCCATTCAGAAGATATGGGACAGATTTTCAGCTCTCAGTGTGGTCCACACAGCCAACATGAGATGCTTTTGATTTGATTGTTGCTCAACAACCATATAAAAAACATACATAATTGAACTGGTGTGGTCCAGAATTATTGCAGTTATGTAACAAATGCTATTTGTTAACTTCTACCTGTGTCAGCATAGTGACACAAAGTCAGACTAGACCACTCTCGACAGAACTACAGAAGACCTGCCTGTACAACCAGCCTGAGATCACAGAAAAACCATTTAAGAGATGAAACTATTTTCCTTGCTCCAAAACTGTAGTTGGATAAGAAAAGAAGTGGTATCTGTTAAAGGTTTGTTGTTTTTTATGATATCGATATGCACCTGAGCATCATCATGTATGCTACATTCCATAGTGAATGAAAAATGATATGTACCTTTTGCTGAAAGAGAGGAAAGATAAATTCAAATCTTGTGTAACTCCTAGTAAGTTCTGAAGGTGCAAATTCAGAAAAAGATATGTAACCCACTAGAGGGTCTATTTTGCAGTGTCAACAATGTATTGGTTTGTTTTGGGAGGATGGCCTAATCTAGTTTGGGTAGGTCAGCCCTTACCACTATCAAAATGAGTAGTTTCTGTGAATGCTTTCCATGTTGTCCCTAACATATAAGAAGATTCATTCTGTGCTACACATATGGGTACACCCTATTGTCAAACTGTTTTCATCTGAATAATTGCAAATGTGTTTTGTTGTTGTAACATAACCTAGGCCACACATGTGATGGTACTTAGCAAAGTCAAAAAGGCCTTCTTTAGGTCCATTTGTCAGAAACAAAGGAAACAAAGGAGGCCACCCCCTAAAGACAGACCAATTATCTCAGAAATCAGTTCCATCTGCTATAATCTCGGCACTCTCATCGACTCTGAGTTACAACCCTTCATGCAAAATGTACCCTCCTTCATAAAAGATACTAAGGATATACTACAAAAACTACATAACATTGATTGGCAATCAGACTACATCCTTGCCACCATAGATTGGTTAGTCTTTATACCTCTATCAGACATCAAGATCGAATTGAAGCAGTTAGCAGCAGTCTCAACACAAGATCGTCTCACCACACTAAACGTAATCAGATGATAATAGAAATGCTATCGTTCTGTCTCAAAAATAATTTTTTCCTTTTTGAAGGACAATTTTATCTCCAACTTCAAGAGACGGCGATGGGAGCCACATTTGTGCTGCCATATGCATGTATCCTCATGGGAGCCGTAGAAAGATATTGGCTCTGGACTGACAATTCTGAACACTTTTCCCAGTACATAATCTTTTGGGGCTGCTATATAGATGACATCTTGTTAATTTGGGAGGGCCAGGAATCCTTACTTCAACTTTTTCTTGAATCACTTACACCCAGCAGATGGAACATTGAAATCACATACCAATTTTCGAGAACCACAGTGGAATATCTGGACCTCACACTGTATATTGAAAATGACAAACTACATACTTGCTTTCATAGAAAGTGCACTGCAGCAAATTCTACTTTACATGCTTCCAGTTTTCATCCGTCTAGCACAATTCGCAACATCCCGGCAGGAGAATTTAGGAGAGCTAGATTTAATTGCAGCAACATGTCTGACTATGAGGCAGCCTGTTCTGAAATTGTTCAAAGTTTCTCTACCAGAGGTTATAACACCTCAAGCTTAAAAAAGACTAAGGAATGTTTTGATAAATTAGACCGCAACATGATGCTCAAAAACCTAAAACTACAAATAAGAACCCTGTTGTTCGCTTCATCACAGACTTCCATAATGGTCACCACTTGATCCGTAAACTACTTTGCAAGCACTGGTACCTACTTCAGAATAATTCATCCATTAATCAATACATTTCATCTTATCCTCAAATGGGTTTCAGAAGAGCTCCAAACCTTAAAGACAAACTCTGTTCCTCGTTCTACTCTGACAAACCTTTCAACCAAAGTGCGATGCAACGACCTAAAGGTTTCTATACCTGCACAAAGTGCTCTATTTGCAACCTTGGCCTCTCAAAATCTAAATCCATTTTGATTAATGATCAACCTTTCATGATACAAGATCTCATCAATTGTGATAGTATCAATACAGTTTGTCTCATTATTTGTCCCTGTAAAAAAGTTTATATTGGAAGCACGATCTGAGCATTGAAGACTCGGATACAAGAACATTATCGCAATATACAAAAAAATGATACCAAATTGCCCTTGGTGGAACATTTTGTTGAACATCATCCGTATGCCCGTACATTTACTTTCTGTGGCCTCTTGCAACTGGAACCACACCCTAGAGGTGGCAATCTGGAACTACAGTTACGCCAAAATGAAAGCTGTCTCATCATCCAACATAATACTGTACGGCGAGGCCTCAATAAAGATCCTGAGTGGCATTATTGGCTGCACTATTAATAACCTGAAGTTTGTTGTATCAAGGGGACCTCTTCAAATATAAAGGAAGACCAGCTTACTATAAGACTGAAAATATGGCAACATGTATTGTAATAATCACTTGTTACCTATGTCACCCACGTTTGTCATCATGAACCTTGTTTTAATTAGATTTATCACACACAACGATCATGCTTTATTTACTAGAATTCCATAAGCAATCATTAATGTATTTTTTCCCAATTATCAGTATTTGCTCAAACAATTACTAGTTTCAGATTTAACTCTCACACATTCCAATTTAGGTAGTGGTTTTGAATTCTTAAAACTTTATTTCATGCTAGCATACATTGATTTCACCCCACTACATTTGCATTTACTGTCCCCTTCCAACATACCTTTTTGTCTATTAGTGCTTTATTAACATCAATAAGATCGTTTTTCTACGTCCAAAACCTGTTTATGTGGTTCATGCCTACACACAATTGGGCGTATATATAAGCCAATGTCTTGTATCAGCATATTTGACATTATAACACATCACATTGCCAAAAATGGATTGTTACCTTGGACATAACTAGTACACGCTAATTTACTTATCTTTTGTTGTTCGAATTGATTTGACTTATTTTTGGCCCTAAATGTGCCCATTCACATTCTTGACTTAGGGCCTCATTCCGACCCTGGCGGTCATGGACCGCCAGTGCCGGGGACGGAGGAAGCACCGCCAACAGGCTGGCGGTGCTTCAGGGGCAATTCTGACCGCGGCGGTAAAGCCGCGGTCAGAAAAGGGAAACCGGCGGTTTCCCGCCGGTTTTCCCCTGCCCCAGGGAATCCTCCATGGCGGCGCTGCAAGCATTGCCGCCATGGGGATTCCGACCCCCTTCCTGCCAGCCTGTTCCTGGCGGTGTAGAGGCTGGCGGGAACGGGTGTCGTGGGTCCCCTGGGGGCCCCTGCAGTGCCCATGCCAATGGTCTTATTATTCAACCTTCTGTAGATGAATATTTAACTCAGCTCTGATATTACAATCTGTATTATCTCATGTACTCTAGTTATTGATGAGAGATATCTTTTCTTTTAACATCTAGACCATATACTACATGATGTTCTGCTCTATATGAATATTGCAGTGGTATGATCTTTCCCTTCTTCTGTGTTATTTTGTTTTATATCTATTAGAGTATGTGATTAACTAACTCTGTGAGCCTTCTCAACACGCTGTAGCTACTAAACCTCACTTCATAGTTTAGTTTGATGTGCCAGAATCTCTATTAACGTTTCTGAACCCACAAGCTCATTTTCTCTTTGCATAATCTTGTTCTGGTAACACACTGACTAACCAGACATGGATGATAGGAAGTCAACGTCTTTTAATCGTTTCACTGAATATGCTAGCTCCAATTCAGGGTTTCTTTGGATACTCTCAGATTGTCCCTCTCACCTTTACCTTTCACCTTCCTCACGTAGTTTTAGGAATATTTGCACCGACTGGTAAGAGCTCTGCATGCCTTATCACTTCTCCTTCACTCACTGATACTTAAAAAGTTGACTTCAATAACTGACTTACTTATTCTTGATTAATTACAGGCTTGAGAAAGCCCTAGGTGAACTCACCTTAGAGGGCGAAACACGTGTCGGCTGTGTTCGGTCTGCAATTTCCAACTTCCTTCTAATATCTCCGAATCAATGAATAAAGGCTATGTTCAGTCTGCAAGTTTATTTTAAAATTCATATATCACTGAACAAAAGAATAAATTGTCTATAACAAAATCTATGGACTATACGTTTATTTGACCACTGAAAAGACTGTATTAAGAAATATTGTCTTCACAACATCATTAACAAGTGGGTTCTCACTCTAAAATCAGTTGTGGACTTTTCTTTTTGAGGGGGAATTTGGTCCATACCCCTTGTTTGAGTTCCCACCACCAAATTCTTGAAATTGTATAGGGCATTTACAAAGGAACAAAATCTGGACCTTCATTTTTTAGGGTAAAAAACTACAGGAATACTGCCTTCAATTTCTTAGGCTGGTGTTATCCACCGCATGGAGCATAGATCAGCCCAATTCAGCCATTGGTTCCCTTCTGTTTGGGTGATGAGTGATGGCTTTCTGCCCTAGTACAATGTCTTGACCGACACAGAAAATATTCCCCTTCAGTGTCAAGGACTGCTAGGCCAGTGCCTGCCAATTCTTTTTTTTTCAATAGTGTTTGGTCTTGCTCATCTTTGTTTGTATCCTTGTAAGAAGGTCCAGCAACTCCCCAGACACTGCGCTCAGACACTTGCTGCTGCTTGCAATATTTTACATTCTGTACATGCACTACTAGAGTCCACTAACCTGGAAACTGCCTTTATAAACCATTCATACATGGCTGCCTATGTATGCGCATGCCTGCACAACAGCAGCTATATTGCAATGTTTTTTGTAAAACGTTAGGGCAAAAATGCATTCTAAGATGGAGTGAGTGCACAGAAGGCCATCTCTGAGTGTGTTTGATCCAAAGGTTTGTAAAACAATTAGAAGGAAACAAACATTGACAAAGCCAATAGCCAATAAGTCTGATACCAAATCCAAACCAATTGGCTTTGCCAATGATTGGTGGGTTGAGGAGGATGTGAGCCCTGCTCAAACCACAGCCACCCTTTCCGTCAGGGTGAACCACAGAATTCACTAAATTAACCTGTGCTCAACACATTGAAAGCTGGGCATAAAAGCAGTCTGGCTTAGCTTAGAGGCAATGCTGCACGCAAACAGTAAAAATGTGAAAACACAACACCAGAAAACTCCCACCCCAATTTAGGAAAATAGAGTAAAATGTAATGTTAAAAATGGGGTCTTTGGTTGGCAGTCAGTCATCGTTTCTGTTTCCTAGTGTTAAGGCCCAGCAGCTGCTCAAACACAGCTACCAAGTCTCACTACCAAATGCATGGCATAACAGCCAGCATAGTAACTGCAAGCAGCCATGTTTTTTATGTTGCTTTTGTAAAACATTCAAGGTGGCTACCCAAGTATATATATAGATGTAAAAGTATGGACAGCCATGTTGGAATGGCTTTTGTAAAACCTATTATGAAAGCAATTCTAAGAGGGTCACATGTGCACCTATCTAGACTCCCACTGCTCAATTTTTGTTGTGATAAATGTTTGAAAGAAGATTTCCAAATGAAACAAGCACTGACAAAGCTAACAGGTCTGCTGTTAACTCCAAGACCTGTTAGCTTTTCAAATGCGTGTTATTAATCTGAACATGGGACAATTAGTCTATTTTGATTGGTGGCTGTAGGAATGCACCTTTTTACTTAAAGCTTTCTCCATCTTAGGCACCTAAGAATAAACAGGTTGCCAGGATCCAGCCCTACACAAGATATTCTCGCAAGCCAAGGTGAAACCTTTAGTGAATATTGATGTAGCAGTCACATAATTTCATTAAGACCTTAAGGTGAGGTTTGATAAAGTAGCTATCTTGAAAAAGTCTAGCAGAAAAAAGAGTAATGCCTCCGCCCCATCGTTTTCCTCCATGTTGAAAGCAAGAAGTGGCACCTTAACTTCGCAGATAAGGACACGCATAATTATAAGGCTACCCTCAAACAGTTTAGGAACAATATTAAGAGAACAAAAGCCTGCGTCTTCTCTAAACAAATTGCAGAAGCAGAAAACATGCCTTGAACTGTTATTAAAATTGTAAATTCTCATCACAGAAGTTCAGTGACAACTTGTTGACCATTTTTCATGAAAAAGTTAACAATATGTATTCTAAGTTTGAAGAAACCAAGAGCCCTACCTCTTCTACTTCATGGCTAGTATCAAATTCTCACTACAATGACCCTCCGTTAGCTATCTTAAAGAAGATATCTCTGACTGACTCAGAAATGAGAATTTAAGAAGCAAGATCTGGTTCCCCATTGAATGTTTGTCCTCCTCACATTTTGTTGTGAGACATCAACTCCCTAAACTTACAGATTAACTCTCTTTTTAATTGTCCGTAGACGAAGACTCTGGCTCTATGCCCACACGCTGGGAAAGACCCCTGGTGTTACCACTTATAAAAATAAAAGCTAATCTTGATCTGCTAAATCCTGGTAACTACAGCCCATCTCTTTACTGCTTGAAGGAGCCCTTGATCAACCACCATATCACTAGGTTTATTGTAAACAGCAATTCTCTAGATCCATCGCAATCTGGCTTTTGTATAGTTTGAGTACAGAATTAGCCCTTTCAAAGGTATCCGATTTTATTAAAACTAGGCTTGAGCTTAGAAAAAAGCTCTACAATAATACTACTCGACTTGTCTGCCACTTTCGATAAAGTGTCTCATGACATCTTACTGCAGTGGTTGGAAAAGACTGGTATAGTCGCCACTATCTAGGTTTAGATAAAATCCTTCCTTTCCAACAGAAAACAATCAGTCTACTTACCTCCCTACCCATCTGCATATGGGGAAGTTAACTGTAGTATTCCACAAGGACCACCCTCAGTCCAACTCCATTTAATTTCTATATGGCTCCCTTTGCCTCCATAGTACAATCCTAGGGCATTTAACATCATGTCTTACACATATGACACTCAGCTGAGGTATGTTTTCCATTATCTGGATGACTCAATTACAGCCAGCTTCTAGGGTCCCCTTCTGGCAGTAGCTTAGTGGATACACAAGAGCTACATCTGCTTCAACTTGGATAAATCTGAGATACTGGTATTTGGCCCCTTCTCGTATTGACATGATGAGAATATGGCCCACTGGGCTGGGAAAACCTCCTGTCCCTACATCTGTTGCACATAATCTGGGGGTAAAAATAGACAGAGCTCTTTCATATAAACCCCAGGTCAAGTCAACTGCCGGAGTCTGTTTCTGTTTATTGAAATCTCAGAGAAATAATCTAAAATTCCTGCCAGAGGACACTCAAAAAGAAATTATCCATGCCCTAATACATCAAGATTGGACCAAGCCAATGTCCTTCTCCTTGGGGCGCGACAGGAGTTTATCAACAGACTGCAATGGATACAGAATGTGCCTGCTCAACTAGCACTGAACAGTCCTAAACGAAACTCAATTTGGCAAGGTCTGAAAGCTCTACATTGGCTACTGATCAGCCAAAGAATAAAATTCAAAGCCTTTATGATCACTTACAAGGCATATGTCGGATGGGCCCAGCTTATATCCAAGATACGTTTAAAAAATATCAACCCTCAAGAACCCTTCGATCTGCTATCCAAAATCTTGTGTGTATAACAAGGGTGTATAGGATGAGAGCTGGTGGTTGATCCTTCTCCTTTTTAGCTCCTTGCTGTGGAATTCTCTTCCAGAGCATCTTCGGTGTATCTCCTCAGATTCCACTTTCAAAGTTCGCCTCAAGACACCTCTTCAAAGAAATATAACCCAGGCTCTCTATTCCTTTGGAGACAATGCTGGTTGGTAAGGGACTCAGGCTCTTGCTTCCCTTCATCAACCTAGCACTGGGATGCTCCAGTTGGAGCAGCTGTTGTGCTTTACAATCATGCTTCATTCATTCTTTCAATGTGGGTCGGTGAATACCATTCAAACTCAGCAACCAGAAAAAGGTGGTGATTTCAGCTAAAGTCTACTGTATAATAGTTATTGCTTTCAAACAGTCCCATTTCCTCACTAGAAATCACTGCAATGTATAGCAAAACTGGCATATGATTTGATTTCTGCAGGGCATCCAGGGTTTGGTCACCTTGATTAACCGTGGGTTTGTGAAAGTCAGTAATATTTTTGATATTTTCAAATGTCACCGATGTCAATGAAGGTTTTTGGGCTGTCATGATGATGATGTCAATCTTTCCTGAAACGCATGGATGATTTAATCAGAAGAGTTGAACAAGTCAATCTGTGTGTATATTTGAATGTTAAAATACATTTAATTCAAGGTTTGTAGTTTTAAACCTGCAAGATGTTAGCCTGTAAGTACTACACAAGTCCCCTTTTGGTACTTCACCACACAAGTAAGTATATTTTTAAGTTTTAAGTACATAAATATAATTTCATTAAAAAATAAGAGTTAGGGAATGAGTAATGGTGGGGTAAGTGTAATGGAGGGTAGAGGTAAATTAAGGTAAGGGGTTTCAAGGATTCAGTGACAGGGAGAGTTAAAGTGGTAAGGCTTCTTTAGGGTTCAGGGGCGGGCAGAGGTAAAGGACTAGCCTATATCTTTGGTACCGTTTCATGGATCTTCATGAAATTTTCCCAAAAAGTGTGCTGGCAATTTTTGTGGCGTATGGATAATTTTGGGGTGATCCATCAAGCGGGGGCCTAGAAAAAGGGGGGAGCAAAAAAAGTGTGTTTTCCATGTTAATTCCCATAGGAGTTTTGAACATGACTAAAAACCAAACCGCTGGATGGAATTACACCAATTTTGGCAGAAAGGTAGATTTTGTTCTACAGATTACACTGTTTGATATTTGGTGTAAATCAGTTCAGTAGTTGTTGAGAAATTTTAGGAAATCCAAATCTGTATATCTACGGCAGTTCCTCCATGACAACTTTGTTAATAATAACAAGATTGTGTAGGGAAATGCAGAGCTCTGATTGACTGCCAACTCTTCAATCAGGAAGTGTTGGCAGCTATCTTGGGACTCCGCTTCAGTCGAGTCCCACAAAAAAAAGAAAAAAAATGAAAATGGGGCATAGTAGGAATACCCTGACCCCCAAACCTTTGTCTTAAGCGCAAACAAATACTTTATTTTTCTTTTTTGCAGCAAATTTGCAGAATTTGTTTTTTAAAAAACAAGACCGGTCTCCTGCGCTTGTTTATATTAAAGTGGGTCAGGTCCCGGGGGCATGTAAACATTTTTTTTAAATAAAGGAGGGGGACACACGGGCACCTCCACCTCCCTGGGGCTCATGTAAATTATAACGGAGGCCTTGCCAACCCCCTGGTCCCCAGGGACCACCACCTCCTGAGACCTTTAATTAAAAAAATGGGCATGGGGCGTGTGGACTACCCTGACCACCTCCCCAAAAACTCTGTGGGGGGGCCACGTGACCTCCCCCAGGCTTAATTTAATTTGAAGCAGGGGCTGCACGGAACCCCCACACCCCAGGAACCACCACCTCACTGGGGCTCTGTGGTCCCCCTTCTGGAGACAATAATGGCCCTGGGGGCTGCCACCCCCTAGGGCCGGCTCCTGGTATGTCCTGTGATGCCCACCCCCGGTACACAGCTGTTTGCTTTGCTTGGCGGGAGCTTTGACAGCTCCTATTAAGCAAAAGCAAACTCTCCGGTTCCAGCAGGCAACAGCTCTCAAAGTGCTTCTGTCTGCTTGGCCCTGCACCGTCCACCTAAGTAGTATCAAACGTTCTTCCTGCCTTTTGCCAGGATGATGTTAACAACTGGTGCCCCAATGTGTTACCTGCCGATTTTGGTGAGGAGTTCTTGATGGCAAGGCATTTGAGGACATTTCCACCAAACAGAGAAGCACTTATTTCATATAGTGAACAGGAAGGACCCTTTTTTGATGGAGATTTACCTCTTTGTACTCATGTTATCTTCTTATAGGAGGATTCATGTTATCACATATTTCTGGATACAGATACACCTGAACAATCATATTGCCAAAATGCACACAAGGTCACTGTGACATTTCCTTGTGCTCCATTATGCGCTGCAGTGTAGAATACTTCTTGGATATTTGCCAAGAAGGCAGAAAGAACTCCACTTGGATAGATATTTTGCACGAAACTGGACACTCTTGCTGGATAAAAAGGCAAGTGAGGTTCCTTTGTGGCTGAGTCATTCACACAGCTGCTGACACACCCACACAGACACTCACATCCACTCACAAATGCACTCAGACACTTATGCACCCTCTCACAGACCCTCTCAGACATTCATGCACCCCCTCACAGACCCACTCAGATTCACACACCCACTCACATGCCCACTCAAAGACTCATGCACTCACTCACAGACACATCAGAACCTCATGCAATCACTCACAGATAAACTCAGAGACTCGTGTCCCCACTCCCATACCTACTCAGACACTCAAGCACCCTTAGACATTCACACACCCACTCACAGACCCACTCAGAGACTCAGGCACCTACTCACAGATTCACTCTGAGACTCACATACCCACTTGCAAACCCAATGAGACTCACACACCCAGAGACTCACGCACCCACTCACAGACCCACTCAGAGACTCACGCACTCACTCACAGACCCACTGAGAAAATGCACCCACTCACAAACCCACCCAGAAATTCACACACCCACTCACAGACCCAGTCATGCATTCTTGCACCCACTCACAGACCCACTCAGGCTCACGCACCCACTCACAGATCCACTGAGATCCTCATGCACCATCTCACAGACCCACTTAGACACGCATGCACCCACTCACAGACCCATTCATAGACTCACACATCGACTCACAAACCTACTCAGGCACCTACTCACAGATTCACTCTGAGACTCACATACCCACTTGCAAACCCAATGAGACTCACACACCCACTCAGAGACTCACGCACCCACTCACAAACCCACCCAGAAATTCACACACCCTCTCACAGACCCAGTCACGCATTCTTGCACCCACTCACAGACCCACTCAGGCTCACGCACCCACTCACAGATCCACTGAGATCCTCATGCACCATCTCACAGACCCACTTAGACACTCATGCACCCACTCACAGACCCATTCAGAGACTCACACATCGACTCACAAACCTACTCAGAGACTCACTCACAGACACACCCAGAAAATCCTGCACTCACTCACAGATGCACTAAAACATTCACATACCCACTCAAAGACCTACTCAGACACACACCCACTCAGTGACCCACTTAGACACTCATGTACCCACTCACGCACCTACTCACAGGCCCACTCAGAGTCTCACACACCCACTCACAGAACCACTCATAGACTCACACACCCATTCACAGACCCACTTAGACACTCACACACTCACTCACAGACTCACTTAGACACATATGCACCCACTCAGACATTCACCCACCCACTCACAGACCTACACACACATTCATGCACCCACTTATAGACCCACTCAGACACTCTAGTACTGACTCACAGACCCACTTAGAGACTCATGCACCCACTCACAGACCTACTCAGAGACTCACTTCACAGACACACACAGAACCTCCTGCACTCACTCACAGATGCACTAAGAAATTCACATACCCACTCAAAGACCTACTCAGACACACACCCAGCCACTCACAGACCCACTCACACACCCACTCACAGACCCTCTCAGAGACTCACACACCCATTCACAGACCCACTTAGACACTGACACACTCACTCACAGACCCACTTAGACACATATGCATCCACTCAGATATTCACCCACCCACTCACAAATTCATGCACCCAATTATAGACCCACTCAGGCTCACGCACCCAATCACAGATACACTCAGACACTCTTGCACTGACTCACAGACCTACTTAGAGACTCACCCACCCACTCACAGACCTACTCATCCACTGACAGACCCACTCAGGCACGTTCACATCCATTCACAGACCTACTGAGACACTTATGAGGTCACTTATGCATTATTAAACAAAGGATGGGTCCTCTAGTGGCAAGCACAATACATTGGACCACAAAAATTATGGGTCAATCATACATAAAAATAGAAATACTCTAGTATGCCAAATTATATTAGGTCTTGGATATCTACATTGGTTTGTAGTGGTATGTAACTGATAAATGACATTTGATTGACCTTAATATACGTGGAGTAGCGCTCTTGATGTACATATGTGACATATATTTGTGTGATATCTGTATGAACATTAGGATATCTTGTGAATATTGTTTTACTTGTTTCCTGAATGTATAATATTGTTCACATATGACCAGGTACATGTAGCCCTGAATACAGGGAGAAAATGGGGGCATTTTGCCCATTTAGTGGGACATGTGTACTAATTAACAATATTGTAATCAATGATGTAGATACTTTTGCCCTGGGAAAGGTTTTGTCCCAGTTATGTTATGACGAAAATTGTCATTTAGTGTATTTTTTTCAAAATAGGAAACAAGAAAATTAATACATTATCAAGCATAGATATATCATAAAGGCTCCTAAAAACATTGGCCTGTTAAACTTTTAAGGGTGTGGAATGTTGGTTTATCTTATTTTGTTTTAATTTACTACATGTTCCAGAATGCTTCTTTCTTGGCAGGGTGGTCGACCACGATAAATAATGTAATGGAAAAAGAACTTGCTGACCGTGATCAAGACTCGCATGTGTTGGTTGATATGCATTGGTGTTTGTTCTAAAAAAAAGAATTCTTGAATAATGAAGGTTGGAGTGCGGCTGTGTTGCTTTATTTGTCTATTTTAAAAATAATATATTATTCCTCTTCGGGGAAGAGTAGAAATTATGTCCGGGGGGGCGCACATCCCCGGCTGCGCCCCGAGCATCACCACCTCCCCAGTGCTAAATTAATTACTGCAAAAAAACAAACTTTACAGGGACATTATATTTAGGAAATAGAATTTTAAAAATTAGAAATTCACTTACAAAACCGATGTTATAGGGACGTTATATTTAGGCTCACATTTTAAGCATACAAAACCATAGAAATTCACCAGTTACAGTTAAAGTTATCTCAAGTAACTATGACTCGTGCCCTAAAGTAACTATAACTCGCACCCTCACCATGCCCTGCTAATTACCTAACAAATTACGGCACTCATGAAATCTTTGATAACATCATTGAAAATATCACTGTAATATTTGCAGTAAAAAAATTACGAAACAAATGTGCATTGCGAGGGTGCGTGTTATAGTTACCTTACTTACCCGTCTGTAACATCTGTTTTTTATGTGAATTTCTACATTTTCAAAAATTCTATTTCTTAACTATAATATCCCTGTAACATTTGGGTTTTCAGTGAATATATGTGTGTGTGTGTGTGTGTGTATACATGTGTGTGAAAAGTGGATATCAGACTTTACAACAGCATTGCGGGGTAAACGCATACATTTTAAAGCCTGTGTGGTATTACAACATGTTGTGAAGATCAACAAGTTACAATGTCCACAGAGTAAAGGCATGCAGGATTAATGCCCTGCAATTGTCATATGGTTCCTACTAATATAAGTGAGGTAGAACTTCAGAATGTGTAAACTAAGTCCGTCCACACCATCAGCAACTGTTTGCCCAATTTGTGGCTACCTCACAGTGCCTAAACCCCCAAACTTACCGGGCTGGAAAGTAATTATGTTGACCCGAACATGACACTCAGACTGCCCAGTGAAGTTGTGGAAACAGATCGCACCCTTTTGTTGTATTATTCATGCAAGCCCAGGTGAAGACAAAAAAGATATATGAACTGGGTTTTCAATACACTTATTGAAACGGGCGTAAACTTGCATAAAGCAAATGGAATGCGATAATTAGGCAGATGAAACAAAGCAAAGTAACCAGCATGATAAACATGGTGAAAACAATGAATAATCCAACAATGCTAATTGTGTTCTAGAAGTTCTAGAGGTTCTAGAGATTCCTACATTACCCTAAAACTATGCTGAGAGCATAGTGGGTATACCCTTCTACTTGTCCAATCTAGAGGATTATCCCCAACCCCATACCTGAAAACAGTGTCAGTAGTTGATCTGCAGATTAGATGGCAATCTTCTCAGGAGCTGGTAGATTAGCGCCAGCACAGCTGCGTGTCTAACACAGGATCTATCCCAGGACAGTTGTTGCTGGAGTGCCCTCTGCCCCTTCCAGGTTAGTGCATCATTTATATGATAAACCCATACTAGTTTGAAAGCACAGTCCTGATGCAAGTCTGTGTCTAGGCATTAGAAGTTGTTTCCTGAACAGGTAACACAAGAACTAGGATATTGTGTACAATGTTCCTAGACTTCAACAGAAAATACCGATTACATGCTGTGCAAAGCCTAACTAAACAAGCAACTTGTATGTCATCTTCCTAGAACAATATCATTTAAGAAATGTGTGTGAAATGTCACTAATGAAAGATGTGCAGCTAAGATGCTTAAAATATGAAATACAAAATGAAGCTAAAAACGGGGAACCAACACGAGTCCAAAATGGCCTCACATCACAATGCAATGCCTGAAATTCCTAATTTGAGCTAAGAAAAGAATGTCAATATTGACCATTGTGGACTGCCAGCAAATATTAATGGCACATCCTGTTAGGAAGTACAACTGCATCATATTGCATGGTTGAAGAGAACATGGAGAGCACTTTTAGAGTACCAGCAGTACAAAACACTTGTGCACACAGGCCTTCATCTTTTCAGTGTTTGCCGCTATATTGCGCTTCCAAAAACAAAACAAAAAATCACAACGTGGAAGTGAGTGGGGTGTGCGGTTATTTGCTTTTGTTGAAAAAATAGGTGATGTTCTTGATGTGGTACAGGCACCTAGCACATGACTGCAGTATCCCAAAGGTCTGCTTCATGATGTCCCTTCGTGGCTGTTTGAGCTCCCAACATACCGTTAACCCTAGTAACTTCTATTGAAGAGTTGCCTCATAGTATGATAGCTTTGACTATCAACATCGGTTCATGAAACATAAACAGCATTTCCAAATTGACTGATGATCCAGAATTGCTTAGCACTTTGCAGTCACTTGACATTGTCTACCTGCACAAAACATGACGATTTTCAGGATTTCCCATAAATGGTTGTAATGATTTTTTTCTTCCTGTCCCTAAAGTCAACAACAAAGGCCATGTCTCTGGGTCTTCTCGATTTTAATTCAAATTAGATACATTTGCTTGCTTAACCAAGTGACCTGCAGGCTCCAGATTTCTTGCCCACCAGTTTTGATTTAGCTTCCTCAGCTGGTTCAGGCATGATACATTATGTTCCATGTTATATTGATATTAATCCTAGAACAGGAAAAAAGATGCCCATATGGAACAACTTTCACTTATAACCATATAATGGCAACTGACGATTTTAACAATAATCTCTTCTGAGAAGAGGAAAATACAAGGAGTGTGTAGTGGTTGATAACAAGTTTAAGGCAATCCCCCCTTGTCATTGACCAACTCACCATTCCAGGAAGATGGGCAAAACAACCCTAAATTTACTTCTAAGCTTGGATCTGAGAACTCCTAACGGCCACACTACCAGCAAGGTCATTGATTGTACTCTAATATCCACAGAGGCTTTTAAATTTGTAGTTGATTATGAACTTATGGCTCTTGCTGGCAGTGAGCACAAGTCACTATGGATTTTCATTCATTGTACTCATTGTTGCGACATTTAAACGACATGGGTTGCTAGTCCTTGAGAAATAATGGAAAAGGGTCGCATTAAATGGATTGCCACTACACATGACCTCGTCCAACGTTTTGGGCCACAACAATCAGTGATCTAAACTTTGGAGTAAAAGTAACCCCCACACAACAAATTTTAAAGCAAACCCGTGCCATGTATAAAGGCAACCAAACCTTGGTATTCCCACAAGCTAAAGATAAGAAACTTTAATAAATCAGACCTTAGAAGACTCGTAAGTGTGTGTACCAATATGACCCTGAAAAAGGAGGTTCCACTTAAGCAACAACATTAAAAGAAAGCATTATGGTAGGCCAGTGTCAAAACCAGTGTTGGACTGGGACGGAAAAGGCCCCATTAGTTATTTAGAAAGCTAAAAAAAGGTGGCCCATATATCCAATTTATGACAGATTTGAACTTGTAAAGTCACATTGCATAACTGTTTTGCATGATATGGAAGACTGCATGGATTTGAGCGTGCTGCGAGCAATGTTTGTTTTAATATTAAGGAACTCATCAGTAAACATCAGCCCACCAGACAATAAAACAGGCCCACAAACAGCCAAAAAATCTGCTTACACACTAACGTGTAAGAATAACCCATGGGGACCTGGATGATTGTCCTAAAGGATAGCCTGAACCTGGCTGAAGCCAAAGCCAATGAAAAAAGATGATTAGAACTAATTAATGATAAGAACTGTTTTTTGGACAATGCCAACTGTTTTGTCAACAAAGGGGCTCGTCTCAATGCTAACTGACTGGTTGAATTTCATTAGGTCCTTATGTGTCTCTGATGACCCATTAAGGGCATTTCTCCTGAAATATCGCACGCCATAATATCCAATTATAGTATTCAAATGTCTATGTCTACCATTAGCTCAGAGGATGCCCCGGTTCAATTAGGTTTTCGAGCCTTGTTGAAACACAACATCTACACAGGAGGTCAGCTATGATACCAAGAAATGGATCTTGGTTTTAGGGAAAATCCATTATATTTCTGATTCATAAAAAGGGCTTATACACCTCACAATCCAATTATCGCTGAGTTGCCTTACTTCAGGTAGAGGGTAAATATTCCGTCAAACCGCAACCACAAGAACTAGAATATTGGGTCAAAGACAGCAACTTAATTCTCTTTTACCAAAGCAGGTTCAAGCAAAGTTGTGAGAATGAGGACAATCTTACTTTGGTAATGCTGATACTTAGAACTAATTCTCCCGGCCTTGTTTGTTACACGGCTTTCATTGATTTCAAAACAGCATTTGATTGTGTAGATTGGAACTTACTATGATCCAGTTTGCTAAATCTGGGAATTCAGACCAGCCTCTAAGGGTCATTGTTTCATTATATACCATCACATGGGGGGAGAGTCATGTCGAGCCCATCAGTGAGAACATCGGCAAAAGCTTATATAAACACAGATCTCAAAAAGTATTGCATGTTTTTTAGCTCACACCTTCTATTTACATATTGCAGACCTTAGTTGTGCCATAAGCACGTGCAATGCTTTCTCTCCTAAATGTGGCCATCTACCTCTTACATTGCTACAATTTGCAGAAAACACTGTAATAATGGACCATATTGTAGTCCACCTTCAAAGAGTGCAACTCAGCCGGGAAAAATATTGTAACATGAACAAGCTCTTAATAAACACGGAGAAAACCAACAGGATCAGGAAAACTAACAGTTTCACAGGAAACACACCGAAACAAGCATTGGCAAAGCCAATAGGCCTGACATTGGCTGCCAGGCTTTTGGATTTGGCAATTCTTGTTCTGTTCTGTCATGGTGTTTACAGAACTTTATTGTTGGAAAAGGTGCCACGCCCCAACCAATCTAAAAAATAACATAAGTTAAAGGCAACATTTTTTGTGTGGGGGAGAGGCCTCAAAAATCATACATTAGCATATTAGTGCCTGGCACTGAAAGGAACTACTTTGTGTCTATATGAGCTCCAAGTGAAAGGACAGAATACCGTATAGCACAGTGAAGTCAGCCAATGGCTGAAGTGGGCTGACCCATTGCCACATGATATATGCTGGAGTGGGTGGAAGAAAAGTGTGAATGACACAACAGACTGGATGAAGTCTGGCGGGAAACTCTTAAAACTAACGTTACACACATAATTTTAGAAAATCAAATGTTATTGGCTATTTCCAGACCTAAAAAAGACAATTGGCCTGGAATTGGCTGTCAGCCTCTCACCTTTACTAATGATTTGTTTTGTAAAGATTTTGTAAAACTTTCTTACAAATGGATACAGAGGCTTGTAAAAACAAAGGGTTAAATAGTGGGCTACAGTTGCGTAGATAGAAACATTTGATAGCTAATAGGCTCATTTGCATTAGCTCTCCAGCCACTGCTCAGCCTGCGCTTGATCCGAATGAGGTAAAAAAGTGGTGTGAAAACTGCTCACAGAGCAGGGATAATGATTTGGGAATGGGGAGGACTTTTTCTTCCCCTGGCAGAAAGACCAGATGTATGGGCCTAGGAATATTTTTAACTTCAATGGGTCTTCTCTGTCACAAGTAAATGTTAGATGACACCTAGAAATAACAGTGGGAGGAATGCTACACCAGAACTAGTTTTCAGTGACCACAGAAGAGGGGACTAGTCTTTACCTTGGCCATACCTCTGGGTGGGCACACGAGCTCTGCCCAAGGAGAAAAGGGTTTTCCCATCTTGAAATCTGAGAGTGAGGGACACTGTGCCCTTGTTTGAAGCTGGGTGCTGCTGAAAAAGTGGGTAGGGCTTCCCTCTGGAATTTTTACCCCATTGGCTAGAGAGTGCTTAGGAGTTACCTTCACTCACTAACATGTGCCAGGCACAAAGGTGGCAGCACAAGGCACTAGCCTTAGAACACATTCTGGACCTGAAGAAGATTAGAGGGCGACTGGGCCTTCTTTCTGTGAACTGAGAGGAGCCCTGAAGGACTGAACCTACTCCCTCCTATACTCAGGAGAAGGATGTGAACTCCAAGGGTCAGTTAGCTGACCTCCTGTGTGGCTGCAGGGGTATTACTGCTGACCAGTGGCAACTAGGCCGGAACTGGACTCTGGCCTGTGTCTGACAGCCAACAAGTCTCTGTGTAACTTCTCCCGAGGCCTTGGGGGCCTTAGATGTATACTCCTTTGGCTGTCTGGGCATCAGACAAAAGTTTGGAAACCTTTGAAAACATTTTCTCCAGTGCCCCAATGGGACCCGTTGAACTGTGCTCGATTGAATTTCAGCTTTGTCCCACTGAAGGCTCCCAGCACCTCCATAAAAATGATTGAGTCCCCTTCTACGTTGGACCCAAGACATCGCCAAAACTCCAGTGTGACCAACTGGCTTCAAGAATCTGGCCTTCAGTTCCAAAGCTCCAACAACAATTTAGCAGCTGTTCACACAGGGAAGAGTTTCTTCACAAAAAGTGTCAAAGTCCCAATCATAGAACCAATTGAAGTGCTCTTCTTCGCAAAAGTGACAACGTTCCTTTCTGAAGTGAGACTTAAAAACATTTTCAAAATGTCTGACCTCCAGACTTTTCAATGGGACCAGTTCACCTAGTTTATCTGAGCAGGGCTCCATCACAGTCTGCCTCAAACCATGACTAAGCCTCGGTGTACCCCAACTGTCTTTAGCACTTTGCACTTCTTTGCATTAGTTTCTCTTCATTTGTAAAAATGATTATCTCCAGTTCCCCTTATAAGACTTTTATCATTTTGGTCTTATTTTAACCATGCGATTTATCTCTTCATTTTAAAATTGTTTGTGAAGTTTTATTGTGGTTTATGTGACTTTTTCTACTGTGTGGGTTTTTCATTCAAGCCTGACTGTATTGTGTTACTAGAGATTGAGCACATGTCTTTTCAAATTACTTTGTGTGACATCTAGCAGGTCGTGAGCTTATCCTTTGAGGTGGACAAGACTCTACTTCAAATAATAATCCACTTCCATTCACAACCCAACAGATGGTACTTGTCTTGAGTAACTTTAACAAAACTTTAGAAGATATTTTGGAAAGTATCACTTATGCATACTCCAGTTTCCAGGGAAGCAGATGTAACAGGTAACATTGACAATGGATTGAAATAATGAGCAAGCATGGCCTTAGACCAGCTGATGAAAGACTACCATCTTATAGTCCTGCAAGTCAAATGTTCTCATGCGGCCTCCACTGGAATAGACTGTATGTATTACATTCTGGCATGACCTGAAAATTGGGCACAACTCCCGGACATGAAAGGGAAAAGAAGTGTGAAAAATGCATGTTAGCCCTTAGTTCTAATTATACAATTTGGTCAACAAATTTAGATGGTGTTTGAAATTCGTTCAATCGCACTGGAGATGTAATATGTTGTGAGATCAGAATCGTATGCAAAAGGAATCTCTGAGGTTGACTAAAAGTACTGTCTCTTTTCTGGAAAACCTCGACATTCAAAAACTATTTAGTAAAGCATATAAGAAGTTGAGAAGGCAGAGGCTTTGGTCCTTCAGACCAGATAAGTAAGACTTTATACATGCATGGATCTGTCATTTCACCGATCACATCAACGGAACCACACCAGAAAATCAGCTGCACCAAGGTCCAAGTGACCAGAGAGAAACACTCAGAACTAATATTAACAGGATTAGTTGATAGCATTGTTAACCATTAAGAAAAATATGGATTTGGTTATGAATTTGATGTCAAACAAAATTATTTGTATTTAAGTTAATGTGTGAGAATGTGTGCTGTCTTTTACCACTGCCTATTATTTGAGTGAACTATTGAAATCTATACTGACTGTTGGTTTTTACAAGAACTGGAGAAACAGATGAGTCAATACGGTACTGGATTGGCAAACACCAGCTAAGAAGACTTGGTGCAGCTTTAGGATTTAATTGTTGTTTTTGCCTCGCGAGCCATTCCCAGTATGCACCCAGTACAGCGACTGACTGTAAAGAAGAGAGGATTACAAAAAAAGAGGCCGCCATTTCCTTCTGTTGTAAATGCAGGAATAACGCATGTCACTTGGATGCTACTGGATAATGCGCCTAGGGAAATGTGGTCGAACCCTGTACAATAACTTCAGCATATATATTGACTTTCGAATCTAGATTTAGGATTAGAAATCTTTTAAGTAGACTCAGTTTTGGAACCCTCTATTTGTGAAGTTTCACGCTAAATGATCATCCTTGATCTAAAGAGTGCGTGAAAGTTATTTGAGGCATTGTAAAAATGAATTGTCTTTCTGTGCCGTTTGAGTCCGCCTTATAATATGTATTGGTTTAACGTGAGTCTATTAAGTAAGGTATAATATATTGATAATGAAAGCAACGTTAATTTGAGCCAAAAATTGAAATAGGTTATGTCTCGTTTTCAAGGTTCATGTTATTCTTGTAGCATGAGTGTTTAGAAAGGAGTTGATAAAACAATTATTACTTTTCTGTTTCTCACTTAGGATGGACCGATGATAGTTGGCAAGAAGTGTAATTTTTTTATCATATGCAATACATGGAATTTGTGCAAACCACAGCATTAAATAATATATACCTTTGTAGTGTCAATTTCATCTTCATGTAATGTGGTTGGTGTGAAAGAAGCCAGTAATGTAGCACTAGTTATCATGCCTTTTTAGGAAAAATAAGCCTGATGGCAGATGCATAAAATGTGGTGACTACAGAATACATTGTACACATAAACGTTTCCCCTTTTGTAGTACTTTATTTCTATCTGAGAGATTTGTTTTCACAGTTTGCACACTCACTATCCCTCCTTGTGAATGTTAATCTAATTAATACTGCATTTTAAAATTGACTCTTTTCTTTGTGTTTTGTCTCATATATTTTATGGTCTTTGTAAATATTTCCTAAATAAACATTATTTTATGTTGATAATAATCATTTTGTGAATAAATGAAGTGGTGACAGAAGAACCTTTACTTAAAAAAACAGAAAGTAAGACCTAGTCAATAGTTGTACGTTTCTATCCCAAAAGAAGAAAAGAAATCCTGATTTTATGCCTAAAGCAAAACCCTCAAGCCTAAAAGCTCAAATAGATTTCTTATAGCATTTACTTCAATCTGTACAACTGCAATGTTAAAGTCAGATAATAATTGTTCCTGGAATGGATTGTACTGAGTTAAATATACTAGTGATTTACGAGAAAAACTTGTCAGCATCACATACAGGATGTCCATCAAAAATTGTTTCCATCTGAGTATAACAATGACAAAATCAATCTGATAAGGTTTCTATCCATGATAGGGGATGAACGATTGCTGACCTATTTCAGGAACATTGAAAGCTCTTTCAAATGGGCAGATGAAATGTCTGAGTAGATAATATGAAAAGCTCAGCAAACAATATGGGCAAAGAATACTAAGTGCTGCATGGATGTAAAGGTCAACCAGGTATGATGTTTGAAATGATTATGTTTACAGGACCGTGACATCACCTGTTATTGCTTTTCGAAACTTCTAGGAGACTTATCTTGTTTCACGAGAATGTTTGTGTAGACTGAAGAAACAAAGATACCATTTTCATGTAACTCCAAATTGAGACTACGGCGCCCATTTTGAGTCCTACTGAATTATTTGGGATAATTTGTTAATGGTAGCCTGAGGTTCGGTACCTACTGAGTGCGGTAATTCCGCATCATTAGCAGCTTTCATACGGAACGATGCATATTTCACATACTCCGTATTTTGCATGACATTTTACAGATGACTCACTGCTTTCTGATCAGTCTTTACCGTTCGCATTTCGTAACGATTTTCCAAGAGAAATGTGAACAGAGAAAAATACCTGATTTTTGGGCGCTCTCCGACAACGTGTCTTCCCTTTTAGCACTCGAATCTTCTAGAGTACTGTGTTACTCAGAGTGAATCTTAAATGCACTCGGGGTTATTAGCATATTTATAATTTCCACTGGCTAATGCGTGCCTACAATAACCCCCGTTCTCCCAGAACAAAGTCATTACAGATTCATTAGGTGAATGTACAGTGGAAAGCCGTAGCACTTCACATGGGCGTTGTTTTCACACACAAACTACTACATGTCTTTGTGGAAATACATGGTATATGTAAATAGCCTATGTCATTCTCAGGGGAGTGTTCCAAAGAACATCCTATAAACACCTCGATGGGCCCCTCAACCACCAGTCTGTGTTGACAGTTACTGCCCATCAACACAGTAGAATGACTTACACATAAGTGGGCATTGCAACACACCAATGTAAAATAAAGTTCACTGAATCGGAGCTGGTGGTACTGACTACTGAAATAGTGGGCAGGTATGACTCACTGGATGCTTCACAGCCAGCATCACTGTAGGTACCTGTTGGTATAGTCCAATGCGGTTGTGCCTTTACCCTTGATGCACTGGTAGCAAAAAATGGAATGATTTGAGTGCCCCCATCAGGGTTCGTAATGCCCCATATCCCCAAAATAATATGGCACTGAGATTGGCCCTTCCTATGTAATGTCGCCTTGCCAGCTGGTGCACAAACACTAGTCCTTAGGGTAAAGAAAAGGACAATCAGCTAATGGCGAATATCCCTCTTACACTATCTAGCTAGAGGTTTTCACAGGCTTTTCACCATTCTGTGAACACCATTTCACACCTGCAATCAGATGACAGAAACAGTCTATATTGGATGAAGGATGAGGGGGCACTCTCACATCCACAGTCTATATTGGCTATAAGACAACAGAGCACTGTAATATTGAGGAAAGTGGTAATATTAACCAGCCTATTCATGAACAGATTCATCAGTAGTTGGACAGTGTTAGACTTTTCATCCTTGGCGTAGTCTCCCTTAACTTTTTGCCTCTGTTCCCCAGGTTGTTGATGGGTGCTGGACTCTGATTTTATTGTTTTTGTTACTCTGGGCACTTTACCACTGCTAACCAGTGCTAAAGTGCAAGTGCTCCTGTTTAAAATGTGTACGTAATTGATTCTCCATGATTGGCATATTTGTTTTACTGTTAAGTCCCTAGTAAAGTGCACTAGAGGTGCCCAGGGCCTGTAAATCAAATGTTACTAGTGGGCCTGCAGCACTGGTTGTGCCACCCACACAAGTAACCCTGTAATCATGTCTCACACCTGCCACTGCAGTGTCTGTGTGTGTATTTTTACTCTGTAAATTCGACTTGGCAAGTGTACCCACTTGCCAGGCCTAAACCTTCCCTTTTCTTCCATGTAAGGCACCGCTAACGTAGGCCCTAGGTAGCCCCAAGGGCAGGGTGCAGTGTATGGATAAGATAGGACATATAGTAATGTGGTTTATATGTCCTGACAGTGAAATATTGCCAACTTCGTTTTTCACTGTTGCAAGGCCTGTCTCTCTCATAGGATAACATGGGGGCTACCTTTAAATATGATTAAAGTGTAGATTCCCCTAGAGAGTAGATGGACATGTGGAGTTTGGGGTCCCTGAACTCACAATTTAAAAATACATCTTTTAGTAAAGTTGATTTAAAGATTGTGCGTTTGAAAATGCCACTTTTAGAAAGTGAGCATTTTCTTGCTTAAACCATTATGTGACTCTGCCGTATTTGTGGATTCCCTGTCTGGGTCAGTTTGACAGTTGGGTTGTTTTTCACCTCACACCAGACAGTGACACAAAGGGGGCTGGGGTGTAACCTGCATTTCCTGATTAGCCATCTCTGCTAGGAGGGAGGGGTGGAGTGGTCACTCTCATCTGAAAGGACTGTGCCTGCCTCTGACAATGCCGGCTCCAACCCCCTGCTCTGTGTCTGATGACTTGCCTGGGCAAGGCAGGATTTCACAAGTAGGTGTGAGTCCCCTTTGAAGAAAGGTGACTTCAAAGACTAAAATGGGTATAAGAAGGGCTCCCAAATCTACAGACTTTAGAAACACTTCTGGAACCAAGAGGAATCTCTGCCTGGAGAAGAGCTGATAGCTGAGGAAGAAGTGCTGCCCTGCCTGTGACTGTGCTTTGTGGAGCTTTCCTGCAGTGCTGCTTCTGCCAGAGTAAGAGGGCAAAGACTGGACTTTGTGTGCCTTCCATCTTGTGAAGAAATCTCCAAGGGCTTGATTTAGAGCTTGCCTCCTGTTGTTTGAAGTCTCAGGGACAGCAAAGACTTCTCTCTGCCAGCACTTGGAGTCTCTGGAGAGACTCCTGCTCTGACAAGTGGTGCCCGATCCAGTCCCTGGGCCCTTGAAAGAAAAGCTGGTGGAAATCCAAGAAAATCGACTTCGGACGACTCCGGACCGACGCCGCTGCTGAATCCGGTAACGCTGCCTGCACCTGACGCCGTGACCTTCGCTGGAACGCGACGCTCTTCGCAGGCCCGACGCCGCTGCAGCCCCGCTGAAGTCCGTGACTCTGTGGAAGTCACGCACAACATCGTGACAGACGCCGCTCGAAGTGCACTGATTCAACGTTTCGCACAGACGCCTCGATCCCCGACTTCGCTCATCGGCTTGTTTTCACTCTTCACCAAAGGTACTGTACTTGGGGGTCTACACAACTCCGTGCCCGGCGCCGCTGGTGTCGGCTTGTTGGGAACGACTCCGTCACGACGCCGTGTTAACATCTCATTGAAGCATTTTTGTTTCTAAGCGCTATTTTTGAGTTTAATCTTTAAAAATTCATAACTTGACTTGTGTATGTTGGATTTTTGTCGTTTTGGTCTTGTTTTGATTAGATAAATATTTCCTATTTTTCTAAACCGGTGTTGTGTCATTTTGTAGTGTTTTCATTAAGTTACTGTGTGTGTTGGTACAAATACTTTACACCTAGCACTCTGAGGTTAAGCCTACTGCTCTGCCAAGCTACCAAGGGGGTAAGCAGGGGTTAGCTGAGGGTGATTCTCTTTTACCCTGACTAGAGTGAGGGTCCTTGCTTGAACAGGGGGTAACCTGACTGTCAACCAAAGACCCCATTTCTAACATTGGTGGCAGCGGTGGGATTTGGACTTGTATTTGTGCTTGACATACAGTAATAAAGTGTACACTACTGTTTGAGTTCAGACCACTACGTGACCACATACTACTAGTCTTGTGATTTTGGTTTTTTCTATTTGGACTGTTTTTACTCTGCATTCAGTTTCTTTTTTCGCTGATCCGGTGATTGACTTTTCTGGAACTTCATTTGAGAACTTGCTTTTCTGCATTTGGAACTTTGCACTCTTTTAACCTTTTATCATGTCTCTACTTGGAGATGCATTAGTTGAAGCTGTTTTTGACCTGAAGCAATTGGATAGTTATAACAAGGCTCAGCTAAAGCAGTTTTGTAAAAATTTTGGTTGTCCCATTAAGAGCTCTTCCAAGAAGGATGAGCTGAAAAAGGCGCTGAGGGCCTGGGTGACAACCAGAAGCACTGGAGGGCACACTGAGGATGAGGAGGAGGATGAGGATGAGGAGGGAGAGCAATCAGTACATAATGGTATAGTGGGGGGACCTGTTATTCCCAGGGAAAGAGTCTCTAGGGCAAGTAGCAGTGTATCCTCCAAGGGTCTGACACCTGGAGAGTTACAGGTCAGACAGGCAGAGAGGGAGTACCAATTGGAGCTGAAAAAGCTCAGTCTAGAGATGGAATAGAGAAGGCTGGCCATTGAGGAAAGGAAGTTAGCAATGGCTCATGAACTCAGTTTAAAAGAGATAGATCAGAGGAGTCAGCCCAGTAGGGATGGTGGCAGCAATCCTACAGTGCAGCCTGAGAGAAGGGTAAACATCCCAAAAGACCTTGTGAGGGATTATAAGAGGGAGGATGATATCTACTTGTGGTTCAAGGGTTATGAGTCAGCTCTCCACATGAACCTGGTCCCTGAAGCTCATTGGGGGGCAGCCCTGTGGAAGCATTTTGAGGCAGAGGGGAGGGACACACTGACAGCCTTAGGGGATGCTCAGGATCTCACCTACCCTGTCATAAAGGAGGCCTTACTCACCAGGTATGGTCTCACCCCTGAGCAGTACAAGGAGAAGTTTAGATCCTACAAGAGAAAGGAATCCCAAACATGGTTGGAATGTGTTGATTCTTTTTGCAGGTCACTGGATGGTTGGGTGAAGGGCAGTAAGGTAAACACGTATGAGGGGCTTTACAATTTATTTGCTTGGGAGCACTTGTACAGTTTATGTTTTCCAGAGCTGCGCCAGCACCTCATTGACAGCAAGCTGACTGACCCCAGGAAGCTTGCACAGGAAGCGGACCGCTGGGAGAGCACCAGGGTCCAAAAGAGGTATGGGGGAGACCACGCCAAGGGTGGGCAGGGTCCCTCTCAGAAGAAAGGGGGGGGTAAGGGCAAACAGGGGGAGTTCTCTAAAGGGCCCCAAACTGATTCCCATGGTAAGGATTCCCAACCCCCCAGTGAAAAGAAGCCATGGTTGTCCAAAGGGAAGCCAGTGGCAGGTGGTCCCCCACGTAAGTGCTATGCATGTGACCAGGTGGGTCATGTGAGAGGGGACCCCAAATGCCCCAAAAGTACACCGGCACCCACTTGTGCACCGTCCCAGGGTTTGGCCAGTGTAGCGCTTGGGGAGGAGTTGGTTTCAGGTGGGTGGGAACCAGCAGAAATGACCCTTGTCTCACTAGGGGACAGTGAGATGGTCCAGAGAAACCTAGTGCCTGATAACACTAAGAAGTACAGGCAATGGGTGACCATCAATGGACAGAGGGTGGAGGCTCTGAGAGACACAGGAGCCAGTGTGACTACAGTGAGGAGTCACCTGGTGTCTGAAGAGCAGATTGATCCCCGGGTACTTCACCAAGTAGTTGCGGTAGACAACTCTGAGCGCCTCTGCAGAGTGGCGCAGGTTCCCTTTGAATGGGGGGGGGGTCTCAGGTTCCTGGAAAGTAGCTGTGAGTCCAACCATGCCTGTTGATTGTTTGCTAGGTAACGACCTGGAGGATTCCCCTTGGAAGGAGGTGGAACACACGTCTCACTTGGAGATGTTGGGTCTGCCTGGGTGGATATGCGTATCCACCCGGTCTATGGCAGCCAATCAGGGTAGTCAAGAGCCCCTGAAGCCTGAAACAGTGGCCCAGGGGACCGCCAAGAAGAGAAAGGGCAGGGGGCACGGGAAACCAGCCCCAGAAGTTCCCACGGTCGGGAGGAGGCAGAGCCTGAGGGTGATGCCCCAGAGCCTACAGGGGAACAGGTGGCTGAACTGGGGGAGATCCCTGAGCTGTCGCAGTGGCAGCAGGAAGTGTCGCGCCGCGCGGTGCGGCGCGAGCCGAGAGCTCGACTTCGGCCGGGCGTTCGGCTCGGGCCGCGCACCGCGTTATTAAGACGCGGCGCGCCCCCAGCCTCTCCTGCGCGTTTCGAGGCCCCAGATTTGCTTGGGGCCTCGTTCTTCCTTCTGCCTTTCACTGTCCCAGGGGTCTCTGAACCCTCTTACCTGTTTTTCTTCGTTTCCTTGTCCTTTCTTCTGTTTGCAGTCTGTTGTGTGCCTTTCTTTATGTCTTTTCCTCCTTCCCAGATTCCTGTGCTTTCCCAGCATTCCTTGTTCCCTATTCTCTATGGTTCCTCTACTATTCTGTTCTATATATTGTTTCCCTATCTAAGATGGTGTCCTTTTACTTCCTGTGGGTCACTTCCTGTTTGTTGGTATATAAGGGCTGTGTTTTTCCTCTTTCCTTGCGCTGCAACACTTTCTGCTCAGTTGGTGTCTTCGCTCCTGATTTCCTTGCCTTTTGGTTTTGGACTCAGCATTCTGTGTTTTCTGAATTTTGCTCCTTTTGGATTCCTGTTTGTTTGTTCTTGTTTTTCTCCAGGACTTTTCCTGTTTGGAGGTTTTTCCCCTTTGGAAGGGGTTTTTCCCTCTGGCGCTACTTTCTGAAGGGCACGGTCTGTTCTTGGTGTCTCCATTGCCTACAGCACCGTGGCTACCAGAAAGAGTCGCCCCTTTTTGGGCCAAAGCCGAACATTGAAGATTCACGCCACCAGATCTGCAAATTCCAGGCGCAAGCAGCACGTGAGTCGTGACAGATTGCAGCGCCAAACCATTCCGACGTCCTCAAACACCATGGATAATACAGTGGCGGCTGCTGCAGATCCGGAGCAATCTCTGTTAACCACGATTCAGCAACAAGCCCAGGAGTTGCAACAACTACGTAATGAAAATGCTGCGTTACGACAGGCTTTGGCCCTCCGCACCAGTGATGTTCCGACAATCTCCGCTTCTACCCCTTGTTTCTCTGGTGAACCAACCAAGCTTCGCGAGTTCTTGGATGCTTTAACGGTGTATTTCGCCTTCCGACCTACTCAATTCTCCCACGACAGGACCAAGGTGGGTTACCTTATCAGTGCCTTATCCGGCCCAGCCTTGGCCTGGGCAACCCCGATGGTGTCCTCCGACGACCCTGTATTGTCAGACTATTCCGCCTTTGTGAGTCGCTTCAAACAAATGTTTAGCCGTCCTGGATTGGAAGCCTCCGCTGAAGAAGCCTTGTGCGACATCCAACAAGGCTCCCAAGACGTCCTGCAATATATAACCCGTTTTCGTCAGCTGGCGGCAGAGACCACTTGGGTGGAACGTACTCTGGTAACATTATTTCGTAGAGGACTCAAAGAAGAAATAAAGGATGAACTAGTGCATTCTACCAGAGCGGAAGATCTTCGTGGCCTGATGGATCAAGCACTGTCCATCGAATATCGTCTTCAGGAACGGAGATCGGAAAAGAAAAGGAGTAGAGGGTTTACCCAGCCAAGTAGCTCACGTGCATACCTGCAGCGTTCCGAGGAACCTCGCACTCCTGCTAGAGACATCGAAGGGGAACCCATGCAGGTGGATACTACCCGAGGTCCGCTCTCTGCTAGTGAACGAGAAGACAGACGCAAGAGAGGGTTGTGCCTGTATTGTGGTTCTGCTGGTCACATACTCCGTACCTGTCCAGTACGTCCGTCCAGACCTTCGGGAAACGCCACCTCCCGTCCTCTGTAAGAAGGGAGGGGACGGGATCTACAGCTATACCTTCCATCAGCTCCTTTAATGACAATACAACTGCCTTGTTCATCTTTCCTGTCCTGTTACAACTTCCTGACGGTCGTCAAGAAAAGACTATGGCATTACTAGACTGTGGTGCTAGTGGTATATACATGGACAAGACATGGGCTGCTGCTAACCTAGTTCCTACTCAAGCAAAAGAAGTACCCGAACAGGTACACACTGTGGATGGATCTTTGATATCCTCTGGTCCTGTAGACACCACTACCCTGATGTTAAGTCTACAGGTGGGAAACCATCAAGAACACATCTCCTTCGATCTTATTACGTCCCCTAACCATACCATCATTCTTGGAATTCCGTGGCTCATTAGACATAACCCATATATAAATTGGGTTACCCGGACAGTCTCTTTGTCTTCGCAATTTTGTCACGAGAACTGTTTTACTTCCGACAAGTATTGGTCTCCGAAAAGATCCTTAGCTACTGAAGGTGCCACTGGTATGTCCATTAATACGGTCCAAGGGGTCCCAGACCACTATTTGGAGTTTCAGGATATTTTCCAAAAACCGTCAAAACCTGAGCTACCTCCACATCGAGAATATGATTGTGCAATTCCATTAGAACCCGGCACAATTGTTCCTTTTGGGAGGATGTACTCCCTCACGGAACCCGAAAGGGAAGTTCTAAAGGAGTATCTGGACGAAAATATACAGAGTGGTCTTATTGTTCCATCGTCGTCTCCGGCTGGGGCCCCTCTCTTTTTTGTGCCCAAGAAGACTAAGGATCTTCGTCCGTGCCTGGATTTTCGAGGTCTGAATAAAATCACCATTAAGGATCGTTATCCTTTGCCTCTCATCAGGGACATACTGGAAGCAATCAGAGGGGCCCAACGTTTTACTAAATTGGATTTACGAGGAGCCTACCACCTTTTACGCATAAGAGAAGGCGACGAATGGAAGACAGCATTCAGGACCCCATTTGGCCATTTTGAATATAGGGTTATGCCGTTTGGTCTTACTAACGCCCCGGCAATCTTCCAGAGATTTATGGACTCAGTGTTTTCAGACCTACTTAATCAGACAGTCGTGATCTACCTAGATGACATTCTTATTTATTCTAGAAATCCTGAACTCCATACTTCCCATGTGAAACAAGTTCTTCAAAGACTTCGTGATCATCAACTATTTTGCAAACCAGAGAAATGTGAGTTCGACATAACGGAAGTCAAATATCTGGGCTATCATTTAAGTCCCACCGGCATAGCTATGGATCAAGAAAAGGTACAAGCTATCCTAGAGTGGCCTTCTCCTTCTACCATAAAAGAAACACAATGTTTCCTAGGTTTAGCAAACTTCTATCGACAATTCATTCTAGACTTTGCCAGTCAGACTAGCCACATAACTCACACCTTAAAGAAGGACAATTTAAAGAAGGGGTTTGTCTGGACTGAGGCTGCTGAAGCAGCCTTTCAAAGCTTAAAGAGAGCCTTCACCCAAGCCCCCATCTTAAGACATCCAGATACCACCAAGCAATTTATAGTAGTAACTGATGCTTCTGAGAGAGCCATCGGAGCTGTCTTACTCCAACGACAAGAGGATGATGGCCTTGAACATCCTGTTTTCTATTTGTCTCATATCCTTTCCACAGCTGAACAACATTATTCCGTACTTGAAAGGGAATTATTGGCTCTGAAAACAGCCTGCCTTGAGTGGAGGCAGTTTCTGATGGGTTCCAAGGAACCATTTGAGGTGAGGACAGACCACCGTAATTTACAATGTTTAAGAAATTTTGTATGCCAGAATAGTCGTCAGGCCCGCTGGGCCTTTTTCTTCAGTCAGTACGATTTTTATATTACATATATTCCAGGATCTCAAAACATTCTGGCTGATGCTCTGTCTCGCCGATATCCAGAGTGTTCTCCTTCCTCATCCCAGTATCTTCTAGAACCCAGTAAGATCATTGGAGTGGCTCAGTCTTTCCTGGAAGAAGTACAACAAGAATACGCCAACCTATCGGACCATGACATAGAAGAACTAAGACCATTATTGTACAAAAGACAAGGATATTTTTATTACCAAGACCTGATATTCCTCCCTACAAACAAGGTGCAAAAGAAAGCATTACAAATGTGCCATGATTCCCCTGTAGCTGGTCACAGAGGCATCAAGGCCACACAAGAATTACTTTCACGATTTTTTTGGTGGCCTACCTGGAAACTGGATGTGGAAAGATACGTTCAGGCCTGTCCCATATGTGCCCAAGTCAAAATACCTCACACCAGACCGGCAGGATTACTACAACCTTTGCCTGTTCCATCGGCCCCATGGCATACTATCTCTACTGATTTTATGTGTTCGCTCCCACCATCAGCAGGAAACCGGGTTATCATGGTCACAGTGGATTCTTTCACAAAGATGGCTCATTTCACTGGCCTAAAAAAGCTGCCTACTTCCCAAGAACTAGGTCAAATATTCATAGATCATGTCTTCCGTCTCCATGGACTTCCACATACCATAATCTCTGATAGAGGACCTCAGTACATCTCCCGATTTTGGAAGCATTTTTGTAAAACACTGAATATGAATAGAGCCCTGTCTTCAGGGTTCCATCCTCAGACCAACGGACAGACTGAGCGTCTGAACCAAGGACTAGAGCAATATCTTCGATGCTTTTGCAATTCTACCCAAAGTAACTGGAGCACTTACCTCTCTTTAGCTGAATTTTCCTACAATAACTCAGTCCATAGTGCCTCCAAGGTCACTCCCTTTTTCTGTTCCTATGGTTTTCATCCTACCTCTTTCCCTACTTCTCCACAATCCAACTCTCCTCTACCTGCTATTAACTATTTCTCCAAACGCCTTCTCCAACTCCATAAACTAATTCGATCTAATTTGTTACATACCAAGAGGTATATGAAGAAGGCTGCAGACAAGAGACGTACAACCAATCCAAATTATCATCTGCAAGATAAAGTCTGGCTCTCCTCCAAATTCTTGCCCTCACGTCTCTCTCAAAACAAGTTCACACCTCGTTACTATGGGCCTTTCCGTATTCTCCAGTTGGTCAATCCTGTCACTGTCCGTCTTCACTTACCCCATACATGGAAGATCCATCCGGTTTTTCATGTTTCTCAGCTTAAACCTTATGTGCCTGATCCTTACTCACGTCAGTTTCCTTGTCCACCTCCTGTCCTTGTGAATGATGCTCCTGAATATGAAGTGCAGGAAATCTGTGACTCTCGTCTTTTTCATAAACGACTTCAGTATCTGATTCATTGGAAGGGTTATCCTCTCAGTGAATGTTCATGGGAAGATGCCTCTTCCGTTCACGCTCCTCTCCTGACTCAACGCTTTCACTGTTTATTCCCTCTTAAACCTGGGCCTTCGGGAGGGGGACCTACTGTCGCGCCGCGCGGTGCGGCGCGAGCCGAGAGCTCGACTTCGGCCGGGCGTTCGGCTCGGGCCGCGCACCGCGTTATTAAGACGCGGCGCGCCCCCAGCCTCTCCTGCGCGTTTCGAGGCCCCAGATTTGCTTGGGGCCTCGTTCTTCCTTCTGCCTTTCACTGTCCCAGGGGTCTCTGAACCCTCTTACCTGTTTTTCTTCGTTTCCTTGTCCTTTCTTCTGTTTGCAGTCTGTTGTGTGCCTTTCTTTATGTCTTTTCCTCCTTCCCAGATTCCTGTGCTTTCCCAGCATTCCTTGTTCCCTATTCTCTATGGTTCCTCTACTATTCTGTTCTATATATTGTTTCCCTATCTAAGATGGTGTCCTTTTACTTCCTGTGGGTCACTTCCTGTTTGTTGGTATATAAGGGCTGTGTTTTTCCTCTTTCCTTGCGCTGCAACACTTTCTGCTCAGTTGGTGTCTTCGCTCCTGATTTCCTTGCCTTTTGGTTTTGGACTCAGCATTCTGTGTTTTCTGAATTTTGCTCCTTTTGGATTCCTGTTTGTTTGTTCTTGTTTTTCTCCAGGACTTTTCCTGTTTGGAGGTTTTTCCCCTTTGGAAGGGGTTTTTCCCTCTGGCGCTACTTTCTGAAGGGCACGGTCTGTTCTTGGTGTCTCCATTGCCTACAGCACCGTGGCTACCAGAAAGAGTCGCCCCTTTTTGGGCCAAAGCCGAACATTGAAGATTCACGCCACCAGATCTGCAAATTCCAGGCGCAAGCAGCACGTGAGTCGTGACAGGAAGGGGGACCCACCAGGGAAGCATTCTGCACAGCGCAGAAGGAGTGCCCTATTCTTGAGGGGCTGCGGCAGCAGGCTGCAGCCCAGGCGGCTGGCGAGGCGCCAGGTACTCACCTGATTTATTGGGAGGATGGCCTCCTGTACAGTGAGCCTAAGGTTCCTGAGCCTGGGTCAGCTCGTATGCTGGTGGTACCCCAGTGCTTCAGGGCCTTCCTACTGGGTTTGGCTCATGATGTGCCTTTGGCAGGACATCTAGGGCAGGACAAGACCTATAAGAGGCTTGTCTCCGACTTTTACTGGCCCTTGATGCACAAGCAGTCAGCTGCTTATTGTAGGTCTTGTCAGACTTGTCAGGCAAGTGGCAAGAGTGGGGGGAAATGCAAGGCTCCCCTCCAACCTTTACCTGTAGTCAGTACTCCCTTTGAAAGGGTAGGAATTGACATTGTGGGGCCTCTGGATCCCAAGACAGCCATGGGCAACAGGTTCATCCTGGTCTTGGTGGACCATGCCACACGGTACCCAGAAGCCATTCCTCTAAGGACGGTCACTGCCCCCGTGGTGGGACGTGCCTTGATGGGGGGTTTTACCCGCATGGGGTACCCCAAGGAGGTGGTATCTGATAGAGGTACAAACTTCATATCCACTTATATGAAGTCTCTGTGGAAGGTGTGTGGGGTAACCTACAAGTTCACCACCCCTTACCACCCCCAAAGTAATGGTCTGGTTGAGAGATTCAACCGCACCTTGAAAGGCATGATTCAGGGCCTGTCAGAGCCCTTGAGGCGTAAGTGGGACGTCCTTTTGCCATGCCTTCTGTTCGCTTACAGGGAGGTGCCTCAAAAGGGACTTGGCTTTAGCCCCTTTGAGCTCATCTATGGCCACCCTGTGAGGGGACCGCTCAGTCTGGTGAAGGAGGCTTTGGAGAAAGCTCCTAGTAAACCACCCCAGGATGTATTTAGCTACATGCTGGCACTAAGAAACCAGACTGCCCGCTTCAGGAGTCTCGCTCAGGAGAACCTGGAAGCAAGCCAGGAGGATATGAAACGGTGGTACGACCAGAATGCCACTCTGGTTGAGTTTCAGCCTGGACAAAAAGTGTGGGTCATGGCACCAGTGGAGCCTAGGGCTCTCCAAGATAAGTGGACTGGGCCTTTTGAGGTGGTGGAAAGAAAGAGCGAGGTCACCTATCTGGTAGACTTGCAATCCCCCAGAAACCCTTTGAGGGTCCTACATGTCAACCGCCTCAAACCACACTTTGAGCGAACTGAGCTATCCATGCTCCTAGCGACAGATGACGGGGTGGAGGAAGAGAGTGAGCCTATTCCTGACCTCCTGTCTGCAGGAGAGAAAGATGGGTCTGTGGAGGGAGTGATCCTCTCCCCCTCCCTGACTGAGGAACAGCAGAGGGACTGTCGCCATGTGCTGGGACAGTTCGCCTCGCTGTTTTCCCTGATCCCAGGAGTCACACACCTGTGCACACATGATGTGGACACTGGGGACAGTACACCTGTTAAACATAAGGTTTACAGGGTGACTGACAGGGTCAGGGCTTGCATTAAGGAGGAAGTCTCCAAAATGTTAACCCTAGGGGTTATTGAGCACTCCAGCAGTCCTTGGGCCAGCCCAGTGGTCTTGGTCCCAAAGGCTGCTGCTCCTGGTGCCACTCCAGAACTTAGGTTCTGTGTGGACTACCGGGGTCTCAATGCGGTCAGCAAGACTGACGCACACCCCATCCCCCGAGCTGATGAGCTCATTGATCGGTTAGGAGCTGCCAAGTAGCTCAGTACGTTTGATTTAACATCTGGGTACTGGCAGATTGCCTTAACTGAGGGGGCAAAGGAGAGGTCAGCATTCTCTACCCCAGATGGGCACTTCCACTTCAGTGTGATGCCCTTTGGGATGAAGAATGCCCCTGCCACTTTTCAGAGGTTGGTCAACCAGGTGTTGGCAGGACTGGATGAGTTCAGTGCCGCCTACCTGGATGACATTGCTGTGTTTAGTTCCACATGAGAGGAACACCTGCAACACCTCTGGAGAGTGTTAGAGGCCCTGCAGAAGGCAGGCCTCACTATTAAGGCGAGCAAGTGCCAAATAGGGCAGGGTTCTGTGGTGTACTTAGGACACCAGGTGGGGAGTGGCCAGGTGGCACCCCTACAGCCTAAGATTGACACGATTCTGGCTTGGGAGCCTCCCAAGACCCAGACTGAAGTGAGAGCCTTTTTAGGTCTCACAGGATATTACCAGAGGTTTGTTAAGGGATATGGTACCATTGTTACCCCCTTAACTGAGTTGACTTCTAAGAAGCAACCCAAGAAAGTGATCTGGACAGAGGCTTGCCAGAACGCTTTTGATGCCCTGAAGGCTGCCATGTGCACAGCACCTGTGCTGCAGGCACCTGACTACTCCAAGGAGTTTGTTGTGCAAACAGACGCCTCAGAGCATGGTATTGGAGCAGTACTCTCACAGCTTAATGAAGAGGGCCTAGATCAACCCGTAGCCTTCATTAGCAGGAGGTTACTACCCAGGGAACGTAGGTGGAGTGCCATAGAACGTGAAGCATTTGCTGTGGTCTGGGCACTGAAGAAGCTAAGACCCTACTTGTTTGGGGCTCACTTCCGAGTTCAGACCGACCACAGGCCCCTCAGATGGTTAATGCAGATGAGGGGTGAGAATCCAAAACTGTTGAGGTGGTCCATTTCCCTACAGGGGATGGACTTTACGGTGGAACATCGTCCTGGTACAGAGCACGCCAATGCTGATGGTCTGTCCAGGTTCTTCCGCCTTAGTGATGAGAACTCCCATGAGGTTGGGTAGTTGCTCCCCACTTTTAGCTGGGGGGGACACGTGTTAGATTTTTCATCCTTGCCGTGGTCTCCCTTAACTTTTTGCCTCTGTTCCCCAGGTTGTTGATGGGTGCTGGACTCTGATTTTATTGTTTTTGTTACTCTAGGCACTTTACCACTGCTAACCAGTGCTAGAGTGCAAGTGCTCCTGTTTAAAATGTGTACGTAATTGATTCTCCATGATTGGCATATTTGTTTTACTGTTAAGTCCCTAGTAAAGTGCACTAGAGGTGCCCAGGGCCTGTAAATCAAATGTTACTAGTGGGCCTGCAGCACTGGTTGTGCCACCCACACAAGTAACCCTGTAATCATGTCTCACACCTGCCACTGCAGTGTCTGTGTGTGTATTTTTACTCTGTAAATTCAACTTGGCAAGTGTACCCACTTGCCAGGCCTAAACCTTCCCTTTTCTTACATGTAAGGCACCGCTAAGGTAGACCCTAGGTAGCCGCAAGGGCAGGGTGCAGTGTATGGATAAGGTAGGACATATGGTAATGTGGTTTATATGTCCTGACAGTGAAATACTGCCAACTTCGTTTTTCACTGTTGCAAGGCCTGTCTCTCTCATAGGATAACATGGGGGCTACCTTTGAATATGATTAAAGTGTAGATTCCCCTAGAGAGTAGATGGACATGTGGAGTTTGGGGTCCCTGAACTCACAATTTAAAAATACATCTTTTAGTAAAGTTGATTTTAAGATTGTGCGTTTGAAAATGCCACTTTTAGAAAGTGAGCATTTTCTTGCTTAAACCATTCTGTGACTCTGCCCTGTTTGTGGATTCCCTGTCTGGGTCAGTTTGACAGTTGGGTTGTTTTTCACCTCACACCAGACAGTGACACAAAGGGGGATGGGGTGTAACCTGCATTTCCTGATTAGCCATCTCTGCTAGGAGGGAGGAGTGGAGTGGTCACTCTCATCTGAAAGGACTGTGCCTGCCTCTGACAATGCCGGCTCCAACCCCCTGCTGTGTGTCTGATGACTTGCCTGGGCAAGGCAGGATTTCACAAGTAGGTGTGAGTCCCCTTTGAAGAAAGGTGACTTCAAAGACTAAAATGGGTATAAGAAGGGCACCCAAATCTACAGACTTTAAAAACACTTCTGGAACCAAGAGGAACCTCTGCCTGGAGAAGAGCTGATAGCTGAGGAAGAAGTGCTGCCCTGCCTGTGACTGTGCTTTGTGGAGCTTTCCTGCAGTGCTGCTTCTGCCAGAGTAAGAGGGCAAAGACTGGACTTTGTGTGCCTTCCATCTTGTGAAGAAATCTCCAAGGGCTTGATTTAGAGCTTGCCTCCTGTTGTTTGAAGTCTCAGGGACAGCAAAGACTTCTCTCTGCCAGCACTTGGAGTCTCTGGAGAGACTCCTGCTCTGACAAGTGGTGCCCGATCCAGTCCCTGGGCCCTTGAAAGAAAAGCTGGTGGAAATCCAAGAAAATCGACTTCGGACGACTCCTGACCGACGCCGCTGCTGAATCCGGTAACGCCGTCTGCACCTGACGCCGTGACCTTCGCTGGAACGCGACGCTCTTCGCAGGCCCGATGCCGCTGCAGCCCCGCTGAAGTTCTAAACTGGTGTTGTGTCATTTTTTAGTGTTTTCATTAAGTTACTGGGTGTGTTGGTACAAATACTTTACACCTAGCACTCTGAGGTTAAGCCTACTGCTCTGCCAAGCTACCAAGGGGGTAAGCAGGGGTTAGCTGAGGGTGATTCTCTTTTACCCTGACTAGAGTGAGGGTCCTTGCTTGAACAGGGGGTAACCTGACTGTCAACCAAAGACCCCATTTCTAACAGACAGCCTCAAAGAAAGGCTCGATATGTTACGATGAGATAAGCCAACCCTCGTTTAGCCAAACCATAAATCAAAATCATCCTCCATTTAGGTAACAGTACTTGGCCACCAACATTTACTTGTTAGCCTGCCTACACACTAAGAGCTCGATTCAAAGAAAAGAGAAAAGTCTGAAATTCGCAACTACAGGTTTCCGACTGCACAATGGAGCATACATCTAACTTTTTGAAATTCTCAAAGATAGCCAAGTATTACTCGGAATCATATAATTGTTCTCCAGGCAATTGTTAATGAATTCCATTTTGTCTGCAAGAAAATACATGCACAAATTTTCGGAAGCAAAAAAAGGAGCACGTTCATATATGTTAGTGATAACATTTTATTTTCATTTTTAAATTAGGAAAATATTTCTCCATGCAGAGAAACCCTGTTTCCTCTATACTCCCACAATGGATTTTCTTTGGGGGAGGGGGTTCTTGCCCCTTTCCACCTTGTAAGGGATTTTCTCCTGCCATTAGCAGGAGTAAATCTCCGGGCATTTTCAGGGAGAGGGGCTATCGGAGATACGTTTGTTGAGTACCCACAAATATCCAAGTGTGAAGGTGTTCCCAATGTTACAGGACTTTCCTGCCTTGGAACGCACCACTCCATATCCACCCTCTGCCCTCTTTAGAGATTACTGATGAAAATATCCATGTTAATAAGGCTTTTTACAAGGGTTCAACCCACATTTGGGGATTGGAAAAATAATTTTGCATTCTTAAAAGTTATTTTAACTTAAAAGACAAACTTTCATTTTCAAATAGTATTGGAAATGAGAACAAAAACCCTTGTGCACACTGAGCCCGTTTTAGTTTCTTTAGCAATCTGGAGGCATGATAGAAAATATTAGAAGATATGAGTATCCTGCATTTCACTTACCCAATAGTTTACTGTCGTCTGAAGTTAGGGAGAAAAGTATTGAGACTGCCTATGAAGGAAAAGACAGGCTTCCTTAACAGCGTCTTCACTTTCAATGTTTAGGCGGATAGTTATGCAGAAACCATTAGTCTTTGGCCATCCCTAAGATTTATTACTGCTTAGGAGAATTTCTGAAGACAGACATTTCTGTTTGTGGAGTTGAGTTTAGTTTAAGGCTGTGGGTGTAGGTAACACTTAAAATGAAAGTGTAGACATGGTGGTAATGAGGAATGCTATAAAGGCCAGAAAAATGATTTTAGTTTACTGTTCAATTCATAAACTTCAATGCCTGCCACAGAAAATATATGCATGGAATAATTTCAATAGTATTCATGTAAGTATTTTTAAATATGTAGCTTTACAAAGCCACTGTTTTAAGACCCTACATGCCCTTAATGTTGGCTATTTCAATTACCTACTTCCTCTTTCCTGAAAGCAAAGCACCAAATTTCTATGAAAGAAAGCGGTGATCACAGAAACGTTGAAACAGATTTTCCTTCTTGGATCAGGCAAGACATTCAACAGATCTCCAGACTGTACAACAACAACTGCATGGAAAGATTTACCACCACCCTTTTGACAGAATCCATTATCTAAGATTCCACTTGGAATCCATACACACCACAATAAGTGAGACCCAACACATTCCTCTCCCTTCTATTCACAAATGTTCACAAATAATTATATGTAAATCAGGATCATAAACACATGTAAAACAGAATGTAATGCAATTTGAAACATTAATATAATTTTCCCAATACCCGGATGAGCACGCCAAGACTTTGTTGAACTCTCACATCACTTGCTAATACTGTTCTAAGTGCAGGGAACTATCCTCTACCTTGCAACCATGCACCTTTTTTCTCTTTTAGTACATCCCCAATGGGAATTTTCACCACTCTTCCACATTTCCTGTACCTTACATCTAACCTATTTTGCAACAGTCAAACGTTCTACACGCACCTGTTTGTGGTCTATCATTTACATGTCCAACATAGTGCTTGCATCCCTGACCTTGGAAAGTATATGTGATCAGTGGCGGCCGGCAGCTTTAGGAGGGAGGGGGGCGGGCGGGACACACACACACACACACCCACACTCATTCTTTCACACACAGACACGCATGCACGCACGCACATCCATTAACAACACTCATACCATTCAAACATTCACGCACGCACCAAACATTCATTTAAAAAGATCGCACACACTCATTCTTTCACACATACACACACGCACATCCATTAACAACACTCATAACACTCAGACATGCACGCGAGCACCAAACATTCAATTTAAAACATCACACACATACACACACACACACACTTACCTTCAGCCTCAAGGTCCCAGGAGGGTTGGGACTGCTGCCTTCCCTCATTGGCTGAACTTAGGTCAGCCAATGAGGGAAGGCAGCAGTCCCTGCCTCGTCACAGAGTGGGATGGGGTCAGTGAGACTGCTGACCCCACCCCACTCTGTGACGAGGTGTCACTGATTGACACTCGCCCTGGGTACTTCAGGGCTTAAACTGAAGCGCCCAGGGAGAGTGTCAATTGATGGCGCTTTCCTCGTCACCCAGGGGAGGGCCTCGAGGCACCTTTGCTGAGCCGAGGAGGTCACGCCCATAGGAGCTGTGACCTCCTCAGCCCAGCAAAGTTCAGCTCAGGCAGCCAGGAGTGTGCGCAAGTCGCGCATGTCTGCTCCTGGCTGCCTGAGCAGAACATGGAGAGTGTCTGTCAGGCTGACCTTTGTTCAGCCTGACAGACACTCTTCATGAGGGGCAAAAGGTGGGGGTGCGTTGCCCCTACGCCCTAAAGGATGGGCCGCCACTGTATGTGATATTACATGTTTTGTTGGCATGTAGCACTGTTTCCAGAACATTTCTCATTGTCTTTCCAGTTCAACCTAATGATCATAGCCAATTGCCAGTGACTATTTTAAAAGGCTGGATTAACCCATTGTTCCTTGGTTATTACAAATATATCACTATATTACAAATATCCTTCGATTTCCAAGGGCACTAACTGGTTACCTATCTCTGCTACCAACTTTTCTGGAAATCATTTGCAAATGACCTAATCTCTCAGGAATGTATCCGTTTCTTTTTCAAACACTGGTACACACTTTGTTGTCAACAAATCGTTCCTTCAGCTATTTTGAGTGCTACTCCATCATAACCAAGGGAAAATTTGGCTTTTCCACCCGAAACACCAAAGGGATCTGATCAATGCAGGGTGAACATGTTCAAAGGCCATAAACTGTGCCATAACTTATAACTTATCACTTATGGAACATGCTACCTATTCCCTGACAAAATGGCTGACATCTCTATTTAGCAATAACCCTCAAACATCCTGTATATCATAGCTTTTTTATGGCCCTCTTACCAATGTGACACTCCTTCACTAAATACGATACTCAGTCCTAATGGTGACAGCAACAGAAGAAAAAATTTAGGCATCTTCTTTGCATATATATATTCCTTGACGCGGTCACCCTTTATTAATTATGTTAATCAACTTCCTTCACTGCTCTTCATTTAATGCACTGTTTAACATCACCCCTATTTGAATAGCACTACATCCTCCCTTTTTAAAATACTCACATTCTTCCTTGCTATCTTCACTTTTTTTCATTTGCTAACAGGCAGATGTGATAGGAAATCAGCTGTGACATTCTTTAAGCGTGGTACATATTTGACATTAGAACAACATTCCAGCAGTCGGTGCTGCCACCAGCAATTTGTGGAATTGCATATCTGCCCCCTTCATGCTAACTAAACAAGTCTCTCAACGACTTATGATCCTTGCACAATATAAGTTCAGTTATTCACAAATAGGTTCTAAAAGGATATATTTCCCATCAGCATGTCCCAAAATTCCAATGTTTCTAAGCTATGAAACTACCTGACTGTGCACCCCCTAGGGCTCTTGATGCAAATGCTATTGCTTGTTTTTAGCTAGAAGAAGGTTTTTTTTGAAGTGTGCAAAAGCAATATTTTAATGACTTTAGATTTGGGCCTTACCTGCAAGGTTGAACAGAAACTACAAAGTGTGTATTGAGCCTGTCGGTATCAAAGGAGACTCTGACTTCAGGAGCACCTCCTTGCCCCTTGCACACAACTTTCTACTTTAGTGATTAGGCCTCTGAGCAGGCCTACCCTCTCACCGTACACCTGTAGAATCCCTTAAGAGGAAACCCTAAGGCAGCCACCTTGAGTTTGTAGTCCCATTTTCTCTAAGCCCTAAACAGCCCAGTGAGCAATGACAAACAAACGTGGTAAGAACACAGACTTTATGCTGCCTAGTTTGAAGTTTTAAAGCTGCTCATTTCCTGTAACAATGATTGTTTAAATGTATCTCTTGGTTTCCATCCACTTTATACTTTAAAATTGTTTTATTTCTCTACCTGTGACTAATTGAAATTATCATTTGGTTTCTGTGCAATTTGTACTTTGAAAACTACTCTGTTTTCTTCTACCTGAGTGAATAAATTTCTCTCCTGGCTTTCCCCTAAACTGTGCAAAGGCTACTAGAAGGCAACCCCCCACCATTTATTTACAAGCTAAAGTGGCAAAATACACTGCTAAGACTAACCAGAGTATGTTTAAGAGACAGCTTAATCTGTTTTGTGGTTAAATTGTGTCTAGAAAGTTATGAAACTACTCTACTGTGCACACCTTAGGACTCTTGATGCAAATGCTATTAGTAGTTTTTGGCTAGAAAAATTGTTTTTGAAATGTGCAAAAGCAGTATTTTAATGGCTTTAGACTTGGGCCATGCCTGCAAGACTGAACAGGAACTACAAAGTGTCTATTGGGCCTTTCTGTTTCCAAGCAGATTCTGACTTCAGGAGCACCTTCTTGCCCCCTGCAACCAGTTTGTGTGTTAGTGATTAGACTTCAGGAATCTGAGCGGGCCTGACCTTCTCCCTTCACACCTGCACAAGCCCTTAAGGTTAACATAACATGCTCTTTAAATACGTTTCTTATTGATTTTTGCATTAGTGTTATGATTGGTTAAAAGGGCAACGGTCTCTATTGGACCTCAGGCTTTGGGCTTGAGCACTGATTGGGTGATAGGGCTAAGGCTCTGAATGGTTCCTAGGGCTAGGTTTCTATTGGACCTAGGTCTTAGGGCTTGAGTAGTTCGGATTGGCTGATAAGGCCAGGGTTATGATTGGTTTCTAGTGCTCAGGGGTTCTATTGGACTTAGAGTTTAGGGTTTTGATTGGTTGGCTAGGACTGTGATTGGTTAGTAGTGTCAGGGCTCCCATTGGCTCTAAGGTGCAGGGCTAGGACAATGACTGGCTAGCATTAGGGCTTGAGTTCTGATTGGCCTAAGGTCCCCTCTAGGGCTATTTAACCTTTAAGGCTCAGGGCGTCTCAGCCAAGGGCAGAGAAGACAAGGGCAGTTGCAGGTTTGGGCCTGTTCAGGCAGAGTCGAACCTAGGGCCAGAAATGCTACTCTTTTTATCTTTTACCAGCCATCTCCTTAAGCCATATACATCCTCAAACATACAAATGCAATCTCAGCAACCACACTGCTCATTTACAACAAACACACTCTAACCACATTCCAATTTCTCAACAACCATCATCAAACCCTAGAATTACATCTATAAACCCTTCTATCCCTACTGCCACACAATGGCACCCTCATTCTCACGCAAACCACCAGTCTGTTTTATACCACTATCAAATCCACACATCACCAATATAACACAAACCCAAATTATGCATAACCTTAATCCATTCACACACACACATTACCTGGACATAAAAACATCAGTTTTCCCCTCTACTTATTCCCAATAGACCCCTTCCCATCACCACCAACCCTATACTCAACCCTTTCTCAAATCATATACCAACAACACCCTCCTCCTCTTTTTACCAAAAAACACAACCAAACAATCCTTACACTTCACTCCACAACACAACACAAAACACCACAAATCACCACACCTAAGGCCACCTCACATGCAGCCACATGTCGACCATGGAACAAACTACATTTTGAATACTTAGAAACACAACTACCATCCAAGACAGATCTTGACACAATAAATTCAGTTCAAAACCTCTATCAATGTCTCCAGGAACCTTTTGATATCCCAATACCCCTAAAAGCAACTACACAGGACAAAAGAAAACAAGCTCCAATAATGAATGCAAAACTAAAAAAGATAAAACATCAAATTGTAAAGCTGCAATGCACCTGAATCAAAACACATACAAATCAAGGCAAAATTCACATAAATAAACTTAAAAGAGTATACAGTCATCACAAAAGGTAAGAAAATGTGCTAGAATTCAAAATATAGATGGGCAAAATAGAATTCTATAAAACTTTCACTGAATTTCGTACACCTAAATGCACAGAAGTAACTCATCCCTTTTCTAAATAATTTACTGACAAACTGAAAATCATTATACAACCAAAGCAGGCATGATGGAGTCCTATTTAAAGCAAAGGAAAACCTCCAGCACCAACCCATTTCCAACAATGCCCTATAAGGGCAGGCTAACCCAGCCACTACATTTTTTCAAACAACTTTCAGAAACCATGTTTTTGAATGTTGTCAAAGCAAGCAGGCCATCCAGCTGCCCTTCTGGCCCCTGTCCACTACAAATCATCAAAAACATTTATTTTACTACCTTCACTGTCATACATGTCAGAATAATCATTAATGATTCTTTACATACAGGAGTCTTTCCAGAAGACTTCAAAAAGTCATTCATGTGCCCATTATTAAAGAAAACAGGCCTAGACCCAAAGGATCCAAACAACTACAGACCAATTAGAAATGGACCTTTCTGTCGCCATCTGGGATGACCTTAAAAACATAGTTGACTGGAACAGGGTCACTGCACTACTTCTCGTGGACCTTCAAGCTGCCTTCGACACAGTTGATCATGACACTGTAATCCACAGACTCTATGCCAGCACAGAGGATCAAATCCTACCTCCATAACAAAACAAATGTCATGCGGACTCCCCCTTTCTCATCCAAACCAAACTGCACAAAAGCAGGGGTCGCTCAAGGCTCTATCATCTCAACCATCCTTTTCAACATTTACATGAAGTCATTACCAGCAATGATCAATTAATTTCAGCTCATATCCTACACCTTCACAGATGACACACAGATACTTCTTAAACCAAAAAGCCCCAAAGACATTGGAAGCTCCAAACTCTTCAGTTGCCTTAGCACCCTTGAAGAGTGGATGACATTGAACCATCTCAAACTGAATGTGTCTAAATCTGAAATACTCACATGTGGCAACTGGAAAAATTAGGGACCACTCTGCGCCTGGCCTGACGAATTGGGCCTGATGATCCTAAAGTGGCCAAGGAAGTAAGAAACCTTGGGATTACCATGGACTTCAAGCCCAAGTGGATAAATTAGCAAGATCGAGCTTCATTACTATGAAAACTTTGTGATACATCTTCCCGCACCTAGGATTTCCAGACAAGGTCAAAGCTACTATCATTCTTGTACTGTCTAAACTTAATTACACCAATGGGCTCTAGCATGGATCATATTCATCATTTATGAAATAACTACAATGATTTCAGAACCCTGCTGCCAGACTACTCCTACATGTAAAGCCACAAGCTCATATTTCACCTGCCTTGTAGGCTTTACATTTTTTACCAGCTGCCAGGAGATCCACATTCAAGCTGCTTTGTATCACTTACAAAGCAATATATGGAACATGACCACTTTTCATCAGGAACAAAATCAGCAGATATATAACAAAAAGGAAACTCCACTCCAGGTTGGTACCTTGTCCCAAAGCCCCAGTATAAAAGGGAGAAAACATGGGTGGTACATCTTCCTCTTTTGAAGCATCTATTTGATTATATGCACGTTTTTAGATATGTGCATTTCTTTGTACAAGTATACATACTATTTATGGTTTAACAATATATAGATTTCTTATACGTTTGCTTAACAAATTTATATATTACGTGTGGTTTATTTGTATGTATACACTCTGAAAAGCCTTTTCTAATTTTACAGCTCAGCATGGATGGCACTGTGCTAATCCTATACTTAAAAAAATTGCTGAAAAAACAGGCATTTGAGGCGAGCAGATTCAGAGTGTCACTGGTGATGTAGGGTGCTCTATACAGTAGCTTCTTTCCACCTAAACTTGGGAACTAACCAGAATTCTCTGCTTCTTTTTTGCACAATTTATGTGGCACTCTAAGGTTGAAAGGGTATTATTTTCACTTGTACTGGGTGCTCTCTTTTGTCTCAACAAAGCTAAACCTCTCTGTAGGCTTATAATGATAGCAAAACATGTCAGGGTTTGCTTTTATTCATTCCAGGTTGGCTTGGATGGTATATTACCGATCTAAAGCTGTTTTACTTTGCCTGGAGTAGTAAAAATGTTTTCTCATTTTACAGCTTGGTGTGGATGACAATGCACTAATCCTATGCTTAAAAAACTTTGCTGTAGAAATGACAAAATACGTTGTCCCTTTCTAGCTTGGCATGGGTGGCACTTTACGAATCCTATGCTTAAAAACCTTACTGAAAAAAAAAAACATTTAATGCGAGCAGATTCGGAGTGTCACTGGTGATGTAGGGTGCTCTGTACAGGAAATCCTTTCCACCTAAACTTGGGAATTACCCAGAATTCTCTGCTTCTTTTTTGTATAATTTATGTGGCACTCTAATGCTGAAAGGGTATTGTTTTGACTTATACTGGGTGCTCCCGTGCATCAGGAGAAAGCTAAACGTCTCTAAAGAGCTATATTGGTAGCACAACGTGTCTGGGGTTGTCTTTATTCATGTTCATTCCAGGGTGGCTTCGATGGTATTTTTTCCATACAAAGTTGTATTACTGTACTTGGAGTGGTCGAAGGCTTTTCTCATTTTAGAGCTTGGTGTGGATAGCAATGCAGTAATCCTGTGCTTAAAAACATTGCTGTAGAAATAGCAAAAGACTTTGGGCCTGATTTAGAGTGGGTGGGATATTTGTCACATTTGTGACAGAGTAACCTGTCTATCAAATTCTAAATCAGGCCCTTTGTCCCTTTATGGCCCTCATAGATGGCATTGTGCTAATCATATGCTCAAAACTGTTGCTAGAAAAACAGGAACTTGAGGTTAACAGATGTACAGTGTAGCTGGTGTTGTAGGGTGCTATACAGGAGCGTGGGATCTACCCAGAGCTCTCTGCTACTTGTTTGATTATTCATATATACATATATACCAATGCAAATATACAAATATACCCATGCAAATATAAATATAATATATATAATGATATGCTTTATTTGTATATAGGTCACTGCATAGTTTACATGTAAGTTAGTTGATTACTCGCTTACGGGGCTCTGCTACATTTTATGTTATCTATCACTGTTAGAAATGGGGTCTTTGGTTGGCAGTCATGTTACCCCCTGTCCAAGCAAGGACCTTCACTCTAGTCAGGGTAAAAGAGAAACACCATCAGCTAACCCCGGCTTACCCCCTTGGTAGCTTGGTACGAGCAGTAGGCTTAACTTCAGAATGCTAGGTGTAAAGTATTTGTACCAACACACAGAGGTGGTCGTAATGTGGCGTCCGTACCGCCAACAGGCTCTTATTACGACCGCGGCTGTAGTGCAGCGGTCGCACCGCTGGAGCCGGCGGTTTCCCGCCATTTTAGCCCCGGCGGTGATAATCCGCCAGGGCAGCGCTGCTTGCATCCCTACCGCCAGCCTGTTCCTGGCGGTTTGCACCAGGAAGAGGCTGGCGATAAGGGGTGTCCTGGGGCATGGGCATGGGCAGTGCAGGGGCCCCCTAGCAGTGCAGGGGTCCCGGCCAGCAGTGCAGGGGCCCCGGTCTGCATAGCAGACAGTGAAAAGCGCGACAGGTGCAACACCGCCGGCTCCATTAGGAGCCGGCTCCTATGTTGCGGCCTCATCCCCGCTGGGCAAACTTGGTTTGCGCCCGCCAGCCCAGCGGGATGTCGTGATGGGGGGCCGCGGGAGTGCGCCCGCATTAGCGGCCGCACAGCGGTTACCGCTTGGCGGGCGGCAATGTCGTAATGACCCCCAGAGTATCTTAATGAAAACACTACAAAATGACACAACAGGTTTAGAAAAATTGAGAATATTTATCTAAATAAAACAAGACCAAAATGACAAAAATCCACAATACACACGTCAAGTTATCAATTAAAAAGCAAAAAGAGTCTTCAAGCAGTTTTAAACACACACTAACACTGTTAGAGTGAAAATGTACCTTGGGTGCATCACAAATAACCCCGCACGGGCGAGTGTGCATCAAAAAGGGCTTGCGATGCGTCGATTTCACTCACGAGCGAGACCTTGCCTCGTTTCTCCTTTCGTTGGGTCGGGGCGCATCGTTTCTTCTTTCTGCAGGAGAGTGATCAGTCGGTCCGGTCAGCACTCTCGGGTCAGGGCAGGCCTTGCGTTGTTTTTGCACACCCAGCGGTGTTTGCATCGGAAATCCAGCCGCACGATGATCCGAAAACCATGCAGCGTGGGTTGCGATCTCACCAGCCTTCGTCAGCGATGCTGCGCGTCGTTTCTCCAGCTCTGTGCGTCGATTCTTCAGTCGCGTTGCAGGTGAGCATTGATTTTTGCGGTGCGTCGATTTTTCAGCTGCAGATAGGAGTCGCGTCGATCTTTTTCCCGCAAGGCATCATGTGCGTGGATTTCTTCCTCTTAGGCTGCCAGCTTTTCCTTTCAGGGTCCCAGGAACTGGATGGGCACCACAGGGCAGAGTAGGAGTCTCTCCAGAGACTCCTGGTGCTGGCAGAGTGAAGTCTTTGCTGTCCCTGAGACTTCAAACAACAGGAGGCAAGCTGTAAATCAAGCCCTTGGAGATCTTCACTAGATGGAAGGCACACAAAGTCCAGTCTTTGCCCTCTTACTCTGGCATAAGCAGCAATTGCAGGATAGCTCCACAAAGCACAGTCACAGGCAGGGCAGCTCTTCTTCCTCAGCTCTTCAGCTCTTCTCCAGGCAGAGGTTCCATTTGGTTTCCAGACGTGTTCTAAAGTCTGTGGTTTTGGGTGCCCTTCTTATACCCAATTTCTCATTTGAAGTAGGCCTACTTAAAAGCAAAGTCTCTCTTGAATGTGAAATCCTGCCTTGCCCAGGCCAGGCCCCAGACACTCACCAGGGGGTTGGAGACTGCATTGTGTGAGGGCAGGCACAGCCCTTTCAGGTGTGAGGTGCCACTCCTCCCCTCCCTCCTAGCACAGGTGGCTCATCAGGAAATGTAGACCACACCCCAGCTCCCTTTGTGTCACTGTCTAGTGTGAGGTGCAACCAGCCCAACTGTCAAACTGACCCAGACAGGGAATCCACAAACAGGCAGAGTCACAGAAATGGTATAAGCAAGAAAATGCTCACTTTCTAAAAGTGGCATTTTCAAACACACAGTCTTAAAATCAACTTTATTAAAAGATGTATTTTTAAATTGTGAGCTCAGAGACCCCAAACTCCACATGTCTATCCGCCCCCAAAGGGAATCTACAGTTTAATCATATTTAGAGGTAGCCCCCATGTTAACCTATGAGAGGGGCAGGCCTTGCAACAGTGAAAACCATATAAAACATATTACTATATGTCCTACCTTAACCATACACTGCACCCTTCCCTTGGGGCTACCTAGGTCCTACCTTAGGGGTGCCTTACATGTAAGAAAAGGGACGGTTTAGGCCTGGCAAGTGGGTACACTTGCCAAGTCGAATTTACAGTTAAAAACTGCACACACAGACACTGCAGTTGCAGGTCTGAGGCATGATTACAGAGCTACTTATGTGGGTGGCACAACCAGTGTTGCAGGCCCACTAGCAGCATTTGATTTACAGGCCCAGGGCACCTCTAGTTCACTTTACTAGGGACTTACTAGTAAATCAAATATGCTATTCATGGATAAGCCAATTACATACACATTTTGTAAAGGAGCACTTGCTCTTTAGCACTGGTTAGCAGTGGTAAAGTGCACAGAGTAACAAAACAGCTAAATCAGAGTCCACCACACATCAACAACCTTGGAAACAGAGGCAAAAAGTTAAGGAAGACCACGTCAACGATGAAAAGTCTATCAATCACAATATGTGGTAAGTCATGCAAGTTATTTGGTTATATGATAATGTGTCTCTGGTTTTATTTTTATTTTATCTACCACAATGTGTAAATATGATCATAAAATTTATATCTGTAAGTGCTTCACTAATGACATATTGGGGGAAATATTATGCAACTAAACAAATATAAATAAACACATGAATTAATATAGTAACAATTTAAAAAACACAAATGTTCCAAAAAAAAAAAAAAAAAAAAAAAAAAGAAAATACAAAATAAATTAGCTTTATGCACAGCAACACCTGAAAGTCAGCCATTTTAACTATTTATCCATACATGTACATATGGGACTTTATATAATGCAACTTTATATATTTTTATTACACATTTATATTAGGTATGTATGTTTACTTCAACTGTAGAAAAAAAAAAGTAAATTTGAAAAAAAATCATTCTCTCTCTTCCAATTCACTACTCTGTGTCTCATCATATACCTTTTTCAACATATCCTCTATATCTACTCATTGTACCACTAGGCTCTCCCTAAGAACCCTTTCCCGACTTTTTTCCCCTCTATCCCTCCTATGACTCATCCCAAACCTCGTTTTACTACTATGATCTCCTAAATAACACTTTCGAGACTTTTCTCTCCTCTATCCTTCCTTTGACTCATCCCAAACCTCATTCTACTAGCATGAGCTCCTAAAAAACACTTCCTGGGCTTGTCCTTCCCTTATCCCTCCTTCACCTTACAGAATCCAACTAACAAACTTGTATGTCAAACGCTCGGATTAACAACTGAAATTTCCTATTCTAAACCAACACTAATCTACTTTGGGTCCGGGAGAAGTTGCTACACCCCGCAAGGTGCTTCAATGCCTCATCAGAGGTAGTAAGTGCTATATAATTCCACTTACAATTACTATTTATTTGTGTACGTCTTGTTCCTTCATCAAAACTGCATGTAATTAACATCCAGTCCCATCGGATAAAACAATGCTTCAGCCACATGTACCAAACACTGAACTGCACTGATTTAGTTATAACACAAAGGAACACCTTTTCCTACAAAGTGAGGTCTGCTAGTCTCAAAAATAATCACACCTGGTCTTTGTTACTGGGGAGAGGTGCAACTTTTATCCTTACAAAGCTTTTCTCAAGCCCTAATGCTTACAGTAAAATATGATGTCTCCGTTAATCCACACCAGTTACTAAATCCTGCACTTTACTCTTTTTGGTGATTATATATATTTTTCGTGTTTTCTTGCTTATTTAATCAATATGCTGGAAGGTTATCTTGAAGGTAGCTCACCCAAGTTGCTGCACAGATAAATGCCCCAATTTTCTTGTTTATCTCTAAGTATCATTCAATGGAATCCAGTAAACCGGTAAACCACTAAAAGTGAGAGAGAGAAAAGTAGGTTGCCAATACATCCTCTTGAGCAAACAAACCCACACATAATAGAAAAGCAGATAGAAGTAACATTTTTATTTCAATTTCACTGCCTGATAGCTTACATTAGGGTGTGTATTTTTGGTAGATAAAAAGACTCTCACCCACAGATTGTGGTATGCTTGATTGTAGCATCTTATCCTGTACCAGTTATATTTTGTTAGGATGTGTTCAACCAATATGGGGAACTCTTAAGAAGTCTTTTATTCAGGGTGCCCAAGGTATGATTAAAAAGAAAAGATTTGACTACACATTAATTGTGCCCCCCTCCCCATCCTTTAAGTCAACATGTTTCGATCACTCATTTAAGCCACTTGGGGTCAATGATCTTTTACAGGACTAAATAACCCCTGTCTAAGTGTATCCTATTTGACCATGTTTGGCCTAAGTATGTAGAAACTCTTGATTTCACCCTTTGCATAAATGACACATGTTGGTATACTCAAATGTAGGGAAAATGCTCTGCCAACAACAAGCAGGTATATCAACATACAAAATGGCCTCTGCTAAGCCCTTGCCATGTCATAGTAATTATTTTTCATGCATTATTCCAAGTCACCTGTCTCCAACCCATTGTGGTAACTATGCACTTCTTTGTCCATGGAACCCACCCATATAGGCAGTACTGTCCTCTCAATCTTCAATAGTAAAATAGTGTGGAATTAAAGCTTGTGAATGGCAAGCATCTAGGGCCAGATGTATCAAAGGTATTTACTCATTCTATGTCTAGGGAAAATGTGTTCATACATATGGCCCCTAGTTTTTTCAGTAAATTGCAGTCTCAAAGCCTGATGTTAATTGCAAAGAATAAATTTGACCCTAATGTTGAATTAGTTATCTTTGCTTGTCATTAGGCAATAATGAGTGTGTTGTTGATTATCTGTATTTGCTTTGGGCACTGAGCATATTTTCTATTTGTTATTTACTGCTCTTTGCACAGCGAACATGACACAAATTAGTTATTTTCTGTTTCATTATGTACAACAAGCACTGCATTGAAACCTTTTAGTCCAATATATACAATTAATTGTCATATTCAGAGACCTTCTCGGAAAGATCAGTCTTCACACTTGAGACGTCTAAGAAATAACCCTCATCCACTGTTGTGGCTTCTTCAGCCTGCTAAATTTTATGGATGAAATGCTTCTTCAATTTGATCATTTTGAGTCTCCACATTTTGAGGCAACAGACTGGTTTGTCTCCCCAGAGGTACTGAAAACCCAGTCAGAGAATATGCTGGTTCAACCACTGATCTTTTTTCCCATGCCAATAGATCAAAAACTCATGTTTGGCCATTCCAGTTCTCCTGTATCAACTTCTCTATTGTTATAGTTGACTTTTGATGCTCCTGATTTTCATGCATCTGCACATTTGATGTTAGTGTAGAATACCTATATATATATATATATATATATATATATATATATATATATATATATATATATATATATATGTTGTAAAACAAGGTTTCTGACTTTCATTACGTTTCTTTTCGAGTTAGTGTGACTGCGCGTCTCTTCCCACACTCTCTGCTTTGCTCTCTCTCACTCCCACAGGTCTGCCGCGGTCCGGAGATTACAACTCCCCTCGCTGTCCTCGGAGTAAGCTCCGTTCCTCCACACTGGTACTCCTACACAAGCTGCCAACCAGCGCCACGATTACTCTGCATGTGTGGGTGGAAGCAGCGCAGCCCAGCTGGAGAACAGGCGAGAGAGCTCAGGCAGAGAGGGGCGAACCAGGGGCTGTCAGAGTATGGCTGCCTGCGCGAGAGAGGCGCAATTCATTTCTTAATCGCAGCGATGGGGTTTCTCAGGCAAGTCCAGAGCCCCTCCACTGAGCAGCCCACCTTTGCAGAGCACTGCTAGCCGTGAATATGCCAAGCCGCGGTCAGAAGGCCCGGCGTCCACAGGTAGGCCTCAGCTGGCCCATAATTCTCCCCACAGTGCTTGGTCTCGGCGGTCCCCCGTTGCCCTTACTGCTGCCACCAGTGTCGAGTGTCAGCGTCTGCCACTGTAGTTTAGCCTCGTTGGGCCCTGGAAGTTTTCTAGCCGTCCGCTGCGCTGCTTGTGCCATCCACTTAAGTAGCACTTTAAAACATGTTCCAGGCCTGCGATTGCAGCCTGAATGTAGTGTTACACTGCCATGTCACCCTGGCATTCAAAAGCCTTTGCCAAGCCTTAAACTCATCCTTATTATTACACATGTCTCTCCTAGATAGGTCCTACTTAGCCCATAGGGCAGGGGGCTATGTAGTTAAAAGACAGGACATATACTTTTAAGGTTTACATGGTGGTGAAAGACTCTCAAATTTGTTTTTCACTACTGTGAGGCCTATGCCTCATGGGATTACATTGTGGTTCCTGATTACATTTAATAAGCTATAATTCCTGATTGGGGAGGAGTAGACTTGTCAAGTTATGTACCTATGGAATTGTAAATATAAATACTTTTTAATGGTAAAGTCAGATTTATTATTACAATTTTGAAAATGCCGCCTTTAGAAAGTTGGCAATTTCCTGCTCTTAACCCTGTGTGCCTGCAGCCTGTCTCCATTACACATCTGCAGTGGGGTGACAGCCAGGCTTATGCATTCCCTCTAGACAGCCACACACAAAGGGTTAGGTGTGACTGATGGGCCATCAGCATCCCGATGGACCATCATGGACAGGATAGGAGGGAGTAGCTGGCCACAGAATCACATGTACACCTGAATAGGCAGTGTCCTGCCATACACAAGGAGCTGCATATCCCTGCAGTGAGTCTGGAGTTAGGGCTGAAAGGGTCAACCTATGCATACTTTAAAGACCTTTCTTTGAAGTCCCCCAACTTCAAAAGCACAACTGGGTATAAGTAATGGACCTCTGACACCACCACCTCAGTACACTTCTGAACCTGTGGACACTCTGCCAAGAAGAAGAACTGCTGTGCTGCTATAAGGACTGCCACTCTGCTGAGCTGCTACTCTGCTAGACTCATGCTTTGCTGAGCTGATTTGCTGCTTGCTGCCCTCTTGCTTGGGAGTAAGAAGACTGGACCTGAATCTCTACATCCTAGAACGAAAGTGATTCCAAGGTCTTGCTCGATTGCCTCCTGTTTTCTGAAGCCTCAAGGACAAAATAGAGTTCCAGCTCACCTGTTACAGCTTCTGAACCTACCTTAAATCAGCTCCTACCCCCAATGGGTGCCTCTCCATTCCTGGGCCCTTGGATGTGTTTTTGGCTCCCTAAATCAAGCTTTTAGGCTTCTGACAACCGTGAACAGGCACGCTTGTATCGGAACCGTGCCGCTTGCCCAAAGAATCAGTGGAAGACGCCATAAGTTTGTCTCTTTGCTCAGCAAGTATCACCACTCACAACCGCAAGGCTCCAGTCCACCGGTCTGTGTTGCCCGGCCGACTCTTTGCGCCCGCGGGCCACAACCAGTGATGCTCTCCTTGCACCTGGCGAATGTCTTCCCCATTAATGTGACTCTCGGCTCAACTTTTGAGAAGGTAAAACTTCAGCTAGACTTATCTGGGATTGTGCCTGATACATGCTCCTTCGCAGTCACTCTGAACTTTTGGATTTACCCCAGTCTTGCACAACCAGTTATTCCTACTTGGTGCTTTATGCTTCTAAACACTATATTGCATTTTCATCTTTAATAGTACATATCTCGACTTCCACTTATTAGATTTGTGTTGTTTTGGTCTTGTTTTACTCATAAAAGTAAGCACTAATTTTCTAACCATGTGTGTTTCCTTTTTGTGTGGTATTTGTACTGTTTTACTGCTTGAAATGTTGCACAAATACTTTACAATTTGCCTCTTAAGTTAAGCCTGACTGCTATGAGCCAAGCTACCAATGGGTGAGCATAGGTTAATTTGTGGTGTATCTGACTTGACCTGACTAGGATAGTGGTTCCTCCGTGGACAGAGACCATACCTCTGCCAACCAGAAACCCATTTTCTAACAGAATGCATTTGCGAGAATAAGACAAACTTAATTGGCTGCAATTAAGAATGCAACATTTAATCAGGCATGTTCAATCACTAGTAGGCTGAACACTGTGTTTGTCTCTCATTTTATAAGGTGTGGTAAATGTGCAATATAATTCTAGTAAGAAACATTAGATGTAATTTAAACACATAAGATGGTTTCAGGTATGATTGCCCTATTAGCACAGATCTGTCTCTCTGACAATGTGTAGTGACCTGATGATATCACTGACAGAAGCCTTATATTATTTCGATTCAATTCCACGGGCTAACAAAGTGCACAAGAATACGATGAAAGATGAGGGTTTTTGAGCAATAATTGTATCCTCAAAAAAACGGATATACTGTATGAAGAAATAGATAACACACATTACAATATGAGCAGATGATATAAAATAATAGGAAAGTTACTTGCAGTGTACTGTCAATGTTACTTATGATAAGTTCAAATATTACCAAACAATAGTGACCTTACAGTATGACTTTGTAAAACACCCGGAAAACTAATGACATTATTGGACAGTTGTATTTTAATGTAACTGTATGTTTTCTAATTGTGTAAATGTGTTATTCATAACAAATTATGTTATTAGTTTTTACAAATGTTTGTGTAGATCGCTTGATTATAGCCATGAAGAATTTCTTGATGGATGAAACACCTTCGCTGCAGGATGCAAGCAATTCTAACACTATCTACTGATAACTGTATGGTCATCGAAGAAATAAGAAAAGAAGAGTTACCAAACACACATGGACATTTTTCAGAGGGTGCTGATTATCTGTTTTTAGAAAATACCTTGACATAATGCTGAAATGAGCAGCATAAAAGTGGTAATAATTAGAATATTGTGGGTATCCAGGGTATGGTAGTGCCAGATGTGCCAAAATGACCAGCATCCTAAAATGGTGTTAATTCTAAAGCATAATGTTTGCTTCCTTGGAACAAAAGTACCTTCTTTGGCTAATAGTGGACATGTTATATCAGTGATAATTGTTCGCACATGCTGCCCACACCTGGCATATTTGGCGTGCTGAAAAACAAAAGACATTTGCAAATTACATTGTTAACGAAAAGCAGTAAACATTTCTAACAGATCACTTTCTTGCATTCTACTATGCTCTCACCCATTCATCCACCCATGCACTCATCCAGCCATCCATACCTCTCACTAATCCACATCCCTTCTTGCGTTCATATGTCCATTCAACAAGCCTGTGGCTCATTCTCGCCCTCTCCCCCCGCTCACCCTTATACAAACTCCATATTCAATTAAGAAGCACTTTTACCTAAAAAAATTATTGGCTTAGACAATGCATGTTTTTATTCATATTTCCTTCAAACGTCTATGTTCATCAATAGCATTTAAAGTACATTGGTTGAGTGACATTATGTCCCAGATTGATATTTTTTGACGTAAAACTGCGCTAACTCAGTTTTGCATTAAAAAGTTTAGCTCCGACCTGCGCCATTCTGCAGCACCAGCTGGGCAACATATTTAAGAAATGGCGCAAGCCGGAACTAAGCTTGGGCTAGCATAAAGACGTAAGCCGGGTAGGGATGGCGGTATGGAAAAAGGAGGTGGTGCAACTGAAAATAACGCTAGCCTACTTAGCGGCAAAAATAATGCCGGTAACCAGCCTAGCATAATTTCCTGACACACAATGCAGCACAGGAGATCAGTGTCCCCTGGGCATGGCCATTACACCCACTGCCATGCAGGGGACCCCAATGACGTTAAGGAAGCTTAGTGTCATTATTTGGGTCTGCCTCCAACTCGTGCGTCATTTTTGCTTGGGGGGATAAATATGGCGCTAACAGCTTAGCATCATTGTTTGGATGGGAACTTCTACCTTGCAACTCATTGACGCAAGGTGGATCCAAGCATCCAAAAATGACGCTAACACCAATATTTTGACGCTAGATGTGTCTAGCATCAAAATATAAATATGGAGTTAAGTTTGCGACATTTGAGCATTAAAAAAATTATGCTAAAAAAAGCGCAAAGTATAAATATGCCCCTATATATCTCATTTATTGGTACATTTCAGACTAACATGTAGCATTTATGCAAGGCTACCTAAAATAAAGAACAATAGTAAAAAAAAAGCAAGTAAACAATAAGATTGTAAGAAAGATTGACACCGAGGGAAAGCAAGTATGTTTGATACTTAGTGAACACCAGACAAAATGAACTGCATAAATAGTAACACAGAGAAAGCACGAGTGACTCAGTGAGTGGGGTGGAGTGAAACTCCTAAAAACCTTTAAGCAGGTTTTGGCTGGGAATATGAAGGTTCTACGCTCCCGAAGGCATTCTGAGGAGCCCCCATGGGTGTATCATTTGAAGAACAGATGATTATCCTCTCATTCGATTATCCGGTTTCACTAAAGTCCCATCAACATCTGATGTTTGTTAGGATAATTTGGATGATCTCATCCAGTGTGGGCAGAGCTGGGCTGAAAACCAAAAGAAGCCCAGGCAAATATGTACAAACTAGTACCAAAACGAGCAGCACCGGCTAGAATGGTGCTATTGTGTCATTGTTGAGTAACGGCAGCCCATTCATCTCCGAAACCAGCTTCCTACTCTGCAACCCACCAGGAAAATATCAGCATGACAGCATGACAGAATGGCCGGTCTATCCTTCACAGCCGGTAAAAGACACCTCAGAATGGTAAGATGTGTAGCCGATTGAGGCTCTGGCATCACCGGACATTGTGTACTTGCATTTTTGAGAGTTTTTTAGTGCTATATTCGGATTCAAAAGATCAATGGTAAAGCTCTTGGATTTACAGATGTATTAAAATGCTTAGAACGTGGCTGCACAATGGGTTATTTTTCTCTTTCAAAAACATATGTCACATAAGCTTCACTGGAACCTTTCACAGTCTTTGGTGATTCATTTTTCTTTTTCATGGTCTCTTGGCTTTTGTCCTGCGCGTTAGAAGCTGTCATCACAATGACAAAGCGTGGGTAACCACTAAGATGCCGGAAGCATGTAATTCCCCGGTTCCATACAAACATGCCTTGAAAGTGCTGCATTTCTACTGATGTAAACTCTTTGCATCTAAATTATTTAGCTGGCTTGTTTTTATTGACTTGTGCAAAACAGAAATTGTTTCTCTTGAGTTTCCTTGCAGTGTCCACAACCCAAGCAATTCCGATTCATTTCAAATAGACACTTACGTAGTTTCGTATCCATGTATATATATATTCTTTTTCGCTCAGTCCTTTTCAGTTCTGAAATACTAAAGAAGGAGGATTGACTGGCCTTAATGTTGGGTGTGGTGAATTCTAATATTTTTGTCACAGGAATAATGCAAGGACTCAGACATTGACAAAACAAATAGATATGGCTTTGGTCCATTTCATGCCCAAACATGCAAAAACAACAAGGTGATGGATGGAATGCTTGAATTATTCTCAGTCACTGGCAGCCACTCAGGGCATACCTGGAACAGGTAAGGCACCAAATGCAAAAACAACAAAGTGATGGATGGAATGCTTGAATTAATCTCAACCAAGGGCAATCGCTCGGCCGCATCCCAATCCATCGTTTTTTGCCCACCATGTCACCCCAGTTTGGACCCAGCCTTATGCAAATCATCCTTGACCCTCCTTCCTATGGGAACAGTCCAGCCCGAACTGCCAGGCCTTGACCTCCCTGGACTGATAACAAGCATCAAGGGACCAGTTTTGGTGTACCACACCGCATAACACAAAGCAGCATCCATCAACACACTGACAAAAGGAGCAGCATCCATGTACTCACAAACCAAACCACATACAAACATACATCCACATAGACCAATCAACAGAAATGTAAACATTCATTTGGTGGAGCCATAAAAATACACAGTAAACAGAGCCATCCACACATACATGGAACACATATACCAAACCCCTGTGCATGTGCACACAACACATACAGGCTATTCACAGTCACAGATGTGCACACACACATATAAAAAAGCATACATAGGTAGATGGATAGATACATATACATGTAGATGGATGGATCTTTGAATGCATGAGTGTGCAAGGATAGGGTATATTTGTTCTCTTATAAAGGACATGCTCATTAAATGCAGGTATCTTGATATTACTGAGAAAGAAAGATAGAGGGCCATAGGGGGTAGGTGACCTTAAACATTGAAGGATCAATTCACAAAAAGGTGTACACCTCCATCCACAATGGGTGCAGATTTATGTATTCTAGTTTTAACGTTTCAGGAAAACTGTAATTGTGGCATCCTTCGGGACATACTTCAGGAAATGTGCTTTTAATTCCTGGATAGGCCTTTGTGTCGGCTTTAGTTTCTGCAGGCATAATTGTACATGGTGCCTGTGCCACTGTGCACTGGCACATTTTTTCTTCTTTTTTTTCCTCCACAGGGACGTTTTGTTTGCCTGTTGAAAACATATTTTCCCTACATCTCCACTATGTTGATGAGAGGAAATCTCTGACCACTTAAAGTGTGTGAGTTAGACAGGAGCACGTGAATACCCGCCAGCTCATGTATTTTTAGATAGTCATAAACGTTCAACACTAGCTGCATCTTGAAATGTCCACTCCTCTTCGCTTGCATTAAATGTACCCATTATCGTGGGAGTAAAATTAATGATGACAGCAAGATAACCTTTTGTAAATACTTCCAATCATACATCCTCCCATTTTACCGAATATGCCTCATTTTGAAGCACATTTGGTATGGTTGTGGATGGATCGATGAATTCAGGGGTGTGGGTTCATAAATGAATGTATTGATATGTGTGGAAGGATAAAAACAAAGTTGTGCTGGATTGGAGTAAATATGGTTAAAAAAGGCAAATAATAAACACAAAATGCAGTGAAAACATAATTTTTGTCTCGCCTCAAACCCACTAAAGGAGATTAATTATGTTGCCTTAGTTGGGCAAATTTCTCACCCATCCCATTTTACAGGTTATGAACTTTGTGCATTATTGCTAGGCTTCCTTTATGGTAAATATTTGCTGCAGACAAGTAATGCAGACTAGTGATCCCACCATCGGTTTTTGTTGGAGTATGCTAGATGTAGGCTAAGTCACACAACTTTCCCCACCTGATGCAATTATCTTCTGCCACTTACAAACTTAGGACAGGTCCAGACTTCTTAACACTTTGTGCCAGTGCATAGTAGCCAAAAGTGTTGGAAATCAACACAAAGTATTGATTTACTATTTACTTTGAATTGCAAAACATATTCTGAGTTGGAACGTTGCCTGAAAATAACACACAGCAGCACTTTCACTGCTTTATGTTACTATGCATTAAGGGGGTGGGTCCCATGGGTTGTGTATGGGCGTTCCAACGCTACCACCAATGTCTTTTGATTTAAACACCTATGTACTAATAACATTAGTAAACAGAGCTTTTTACCTAAAAAACATACTTCTCAATGAAGCAGGAGCAAAGTAGGAGAATAGATTTTTTCCTCCAAACTTTCCCAATTTTGCATGTGTGCTACGTCGCAGCATCATATTTTGTACGAGAAGGATACCCTTCCAGTATAAATCCTATGTCAGACATCACACATTGTGGTGCAAAGTTACAAGACAGCCTAATTGTATCCTCTTCCTTACAACGCAGCCCAGCAACTTTGGTTGCCGAGCTGTTTAAAATAATAGTAAATTTGCCTGCAAATTCCCTTCAAACAAATCATGTTGCTGTGACAAATACAAGTACAGCCTATTTTCTTAATTTTAGACACCATTGTCGTGAGGAATTGTCACATGCTAATGATAAATTAGCTGACTCCCACTCAGTAGCACTGACATTTACATTCCTTGCTGAGCACCACTGTGAAACAAAAGAACATTTCATGTCATTCAGGTTCCTGAAACGTGTTGTAATTTTTTCAGTGACAATAAAATTGGCGTGATTGGCGCTAATGTGCCACTATTGTACATTGTATTGTATTTTATTGTATCGTTGACGTCGAACCTAAAAAAGAGCATGCTTACTTATTGCATACAAGGGAGACTTTGTACAGAATGTAGAGTAGACGAAACAGCCAACTGTCCTATTTACAAAGATGGACAAATGTCAATCTTCTTGGCTGGACTGAGATGTTGAAATAGAGACCAACAGTTTAGAGTGTAGGAAGAAATAAAAGAAGCATTTTTCTTTTCAAATTCCATGTTTGATGCCTATAAAGTACAAATAATAAGGAGAAGAATCGGGCACAGGAGTATGTAGCATAGTATCATATGATTGGTGTGTTGAACTTTGAGGAAGTGTAAGATTATTGGTGTTGGCAGGGAGGAGTGAGACAAGTAGGTAAGTACCACAGAGGCATCTATTATTTCTGGGTTGGGTGAGAAATGTAAATAGTCATTCCAATGACGAGAAACTGGAGTGCTGCACAGGATCGAAATTCTTAGGAATGTCCTCGATAACACACCACCCCCTGGTCAATCCATGCAATACTTACCAGAAAAAATATGCAGTACATTCCAGGATGTGCAGAATTTGTAGTAGAAAACAAACATTCTACATGCAATTTTTCATTCCTAGAAGAAACCTCGGAATATGTGGCATTTAACACAATTACTGGGTGAAGTATTACCACTCTGCCTCCAATCCGGTGTACATATCCCTTCCACACTAAAATACTTCAGCTGCCCTTTGTAGACATGAATCAGGCGAATTCCATCTATGGTTTCAAAAAACACTCACATAGTAATACAGCATTGCTGCATGGTGAAGGAGTTCCATTCATCTACGCCTCAAGTGTTCTGAAATGAATATTATTGAATTGGAATAAGGAGTATGCTATATATAAATTACATAATTCTAAAAATGAGATAGCGAAGAGGTGCACAGTCAATCTTACCATGGCTTCATGGAGACATGTATACAAAGTCAGTTGATGTCATAATTCATATTTCCTACCATTAACAATAATATCAGAATACATCACTGCAAGAATATATTTCTTCCTTTGTATGCCTTATTCAAAATTGGGCCTCTTGCTAGTGCCATGGATTCCTCCTTGTAACTCAGCACCATGGAGCTACCAATACTGGTAGTACAAGTAACTCGAGGTGACATAGATCCGGGGGAACCACGATTGACACTGAGTATTTAGTTAGAAATGAGAAATTAAAAGGGGATTTAGTAATAATAGATCATTACCACAGGAACTCCTAATGAGAAATTAAAAGGGGATTCGGTAATAGTAGATCATCCCCACAGGAACTCCTAATTTTACTTTAAGCAGCAAAATCTCTGGGTGAAACTAAACAGATCCCAAGTGTTTCAGAAGATCTCATTATTACGATGAGACCTGTAAGTACTGGCGTAACTGCATAACTGTGGCCACTTCCTTCAAATGCCCATGTTCATATCTAGATCTCTCAGAGCTTTATGAAGTAAATTTCATTTTTTAGCAGCCAAATAGGTGAAAGACATTCCACGCAGCCTCTCCTTGCATATCTTGGGAATGCACAGCAGTCCTTGGTTTGAGTAGTGTAAAGTCTTACTGGGGTCACATTTCTTGAGTCTCCTTTGTAAATGAGAGATGCCCAGAATGATGCAAAGCCCTATGTGTAATTGTTAAGGCTTTAAACAAATGTTTGACTAGGAACCAATGAAGAGTATTCAGATTTTACCTAGTGGATTGTCTTCTGGGACAGTTCAGAATTAGTTGTGCAATGGCATTTTGAAGCAGTTGTAATTTATTAGTGAACCCAGATGGTAATCCAAGGAACATCATTTTTGCATGATCCAACTTTGCAGTGATCATCACATGAATCACCATCTTTCATGTGTGGTTAGGTATAAATATCAAGGTCTTATTAACGATGTTAAAAGGTTGAAACAGACAGCTGTAATGGCTCTCACTTGTGGTTTTAATGATAGTTGGTTGTAAAATTTTACACCCAGGTTCCTCATCTCACCTTTAGGAATCAGAGGAGGCCCTGTGTCATCTGGCCAGGGCAATGTGGCAGCAGGAGAGCCAGTTGCTCCCAAAACACAAGGATTAAGATTTGTCAGAGTTCAACTTTAAGTAACTGTGTCGCATCTACTTCACTTCAGCAGGTAGACAACTATGGGCATTTTCCACCACTGAGCTATCCATTTGATGAAAAGATAGCATCAGCTGGGTGTCATCAGCATAAGAAACCAAATTGAAGCCCCAATTCTCCACTATCTTGCCCATGGTGCCACATACATATTGAATAACATGGGACTCAAAGCCAAAGTTTGTGATACCATGCAGTTAATTTTTTTGAAACCTTACGTAAACTGCAGAACATTACTGCTTGCTCCCTGGCAGATAAAAACAAGTTAAGCCAATTGTTGGCCACATTAGTAATGCTGGCAACCGGCAGGCAGGCCAACACGATTGCATGAGGGACCGTGTTAAATGCAACCGAGAGGTCCAGCAGAATGACTGCTGCTTGTTTTACCTGAATCCAAACTGGATTTAACAACTTATGCCGCCTGAAGAAGGGACGCCTGTGTTCTAAAGCCTTTACGAAAGTCTAATTGGGTGTAATGCAGAGAAGCATTGTTTTCAATAAAATGGGAAATCTGTATTTTGAATAACTCCTAACATTTTCCACAGAGCATGAAGGATAGAGATTGGTCCATAGTAACTCATACAGGAAGGATCTAAATTAGCTTTTTTAAGAGGAAAGAACAGTGTTTTGTTTAATATTTTAGGGAAGATGCTTACTTTTAAGGATTGATTATAAAGTATATTTATTTGTTTGTTTACCTTTGATGCCACAAATTTAAGAATACTTGGAGGGAAGGGATCAAGAGGAGATCCAGGCTTAGCCATCAGAACAGCAATTTCTGTTTCTGACAAGGAGATAGTCTCAAATTCTGATAATACAGATCTGTCTGAAGGAAGTTGAACTTCCTGACAAGGATGAGGACCATGAGCCCTATTGGCAGGGGTCAAATTTGAGTAAATGTTATTGATATTCTCCTGAATAAAATCTGAAACATTATCACATAAATCCTGGGATGCCTCTAAAATTTGTTTAGTGCTAGTTGAAGAGAGGAAAGATTTTACTATCTGAAAGATACCTTTTGTAGCATTGCCCTCTTTTCTAGCAGTATCAATTAGTTCTGTTGTAGGGGTTTCTGAGGCCTTCAATGTCATCTTGAGGAAAGCCCTGAGAGTTGTTTTCTAAGTAGCCTTGTCACTAGGAGTGTAGCCTCTCCTCCACTTTCGTTTGAGGCATTTACAATGCCCTTTTTATTCAAGCAAGTCTGATGTGAACAAGAAGATTGAGCAAGACTTAAGTTTTGAAGTGCCCATTATTATAGATAGATACCACTTCATCCATGAAACTTTCAACATTAGCGTCGAAATCAGGCCACACCTTCAAAACTGTTTTATTAAGCAAATTAGATAAATTGGCTACAGTGATTTTATGGCAGGGATGTGTTTCTGAAGCTACTTTAACATCAGATGGGACCGAAGCTGATGAGTGGCAAACAAATCCCAAAACTAAATAGTAATCACATCAGATCACTGGGTGTGGGGTATTACATAGCAGATTGGTCAGATTAGAAAAAAAGTGAATCCAAGGGGTGGCCCTTGATATGAGTAGGGCAACTGCCTCTTATGGGAAGATTTAGGCCGTCCATCTCTTCTCTGAGATGTAGAACCCATTCCTTATCAAGATCATCCATATGGACATTAAAATCCCCTAGCACAATAAAATTGGAGTACTTTCTGTATAGATGAGCTATCACTTTAACCAACTATTGGCTAAAGATTGTGAAACAACTTGGAGGTCAATATATTAAAGCTCCAGAGAATAATAAATTATTGATAATTTTCAGAAAGAAAGACAACCCTTCTGCAATTCATATTTCTTCTAGCTTTTTGGTTGCAGTTGAAATAGGAACGATAGATCATTGCTACACCACCCCCCACACTATATTCTCACGATTAAGAGAGACTATCGAATAGCCTTCTGTTAGGGCAAGGTGCTATAACAAGGCCTGAGGTATTATTCAGCCATGTATCAGTAATAAAAAAGACTTCCCAATAATGTTCTGCAGGCAGATCCCACACGTCCATTTGTGTTTGACTAGGGACCTGGCATTGACTAAGCATGCTCTAGGATGGTGAATAACAGATGCCTCTCTCCCTGTAAACATAGTGGCATCATTACACCGTCATTTGCTGACGTCTTGAGGAGATGGCTTGCAGTGCAAGGTCAACGTTAGCTGGCAGGATTTATAGACCAAAATATTAGCAGTATCCCCCAAAACAGAAGGAGGGTCTACACACTCTTGATTTTGCAGGGACAAAACAAGCTCCTTACTGTGGAATTTGTGTGTTTTTATAAAAAAATAGTGTCATTTAAGCATAATGGCTGGCACTGGGCGACTTCTGAAGTCAGACTAGCATAGACAGGCCTGCCTTTCATGAGCTGGCAAAAAAGGGGAGGCACCACCTAGAGTGCCACTAGAGTGCTGACTCAAATTGGCACCCAGCAGAGTGACTCCACCTAGAAGTAAAAATGGCAGCTAATGCCGAAGGAGTGAACCTAACTCAACTACTAAAAAAACATTTCAGGCATCCAATTTTCTATTACTGAGCAATACATTAAGACAATCCCCCTACCCCCATGTAAAAGAAATTTTCCAAAAGTATTTTTAATACTTTAAAAATAAATAAGAAGCACAAAGCTGTTGTTGCAGTTAAAATTTTACTACTCTGCAAGCTGTGTTGCTTTGCTTTAACCCAATCGGTGTGGGTATCGGCCACTGGCCGGCGCCCACGCACCCTCTCTGGTGCGGGTCACAACCAGTGGCTGATGCCAAGGAGGGGTTTGAAAAATCCTCCGGTGTGCTGCAGTAGAGGTTTTTTTTTATTTATAACCCTCTCGGGAGACACAGAGGAGCTTTCTGTGTCTCCGCCCACCCACCCCACTGTGACACGCTGACATCACACTTTGTTTTCCCCAACGGAGCAGGAAGCAGAAGGTAGGGCTGCTTTCTGCTCCGATGGGGAAAATTGGTCCGAAAGGGCCTCCCCACCATTTTGGAAGTCCTCCTTTGAAAGGAGAGATTTCCTGGCCGTAGATTGCAGCTGTGTTGTGTTGCAGTCCATGGTTAGGAAACCCCACTAAACACCAGGGATTACACTTGGGGGGGTCGGCCCCCTCTGAAAACCGTCCACCCCCCCAAGTATCTCGAAACTGACAGGGGATCGGCCATGAGCAGGGCTAATCCCCGTGGGGACAATTTTGTTTAACAGCTGTATGGTTTTCTTTGGAGCCACGATCGCCCCCCCAGGGAAAACATAGAGCTATTAAAAATATATAGAGATCTATATATATATATATATATAGATCTATATATAGATATATCTATATATATATATATATATATAGCTATACATAGATATATATATACAGTATCTATATATACACATAGATATATCTACAGATATATCTATATCTATATATACACATAGATATATCTACATATATAGTTGTGAATATCTATATATATAGCTATACATATAGATCTATATATATAGATTGATATACATATATATATATACATGTATATATACATATACATATATATGTGTGTGTATATATGTATATATAGATAGATCGATAGATAGATAGACAGCTAGATAGATAGATAGATAGATAGATAGATAGATAGATAGATAGATAGATAGATAGATAGATAGATAGATAGATAGATAGATAGATAGATAGAAAGATATAGAAATACATGGAGATCACTTTTCTCAATGCATGTGTGGTTTCCCTGGGGGCTGCGATTGGGACCCAGGGAAACCACCCCCGTATAAAAGTGATCTCTTTATATATATATATATATATATATATATATAAATAAATATATATATATATGCGGCACTCACAGGATTCCATCAGTCTTCTTTTATTACATGAAGAGACACCCAACAACTAACACCAACGTGTTTCAACCTTCCCGGTCTTGATCATGGTAATTCATCAATCCATTACATGCACTATTTATACTCATCCTCTAAACCATGCCCTTATGTGGCATTGTGGGATATGTAGTATTTACAATGTCTATTGTGCTTAACACCACACCAATAATCTTAATAACCCCAGTGTATACTACTAATATCAAAGAAAAACTAAAAATACCAATATATCAATATAAAATCTCAGTGCAACCAAACAAAGAAAACACAATCATAACAACAACAGCAGCTAATCTACTCATCATTGTCATTTGTGATAATATTCCACTGTCATTGCTATTTACATTTTCAACTCAAAAATATACATTTATCCTTTTAACAATATTTCAACCTATGTTTCCTCATTTCACCATAGGGATACTTCTCCCCATTTTACCAGACTATAGTTATTGCATGTTTTTAGGAATTAATTTTTGCAATGACAGTGAGATCTTGTTCTTATTCTACGTTCAAAATCAAAGATGACAATATAACTCTTCATCGTAATTAATCCCATATGGCATCTTGGTTTTCAATTTGATGATATATCTAGACTCCAACCGTCTCAATCTCTGGACCCTGTCACCTCCCCGTTCGTGTTTTTGTATTGTTGCAATACCATAATATTTCATGGACAGCCAATCCAATTCTGAATTAGTTTTCAAATGTTTGGTCATAGCATACGTGGTATCCTCATTTTGCACGACCCTTATGTGTTCTAAAATATGCTTTTTCAAGGGGCATATAGTACTGCCCACGTATCTCAGGCCACATCGACATTCCAGAACATATACAACAAAAGATGTTTCACATGTAATCCTTTCCCTGATCACAATTTCTCTACCTCTAAAGTCTGTTATGGATTTTTTATTGTATCCAATTTTGCATGGTTTGCATTTTCTACAACAGAAGAAACCCTTATTACCCACTGATAACCAATTAGGAGTTTTTGGCATCTCAAAATTACTTTTTAATAACATGTCTTTTAAAGATGGTACTTTCCGATACGTAATTGAGGGGCACGTGCCCACTCGTTGTCCAATATCACTATCTTTTTGAATCAGGTGCCTTAATCTTCAATATTTTCACAATTTGTTGGTTTTCTTTACTATAATCCAAGATTAATCTAATCTCATTCTTTTCCAAATCTGACTGTTCTAATGCATTTCTTTTCTTAACCAACACCTGTTCACATGTATTTTCCCTTGCCTTCATCTCTCCCTGCTTCATTGATTTTAGTGTGCATCCCCTATTTATGAACCCCTGTCTGGTCTCATTAAATTTGTCATTCATATCTTGTTAATTTGAGCAATTTCTTTTAATACGAATGAATTCACCATAAGGGATACTTCTGATCAAAGATCTAGGGTGAAAACTAGTGCCATTTAGAATACTATTGGTTGCTATGGGTTTCCTGTGTAGTGTAGTTTGTAGTTCTCCTGCTGCAATATACACTAGCACATCTAAGAATTCAATCGAACTTTTGCTTGCCTCATAGGTAAACTGTAATCCCACATCATTCTTGTTCAATATGCTAAAAAATTCCTCAAATTCTTCCATAGTTCCATGCCAAATCACGAAGAAGTCATCTATGTAACAAAGCCACATGACCACTTTGTCCATGTATCTATCATTCTCTTGACCCCAAGCTATGCATCTCTCCCACCACCCCATCGTGAGGTTCGCATAACTCGGGGAAAAGGACACTCCCATCGCTGTCCCACAAATTTGTTTGTAAATCTGATGGTTAAACAAAAAGATATTATTTTAGAGACACAATTCTATCATCTCCAATAACATCTCATAGTGTTTCAAGAAGTGAATGCTTTTTTGCCACAAGAAAAATTTCACTGCATTCATCCCCACTTGATGTGAAATAGAGGTATATAGTGAAACCACATCTATCGTTACCAACAAATAGTCAGATTGCCACACTACACCATCCAATGCTCTTAAAAAATCTCCAGCATCTTGTATATATGAATTCAGATCTCTTACCATTGGGGCCAAATAATGATCTACATAGTTCGAAACACCTTCACATAATGACCCACAACTTGATATTATAGGTCTGCCTGGAGGTTTATCTAAGGTTTTGTGGATTTTCAGGAAAAAATATATCGTTGGCATAATTGGATCGTTATTCATCATGTATAATTTTTCATCACAACTGATCAATCCTTCTAAGTACCACTTTTCTAATCTTTCAATTAAATCCCATATTAGGTCATTGATGGGATTCTCCATTGATTGACAATAATTTGCATTCATATTTAATTGTCTGAGTGCTTCCTCTACTTAGTCATCCTTGTTGCAAATTACAATATTACCTCCCTTGTCCGCAGGTTTAATCACTTTTGTTTGATTCTCCATCAACCCTCTCAACGCTTCTCGTTGATCTTTCGTCAAATTCTCCTTATCTTGTTTCTGAGAGGGCTGTAGTTTCTCTAAATCGCTCACCGCAAGATCATGAAATATATCAATTTTATTTTCTGGGGAGAGAGATGGGCAAAACTTGCATTTGGGTTTAAATTTTGTTCTGACACTTAGATCTGTGTCAATGCCCAATGTCGCCAGTATTTGTGTTTTAGTCATCTCTTCATCTCTTAGATTGTGGGTCAAATCATAAATTGTTTTCAAGTCAGTACTTTGTTCAATACTTAAATCTGAATTGCAAATACTAGAGCCTCTTCCCGATTTCGTAGTTGGCCCTATTTTGGAAAAATATTTCGCCAATTTCAGTTTTTTTACAAACTTATTTAAGTCAATTCTTGTTTTGACAAAGTCCTGATGTTTCTCCGGGCAGAAACTTGGACCCTTCTGTAAGACTACTGTTTCTACTTTATTTAGTTTGTAATTTGATAAATTCACAATAAAATTTTTAGATTGCCCAACCGATGATTTAGGATTCATTGTTCTTTCCAACTGCGTAACATATAATCTTTAATTTAAGGAAAAGATTATATGTTACGCAGTCGGAAAGAACAATACAATAATACAAATGAAATGTATGTGCGAGGGTGGCCATGGAGAGATGAAGGGCACTTTTGCTTGGTGGTAGTGAGGGAATCCGAGGAGGAGGTCATGGGAGTGGGAGCACCAATAATGATTGTCGGACTGGGCCCCAGAGAGGCTAAAGACTGTGACGATTGGTATGTGAGAAGCTGAAGTAATAGTATGTCTTTTTTGTTGTTTGAGTATCTTTAGAGAGCATGCTGATTGAGGGAAGAAGCAAAGGTAAGGTGACCTTTACTGTTGCACGCATCACACACACACTGTGAGAAAGTAGCCTCTTTCTAGCCTTGTTACCCCTAGTTTTGGCCTGTTTGTGAGTATATGTCAGGGTGTTTTCACTGTCTCACTGGGATCCTGCTAGCCAGGGCCCAGTGCTCATAGTGAAAACCCTATGTTGTCAGTATGTTTGTTATGTGTCACTGGGACCCTGCTAGCCAGGACCCCAGTGCTCATAAGTTTGTGGCCAATTTGTATGTGTTCCCTGTGTGATGCCTAACTGTCTCACTGAGGCTTTGCTAACCAGAACCTCAGTGGTTTTGCTCTTTCTGCCTTCCAAATTGTCACTAACAGTCTAGTGACCAATTTCACCAATTCACATTGGCATACTGGAACACCCTTATAATTCACTAGCATATGGTACTGAGGTACCCAGGGTATTGGGGTTCCAGGAGATCCCTATGGGCTGCAGCATTTCTTTTGCCACCCATAGGGAGATCTGACAATTCTTACACAGGCCTGCCAGTGCAGCCTGAGTGAAATAACATCCAAATTATTTCACAGCCATTTACCACTGCACTTAAGTAACTTATAAGTCACCTATATGTCTAACCTTCACCTGGTGAAGGTTGGGTGCAAAGTTCCTTAGTGTGTGGGCACCCTGGCACTAGCCAAGGTGCCCCCACATTGTTCAGGGCGAATTCCCCGGACTTTGTGAGTGCGGGGACACCATTACACGTGTGCACTATACATAGATCACTACCTATGTGTAGCGTCACAATGGTAACTCCGAACATGGCTATGTAACATGTCTAAGATCATGGAATTGTCCCCCCAATGCCATTCTGGCATTGGGGAGACAATTCCATGATCCCCCGGGTCTTTAGCACAGAACCCGGGTACTGCCAAACTGCCTTTTCAGGGTTTGCACTGCAGCTGCTGCCAACCCCTCAGACAGGTTTCTGCCCCCCTGGGGTCCAGGCAGCCCTGGCCCAGGAAGGCAGAACAAAGGATTTCCTCTGAGAGAGGGTGTCACGCCCTCTCCCTTTGGAAATAGGTGTGAAGGCTGGGGAGGAGTAGCCTCCCCCAGCCTCTGGAAATGCTTTGATGGGCACAGATGCTGCCCATCTCTGCATAAGCCAGTCTACACAGGTTTAGGGATCCCCCAGCCCTGCTCTGGCGCGAAACTGGACAAAGGAAAGGGGAGTGACCACTCCCCTGACCTGCACCTCCCAGGGGAGGTGCCCAGAGCTCCTCCAGTGTGCCCCAGACCTCTGCCATCTTGGAAACAGAGGTGTTGCTGGCACACTGGACTGCTCTGAGTGGCCAGTGCCATCAGGTGACGTCAGAGGCTCCTTCTAATAGGCTCTTACCTTTCTTACTAGCCTATCCTCCTTCCTAGGTAGCCAAACCTCCTTTTCTGGCTATTTAGGGTCTCTGCTTTGGGGAATTCTTCAGATACCGAATGCAAGAGCTCACCAGAGTTCCTCAGCATCTCCCTCTTCACCTTCTGCCAAAGGATCGACCGCTGACTGCTCAGGACGCCTGCAAAACCGCAACAAAGTAGCAAAGACGACTACTGCAACCTTGTATCGCTTCATCCTGCCGGCTTTCTTGCCTGTTTCCTGGTGGTGCATGCTCTGCGGGTAGCCTGCCTCCTTCTTGCACCAAGAGCTCTTAAGAAATCTCCAGTGGGTCGACGGAATCTTCCCCCTGCAACCACAGGCAACAAAAGACTGCATCACCGGTCCTATGGGTCCCCTCTCAGCACACCGAGCGTGGTCCCTGGAACTCAGCAACTCTGTCCAAGTGACTCCCACAGTCCAGTGACTCTTCAGTCCAAGTTTGGTGGAGGTAAGTCCTTGCCTCCCCACGCTAGACTGCATTGCTGGGTACCGTGTGATTTGCAGCTGCTCCGGCTCCTGTGCACTCTTCCAGGATTTCCTTTGTGCACAGCCAAGCCTGGGTGTCTGACACTCTAACCTGCAGTGCACAACCTTCTGAGTTGTCCTCTGGCGTCGTGGGGCTCCCTTTTGTGACTTCGGGTGGACTCTGGTTCACTTTTCTTCTAAGTGCCTGTTCAGGTACTTCTGCGGGTGCTGCCTGCTTCTGTGAGGGCTCCCTGACTTGCTGGGCGCCCCCTCTGTCTCCTCATCCAAGTGGCGACATTCTGGTCCCTCCTGGGCCACAGCAGCATCCAAAAACCCTAACTGCGACCCTTGCAGCTAGCAAGGCTTGTTTGCAGTCTTTCTGCGTGGGAATACCTCTGCAAGCTTTTTCACGACATGGGACATCCATCCTCCAAAGGGGATGTTCCTAGTCCTCTTCGTTCTTGCAAAAGACCAAGCTTCTCCCATCCGGTGGCACCTTCTTTGCACCCTCAGCTGGCATTTCCTGGGCATCTGCCCACTCTCGACACTGTCGCGACTCTTGGACTTGGTCCCCTTCTCTTACAGGTACTCAGGTCTGCAAATCCACTGTTGTTGCTTTGCTGGTGTTGGTTTTCCTTGCAGAATCCCCCTATCACGACTTCTGTGCTCTCTGGGGGTTGTAGGTGCACTTTACACCTACCTTACAGGGTCTTGGGATGGGCTATGTTTCTAACCCTCACTGTTTTCTTACAGTCCCAGCGACCCTCTACAAGCTCACATAGGTTTGGGGTCCATTTGTGGTTCGCATTCCACTTTTTGGAGTATATGGTTTGTGTTGCCCCTATGTGCTTCTATTGCAATCTATTGTAACTTTACACTGCTTGCATTACTTCCTTTTGCTATTACTGCATATTTTTGGTATTGTGTACATATATCTTGTGTATATTTGGCATCCTCATACTGAGGGTACTCACTGAGATACTTTTGGCATATTGTCATAAAAATAAAGTACCTTTATTTTTAGTATATCTGTGTATTGTGTTTTCTTATGATATTGTGCATATGACATCAGTGGTATAGTAGGAGCTTTGCATGTCTCCTAGTTCAGCCTAAGCTGCTCTGCTATAGCTACCTTCTATCAGCCGAAGCTGCTAGAAACACCCCTTGTACACTAATAAGGGATAACTGGACCTGGCACAAGGTGTAAGTACCTCTGGTACCCACTACAAGCCAGGCCAGCCTCCTACACACACACACCAGCAATTTTGTGATTGTCTACGTTGGATAGTGTTTTAGAGCGACAGTTTCCAGTGATTCTGAGGGAGGTGATAAGGACTGTCCTGTTGTCCCCTCACAAGCACAGTCTGTGCAGCGGGACAATAGAGGGTTAGCCTGACTCAGAGAGCAGGTGCATGCGGCAGCAATCAAAGAGAGAGTGCTCTCTTGGGGCTCCCAAATTTAGTTCAGCCCCAAATTCCACCACCCAAATTGTATTGTGGAGACATCAGAATTATCTATCACAAAACAACCTGGTTTTGTGAGGCAGGCACCTGTGTTTTTGGTCCTGGGCTCGGTGGCCATATACGGAAACCTACCAAACCCAGTCATTTCTGGAAAGTAGACACCCGGGGGAGTCCACAGAGGTGTGGCTTGTGTGGATTCCCCAAAGTTTTCTTACCCAGAATACCGTACAAAGGTGAAATGTTGAATAAAAACTCTATTTCTTCTTGCATTTCTGTCACACATACTAAATGAATATGCTGGGATCCACAAATTCCTACCTACCAGTGTTTCCCCAACTGTCATGATAAAAACGCTACCTCACTTGAGTGCCTGTACGGAGTGCCTGCGTCAGGAATGTATCACCCAAGGGTCAACAGTTGCCCTCATGTAAGGACTAACATTGACCATTGTGTAATCCATTCCTGACACGGGCACTAGGCCTACCCACACAAGTGAGGTACCATTTTTATCAGGAGACTTGGAGGAATGCTGGGTGGAAGGAAATGTGTAGCTCCTCTCAGATTTCAGAAGTTTCTATCACTGAATTGTGATGAAAAAATATTTTTTCGCCACATTTTGAGGGTTGCAAAGGATTCTGGGAACAGAGACTGGTGAGACCACCACAAGTTACCTCATCCTGGGTTACCCTAGGTGTGTAGTTTTCAGAATTGTCCAGGTTTGGTAGGTTTTCTTAGGTGCCGGATGAGCTAGAGGCCAAAATCCACAGCTAGGCACTTTGCAAAAAACAGGTCAGTTTTCATAAGAAAAATGTGATGTGTCCATGTTGTGTTTTGGGGCATTTCCTGTCGCGGGCACTAGGCCTACCTACACAAGTGAGGTACCATTTTTTGGGGAGAGTTGGGGAAATGCTGGGTTGAATGAAATTTGTGGCTCCTCTCAGATTCCAGAACTTTCTATCACCAAAATGTGAGGAAAAAGTGATTTTTGCCAAATATTGAGGTTTGCAAAGGATTCTGGGTAACAGAACCTGGTGGGAGCACCACAAGTTACCCCATCCTGGGTTCCCCCAGGTGTATAATTTTAAAAAATGCACAGGTTTGGTAGGTTTTCCTAGGTGCCGGCTGAGCTGGAGACCAAATTCCAAAAAACACATCATTTTTCAATGCAAAAAATGTATGTGTCCATGTTGCATTTTGGGGCATTTCCTGTTGCAGGCACTAGGTCTACCAGCAGAAGTGAGGTCCCATTTTTCTCAGGAGACTTGGGGAAATGCTGGGTGGAAGGACATTTGTGGCTCCTCTCAAATTTTAGAACTTTCCATCCCGAAATGTGAGGAAAAAGTATTTTTTTTGCCAAATTTTAAGGTTTGCAAAGGATTCTGGGTAACAGAACCTGGTGAGAGCTCCACAAGTCACCCCCATTCGGAATTCCCCTAGGTGTCTAGTTTTTAAAAATGAATAGGTTTCCTAGGGTTCCCGAGGTGCTGGCTGAGCTAGAGGCCAAAATTCACAGCTAGGCACTTTGCCAAAAACAAGTCCATTTTCTTTGGGAAAATGTGATGTGTCTAAGTTATCTTTTAGGGCATTTCCTGTTGCAGGCATTAGGCCTACCCACACAAGTGAGGTACCATTTTTATTGTGAGACTTGGGGAAATGCTGGGTGGAAGGAAGTGTGTGACTCCTCTCAGATTCCAGAAATTTGCAGCACCGAAATATGAGGGGAAAGTTTTATTTTGCCAAATGTTTAGGTTTGCAAAGTATTCTGGGTAGCAGAACCTGGTGAGAGCCCCCCAGGCCACTCCATCCTGGATTCAACTAGGTGTCTAGTTTAAAAAAATGCACAGGTTTGGTAGGTTTCCCTCAGTGCCGGCTGAGCTAGAGGCCAAAATCGTCAGCTAGGCACTTTCCAAAGAACACATCAGATTTCAATTAAAAAAATGTGATGTGCCCAGGTTACATTTCCTGTCGGGGGCACAAGGCCTACCCACACAAGTGAGGTACCATTTTTATCGGGATACTTGGGGGAACATGGAATAGAAGAACAAGTGTTATTGCCTTTTGTCTTTCTCTAAATTGTTTCCTTCCAAACGTAAGATAGTGTGTAAAAAAGAAGTCTATTTGAGTAATGCCCTGTAATTCACATGCTAGTATAGGGACCCCGGAATTCAGAGATGTGCAGATAACTACTGATTCTCCACACCTTATCTTGTGCCCATTTTGGAAATACAAAGGTTTCCTAATTTTTACCCTTTATATTTGACCAAATTAATTGCTGTATATCTGGTATACAATGAAAACCCATTGCAAGGTGCAGCTCATTTATTGGCTCTTGATGAACCTACAAGCCCTATATATCCCCACAACCAAAAGAGTCCAGCAGTTGCAACGGTATATTGCTTTTAAAAACCTGCCATAGCTGGGAAAAGTTATAGAAGAAAACGTGGACAGAAATGGCTCTTTTTATCACCTCAATTTCCATATTTTTTATTTCAGCTGTTACTTTCCGTAGGAAAACCTTAAAGGATCTATACAAATGACCCCCTGCTGACTTCAGAATTTTGTCTACTTTTCGGAAATGTTTACCTGTTCGGGTTTCACACCCATTTTTGTCACTAACTGGAAGGAGGCTGAAAACACAAAAATAGTAAATATGGGGTATGTCACAGTAAAATGCCAAAATTGTGTTGAAAAATGTGGTTTTCTGATTCAAGTCTGCCTGTTCCTAAAAGCTAGGAAGATGGTGATTTTAGCACTGCAAACTCTTTGTTGATGCCATTTTCAGGGAAAGACAAGATGCTTTCTTCTGCAGCCCTTTTTTCCCATTTTTCTGAAAAAATGAACTTTTAGCTGTATTTTGGCTAATTTCTTGGCCTCCTCCAGGGAAACCCACAAACCCTGGGTACCTTTAGAATTCCTAGGATATTGGAAAAAAAGGACACAAATTTGGCATGGATAGCTTATGTGGACAAACAGTTATGGAGGCCTAAGCGTGAACTAACCCAAATTGCCTAAAAAGGGTTCAGCCCTGGGGGGAAATGAGGGGAAGGCCCAGAGGCTAAGGGGTTAAAGGTACAGGTTGGTGAGGTGTTCGGACACAATGGCAAAGTTATTTGAGACAAAACAGCAGGTTGATAAACTAACACAGCTATATATTGTAAACATTTGATTGCACTTTCTCTTTCCTTCTAATATTTTTACGGTAGAAGTCGCAGAGTTATGCCCATAGCTGATAGTTTAACAAGTGTCCGCTGTTGATAAAATCAGAACAAAACCATTCCGAAATTCAATGTTGCTGCAGGGCTTTCGAAGCCACAATTCAACAATCCCAATAAATGGAAAATGACTCCACAAACTAGGTGCTGCACGAAACATTATCCTACAGTAGTAGGTCATGAGATACACCCATTGAAGAAAACATGCAATACAACATGTATATTATGAGAGATTTACAGATAGAAAATCATCCCTAATAAAACATGCCATTGCTGTCACACACGTGTATGAGTGCTATCACCCATCCTTCGCTTTTAGGGCAGACGGTTGAAGATCGGAGCTCACATGTGCATCTTCTACCTGGAAGTCCCTGCCACCACTATGGACCTGACGCAGTATCAAATGCAAGGACCTCTGTGTCTGAGAAGCACACATATATGCCCCTTCAATTCCCAGCACTGTTGGTTCTAGGATTTATGGCATACTGTGTAAAAGGCAGCTGTAAGAGCAAAGTTCTTTGGCAGAGGGGAAAATATGTCTTGTCTATTACAAGATAATTAGCAACCATAGCTCAGCACCAATGCACTGCTCATGACCACACAAACACAGTCACGGTTGCTATCGCAATTAGCACTATAGATTACATCACCGGTAACATCAGAAATTACATCATCAATATTATCGCTATGGAACGGTAATGCAGTGAAACTATGTACCAATATTATTAAAAATTGCAAAACATATATCTGTAGGCAGTGTCATAAATTTGAATTGACTATTTAACGAAGATGAAATGGTTATTAAACCAGAAATTATTTGTTTCTGTTCCAGCTGGACTAAGAATGCAAAGTATGACATTCCTGCCATGGAGAATGCAGCACACATAGAAAGAGGAAAAAAAGAGGAGAAATAAACACTGTTGCTTATGTAGGATTATGTAGGATTTTGGCGCATCCCTAAATTTACAAGGTCTTGTAAATCTGGGCTGCGTCAAAATCCATGGATCTTGTGTGGGAACATTCATCCCAATGCCCATGGTATGCCTCTGTAAAGCAGGATAAGACAAGGCAGAGAATTGTGCTGACTTGCATTTCTCCGTATGTATGAGGCTGTTCAAAGCCACGCAAAGAGGTTTTGTATAGCCTCATGGATATGATTTATAAGTATTTGCACAACCGTTGCGTCACAAAAAGTGTTGCAACGGTGGCGCAAGCAGCCTGTAAGTATGCCTCTGAGTGTTTGCAACTGCAATTGAAGCTCTACTAGTGAATTCATTTACTCCCAGAGCCTGACTATCTTATGTTTTTCCTCCATTAATCAAACTGAGAGCAGCACATGGAACTGACTAAAGCTGAAAATCTACTGCACCCTTGTGGGCACAGATCTACATATATAAACATTTTTTTAAATGGACAATCCACAGTGCAACTGAGCTTTTCTATGAGGACATGTGGACTTGGTCCGTACACTTCTCGAAGGAAAGGTTATGGCTTCAACTCCTGCTGCATATTAGGGTATGACGGGTATGACCTTAAATGCCTGAGCATATAGGACAGATGCAATTATACATTTGTGAAATAATCTTACAGATGGGGTTGTATTCCATATTACCCATAGCCCTATCAAAGATAACTCTAGTATAAATGCGGTATTATTTACTGATTCAAGTATGTGTTACTATTTAATTACATTGTGCTTTTAGGTGATTTTTCTAATTCGTAAAAATAAAATGTGAAGTCAAAAACATTGCATTTGGTGTCCGAAATATGATTTGCATGGCTGTTGCATTGCTGAGCCAGGGTTCGTGAATGCTATGGTGGGATCCAACAAGAGTGCTGAGTCCCTAGGATCGGGTCCTGAGATTCATGGACTTTTGAGTCACACTGAGGGTCTTCTAAGCTCAGTATCCCAAGCAAACTATTCACTGCAGAGGTATGCACAGCCATTTCAGTGGCAACTGGCCTGTGTGTAGGGCTCGGTAGTAATCAAGTCTTGCTCCAGAGCTCTCTATGCATGACTGAATCTCTGAAAACTGTGTTTTCTTGTTTCAGTAGCTGGGTGTAGGGCTTGCTGTGTAAGGTCTAAAGTCACTTGAAGTGGATTTTTAAACTGACCAGGACCCAAAGTATATCATTCCTCCCCCCACCCATGAAACTCATCCAGAAAAAAATGTGCCAAAAGGAAATATGACATAAGTATCTTAGGTCTGTGGCCCTAGTCACTGACATCCTTTCAGTGTCTCCGCTCCATCTTTGTTGTAATGAAGCAGTGTGTCAGTATGTAAATTATAACTCTGCTTATGCTTACTCTAGATGACATGCAGTTTTATCTGTAAGTCAGTGGCCCAAGGGATTATTTCTTTTTGGCATCCGGGGGCTTAGACAGGGTTACCTGTGTAAATTGTGATTATGATTAGTTACCCATGATTGGCATTTTTGATTTACTAGTAAGTCCCTAGTGTAGTGCACCATGTGTGCCCTAGGCCTGCAAATCAAATGCTAGAAGTTGGCCTGCAGCATTGATTGTGCCACCCACATGAGTATCCCTGTAAACATGTCTAGACCTGCCATTGCAGTGTGCAGTTTTAAGCTGTCATATCGACCTGGCAAGTGCACCCACTTGCCAAGCTCAACCCTTATTTTTTGGTACATGTAAGGCACCCCTAAGGTAAGCCCCAGGTAGCCCCGTGGGCAGGGCGCAGTGTATTTAAAAGGTAGAGCATGTACTGGTGTGTTTTTCGTGTAATGATAATAAAATACCGCCAATTCAGTTTTCACTATTGCAGGGCCTATTTCTCCTATAGGTTTACATGGGAATTGCCTTAAAATATGTCTTAAGCGTAATTTCCCATTGAGAGCAGCTAGAGATATTGAGTTTCGGATCTCTGAACTCAAAATTTAAAAATACATCTTTTAGTGAAGGTGATTATTAACTTGTGTGTTTGAAAATGCCACTGTTAGAAAGTGGGCATTTTCTTGCTTAACCATTCTGTGCCTCTGCCTGGCTGTGGAACACAGGTCTGGGTCAGAATGACAGTTGGGCTGGTTGTGAATTCACTCTAGACAGTCACACAAAGGGAGCTGAGGTGTGCCCTTCATAACCTGATGGGTCTTCCTGGGCTAGAGTGGTGGGAGGAGCTGATACTTGCACCTGTCCTTACTCACTGGAGGCACCGATGTCTGTGACACTCGACTCCGCTGCAGCGCCTGTGGCCCAATGTTGTGATCACGACCCCAAGACATCGCCCCATTGTGACTTGACTCACTGGACTCATTGACTCTGCCAGGTCATAAGGAACCAGTGCCTTGCCACACCACCCGCCTCACCTCGGCTGCCCCATAAGGAACCAACACCTTACCTCTCCTGCACAGCAGTAAGGAACTGATGCCCCACCTCCTGCACAGCAGTACAGAACCGACTTTGCATCGACTCCAGCAACACCTCACCTCCCTGACTGTACCTGGGGTCTGTATAACAATGTTACTGGCACTGCACTCCCTCGTGAGTAGCTTCAGACTGTTGGGAATGACTCCGTCACAACACCGTGATAGCACCAGTTGGAGCTATTGGGATTTAGGTGGTCATAATGAACACGTTGGTCGAAACTGCTGTGTTCATGCTGGCGGTCAAAACACTGACCGCCTGTGTCCCCGGATCCCCGCCAGCCATATTATGAACATTCCTTGGGGCCGGCGGGCAGAAACATTGTTTCCGCCCGCCGGCCCCCAGGAATGCCTGACCGGGACATTGACGGCAGCTCCACACAGAGCCACCACCAACACCTCTGTGTGGCAGGTGCAGCTTCACCTGTCACGCAGATCAGTGACTTGTGCGATGGGGCACTGCACAGGGGCCCCTGCACTGCCCATGCCAAGTGCATGGGCAGTGCAGGCGCCCCCAGGGGTGCACCCCTTCCGCCAGCCTTTCCCTGGTGGGTTTAAAGGCTGGGGGCTGAGGAATCATTATCCGAGGGGCAGCACCGCTGCCCTGTCGGATAATGATTCCGACCGCCGCCAGGCTGCCTGATGGAGGCAGCCTGGCAGTGAGTGAGGGTTGCCGATGGCAACCCTCATGGTGTTCTTTATGTGGCGGTGTGGCCCGCCATGCCGGCTGGTGGGTTTTCCCGTCACCGACGGCATGGCTGGCCACACCGCCAACTTCATAATGACCACCATAATCTTTAAAAAATTAATATATTTACTTGTGTAAGTTGGATTTTTGTCGTTTTGGTCTTGTTATACTTAGGTAAATGTTGTCTATGTGTCTAAACTGATATGGAGTACTTTTGTGGTGTTTTCACTGCGTTACTCTGTGTGTATACCAATACGTAACACACTGCCTCTGAGATAAGTCTGACTACTCTTGCCAGGCTACCAAAAGGGTAAGCTTGGGTTATCTTAGGAGTGTGACTCCCTTACCCTGACTAGAGTGAGGGTCCCTACTTGGACAGGGTGTAAACTGACTTCCAACTGGAGACCCCATTTCTAACAAACAGTAAGAACTCTGAATAACAAAACAATGCATTGTGCCAATGCCCAAAGTACTTTTTGGGGTTTGCCTTAGTTATTTAAATCATTTATGAATCTATATCTGGATGTTAAAATAGAAGAAATACCATTTCAAGAACCCTTCTTTATGGTAGTTTTGGTTTTCAACTAGGTGTACGACCTCAAGTTCCCACTCATAGTAATAAATATTTATATCTACTCACTTCACCATGTGAAACATGAGTTCATACTGAAACTTGAAACAATGATAACAGATTTAATTCAAAAGCATAGATTATCTTAATACATGTTTTAACTCTAATCTTTCCCTGAGAGTTTGAAGACGAACTCTGGAAAATCACTCACAAAATCGCTCACCCGGCATTGCGATCAACTGAAGTTCAATGGTCAACTAGAGTTCCAGGGCCTCTGAAGTTCTTGCATTGCACATTTTTAAACTTTAAAATGTTACTATACTGGGCGACTTCAACATCCATTTTGATAAATCAAACTATAGCATGACTTTGACTGTTATAGTGAACCTTGCTGTTTCTAATGTCTAGTTTAGGTGCGGCAAAAGCAAAAATAAAAGAAGACAAAAATAATTTGAAAAACATCTAACTAGAATAACTCACTACACAAATATGCGGGTAAACATTACTAACTGAAAGGGAAAACAAGAAACCACATTTAGTTATACCTTTCCTCATGGGACAGCAGACAGCATTGATTAATCAGGATAGAGCGTCACCATCTACTGGCATCGGATAGCAGGAGCATCAGGGCAGTGCAGAACACGGGCTGCACAAAGGACAGATCAGCAGTTCAGAATTAGTTGGCCTTATTAGTACTGAAGCACATAACAGAATAGAGTAAATAAGAATCTGATGAAAAAACTCATATGGGGGCTCAAAGGAGAGAATGGGAAAGCAGACTTAAGACAGAAGTGGAAAAGGCTCTTGACAGCTTCAAGATCAAATGTAGACTGACTTCAAGAAGGTTCGGGGGGACTGACTTTGATTCCAAAGTTCTTCACTAATTAAAATAACAAAAATCCATTAATTGGTCCATCATGTGGGCACACTCTGGACATTTATTTCTGCATCCAGCCATTGCAGATGTCACCACCAAGTTTGCAACTTTATGAACTCTTCTCAGGAAAAGTACGTTGTCAGCTTCCTCCGGTTACAGGGTTCCGCCAAAATATTACATTTATTAATAATCTGTTACCTGCAAATCCTTTCCCATGGTGCACAAGTCAGGTTGAAAAAACCTAACGCCCATTTAATAAAATGAATACATTAATTAAACTTTAAATTTAAATTTGAAATCAAATATGCAAAGCAAACTATTTTATTTCAAACATTATTCATGTTGTGGCAAAGCAATTTTTAAATGTGTGCTTATTTTTCTAAACACATAATTCATAATGAAATCAATTATTTAATTAAAATACATTTTATTTCTATTTGCTCTGCATAAAAATAATACTCCCATGTTAATATTTAAAAATTCACAGATTTATGAATGCAAAATGTTTTCATGTTAAACGTAGTGTCAGAAATGCAAAACGGAGACACAAATGTCCACCACACTTCAAACTTGCATGTTTTAGTTTCTACGTTATTTTCTCTGTTAGGCCTTAAAACTGCAGATTTATTAGCTGTCATATGCTACGTATATGCCACTTATTAGTTAATAAAATGCGATCCCTCTCACTTTTAAAAAACTCCTTGGGCCCTCCTATGAACCTTTAATGAATGTGATGCATGCCAAATTCCTGTCCACCATAGCACGTGGCACGGATGCCATGTTTGAAGAGGTTCCAACCAAGTGGACAAACACTTAGGGCCTCATTATGACCTTGGCGGTCACCAGACCACCAAGGTAGCTGTCTAACTTCCGCCAGAGTTACGTCTGACTGCGATATTACGACCATGGTGAAAGTGCCACAGTCAAACCGCCGGCACTGCCAGGTTGCCACCAGTCAACAGCCTGGCGGTTTCCGTGGTTGTAATCCGCCAGGGTAGCACGGCTTGCAGCACTGCCCTGGGGATTATGTGTCCCCTCTACTCCAGCCTTTGCATGGCGGTAGCCCCAATTACAAGCCAATGTCAATGTTAAGCCCCTGTTCAACGAGGTTTCCACCCGCCGGCCCTGTGTTGAACTCCTAATAGGGCCGGAGGTGTTCTAGTGGTACAAACTAAATATTGAGGGCCTTAGTCTGCTCCTGGTAAAAGGTTTTTCATCTTCCAAACCATGCTTACCCAGCACAAGTTTGTCTGGAACATGGCCTATCCAGTCAAATTCTGGAATGACAAGGGGTGTTTCTGAAGACTTGCTTCAAGCTCCGGACTGCAAGGTCTGATGTGCTGGAAAGCCAAAATGTCTAGAAATAACAAGGGCGAGCAGCAAATCTGCATCCCAGGCTTTTGTGGACCAGTCATTACAGAACCCACAGGAAGCTGCACTATGGGCAGCTTCTGTCACCATTACATCTGGTAGAAAGCTAATTACTTAGAGGGTGCACAAAAAGTTGCAATTGGCAGACACACAAAAGCTAGTTCTTCGCATGCACACTTGGATGGTTTTAAATAATTATGACAAATTGGGTCCACATCTCATTTCAAGTGTTTGCATGTCAAACAAAAGCTCATCCAATATAGATTGGGCAGTCTGCCATCCTTGGGTCATGTATCCGTAAAGATCAGGCAAAGTTCCAATTTTCTCTGTCACTTTCACGGGGAATCAATTGTGCATATTGTCAGCATCAGCTTGAAAGGCGTGACCTACTAAAAATCACAATTCCAGTACTGGGCATACGTTCTTACAGACCAGCTGTAATGGCCTGGCTTAAAGCACAGAACCCAAGACTGTCCACAAGATTTGAGAATTGTATGCAGGCAGGTGGAGACTATTGAGCACCACATCTGCCCAAGAATGACTGATTTCTAGCATTCATGAGAACCCTTAATCCTTTTTGCATTTCGCTCCTACTAATTTATAATAAGGGTGGCCTTATTATTCCTTAAACTGGTAAAGCAGGCACTATGCACTTTAGGCCCTAGCAATAGACCGGGAGGACTATGGATGAAACTTGGAGCGAGCTATTTATTCATCACTGCAGCCTATTCGATCAATAGGTTGCCACCTAGGTATCCCTCATTGCATATTTTTTTAATGTATGCTAAGAAATAGCTCCTTATGAAATTTTGAACAGCTCTTTTATATTGTTTTTACCTATGATATTAGTATATTGGATGTATGTCGTTTTTTTAGAGTTTTTTAATGCTAACTGATGCTAGCAATGTTTGTATTTATCTCTTTTTGAATGTATGATTTTAATTAACTAAGACATCAATAAACAGGTAAACAGTTAAAACAGTATCTATGTATGAGGTATGTGTATGGTGTAAACAACTGAAAATCAGTACACAGTTGAAGACAGAACTACAATCAGTGAGTGTTTCCAGATGTGGTTGCTAGGTTCTCTGAGGGGAGTGAACTATTTACTCAGCCACAATGTAGTGCCAGTATTAGAGGGATGTCTTCAGTGAGTGTGTTATGGCAATTATACCTTTCCAAAAGATATCAGTGCACTTACCACCTGGTATTGACCTTCAGTGAAAAGTAAATACACAAGGAGAGATAAAAGTAATAAACATATTTTTCTCTCAACTGCCAAATGGACAGCTTACAAATTGTCTGAAATGTTGCTGCATGACTGATCTTGAAGTTTGATAATTCAAATCATATTTCAAAGGGCATCTGTCACTTGATTGATTTCCAAAAGGATGAATTTTGAGACATTTTCCTGAGTTTTAAATGATTTATAATGTCTGGACACTAGAGGGTACTTTAAATTGCAGTGTATGCCACTTGCCAATTCTAAAAATAAACCAAATAATCATAAGCGGGCACATGACTGGGAGCCAACTAACATGTCTACTAACTTCAGCGGAGGTGCAAAAGCTCTGTGTGGGCTTGAACTCGGAAGGAGCCAGCTATAACATTTGCAGGGGCATTGAACTTAAGATAATTGTGCCAGACATCACTTGTCCAACACCAGCCTCACAGGCACATCATTGCAGGACAGAAGGGCTACCTGCAACGCCCAAAGTGCATTGCGGCAATACAGCTACAGGTGCTGCACATCGCCAGTGGCAGTCTCAAAAGGGCTGCTAATTTCTCATGGCACGCAAAGCACCCGGGCATGTGCCCAGGCGAAGACCAGGCCAAGAGTGCAACTGAGGCTGGGCCACCTCTCTTGGCTCTTGCACTCAGGACCCTGAAGGTATCTGTTAGAAATGGGGTCTTTGTTTGGCAGTCAGGTTACCCCCTGTCCAAGCAAGGACCCTCACTCTAGTCAGGGTAAGTCACACACAATCCAAATTATCCTGTACCCACCTTCTGGTATCTTGGCACTGAGCAGTCAAGCTTAACGTAGAAGGCAATGTTTAAAGTATTTGTGCAATAAATCATACAATAACACAATATAGCACTACAAAAATACACCACACAGTGTTTTGAAAAATATATAATATTTATATGGGTAAATACGGGTAAAAAACAATCAAAGATGCAATAAGTAAATGTAGAAATATCACAGCATAGTGATATAAAGTGTCTTAAGTCTTTTAGAAGCAAACAAAGTCTCTTTTGAGTACAAGGTACCTGGTTCGCGTAAAAAATCTCTGCAAGGGGCCGCAGAGAAGGAGAAGCGTGGAAACAAAGGGGTGTGCGTCGATTTCTCAGGCCACACACAGCGATGCGATGTTTAGTTTCCATGCAGGGATGGCTGTGTGTCAATTTCTGGCGCTCGGTCGTCGATCTTTTTTGGGTTGCGGGATTTTCAGGTGCCCCGGGGACGGTGCGTGGATTTCCTGCACTGGCAGGATGAAGTCACAGGAGCTGCCTCGATCCGGTGGGCATTGTGTCGAATTTTCCACCGCACGGCAGGTGCTGCGTCGGTTCCTCTCTGGAAGTCAGGCTGCGTCGTTCCGGCTCAGCTATGCATCGACCCAGTGGGCCGTGAGTAGAATTTCCGGTCGCTACGCTGCGTCGATCTTCTCTTTGTGAAGTCGGGCTGCATCGTTCCGGTTCCGCGTGCTGTGAAATTTTCACTGCAGTGCAGGCTGTGCGTCATTTCTGGCAGGCTGAGTGTTGAATTTCACCACACACGGAGTCCTTCTTGAAGAGATTAAGGGGGTCATTCCAACTCTGGCGGTCGGTGTTAAAGCGGCGGCCAACCCGCAAACAGGCAGGCGGGCAAAAAAATGGAATTCCGACCCTGGCGGGAACCGCCATAACAGCCCGCCACTTTAACACTCCGACCGCCACGGCGGTACAGACAAGCAGCGCGGCGTCACCGCCAACAGACTGGCGGCAGACAATGTACCGCCCACCCTATCACAACTCACCAATCCGCCACCTTTTCCGGGGCGGGAGCCCCGCCGATAAAAACACGGCGGAAACAGACTACGAACGGGAAAACGCTCACCTCTACACACTCCACAAGGAATCTGGACAGCATGGAACCAGAACTACACATCCTACCAGCTATTGTCTACCTGCTCCTCTACCAGGAGCATGAACGCCGGCGCAGAAGACGGTGAGTACTGCACCTACGACACACGGGAGGGGGGAGGAGAAAAGATTACGGGCACACACATACGCGACCCCCCCCCCCCCAACCACCTACACACCAATGCAGAGCAACAACTCAGAGTGACACCCTCCAAACCCCCCGGAAGAATGCAAAGACAAAATAATAAGTAATTGTAATACAAATATATTGTAAGGCAAAGTAAATAAGTAAGACGAACATCCCATAACTATATACACATATGTATATTGTCCCGTCAGAATTGGCTTTCTGTCATTGTACGTGGGAAAAATGGTCCTCAACACATGGGCAAAGTCCACACATGAGACCCGAATCCATTGGAGAGAACACTGCAGGGGCATCAGATAGGAAAACTACAGGCACCTCAGGGGGAAGGGAAGGGGGGGCCACCTCAGCCACATGAGTCCACTACGCCAGATCCACGAGGGGCCTCCACGGCCAATGTTCAATCCTGGGGAGTGCAAAGCCACAGTCTCTCAAGTCTCTACAGTGGGTGAGTTGCCCACTGTGCCATCCTGGGGAGTGCAAAGCCACAGTCTCTCAAGTCTCTACAGTGGGTGGGTTGCCCACTGTGCCATCCTGGGGAGTGCAAAGCCACAGTCTCTCAAGTCTCTACAGTGGGTGGGTTGCCCACTGTGCCATCCTGGGGAGTGCAAAGCCACAGTCTCACAAGTGGATGACAGACTCCAGCGGTACTGGAGGACTCTTGGTGCCCAGAGTGTATCGTGCAGCCCTGTCCGACACTGATCCGGGCCTGCCCCTTCTGCCAATGTGTCAGCGGTGCTTGAGATGAAGGCCCCAGCGGAGCGGTGCTTGAGATGAAGGGCCAAGAGGAGCGGTGCAGAGACGGCGGTGCCCAGCGGAGCGGTGCTTGAGATGAAGGGCCCAGCGGAGCGGTGCTTGAGATGAAGGCCCCAGAGGAGCGGTGCTTGAGATGAAGGGCCAAGCGGAGCGGTGCAGAGACGACGGTGCCCAGCGGAGCGGTGCTTGAGATGAAGGGCGCAGCGGAGCGGTGCTTGAGATGAAGGGCCAAGCGGAGCGGTGCAGAGACGGCGGTGCCCTGTTCAGCGGTGCCTGTCTTGAAGGGCCCTGTTCAGCGGTTCTTGAGACGGCAGTGCCCTGTTCAGCGGTGCCTGTCTTGAAGGGCCCTGTTCAGTGGTTATTGAGACGGCGGTGCCCTGTTCAGCGGTGCCTGTCTTGAAGGGCCCTGTTCAGCGGTGCTTGACACGGCAGTGCCCTGTTCAGCGGTGCTTGTTTTGAAGGGCCCTGTTCAGCGGTGCCTGTCTTGAAGGGCCCTGTTCAGCGGTGCTTGACACGGCGGTGCCCTGTTCAGCGGTGCTTGTCTTGAAGGGCCCTGTTCAGCGGTGCCTGTCTTGAAGGGAACTGTTCAGCGGTGCTTGTCTTGAAGGGCCCTGTTCAGCGGTTCTTGACACGGCGGTGCCCTGTTCAGCGGTGCTTGTCTTGAAGGGCCCTGTTCAGCAGTGCTTGTCTTGAAGGGCCCTGTTCAGCGGTTCTTGACACGGCGGTGCCCTGTTCAGCGGTGCTTGTCTTGAAGGGCCCTGTTCAGCGGTGCTTGACACGGCGGTGCCCTGTTCAGCGGTGCTTGTCTTGAAGGGCCCTGTTCAGCGGTGCCTGTCTTGAAGGGCCCTGTTCAGCGGTGCTTGTCTTGAAGGGCCCTGTTCAGCGGTTCTTGACACGGCGGTGCCCTGTTCAGCGGTGCTTGTCTTGAAGGGCCCTGTTCAGCGGTTCTTGACACGGCGGTGCCCTGTTCAGCGGTGCTTGTCTTGAAGGGCCCTGTTCAGCGGTGCTTGTCTTGAAGGGCCCTGTTCAGCGGTTCTTGACACGGCAGTGCCCTGTACAGCGGTGCTTGTCTTGAAGGGCCCTGTTCAGCGGTGCCTGTCTTGAAGGGCCCTGTTCAGCGGTTCTTGAGACGACGGTGCCCTGTTCAGCGGTGCCTGTCTTGAAGGGCCCTGTTCAGCGGTGCTTGTCTTGAAGGGCCCTGTTCAGCGGTTCTTGTCTTGAAGGGCCCTGTTCAGCGGTGCTTCACATGTGTCTCCAGGGCACCAGATCCGGCCAATAGATGGTGTTCACTCGCCATCCGACTTGTCGCTTGCTGGGCCCTCCTGTGCTGGTGGCCCGTGCCCGTGGGTGTCCTTCTTCACCCCCGGAATGGGGCTGGTGGGGCCCTCCTGGGCCGCTCGCCTGCTGCCGGACTTGTCGGCCGTGCTGCCCTTGCCATCCTTGCCTGATCCTCTGTGGCCCTTGCCTCCCTTTGGAGATGTGATAGGTGGCACCCCACTCCCTGACGGTGCCAGGGTGGTGCCTGTGGAGGCTGCCGTCTCTCTTTTCTCGCGCCGGCCCTTGGCTTTTTTTGTTTTTTTCCCAGGGGGTGGTCTGGCTGTCCCTTTGCTGCTGGCCGATGTGGCTGCCCTCGAAGGTGGGGGAGTCCAATATCCCTGGACTATGGTCCTTGTAGGTCCAGGGGTTGTGGTGGCTGAGGTGCAGATTGGACTTTTACGAGATGAGGGGGTGGGTCAGGTGATGGAAAGAGGTTAATTTTGGAGAGGAAAAACTTTTTGGGAGCAATGGGAAGGGTAGGTGCAGTGGGTATGGGAGTGGAGGAAGAGGATGTGGTTGTAGGAAAGTCAAGTGTGCTGTCTATGGGTCCAGGTGCTTGTGACGGAGGCTGTCGTGAGGTGGATGGCTGTTGGGTGGGTGGCTGCCTGCGTTTGTGTGGTTTGGAAGAGGGGGTGACAGACACACTGGGAGAGGACACAGAGGACGTGTAAATGGCAGTGGGGGTGGTGACTGCACGTGTGCAGAGTGTTCTGGTGGGTGTGCTGGTGATGGTCGTAGTGGCTGATGAAGTGGTGCATGCAAGTGTGAGTTGGGACGTCACAGGGAGGGAGGAGGGAGACGAGGAGGAGGGGGACACAGAGGAGGCAGTGGCTGTTGGCATGTCTGCATGTGGATGTTGCTTGTGTGAATGCTTCTGTGATGTGTGGTGCTTATGTTTGGATGAGCTGACCTTGGGTGTTGAGGTGTGTGCAGGCTGGTCTGTATGTGTGTCTGGGATAGGCAGAGGAACAGGGGAGTGGGACTGGGTGGAGGGAGTTGGAGGAGGGAGGCAGGAGACAGGGACAATGGCTGCCGTCAGTGCTGAGGCCAGAGCGTTGAACGATCGCTGATGGGCAGCCTGACCCAAATGAATGCCCTCCAGGTATGCATTGCTCCGATGCACCTCCCGTTCCACCCCCTGGATGGCATTCAAAAGGGTAGACTGCCCAACAATGAGCGTCCGGAGGCCTCACTGAGGGCAGCAGGGGTAACTGGGGCAGGGCCTGAGGTGCCTGGGGCGAAGGAGATGCCCGCCTTGGTGAGCGAGCGGGCACGGGGCGAACGCTGAGGGGCTGCTGGGAGAGCGGAGCTGGTGCACTGGGTCGCGGCTGTACCTGTTGTTGCGGTGGGCACGGATGTTGCCGCCACCACAAGGGAGCTCCCTTCCGAGGACATGTCGGTGTCGCTGATGTCTCCACGTGTCCCAGTTGTGGAGCCCCCCTCGCCCTCCATCTCACTGGTCAAATCAGAGTCCGTTGCATGGCCCTCCGGGGCCATGTGAGATGCAGCTTCCTCGTGCTCCAATGCCACTTCTCCTCCTCCAGATGATGCTAATGCACACATGAACAGGAAGAGCAGACAAAAAAGGGGGGGGGGAGAATAAAGACATGTTGAGTGCATGCATTGGCAACACCGTTGGCGGAGAGGACAGACACAGAAGCCCCCTGCACTACGCCGCACACTTGGGGTACACTACTCAATCAGTGGGACATGGCCTACAAGCCTATGGATGACAACTGCACACATAGGTGACACAGGGCCATGGATAGCTGTACTTGGCACCCTACAGAGGTGGGGGGCGGGGGCACAGGGCCATGCCTTACGGAGGGGCCTAGCTTACAGAAATCGCCCTGGCCTAGGGATACCAACAGCCCTCCTCCCCCACCCAGACACCTCCACTGCGCGCATAGTCAGCAGAATGAGAGTGTACTCACCCCCTTGTGTCTGCTGTGATATCCTCACGCGCCCATCCAAATCTGGGTAGGCCACCGCCAGGATCCGAGACATCAGGGGGGTCAATTGACGCGTGGCACCCCTCCTACGTTGGGAGGCCATCCCCAGCAGAGCCTCCGCGGTCTTTCTGCTCCCGCGGCGGATGTCCTCCCACCTCTTGCGGCAGTGGGTGCCCCGTCTGTTGTGGACCCCCAGGGTCCGGACGTCCTTGGCGATGGCACGCCAAATGTCGACTTTCTGATGGGCGCTGACCTATGTGACACGTACAGGGAGAGAAAATACAATATCAGAATTTTCTGCATGCTCGATGTGAGTGTTCCCCCATCCCCACACTTGCCATGTGGCACATGCTCTCATCTGTCGTTTGATGCATGCCTCATACACTCCCCTCCGCACCATCGTTCATTCACCCCACTCAACCCAGGCATTGCCCACAAAGCATGGTCCCAGTGTACTTACCTGTTGGTCTGGAGGACCGTAGAGTAGCGCATACTGGGGGAGGACCCCATCAACAAGTTTCTCCAATTCCTCAGATGTGAAGGCAGGGGCCCTTTCCCCAGTCGCAGCAGCCATTGTCTCTTCCAGACCGAGGTCACAGCAGCACTTGCAGTATAGGTCCTCTCCTGTGGATGATCAGGTCTCGAGTGATTAAGCAGATAGAAAATGTCGGTCACGCCCGCGGCGGTGTGTACCGCGGCGGTGCGTACCGCGACCGCCGGCGCACATCGTCATTGGCTCCTGAGACCCATAGGGTTCAATGTTAACCAATGCTGCTTTGCGCCGCGGTCTTCGACCGCCTACCGCCACGGTGTGCCACGCCAGCACATTGACCTCACATCCCATTGTCACACTTCACAGGTCAGGCAGCTGCCATTTCAAGGGCCCACATGGCTTAATTTCTACTGCGTCACACAGGCCTAGGCGTTGCATTGCCACTCATACAAGCCATTCAATGCATAGCGAATCGTGTTCTGTGCAAGCTGTGGTTACGTACCTGTGGGTTGCTTGACTCTGTGCTCCATGTTGTCCTTCCTAGGCACCGTCCGCTGGGACTTGCGAGGAGATGGAGGAATGTTCCCGTGTACAGACCTCTGGTGGACCTGTCGACAATGGAAGAAAGACATGTCATACTGACATACAGACTTGACCGAGCCACTATACAGGAACTGTGTGCCCAGCTGGAGCCAGACCTGATGTCCCCCATTCGCCAACCCACAGGGATACCCCCTCTGGTGCAGGTGCTGTCAGTACTCCATTTTTTGGCAAGTGGATCATTCCAAACAACAGTGGCCATATCATCAGGGATGTCTCAGCCTATGTTTTCTAAGGTTTTGTCCAGAGTGTTGTCTGCCCTGATGAAATACATGCGGAGCTACATTGTTTTCCCTGAGGTGGGCGATTTGGCTACAGTGAAGGGTGATTTCTATGCCCTTGGACATATCCCCACCATCATTGGTGCCATTCATGGGACCCATGTGGCTTTGGTTCCTTCCGTTTTCAGAGCTGTGGGCCCCACTGCGTGACCTCTGCTTTGTTTGCCCATGGACTACAGCTGTGTGACAGTGGTATGTTGTCATCACAATGTAACTGAACATTTTGGCACCGTTATGTCTAATACATTTGTTCAAAATACAAGCAGACTCCAGATTTTTTAAGTGCAATAAGTGATTTTATTAAAGTGCTAAATTTAGTGACATGATTGAAAAACGGTGATGGGTGATGGTTGAGTAATGTCCATGGCAGAGTCCAGTTTTCAGTCTCACACGTGCATTGTCCATATGCCTGTGGAAGGATGGAGCAGGGGCAGTTTAAGTTTGGACAGGGTGACAATGTGGGACAGTGGGATGACATCAGGGGGTATCCTTTGCTGGCGGGGGTCTTGGCATCCTACTCTGTCTTCTTCTGAGATCTCAGGTACCGCTTGCGGGGTGGTTCTTCTTCTGCAGGAGGTGGGGTTCTGGTGGCCTGTCGTTGTGTGGGGGCCTCCTGTCCACTAGCGCCGGCGGAGGTGGTAGCCTGGTCTGGGTCCATGCTAGTGACAGGGGCCCTTTGTGGTGCCACATGGTCCCGCAATGTGGTGACTATCTGGTTAAGAGCCACGACGATGGTCCCCATTGCGGAACTAATGTTTCTCAGTTCCTCTCTGAACCCCATGTACTGTTCCTCCTGCAGTACCTGGATCTCCTGGAACCTGGCCAGTACCGTAGCCATCGTCTCCTGGGAGCGATGGTATGCTCCCATGATGGAGGAGAGGGCCTCTTGGAGAGTCGGTTCCCTGGGCCTGTCCCCCCCCGTCGCACAGCAGCCCTCCCAGTTCCCCTGTTTCCCTGGGCCTCTGTCCCCTGGACCGTGTGCCCACTACCACTGCCCCCAGGTCCCTGTTGTTGTTGGGGTGGTGGGTCAACCTGGGTGCCCTGTAGTGGTGGACACACCGCTGATTGACGTGTCCTGGAGACAGAGACATGGGCCCGCTGGGTGGGAGCTGTGCTGGTGTGCCCAGAGAGGGTTAGGTCTGCTGTAGCCTGTGGCTGTCTGTGGGGAACCGACTGTCCCGAGGTCCCCGATGGGCCGGGCTGGTCATCTGGGTCCAGGGAGACAGAGCTGCTGTCATCACTGGGGGCCTCTTCTGGGGGTGGGATGGACATCTCTGGACCCTCCTGGGCGGTGTGGTGGCGTTCGGGTCCTGCAGGGGTATAAGAGTATGGTTATTGCTTCTGTGTGTGCCATTTCGTGTAATGGGTGGGTGGCCGTGTACCCCAGTGCTGGCATTCCCTTGTGGGGGCTTTTGTGACGGTGGCTTGTGGGGGAGATGGGTATGTGCAGTGGGCATGCTTTGGTGATGGGTGTCCATGCTTTGGGGACGCATGCAGGGCTAGGTTTTGGGATGGGTGGGTTGTGATGGTGAGCCATTTGCAAGGAGTTGGTGTGATGGGGTGGGGGTGAGGGTGGGGGTATGATTTGGCATGCAGGTGGGGTGGGGGGAATGAAGTAGTGAAGATTTGACTTACAAGAGTCCATTCCTCCGCCTACTCCTGCGAGGCCCTCAGGATGCAGGATGTGCAAGACTTGCTCCTCCCATGCTGTAAATTCTGGGGGAGTAGGTGGGGGTCTGCCGCCAGTCTTCTGCACCGCAATGTTGTGCCTTGATACCATGGAACGCACCTTCCCCCGTAGGTCGTTCCACCGCTGATGTCGTCCTGATTTCGTGGATGCTGTCCCACAGCGTTGACCCTGTCCACTATTCTTTGCCATAGCTCCATCTTCCTGGCAATGGTGGTGTGCTGCACCTGTGTCCCGAAGAGCTGGGGCTCTACCCGAACTATTTCCTCCACCATGACCCTGAGTTCTGCGTCAGAGAACCTGGGGTGTCTTTGGGGTGCCATGGGGTGGTGTGGATGAGGTGAGGGGTGGTGTATGTGTTGTAGAGTGTGGTGAGTGTGGTGGTGTATGGTGTTTTGTGTGTGGATATTGTGTGGGTGATGTTGTGATTTGCCTCTGTGTGATGGTCTACTCTATTCTGTGCTGTCTCTCTCTGTCCTTCAGTTGCAATTGTGGTCGTAAGGGTTTGTGGGTGATGTGGGTGTGTGTTTTATATTGTATTGGGTGTGTCGGAGTGGTGTGTGTATGTGTCTCAGGTGTGTGTATTTTGAATTGTCCAATGTGGTAGTGTTTTGTAAAGGTGTGTGTATTTTGACCGCGGCGGTGTGTACCGCCAATGGAATACCGCGGTTGAAAGACCGCTGCGGGGATTTGTGGGTCGGAATGGCATGGGCGTATTTCTGTTGGCGTGACGGTGGAGGTTTGGTCATCGCCAGTTTTTCGCTGGCTGTTGGTGTGGCGGAATTTTGTTGATGTCGGGTTTTTGGCGGTTTGCCAGTTGCGGGTCAGAATGACCGTGGCGGTTTACCGCGACCGCAGCGGTGTTATGGCGGTCTTCTGACCGGCGGTAAGCGCCTTTTACCGCCGAGGTCAGAATGACCCCCTAAGTCTTTTTGGTCCTAAGACTTCAGGGAACAGGAGGCAAGCTCTATCCAAGCCTTTGGAGATCACTTCTTGACCTCAGCCAGAGAGCATCAAGGCAGCAGGTCAACAGCAAGGCAGCAGTCCTTCACAGAAAGCAGTCAGGTGAGTCCTTTGGGCAGCCAGGCAGTTCTTCTTGGCAGGATGCAGGTTCTGGTTACAAGTTATTTCTCCAGGAAGTTTCTGTAAGGTAGAGTGTCTACCTCAAGAACTGTCTAAAGCCTGTGGGTTTTGGGTCCTCTTCTTATACCCATTCTGGCCTTTGAAGTAGGCTTACTTCAAAGAAAAGTCTCACTTGTTTGTGAAATACTGCCTTGCCCAGGCAAGGCCTCAGACACACACCAGGGTGTTGGAGTCTGCTTTGTGTGAGGGCAGGCACAGCCCTTTCAGGTGCGAGTGACCACTCCTCCTCTCCCTCCTAGCACAGACGGCTCATCAGGATATGCAGGCTACACCCCAGCTCCCTTTGTGTGACTGTCTGGAGAGAGGTGCAAACAACCCAACTGTCAAACCAACCCAGACAGGGAATCCACAAACAGGCAGAGTCACAAAAATTGTTCAAGCAAGTAAATGCCCACTTTCTAAAAGTGGCATTTTCAAACACACAATCTCAAAACCAACTTTACTAAAAGATGTATTTTTGAATTGTGAGTTCAGAGGTCCCAAACTCTACATGTCTGTCTGCTCCCAAAGGGAAGCTAAACTTTAATCATGTAGAAAGGCAGCCCCCAGGTTAACCTATGAGAGAGATAGGCCTTGCAACTGTGAAAAACGAATTTGGCAGTATTTCATTTGTCTCTGGTAAATATTGCTCACCTCACACTGGAAGTGAAGGCTTTAAGGGTAGAGGTAGGAGAACTTAAAACATTGATTACCTGTCTTGTGTGCAGCCTTACACAGGTTATGGAGGAGACGACTCCTACTGATCATGTGGGTTACCATTCCCCAACAGGCCCTGACGTGAAGTTGTGGCCCCGGGTTTCTGGTTCTATCGTGGGGAATGTAACCACTGTTCAGCCTGATTTGGCAAGGACAAATTTGAATAACGTCCCTAAGGTACTGAATTAGCAACTTCCTGGCAATGCTAAAATGATTATGAGCCAATCTGGGCCCTCTTACCATCGTAGGTAGCTTGATAATTAGGGCCTAAATGGGCCTGGACAGATTCTGAAGCAAAAGGCCCTGAACAGTTATCAGGATAGGCATCTACAGCAAGGTACAGCGAATAGTGAATGTTCCAAAGCTTCCTGCACATACTCATCAGGAAGGGGAGGAGATGGTAAAAAAAACAAGGTAATGCCTTGGTTTTGCCAGCTGAGGGGCTGCCATTCAGTTAGTCAGGAGCACATTGTTGGTGCCAGAAGTCATTCTACAAGACATGCAAAGTTTAACAGTATTGAACTACTCTTTAAGGAGAAGAACCTAGTGAACATCCTGATTGCCTTTGATCTAAGGCCATCATCCCTCTTTTCCAAAAATATTCCTCGTAAATATTGGTGAGTGGATGATAGCTCCCGAAGTGCACCTTGCAATCCTCTGAATTTGGTGGCAGTACAGGCTCCGCTGCGCAAAGTAAATTGACTACCTCTGCATGGTGGATCCTCAGGTGCCACTCAGGTCTCTGTAGAGTTGCAAGTGGAAAGGCTAGCGGAGGTTCCTTCAAGCAAGAACTTAGGCACTGTTGTTACTAGCGATATCTCTCACTGCTGCAGCTCCTTTATGTATCCCTGATCAAGACCTCTGTCTAAATGCCCGTACCTCGGGCAGTTGGAAACTTCTTTGCTAGTGACTACTCCCTCTGAGGGCAACAAGTCTAAGGTGGCACTAATTTTGTGGAATGTGGTGGGTATAAGGTCTAAGGTGGCCTTACCAGATTGGAACATCTTTGTTGAAAAGTATATTTTTGTTTGTTTCAGTAAATCTGCAGTGTTGAGACCATTTTTAATCCCAGCTTCATAACATTCTTCATTCCAGCTATTCCTAGATCAGTTGGTAGATCGTTAGGGGGTCTAACGATATGGTTTAGGCCCACGTACACCATAAAATCATAAGAACTGTCATAGACTGCCCAGATACTCTTGCCATACAGTTGGTGACCAAAGTATTTCCCACCATCAAAATCAATAATGTTTATTAAAGAGGAGTTAGGAGTGGATGGGCGTCAAGGACTATCCAGCAACTTGAGGAACATTTAGTTCTCACTGCAATCCTTGTTGATCCATCCAGGAGATTTTAACATCAACTATGAACCACCGGATAATGATTATGAAAGTCCATTCTCTGAGGAAGATGATAAATGGGGAATTCAAATGTTTAACTTATCTCCTATATAAAGATGGACAGAAGCTGTCTTACAGCTTAAGACCCTGTTCTTAAAAAAGTATGGGCTCAGGGCCACTAATGGACGGACCAGGTCTGATCCACTGGGGGCGGTCACTTTCATCAAACCGTTACACACAAGCCATCTTGGTTACATTTTAGTGGATCTGAGACTTTGGGCTTAAGTAGAGGATATGGTGGTGACGAGAAGACTGAAAAGCGATCATAACCCCCTGTGCTTCACTATGGCTGATTTTTGTTGCTGGTCTGTGCACAAACAGTCCACTTCATTCACCACTAAAGCAGTTGACCCTGCGAAAGATATGCACACTTGAAAATGGCTCCAGATAACTAATAGCTGTGAGACATTACTCGCAATTAAATTATACTTTGAAGAAACCTTTACTATAATTATTGGGGATTCTAATGCAGTAGCAAATGTTAATACCTTCACAGAGCTTCATAATATTTTGTTTAAACAAATGTTGTCCTACTTTCTTGTCGCTAAATCTTCTAGAGTAGTGAGTGTCTCTAGAACTTGCTCTTGGTTTAACATTGACTGTAGGCTGGTAGGTAACTTACTAGCTGATGCCATAAGAAGGAAGGATGCCACAAGTATTTCCATGCTGAGGAAAGTGTATAAGAAAGCCCAAGAGAAACCTAAGAGGGAATGAATGGATTTAAGATGGCAAAACCTAAGAGAGGCCAGACTTATAAATTATTCTACTAAGTTTTGGTCCTTAGTAACATGGGGGGGGGTGTAATGGACATCCTGCTCCTCCCACAAATTACATTGCCCTGTCTGATTTGGTCGTGCATTGTGCAAAATTATATTCTGAGGGCACCATAGTCCCTACTGATGGTGAGCTCATCTTCAAACAATCTGTTGACTTTCCACTTCTTTTCTTTGAAATAAAGGATATCGTTAGTGCTCTGGATTCCACTGCTAGTGGTTGTGCTGAGGGACCAGATGGCATACCTGTTGATCCCAATTCATAAGAAGGGTGATAGATGCCTGCCTGCTAACTATGGCCCAGTTAGTCTGATAGACTGTGCATAAAAAATATTTTGCCGGGTACTGTTGAGCAAAGTCCAAGTGTGGATCAATGATAATAAAATACTGTCTCCTTTCTTAGCTGGCTTTCACTGGAAAAAGCACAATTGACCAGGTTTTTCACTTTTTGCTCATCCATTGGAAGGTGGTAGTAATTGGTAAGGGCAGCCTATATGTCACCTTTGTCGACCTCAAGTCGGCTTTTAAATTTGTTCCCCGATGGAAGCTTTAGGAGGTTCTTAGAGACATGGGTGTATTCACTTTTCATTGATGGTCAATACCACATGTAATGTACTCTGATATCCTTTGGAAAGGTATAATTGCCATAAAACACTCACTGAAGACATCCTTCTAAGACAACCACTACATTGTGATTCAGTAAATAGTTTGCCCCCCTCAGAGGAGACAGCATTCTCCTCTGGAAATGCTCACTGATTATAGTCCTGCCTTCAACTGGGTACTGATTTTCAGTTGTTTGCACTACACACATACCTCAGATATAGACATGCACCTATACTAGCTACTTCAAAAATGCTCATTTTAATTTTTGCAGACAATACCCTATTCATTTCCAAAACCACTAGTGTTCTTAGACATCTGCTACTTTAATTCAAGAAATTTCCTTCTGTGCGTGGTTTGGAAATCAATGCGAATAAGACTAAGCAGCTGATTTAGATGTCGGCAGAGGTTAATTTTCTCCCACAAACGTGACGGCTATCCTGTTTGCCATATTACGATCCCATGATATCCTATGGAGATCCTAATATGGTGTACAGGATATCCATCACATTTGTGATGGAGTAATCCATCCACCAGCATCTAACTCAGCCCCCCAGTTCATCTTGGTCAATCAACACAAATATTTGAAAGGCAAACTAGCCTTAGGGATTACAGTAGTTGAGAGGGGGAACTACTTTATTATCTGGGGATCAATCTATCATCTAATAGGTCTTGGAAATTTCACCTGGATGAAATGATTTTGAAGCACAAGAAGATTGTCGGTGCAATTTATAAAGAGCTCTCCACATCTTTCACTAAACCTAAAGCCCCTGATCTCCAAATATATGAAGCTACAGCTGTGGGATCTGCCCTTTATGGCTCTGAATTGTGGAGGTTCACAAACTGTTCAGGCTTAACAAAATCAAAGAACAAATTTCTTGGGAGTCTGGTTCAGCTTCCGTCCTGATACGTCCCAGCTTGTTTGATATGGGCATGAGGGCTATTGCTCACAATACAAGATTACGGCCCCTGTTATTTTGGAGGAGTATTTGGAATACGCCAGAACTTTCCCACTATGCTTCTGCCTTGGTGGAAGTCAAACAGGTTGATAGATGTAATCAAATTGGTTGGCTGATACACCTTAAAAAGCTGGTGCTCTTGCTTGGCCTTCGAAAGAGCAGCTAAAAAAGCTCTGTTGAAGCTAGATAACCCAGTCGGTTGTTCAATTAGTTGGATAGGAAATTGTACTGTTAGTTTGGGGTTGGCACACTCCCGTTCAGATCGTTTACTGGCAAATGGGCCACAAACAAATTTGCCTTGTGTCCAGCATGCAGTAATGCAGTGAAACTGTTGCTGATGTCATCTTTGGTTGCACTGTTTATGTGCACCCCGTCAGACTTGGTTAAAGCCAATGTGCAAGAAACTGGGCGGCATACAATATGATTACATTGTGCTCAGAATTTTTATATCCAATGCTTGTCCTCTGTATGCTTGAACTGTGGCAAGATTTCTGGGACAATTCTGGTATATAAGAATAAAGGTGCTATCTGTACAGGGCAAATGATAGCTAGTTGCTGCTAAGGACCACTTCTTTTAAATTTTAATTGAATTGGTGTTTCCGGGTCGCTTGATTTTTTTTGCTGATGAATCGTTTTATAATAAAATGTATTTATGGATCTTGAGAACTTGTATTTTTTTATGGTTTATGACTATCCAACTGGATTTATTTTATGACATGTAAAAGGAATTTTGTACTTTATGGCATTATTTTCCTAAATAAAGTTTTCAAATGTAAACTGCATGGCTGTCTTACCCTGTGGGACCTAAATCTTTCCACATGCCTGCAGCAACCCACCATCCTGCTGTGTATCAGCATACATCATCATCAGATGTCTCCAGGCCTGGTCTGGCCCACATTGGAAGTCTTTAGCTTGTGATCATGGATGGAGTTGGATTGGTGGCCTGGGTTGCTCCTAGTGGCTCCCGGGCTTTGAGGACTGGTGGCAACAAGAACCAATGGTGAGATTGTGGTGGTAGTTGTTCTCATCCATTGTGTTTGGTAAGCACATGCTGATTCTTCGTACTACCCTCTTTTGAGGCCCCATCAGCTGGCCTCAGGTCTCTTTGGTGGCCTAGGGATGGGACACTTGACTCAAGAAGAAGTTCAGAAGGGCTAAAATTGGAAACTCGCCCCTGGTTACAAGAGAGGGATATTAGAACTGGTGCCCGCTGAGAATCAGTTAAATCTGTCCCCTCTAAGAGTAAAATAAGAGAGGATCAAATAAGGGAAGAAAACAGAGGCATGATAAAGCTGTTCGGTCCATACAAGGGCTTGCTAAAGTAACCCCCTCTCTAAACCCTTTGTCAAGATAATTATGCATAAGGGCATAGCGAAATGCTCTGTGAAAAAAAGAGGATTCTAAAAAAACTCAATCTGTGGTTCAAACTGGGAAGGGTAAAGTTGTTTATGGGGAATTCTAACCCACATCACGAATAGCTAGATAATATCATGGCGGTATCTCTCAGCCCTTAATCTGTGGGGGGGGGGGCAAAACTCTCAGGCCCACTATGATCAACACAATATTAGGAGTTCTGCAAGCCAGGCTACATGAGCAAGTAACTGTTTTGAGATGCTGATTGGTAATAAGGATCGGGAAGTGGTTGAGGACGAAAGCTTTCACCCACTTTTAGAAGGACAAAGGTGTGATTGTACCGCACCCTCACTGAAATCTCTATTAATGGGCCTTCAATTTGAGATTAAGAGAAGATTTGAAGTCTCTGAATTAAACCAGAGACTAATTTGGGAAACATGCAAGACACTGAAGTCTAAGCTAGATCTCATTTCCAAGAGGATTGCTGTCTTAGAAGAGAAGACAGAAAATGTTGAGTGCAGATTGAAACATAACTCTCTGAGATTAAGGCCTTAACACTGACAAACCAAGTGTAACAAGATGAATTGGAGAGGTTAGAGAATTACTCCCAGTGAAATAATTTTAGGATTCTAAATGTGCCCAATGGGATAAAAGGGGGAGATTTGAAGACAAATATTGTGAATTTGTTGAAATAAGGTGTCTTAAAGGGAGACTATGGTGTGACTTGGAGAACGAAATTCAGAGGATGCACCGTGACCCAAATAGGCTGAAAGAAACCAAGGAATATTTTGGTAAACTTCTTAACATATTCCATTAAGGTGTGGATTTTATCTTTGGCATTAAGGACAAACACTGAAAGCAATCAGGGTTACACTTGCAGCATTGCATCCGATACATGTAAATGCACTGAGCAGGGGCAGTGGTAGCTTTGACAAAAAAATAGATGATTTCTGGTACTTGGGGTCTGTTAGACTTGGCATCTTTGGTGTGGTTTCCCCTGACTTTTTGTCTTCAGACCTCCTGTTCTGCTGACCTCGATTTTGCTGGCTTTAGGACTGCATGTACTCTCTTCTTAAAACATGGTCACATTGGCTTATCCACAGTTGGCATATTTGTGTTTTGGTGTCTTTAGAGTTGTAATGAAAAATCCTTTCTCATGGTAAAGCTGGATTTTGAATTACAGTTTTGAAAATGCCACTTTTAGAAGGTTGGCATTTTCCTGCCTTAGCCATTTAGTGCCTGTTGAAAAGGGCCTTCTTTCCAGGGTCACCCCCAAACTGTTTGCCTTTTTACCTTTGCTTTTTCTTGAAAAAGTTTTTGTTGGTCTTAGACAGTGCACTTTACTTCTGCTAACCAGTGCTAAATTTCATGTGGTCTTGCTATAAAACATGGTTTGAATATTGTATACCTAATTGGCATATTTAATTTACTTGTAAGTTCTTAGTTGGTAGAAATGGGGTCTTTGGTTGGCAGTCAGGTTACCCCCTGTCCAAGCAAGGACCCTCACTCAAGTCGGGGTAAAGGAGAATTACACTCAGTTAACCCCCGCACACACCCTTGGTAGCTTGGCATGAGCAGGCAGGCTTATCTTCAGAGCCTAGGTGTAAAGTATTTGTAACAACACACACAGTAATAGAGTGAACCACTACAAAAAGACAGAACACAGGTTTAGAAAAATATTCAATATATTATCTAAATAAACAAGACCAAATACGATAAAAATCCACTATATACATTTAAAAATATGAATTTAGCAGTTAAAAGCAAGTAAACAGTGATCTGAGGTGAAAACACTGCAGTTGGGTAAACCACGGTGTCGTAACGAAGTCGGTCGACTCCAGGTACAGTACCTTTAGAACAAGTAGAAAACAAGCCAGTGCACGGAGTCGGGGAGAGCGGCTTTGCTGGATTTGATATGGTGTCGGTTCCGGTGCCATGGGGAGAAAGAGTGGAGCGTTGCGCAGCGGCGTCGGGTCCTCGCTACAGGGCGGTGGAGATGAGCGCGTCGGATGCGAAGTCGGTCCCTTGATTCCAGCGGATGTGAGTCCGGCGGAGTTACGATGCTTCGGCACGACCTCACAGGGTCGCAATGATATCACGGGGCCGCCGCTATGCATCAGAACATCACCAACGTTGGACTTAGGACACTCCGATGTCAGCGAAGTCGGGTAGGATCAGCAGTTGCAGCGACGCAAGGCCTGCAGGGTCATCGGCCTTCCACGAACTCCCTGGCCTCGCGCAGGTGGCGTTGCGGTTTTGATGTAGCGGCGTCAGCTCACAGGGTCGTCGGATTCGCACTTCAGCAAGGTCCACGGCCTCAGGGCAAGCAGCATTGTGGTTCTGGGCAGCGGCATGATTTGCGAAGTCGTCCGGCGTCGTCCGGCATTGGTAGACTGTTTTCTTACCACAAATTCACTTTCAGGGGTCCAGGAACTGGAATGGCACCCTCTGACAAGCTAGAGTCCACAGCAAGTAGACTCAGGTCTGGTTGGTGAAGCCTTTGCTGTCCTTGAGGCTTCAAAACAGGAGGCAAGCTCTACTCCAAGCCCTTGGAGTCACTTTTCAAGCAGGAATGCAACAAAGTCCAATCTCTGTCCTGTTGCACAAGCAGAAACAGCAACTACAGGATAGCTCCACAAATCACAGTCACAGACAGGGTAGCACTTCACCTCAGCTCTTCAACTCTTCTCCAGGCAGAGGTTCCTCTTGAATCCTTGAAGTAATCTAATCTTTCAGGGGTTTAGGTGCTCTTCCTATACCCATTTTGGCCTTTGAAGTAGGCCTACTTCAAAAGAAAGTCTCTCTTGTTTGTGAGATCCTGCCAGGACCAGGCCAGGCCCCATACACACACCTGGGGGTTGGAGACTGCATTGTGTGAGGGTAGGCAGAGCCCTTTCAGGTGTGAGTGACCACTCCTCCCCTCCCTCCTAGCACAGATGGCTCATCAGGATATGTAGGCTACACCCCAGCTCCCTTTGTGTCACTGTCTAGAGAGACAGATGCAAACAGCCCAACTGTCAAACTAACCAAAACAGGTAATCCACAAACAGGCAGAGTCACAGAATGGTTTAAGCAAGAAAATGTTTACTTTCTAAAAGTGGCATTTTCAAACACACAATCTCAAAACTAACTTCACTAAAAGATGTATTTTTAAATTATGAGTTCAGAGACCTCAAACTCCACATGTATTCCTGCTCCCGAAGGGAATTTAGCTTTAATCATATTTAAAGGCAGCCCCCATGTTAACCTATGAGAGAGATAGGCCTTGCAACAGTGAAAACCGAATTTGGCAGTATTTCACTGTCAGGACATTTAAAACACATAAGTATATGTCCTACCTTAAACATACACTGCACCCTGCCCATGGAGCTACCTAGGGCCTACCTTAGGGGTGTGTTACATGTATGAAAAGGGAAGGTTTAGGCCTGGCAAGTGGGTACACTTGCCAAGTCAAATTGGCAGTTTAAAAATTGCACACCGCAGTGGCAGGTCTGAGTCATGATTACAGGGCTACTCATGTGGATTGCACAACCAGTGCTGCACGCCCATTAGCAGCATTTGAATCACAGGCCCTGGACACCTTTAGTGCACTGTAGTAGGGAGTTACCAGTAAATCAAATATGGCATTCATGGAAAGCCAATTACATACACATTTTATATAGGAGCACTTGCACTTTAGCACTGGATAGCAGTGGTAAAGTGCCCAGAGTAACAGAAACAGCAAAAACAGTGTCCAGCACACATCAACAACCTTAGAAACAGAGGCAAAAAGTTAGGGGAAACCATGCCAGGGATGCCAAGTCTCACACTAGTGAAGTGCACTTCATGTGTCCAGGACCTGTAAATTAAATGCTACTAGTGAGCCTGCAGCACTGCTTGTGCCACCCACTTAAGTAGCCCTTGAACGTGCCTCAGGCCTGCCATTTGAGATTGGAGAGCATGTGTGTGAAGCCATAAACTGCAATGTCGACCTGGCAAGTAAACTCTCATGCCCGGCCCAAACAATCCTTTTTAAAACATAAAAGTCACCCTTAAGGTAGGCCCTAGACAGTGCAAGAGCAGGGTGCAGTGTATTTAAAATGTAGGACATGTACTTTTAAGTTTTACATTTCCTAGTAGTGAAAAACGCAAATGAGTTTTTCACTAGTGCAAGGCCTATCTCTTCTGTAGGATAACATTGTGATTGCTTTATTACGTTTTATAGGTGTCATTTCCAATTGGAAAGAGATCAGACACTGATGATTGGTGTCTCTGGAGTCACAATTTAAAACCACAACCTCTGGTGAAGTCGGTTTTTAAATTGTAATTTTGAAAATGCCACTAGAAAATTAGCATTTTCCTACTTTAGCCATTTAGTGCCTTCTGTCTGTCTCTAAATACACGTCTGTGGTGTGTGACAGCTGAGGGTGTTCATTCCCTCCAGACAGCCACACACAAAGGGAGCTTAGGTGTGACTGATGGGCCATCTCCAGCCTGATGGGCCCTCCTGGGCAGGATGGAAGGGAGGGCCTGACACTTACACCTGAGTGAGCTGTGTCCTCTCCCCACAGAATGGGCTGCATATCCCCCTCTAGGAAAACGAGGATACCAGTATCTGAAGGGAAGGGATTCTGTGCGCTTCAATGCCCTCTCTTTGAAGTCTCCCCACTTTAAAGGCACAACAGGGACTCAGACATCACCAACCAAGTACACTTCTGGACCTGCGGATAATCTGCCAGAAAGAAGGACTGCTGTGGAGCTGAAGGGACTGTCAGTCTGCTGAACTCTGCTGGACTCATGCTCTGCTGTGCTGACCTGATGCCTTTCTTGCCTGGTAGTGAAAAGGACAGGACCTGCATCTCTCCAACCCAGAACCAAAATAACTCAAAGGAGATGCTGGCTTGCCTGCTGTTTTCTGAAGTCTCAGGGACACAATAGACTTTCAACTCACTGCTATACCGCCTGGATTCTGCCATCTGAGAGTCTTTCCCTGCCAAGTGGTGCCAATCCAGTCCTGGGCCCTTGGAAGTAAGTATAAAGTGCTGTTCCAGTAGAAATCCACCCCTCAATGCCGTTGCGGGAGTCGGAACCAGTGCATCGTCATTGTTGTGAGAATGGGAACGGGTGCATCATCTCCAGTGCGTGGATCCAACCCTGCGAGTCACATTCGGAGCCAGTGCATTGCACTCAGAATCAAGACATCTTTTGCCTTTTTGGCTGTACAGCTTATCGCATTCGAGACCAGAGCATTGCACTTGGAACTGAAGCATCGCCGCTGTTGCATGGAGAAGGTTGACGCATCACCTCCACACACCTCTTCAGCTATGCCATGCATATCTTCAATGGCGACGTCACTCCAATCAAGGTACTTTGTTATGTGGGCCAAAGCTTATCTTTGTGTCAGACCCGCACTCCATAGCAGTCAGCCTGAACTTTTGACGTTGTCCCAGTTCAGTGCGACCAGATACCTCACATAGACGCTTATTGCTTCTAAGCGCTATTTTACAGTTTATTCTTTAAAAATTCCTATCTCAAGTTCTACTTATTGGAGTTTTGTTGCTTTGATCTTGTTTTATTTATTAAATTAATCTCTATTTTCCTAACCAGGTGTATTATCATTTTGTGTGGTGTAAGTGTCAACTCTGCCGCAACTCTTCAGGAAATTACACTAACAAAATGAAATAAGGCAATCACAATGTTATCTTATGAGATAGATAGGCCTTGCAGTTATGAGATAGATGCGCCCTTCCCTTGAGCTGTCTAGGGCTTACATTAGGTGTGACATATGTGAATTAAAAAAGAGGTTTTGGGCCTGGCAAGAGGATTAACTTGCCAGGTCGAAATGGCAGTTTAAAACTACACACACAGGCTCTGCAATGAATGGGTGGCATAATCAATGTAGCAGGCCCATTAGTAGTATTTAATTTACAGGCCCTGGGCACAAGTAGTGAAGTTTACTATGGACTTATATGTAATTTAAATATAGAAATTGTGGATAAGTCAATGTTACCATGTTTTAAGCAGACAGCACATACACTTCAGCTCTGGTTAGCAGTGATAAAGTGCCTAGAGACCTAAATCCACCTTACTGCATCAGGGTGAAAGACCTTTTTCGGTTAACAGGGCTGGGTTCACCAAATAATATGTTCCAATCAGGAACGAAACTCAAGGGGGTAGCAATAGTTGTAAAGGAGAACATGGGCATTGGGGTCTTCAATTACAGAACTGACTCAACTGGCAGTTGGATTGTTGGGAGGGTCTCATGGCCTCATGGGTCCTTCGAATGTGCTGAATTTTATGGCTTTAACTGTGAAGACATTTTTCCTTCATAAGAAATTTCAGCTAATCTTTCAAACTATACTTCTCCAACAGCAGTAAGGGGAGACTTCAATGTAGTGCTTAGTGATGACTTGGATAGATCTGCTAAAAGTGAAGTTTCACAGAATAGGAAGGTGGGGAAGTCACTCAAAACTGTAATGCAGAACTTTGGGCCAAGTGGTATATGACAGAAAAAGCAGGTATGAAAATTAGGTATACCTTTCATAGTAAGAAGCATAGGCATGATTCTAGGATTTACATCTTTTTAATAAAGGGTATCCTCATAGATAAAGAATAGAAAGTCTGCCATATGCTGGTGCATTGCTCAGATAGTGCTGCTGTTTTCTTAGTTCTGCAATTTCATAAAGGGTGATCAAGTGAGAAATGGGCCATCAATAGATCTTTATTGTTAGAAGAGGGCATTTTGAGGGAATTGAAGTACGCGTCTGAGGAGTTCTTTACCCTAAATAAGAAGGCAGATAGTGGTGGCTTTGTCTGGGATGCCTGTATGTGGGGTCTGGCCAAAGCTGGGTAGCCATAGAAACAAAATTAGAAGAGAAGAAGTTAGGAAAGCTGATAAGCAGTGACAAAGTTAAATAACTAGGAGAACCCGGAAAGGTTGTCCTTTGTCACCACTTTTGTTCAATGTAAATATTTAGGCCCTCGCACAGCTTTTTAGGGAAGACGAGGTTATCAACCTCTTCCAGAGTTGTGCGCTTTAAAATAAATTTGGCTTGTATCTGGATCACATTATATCCCTATACCAGTGACCTGGGTAAAATCTTGCCACGAACGGAGCTAAAATAGAAAGTTTTGGGACCCTATTGGGATATGCAATAAACAAATCCAAGATCAGGCCGAAGAATGTGCAAGGGGAACACCGATAGCTTTTACAGGTCTGTCTTAAAGTTAGATTTCTGGGAATCAAGGTGGGACCAAGATTAGAGGATATTGCAGGAGATAACATGGCCATGTCCTACTGCGTAAATGGGAAGAATTACACCTGAAAATCATCCATGGGATGGTGAACCTAGTGAAGATGGTTAGTAAGCCTAAAATAATGTTTCTTTTCAATTGCATACAGTTACTACTTTTAAAGGATTTGCTAAGTAAGATACAAGGGGCATTAAAATAATTTATTTGGGTCTCAAAATCCCCAAGATGAACCTGGAAGAAGGTAAGAAGGAAATTAGCGAAGGGAGGGTTAGTTTTTCCATATATGCAGATGTATTGTTACTCTTTCCCTTTTAAAAACTGTAGGTTGTTGTTGGCTGACAATTATGATACCTGGAGTGGAAGATGAGACATCTGATAGATCTTGAATATTATTTGGAGTTCTCTCCCATTTGGGAGTCACCATGGACTCCAGGTTCTCTAGGTGACAAATTAAATCTTTCACTTGTGAAAGCTGGAATGTATTATTGAGACCTTCTAAAGGATGATCTCTACCTCACTCCTCACATGGCTAATGATTGTATGGCCTCTGTAGATAAAGTTTGCAAGCTAGATAAAGAGAGCCACCCAAGCGAGAGAGTCAACACTTTGTAGTCTGAATACTTGAAAAGGAGGAAACATCTGTCCAACAATTAATGTAGATGAGCTGGAACAGCAATGGCAAGGAAACCACCTGCTAGGCGGCATGCAGTGGAACTGAATCCATATGAGTGGGCGCCTTGGTATGCTATTTTCATCTGATGGTGAATGAGTTAAAAAACAAAGTATAAAAAGTATTATGCTTCATTTTGTTGTTCAAGTATGAAAGATTGTTTGGCTTACTACTGAGACCTGAATTTGGACAGGACTCATAAGTAATATGACAGCATCGGCCACGCAGGACTGCTTAGTGATTTAGGGACAGGGTTGCGGTCCAAATGGTATTCCTTCCTCAGCTTAGTGCACTGAACTAAGGGGCATACTTATGGAAAAGTGGTGCATCATTCATGATGCACCACTTTTCTAGTGCCCCATTGTGCCCCCCTAACGACACCACATGTGCGCCATATTTACAAAACGGTGCACCATGTCGTTCGTGCCCACATTAGCATCATAATTTATGGTGCTAATGTGGTGCTTTGCTGGGTTAGCACCATAAATTATGGCGCTAATGCAGCAAAGCACAGGAGGGCCCACTGTTTTCAATGGGAGCATCATCTTAACGCCTGCCTTAGGTAGTCATTAATAATGGTGCTAAAAATGTCGCAGTGAAATCTAGTATATTTCACTGTGCCATTTTTCTGGGTTTCCCTGGGTCAGGCATAATGTGGTGTAAGGGCTGCGCCACTTTCTAAATATGGTGCATGCAAAAGGCCACCTAACGCCACATTGGCGCAAAAAAAATTACACAAATGGGGCACAAGGTGGCGCTAGGGGCATCCTTATTATGCCCTCAAGTTCTTGCACTACTCAATGACTTCAACGAGGCACCCGGCGCTGAACTGTACCTCTGCAGCTGGCTGCCCCAGTGCCGCCCAAGGTGACCTGTTGATGTGGCCTGGGACCTTCCCCCATACTTACCTTAAGTCTGGAAGATTGGTCCTGTAAATCACTGTTGAGTACCTGTTTGCAGTATGTTTTTCCTCCATAGGTTAACATTTCAGCTTTAGAAAAATGCACTGTGGACTTTTTAAAACTTTAAGAATTTCTCTTTCAAAACGTACTTACCTGATTGTTATGATTTTGGTGCATGATATTATATAAAGATACAGTGCATCACATATTGAGTGTGTGCCTATCGCCGATGTCTAACACTCCAGAGCCAGCTTCTTACAGCTTGAGCCTGAAACTTGCTCCTGGACACACACAAGACATATTCTAGCACAATTCCTGTATTATATGAGCAATGATGTTGCCTTATGACTGGCTTGTAAAGAAGAAGAGGTAGCTTTCCAAGGAGCCAAAATATCCATGTACTCTGACTTTTTGCTTGTAGAGCAAGAGGCCTGATGCACTTTCTTGGATCTCAAAAGACTTCTATGATTAGGCAAATGACACTGTGACATGCAGCAATGAATGATCCATCTAGTGGATGCTCTATTTTACCATCTTACTGATGCAGATTAATTCTGCCTATTTTAACATCCTTATGAGGGGGCTTTCCACAGTGTATTGTGATGGTCTGTGATTTATAGATAACAAGAGGCTCCTATGTAACCTACACAATATGACTGCTGTTATGCTATAACACCATGGTTATCGGTATGTGCAATATAGTTTGGGATTCTGCTTCACTGTACAGTTCTGGGGTCAGTATCAGTGGGATATAGTAAATGTTCATGTGTTTAACGTTCTGATGTATAGTACACGTCTCCTCATTTTCATAGCTATGATCTGCAGATTGGACTTTGTAATATGGGTGGCTGTTGTACTTCCTGTTGGTGTTACATTTGGAAGGAAGATTAAACTACTGTCCTGGAACAAAGGGGCCAAGGTAATTTCAATAATAGTAGACCAGGGCTATCATTTCACATCGCCATACTCCAGAAGCTTCACTTGGATATTGAGTAATAGAATGAGCATGTTTCTAAACAGGGTTCCTGTAGATTTCATGCTTCTTTCATTTCCTTCTCCACAGGTGTAGCAATAGTGTTTCAAAAAACTGTTTATTTTAAATTTGCTCACACTGTTATTGACCTGACCCATAGATTACTACTAATGCAGGGGGCTCTCTGTGACAAAATTGTCACTCTTTTCAATGTATATAGACCAAGTGTTCATGTGCCAGAATTTTAAGAAATAATTTTCTATAGGTGCCTAGAGTTAGGCAGAACTGCTTGTTATGGGGTAGGGAATTTATCTTGGCTTTCACCGTCCCCCCAGACCTAGAGTAACCGATTGATGCTCTTTGGCAGTGGTGACATATTTGAGATAGCCAGTTGGAGAGCTGGACCTGGCAGACCATTTGACAGAATCAGAGAGGGTACAGAAAGAACATAAACACATTACTCTTTAGTGTTCAACTCAATGGCCAGAACTGATTACTGATGCCTGTCCTGATCTACTGCCCCAAACTTTACAGATTTTCAGATATTAGCAAGAACTCTCTCAGAGCATTTCCTCATCTTTTGCACAAGTTTTTTCCGGATTGGGCTTGTTAGAAATGTCCCTTTTTGCTGGGTCATCTCTAAACATTTTGCCTCCTTCCTCCTATTGTTTTCAACCAGTTTGTTTGGCTTTATGACTCTGGGCACTTTACCACTGCTAACCAGTGCTAAAGTGCATATTCTCTCTGTGTAACATGTATTGTTGATTGGTTTATCCATGATTGGCATATTTGATTTACTAATAAGGCCCTAGTAAAGTGCACTAGACATGCCATGGGCCTGTAAACCAAATGCTACTAGTGGGTGTAGGAAAATGACTCCTTGTTGCAGTTACCCCCCGAACTCCCAGTTTGTGCCTGATATTTATGCTGACTTGATTGAAAGTGTGCTGGGACCCTGCTAACCAGGCCCCATCACCAGTGTTCTTTCCCTAAAACTGTACCTGTGGCCAGGGAAGGTCTCTAAGAGCTGCAGCATGTATTATGCCACCCTAGGGTCCCCTCACTCAGCACATGCACACCGCCTCACAGCTTGTGTGTGCTGGTGGGGAGAAAAGGACCAAGTCGACATGGCACTCCCCTCAGACTGCCATGCCCACAACCCACTGCCTGTGGCATAGGTTAGTCACCCCTCTAGGAGGCCTAACAGCCCTATGGTAGGGTGCACGATACACAGGTGAGGGCATACTTGCATGAGCTCCTACAGTGTCTAAGCCAATCCTTAGACATTGTAAGTGCAGGGTAGCCATCAAGAGTATATGGTCTGGGAGTCTGTCAAACACGAACTCCACAGTTCCATAATGGACTCTTAGAGATGCCCCCTGCATGCCAGCTCAACTGCTAGTGCTAGGCTGCCCGCTCTCTGCCAGCCTGCCACTTCCATACTAGTTTCTGGCCACAAGGGGTGAGTGCCTTTGTGCACTCTGTGACCAGAAACAAAGCCTGTCCTGGGTGGAGGCACCTCACACCTCCCCCTGAAGGAACTGTAACACCTGGCAGTGAGCTTCAAAGGCTCAAGCCTGGTGTTCCAACGTCCCAGGGCACGGCAGCTAGTGGAGATGCCCACCCCCCGGACACAGACTCCACTTTTGGCGGCAAGTCCGGAGGAGATAACAAGAAAAACAAGGAGGAGTCACCCCCTCAGCCAGGTCCACCCTTAAGGTGACCAGAGCTGAAGTTACCCCCACCTTGGAAAATCCTCCATCTTGTTTGGAGGATTTAGCCCAAAAGGCAGGGAGCACAAGGAGGGTGTTGCCACCCTCAAGGACAGTAGCCATTGGCTACTGCCCTGTGACCCTAACACACCCCTAAATTCAGTATTTAGGGGCGACCCTGAACCCAGGATTTCTACTTCCTGATGACCAAACAAGAAGAAGGACTGATGACCTGAAAACCATGCAGAGAAGAAGGAGATGACTGCTTGGCCCCAGCCCTACCGGCCTGTCTCCAGATTCAAAGAACCTGTGATGCATCCTGAGGGCCCACTGACCTCTGCTGACTCAGAGGACTGCCCTGCAACCCAAAGGACAAAGAAACTCCTGTGGACAGCAGCTCTGTCCAAAACAACAAAGAAGAAACCATTTATAAAGGGATTCCCACCTCCCTCCTGAAGCGTGAGTCCCCAACACTTTGCACCCGACGCCCCTCGCTCATGTCCAGAGAAACCAACAATGCAGCAATGACCCCCAGGCGACTCCCACAGCATGTCAACCCTGAGAAAACCTCCCTGCAACCCAAAGGTGACACCTGCAGAGAGAATCCAGAGCATCCCCCTGACCGCGACTGCCCTGTAACTAAGAACCCGATGTCTGAAAGAAGCACTGCACCTGTAGCCCCAAGGCACGAGAGGAACCAACTACCTGTGCAGGCATGACCAGAAGATGACCCTCCTTCTTGCCCAGTCAGTGGCTGGCCCTAGAAGTCCCCCTGTGCCCTGACTGCATCGCCAGAGTGACCCCTGGGTCCCTCCATTGATTACAACACAAAACCCGACACCTTGTTTGTACACTGCACCCGGCCGCCCCTGTGCCACTGAGGGTGTATTTGTGTGCCTGTTTGGGACCCCCCCAGTGTTCTACAAAACCCCCCTAGTCTGCTCCCCGAGAACGCAGGTACTTACCTGCTAGCAGACTGGAACTGAAGCACCCCTAGTCTCGATAGGCGCATATGTTATTTGGGGCCCTCTTTGACCTCTGCACCTGATCGGCCCTGTGTTGCTGGTACTGGGTGTTTGGGGTTGACTTGAACCCTCAACGGTGGGCTGCCTATGCCCCGGAGACTGAACTTGTAAGTGCTTTACTTACCTGACAAACTAACCTTTACTTGCCTCCCCCAGGAACTGTTGAATTTTGCACTGTGTCCACTTTTAGAATGGCATAGTGCCATTTTATGCTAAACTGTGTACACTACTGCTTTCATTCAAAGTTCTGTATTTACCTATGCCAAGTACCTTACAATTTATGTACTTACTTGAATTCTGAATCTTGTATTTCTAAAATAAATTAAGAAAATAATATTTTTTCAACATAAAAACCTATTGACCTGGAGTTAAGTCTTTGAGTTTGTGCTCCAAATGCTTAATACTACCCTCTGATAAGCCTAACTGCTCGACCACACTACCAGAAATAGAGCATTAGTATTTTCTATTATTGCCACTATCAACCTCTAAGGGGAACCCCTGAGCTCTGTGCACACTATGGGCCTGATTTTAACCTTGGCGGACGGCGGAGGCCGTCCGCCAAGGTTCCGCCGCCAAATGACCGCACTGCGGTCACAAGACCGCGGCGGCCATTCTAACATTTCCTCTGGGCCGGCGGGCGCTCTCCAAAAGAGCGCCCGCCGGCCCAGAGGAAATGCCCCTGCAACGAGGACGCCGGCTCAGAATTGAGCCGGCGGAGTTGCAGGGGTGCGACGGGTGCAGTTTGCACCTGTCGCGTATTTCAGTGTCTGCATGGCAATTAGGCCGATCTGCCCCCAAAGGGGGCAGAAACCACTAGGCACTGGGGATTTGTTTGTTGTTGTTGTTTTACAGATGGTGAGCGATCCCTTAGGCAAGGGTCGCTCCCCTGGAGGGGCAAATTGTATTTAGGCCCTTTCTGCCGCCTTTGGGGGAAGATTGACTGATTTTAGGTCAACCTACCCCCAAAGGGGGCAGAAACCAGTAGGCACCGGGGATCTTTTTTTTTGCGCCAATGTCACGCAAGGGGAGCGACTCCGTAGGCAAGGGTCACTCCCGGGGGGGAAATGGGGAAAAATTTATTTTAGGCCATTTGTGCCCCCCCCCGGGGCAGATCGGCCTATTGTTATTAGGCCGATCTGCCCCCGGGGGGGGGCAGAAACCTCTAGGCGCCAAGGCAATTTCTTTTTCATTTTTTTTTTTGTTTGTTAGTTTTTTTAGAGTTGGGATGCGACCCATTAGGCAAGGGTCGCTCCCCTTGGTGGAAAATTGTATTTAGACCATTTCTGTCCCCCTTGGGGGCAGATCGGCCAATTTGAGGTCACAACTAGGCACCGGGGATTTTTATTTGCGCCAATGTCATGCAGGGAGAGCGACCCCGTAGGTAAGGGTCGAACCCGGGGGGGGGTTGGGGGATATATGGGCAAATTTATTTACCTCCATTTCTGCCCCCCCATGGGGAGATCGGCCTATTGTTATTAGGCCGATCTGCCCCCAGGGGGGCAGAAACCTCTGGACACTAGGGCAATTTTTTTTTTTTTGTTTGTTTGTTTTTTTAGAGATGGGGAGCGACCCATTAGGCAAGGGTCGCTCCCCTGGGGGGCAAATTGTATTTAGACCACAGATCGGCTGATTTGAGGTCAATCTGCCCCCAAGGGAAGGAAACAAGGCAGAAACAACTAGGCACCGGGGATTTTTTTTTTGTGCCAATGTCATGCAGGGGGAGCGACCCCATAGGCAAGGGTCACTCCCCGGGGGGGTCGGGGGCATATTTATTTTAGGCCATTTCTGCCTCCCCGGGGCCGGCTGAGCTAGAGGCCAAAATCCACAGGTAGGCACTTTGTAAAAAACACCTCTGTTTTCTGTGAAAAAATGTGATGTGTCCATGTTGTGTTTTGGGCCATTTCCTTTCATGGGCGCTAGGCCTAGCCACACAAGTGAGGTATCATTTTTATTGGGAGACTTGGGGGAACGCTGGGTGGAAGGAAATTTGTGGCTCCTCTCAGATTCCAGAACTTTCTGTCACCGCTATGTGAGGAAAATGTGTTTTTTTAGCAAAATTTTGAGGTTTGCAAAGGATTCTGGGTAACAGAACCTAGTCAGAGCCCCACAAGTCACCCCATCTTGGATTCCACTAGGTCTCTAGTTTTCAAAAATGCACAGGTTTGGTAGGTTTCTCTAGGTGCCGGCTGAGCTAGAGGCCAAAGTCTACAGGTAGGCACTTTGCAAAAAACACCTCTGTTTTCTGTAAAAAAATGTGATGTGTCCACGTTGTGTTTTGGGGCATTTCCTGTCGCGGGTGCTAGGCCTACCCACACAAGTGAGGTAGCATTTTTATCAGGAGACTTGGGGGAACGCTGGGTGGAAGGACATTTGTGGCTCGTCTCAGATTCCAGAACATTCTGTCACTGAAATTTGAGGAAAACATGTTTTTTTAGCCAAATTTTGAGGTTTGCAAAGGATTCTGGGTAACAGAACCTGGTCAGAGACCCACAAGTCACCCCATCTTGGATTCCCCTAGGTCTCTAGTTTTAAAAAATGCACAGATTTGGTAGGTTTCTCTAGGTGCCGGCTGAGCTAGAGGCCAAAGTCTACAGGTAGGCACTTTGCAAAAAACACCTCTGTTTTCTATAAAAAATGTGATGTGTCCACGTTGTGTTTTGGGGCATTTCCTGTCGCGGGCGCTAGGCCTACCCACACAAGTGAGGTATTTGTATCGGGAGACTTGGGGGAACGCTGGGTGGAAGGAAATTTGTGGCTCCTCTCAGATTCCAGAACTTTCTGTCACCGAAATGTGAGGAAAATGTGTTTTTTTAGCCAAATTTTGAGGTTTGCAAAGGATTCTGGGTAACTGAACCTGGTCAGAGCCCCACAAGTCATGCCATCTTGGATTCCCCTAGGTCTCTAGTTTTCAAAAATGCACAGGTTTGGTAGGTTTCCCTAGGTGGTGCCGGCTGAGCTAGAGGCAAAAATCTACAGGTAGGCACTTTGCAAAAAACACCTCTGTTTTCTGTCAAAAAATTTGATGTGTCCACGTTGTGTTTTGGGGCATTTCCTGTCGCGGGCGCAAGGCCTACCCACACAAGTGACGTAGCATTTTTATCGGGAAACTTGGGGAAACGCTGGGTGGAAGGAAATTTGTGGCTCCTCTCAGATTCCAGAACTTTCTGTCACCGAAATGTCAGGAAATTGTGTTTTTTTAGCCAAATTATGAGGTTTGCAAAGGATTCTGGGTAACAGAACCTGTTCAGAGCCCCACAAGTCACCCCATCTTGGATTCCCCTAGGTCTCTAGTTTTCAAAAATGCACAGGTTTGGTAGGTTTCCCTAGGTGCCGGCGGAGCTAGAGGACAAAATCTACAGTTAGGCACTTTGCAAAAAACACCTCTGTTTTCTGTCCAAAAATGTGATGTGTCCATGTTGTGTTTTGGGGCATTTCCTGTCGCGGGTGCTAGGCCTACCCACACAAGTGAGGTAGCATTTTTATCAGGAGACTTGGGGGAACGCTGGGTGGAAGGACATTTGTGGCTCGTCTCAGATTCCAGAACAGTCTGTCACCGAAATTTGAGGAAAACGTGTTTTTTTAGCCAAATTTTGAGGTTTGAAAAGGATTCTGGGTAACAGAACCTGGTCAGAGACCCACAAGTCACCCCATCTTGGATTCCCCTAGGTCTCTAGTTTTCAAAAATGCACAGGTTTGGTAGGTTTCTCTAGGTGCCGGCTGAGCTAGAGGCCAAAGTCTACAGGTAGGCACTTTGCAAAAAACACCTCTGTTTTCTATAAAAAATGTGATGTGTCCACGTTGTGTTTTGGGGCATTTCCTGTCGCGGGCGCTAGGCCTACCCACACAAGTGAGGTATTTGTATCGGGAGACTTGGGGGAACGCTGGGTGGAAGGAAATTTGTGGCTCCTCTCAGATTCCAGAACTTTCTGTCACCGAAATGTGAGGAAAATGTGTTTTTTTAGCCAAATTATGAGGTTTGCAAAGGATTCTGGGTAACAGAACCTGGTCAGAGCCCCACAAGTCACCCCATCTTGGATTCCCTTCGGTCTCTAGTTTTCATAAATGCACAGGTTTGGTAGGTTTCCCTAGGTGCCGGCGGAGCTAGAGGACAAAATCTACAGTTAGGCACTTTGCAAAAAACACCTCTGTTTTCTGTCAAAAAATGTGATGTGTCCATGTTGTGTTTTGGGGCATTTCCTGTCACAGGCGCTAGGCCTACCCACACAAGTGAGGTAGCATTTTTATCAGGAGACTTGGGGGAACGCTGGGTGGAAGGACATTTGTGGCTCGTCTCAGATTCCAGAACATTCTGTCACCGAAATTTGAGATAAACGTGTTTTTTTAGCCAAATTTTGAGGTTTGCAAAGGATTCTGGATAACAGAACCTAGTCAGAGCCCCACAAGTCACCCCATTTTGGATTCCCCAAGGTCTCTAGTTTTAAAAAATGCACAGGTTTGGTAGGTTTCCCTAGGTGCTGGCTGAGCTAGAGGCCAAAATCTAGAGGTAGACACTTTGCAAAAAATAACTCTGTTTTCTGTCAAAATATGTGATGTGTACATGTTGTGTTTTGGGGCATTTCCTGTCGCGGGCTAGGTCTACCCACACAAGTGAGGTATCATTTTTATCGGGAGACTTGGGCGAACGTAGAATAGCAAAACAAGTGTTATTGCCCCTTGTCTTTCTCTACATTTTTTCCTTCCAAACATAAGAGAGTGTGTAAAAAAGACGTCTATTTGAGAAATGCCCTGTAATTCACATGCTAGTATGGGCACCCCGGAATTCAGAGATGTGCAAATAACCACTGCTCCTCAACACCTTATCTTGTGCCCATTTTGGAAATACAAAGGTTTTCTTGATAGTTATTTTTCACTCTTTATATTTCAGCAAATGAATTGCTGTATACCCGGTATAGAATGAAAACCCACTGCCGGGTGGAGCTCATTTATTGGCTCTGGGTACCTAGGGTTCTTGATGAACCTACAAGCCCTATATATCCTCGCAACCAGAAGAGTCCAGCAGACGTAACTGTATATTGCTTTCAAAAATCTGACATTGCAGAAAAAGTTACAGAGTAAAACGTAGAGAAAACTTGCTGTTTTTTTCACCTCAGTTTCAATATTTTGTTTTCTGTTGTTATTTTCTGTAGGAAACCCTTGTAGGATCTACACAAATTACCTCTTGCTGAATTCAGAATTTTGTCTACTTTTCAGAAATGTTTAGGTTTCTGGGATCCAGCATTGGTTTCACACCCATTTCTGTCACTGACTAGAAGGAGGCTGAAAGCACAAACAATCGTAAAAATGGGGTATGTCCCAGTAAAATGTCAAAATTGTGTTGATAAATTGGGTTTTCTGATTCAAGTCTGCCTGTTCCTGAAAGCTGGGAAGCTGGTGATGTTAGCACCACAAACCCTTTGTTGATGCCATTTTCAGGGGGAAAAACACAAGCCTTCTTCTGCAGCCCATTTTCCCATTTTTTTGACAGAAAATGAAATTTTCACTTTATTTTGGCTAATTTTTTGGCCTCCTTCAGGGGAACCCACAAAGTCTGGGTACCTCTAGAATTCCTAGGATGTTGGAAAAAAAGGACACAAATTTGGCTTGGCTAGCTTATGTGGACAAAAAGTTATGAGTGCCTAAGCGCGAACTGCCCCAAATAGCCAAAAAAAGGCCTGGCACAGGAGGGGGAAAAGGCCTGGCAGCGAAGGGGTTAAAGGTGGGACATGTGCATGCACAATGCAGAACACACAGAAGTGCCAAAGCGTCATTTTCAAATGATTGTTTATGTGCAGGAAGGGACACCTTTCCGCACATAAACAATCATTTCTGGCATTTTGCTCTTTCTGTGCATGCTGCAGAATGCAACACACAGAAAAAGCAAAAAACGAGGGGTTATAAAAGTATTCCTTTTTGTTGCACCCTGCTAACGCCACCCTGGGGTTTGCATTAGATATTGGCCCTGCTTCAGGTTTACGAAATTTCATAAATATGAGGCAGCATCAAAATGCAATGGGTGTTGCTGTGGAATGCCCACAGCAACACCCATTGGATGCCCCTTCCACACACACTGCTGCATGGGAAGGGACTGTATTTACAAGGTGGCGTTATGCCACAAAAAGTGTCTTAATGCCCCTTTGTAAATACGGTGCAAAGCTTAGCGCCACAGGAGCATCACAAAAAGTGATGCTCCTGTGGCGCTAGTGGCCTATAAATATGGCACACGATTTCTTCAAGATCACTTCTGGAACTAAGAGGAACCTCTGCCAAGGAGAAGAGCTGACGAGCTGAGGAGAACTGCTGCCCCTGCCTGTGACTGTGCTTTGTTGGGCTATCCTGCAGTTGCTGCTTCTGCCTGTGAAAGGGGACAAAGAGTGGACTTTGTTGTGCATTCCTGCTTGAGCGGAATCTCCAAGGTCTTGAACTGAGCTTGCCTCCTGTTTTGAACTCTCAAGGCAATCAAAGACTTCCTCTGCCAGCACCTGGGCTCTCTGCTGAGACTCCTACTAAGTGGTGCCCTATGCAGTCCCTGGGCCCTTAAAAGTGAAGCTGGCAGAACAAGAGCTAAAAATCCATGCACAGAGTGCCAGCTTTGTGGTTGAAATATACTTTCCACCTGTATCGCGCCTGGGAGATCGACGCATCGCGGCTGGAGAAACAATGCGCAACACCCGCTTGTGGCTGCTGATAACGATGCAAACCCCACACAGCGTGGTTTTCTAACGGCGTGTGACCGGATTTTCCACTCATCGCCCCTGGGCGTCAAAGTCAACCCGACTCTGCGCGAATTTCAGGTGCTCCATCCAGAAATCAATGCATCACTCTCTTGCGAGGGAGAAAAACCAGGGGTATGCACCCTGTCAACAGGAACCCTAATTCTAGTCAGGGTAAGTCACAAACAAATGCCGGTGCTTAACCTCTGGTAGCTTGCCACAGAACAGTCAGGCTCACTTAAGAGGCAATGTGCAAAGTAATTGTGCAACACCTCAAACAGTAAAACAGTGAAAACACCACAGAAAAAGATTCAACATCAGGTTTGGAAAATAGAACTTAATAGAGAAAACAAGTCCAGAACAAAAAAACAATCCAATAAGTAGAACTTGAGATATTAATTTTTAAAGAATAAACTGTAAAATAGTGCTCTGAAGCAATACACTCCTATTTGTGAAATCTGGTTGCGCTGGACAGAGGCAAAGTCAGAAGTTCAGGCTTACCACAATGAAGTGTGGGCCAGAAACAGGGGCCTACGAAGGCCCACTGAACAAAAGTACCTTGATCTCCGAGGAAGATGCAGGGTTCAGGTGAGGCAATGCGTCAGTACTGATACTGCAACCAAAGGAGATGCATTGGGTTTCTCCACGAAAAGTTGGCATGCGTCAGCGAGGCGATGGGCTGGTCCCCACTGCGATGCACTGCTACTGGTCCTCCAACAGAGGCTGCATAAATTTTGAATGTGAAACTTTGGTTCCGAATGCAATGAGCTGGACTCATTCCCCAAAGGCAAAGATGCACCAGTTCTGATCCTTGCAATGGCGAGAATGTGCTGGTTTTTATGAGGATGCGTGAGTTCGGTTCAAGCAAGCACCTTAAGCCTCACTTTCAAAGGTGCAGGACTGGAGTGGTACCACTTGGCAGGGCAGAGTCACAGAGGCAGGGTCCAGGTGCAGCAGCAGAGGGGTGGGAAGTCTTTTATGTCCCAGAGACCTCAGAAAACAGGAGACCAGTCAACTGGCCCTTGGAGTCACTCTGAGTTCTGGGTTGGAGAGATACAGGTCCATTCCTTCTCACTCCCAGGGAAGCAGGCAGCATGTCAGCAGAACAAAGCAGGAGTCCAGAAGAGTAGCAGTCCAGCAAAGTGACAGTCCTTGTGGCAGCACAGCAGTCCTTCTTCCTGTCAGAATATCCATGGATTCAGAAGTGTACTGAAATGGTGGTGTCAGAGGTCAACTACTTATACCCATTTGTGTCTTTGAAGTGGAGTAGACTTCAAAGAAGGGTCTTTGCAGAGTACATATGTCCTCCCTTCCTGCCTGGCTCCAGACTCACTACAAGTGGGTATGCAGTCTTTTGAGTGGGAACAAGACACAGCCTATTCAAATGTAGGTGAAGCAGTGCTCAGTTCCACCCCCCCATCAAGCCGGTTAATGACCCATTGAGGCCCATCAAGTCACACTTAAGCTCTCATTGTGTGTGGCTATCTAGAAGGAAAACACAGACCCCTACTGTCACCCAAACCAGATAAGTGATCAGAGATAGGCAGCAGGCCGCAAATGGCTGAAGTAAAAAAAAAAGGAAACTTTCTAAAAGTGGTATTTTCAGAGTTGTAATTAAAATCCAAGTCCACCGTAAATTAGGATTTTAAATTAGGATTACACTGGCACCAAACTTGAAATGTTTATCTCTTCATAATTTTGAAGTTACATTGTAAAATGTCATTAGGTCATCACAATGTTATCCTACAGGAGAGATAGGCATTGGAGTAGTGAAAAACAAATTTAAGAGTGTTTCTCTACAGGTCATGTAAAACTTAAAAATACATGTCCTACTTTTTAAACACATTCCACCCTGTCCTCTGCGCTGTCAAGGGCCTACCCTAGGGTTGACTTGTATGTTTGTATTAAAAAGGTAGGTTTGAGCCTGGAAAAGGGTTTATCTTGCCAGGTCATCATGGCAGTTTAAAATGCACACTCAGTCTCTGCAGTGGCGGGCCTGACTCATGGCTAAGGGGCTACTTAAGTGGGTGGCACAATCAGTGCTGCAGGCCCAGTGGTAGCATTTAATTTACGTGTAGTGCACTTTACTATAGACGTATAAGTAAACTAAATATGCCAATTGGGTATATGCCAATCATACCATAATTAGGAGAGTGAGCACAAGTACTTTAGCACTGGACAGTAGCGTTAATATTCACAGAGTGCCAAGACAAGCAAAAGCAGAAATCCAGCATTAGTAGAAGGAGGAAGGCAAAATGCTTGCCTGTTAGAGAGGGCCATTTCAAACAGGACTTTACTTTTATTTTCTCTAAATGAGGTTCAGCAAGGTGATGTTCTAATGGGAACACAACATTTGTAAGGTCTGAACTCTAATTTGGGGGATATACTGACTGCCTGTGCTAGAATATCTTATAATTCCATTTATAACCCCTGATAAAACTGTAAAATAAAGATGCTTTTCTCACTCCAGGCCATCTGTTCTCAATGACTAACCAATTAAAGCTGTTAATGTTGCTAAACAAATCTTAATGGCCCTGTTTCAAGTTTAACAATCCATTATCCAAAGAGAGGGTGTGTGTATTTCTATCAAACAAATTCATCATTTGCCTACATATGGCAGACAAGTATACAATAATGTATCTTGTCTCTTTAGTAAGAGAACACTCCAGTTGGCAGAATTTCCACTTAAACATGACAAATGAATTGCTACTTTAGACTTATCTTTTGGAAATTACAATGGTTTACAAAAATAATGAAAGTGACACTGATTGACAAATAGTGCAAATTGCTTTGGATTTACCACAGGAGTTGCTGGAGGGATTATGTTGCTAGCAGTGATACTTAAACTCTTTTTATGTGACACACATTCCTTATTTGACTGCAACTAATTCTGATTGTAAGGCCTTAATCTCAGATGTTACACAATTAACTTCATGATTATTAAAACTAAAAACTGGGATTGAGTAGTACCAGCATCCATTGCATATAGATAATAATGTCGGTAGGAGATCTGTAAGAGAACATCAGCCTTGTATTCAGAATCTAACAGGAGTGATGCATTTCTCCCTGACTTCACGGATACACATCAAGGAATAACTAATTCAATACCAAAATACTGTTTCTGCTGGTGAGTGAAGTACTCACATCTCATATAACGTTCGTGAGAGCCCTACTTTTGGGACCATCTAGCCTCCTAGAGGAGTCAACATGGGGAGCCTAGTAGTCACATATTCATCAAAGGATTCACCCTGTGTCTCAGACCTATTTGGCATTTCTTCCTCCTCCTGATGAAGTCAGGGACTCAATCCAGGGAAACATAGGGATTCCGGTCCTGACAAAAGTCCCAGACAATTTTAGGCCATGGATAGGGCTGACTCATGTTGGCTTACTAGATACAGAAACAATAAACTGTCATTTTGCATCCTAATATAATTTTTAATCTTCTCTTCACCACACCATCATTAAAGTCGGTTGTTTCCTTGGATAGGTAAGCAAGATATTTATGTTTGTGCTTTGTCTGGAACTCTCACCCCATATCCCTGCAAGTACTCTCATTACAACTAAGGGCCCCCCAGACTATTCTTTGGCGAGTGCACAATGACTGATGATGAAGCATGACATCTGGGGGGAGAGGGGTGTTGAGGGTGGGGGGAGTTATTGCAGTCCTCCTGTAGATTTTTAAGAATGTTCTAAAGGTCCTGTGTTTGTTGTATGGCTTGGGATCAGGAACATAGAGGCACTAGCACTGCTTGGTGTGTTAATAGGAATGGCAGATCAAGCCAGTGAGGGGAGGGGATGAAAACAAGAAGTGAAGGCAGACAGAAAGTTCTCACTGTGGGTCAGAACTGTTTATCCAGCAAATGTCCTCCTATGTAAAGTACTCCTCTCTGGCTAATTTATCAACCAAGTTGTCTGTATGTAGAGTTCATGCTTGGGTTGAGGATAGCCTAAGGGGAGTGATGAAACAATCTGTGACCGTGCAAGGGGCTGCTGTTTGGCAGATCATCTCTTTAAAATATGTGTTCATTGTTTCCACCACTTATGGTGGTCTTTCAGCAGTTTTATTGGTAAGGTTCTGCAGTATCAGATCCCAGTTGGCTGTTTGTGTTAAGGACTTCTCACTCATAGTGCCTAATGTCATGACCACATTTTTGCCTACCCATCTATCAGTTCCTTCTTCAATCTGTCTATATTTGTGGGGTTTCTGCTTTCAAGCACATAACTATTTCTGTCTACGAGAGCATTAATGCTATGTCAGTGAACCTAGTCTCAGTTATATATTTCTTGCTGTGTGGTAGTAGATTAGTAGATCCAGTAAAATCATTCTTGCTTCTAATTCTTTTAGATTGTCTTCTGTTACACAGTCAGTCTCCTGTAAAATCACCTCCCAGTACCTTGCAGTGCATGTGCATTTCCAGAATATGTGAAGCCGGTAAGCATTGTTAACTTCACATCGAGGTAGTTGTCTAAAATTCTTGAGTACATTTATCTAACCTGTTCAATGCTAGATAAATGTAGTATAGCATATTTAGCTGTAGCAACTGAAACCTAGAGTCTCTGGAGACCATTTTTGTGGTACACCACCACCCTGCTTCATTCTGTCTCCCCCCCATTTGTCCTTGAACATTAGAAGTGATGGGCATGTCTTGTCCAACAATATGACATATATTCTAGTAATCCATTTTTGTGTCTAACACCAAATTTGTGTCTGGGTGCCCCAGCATACTCTGACCATAGTCTCCTCACCACTCCCAACACTGTGTTAACCACAAGGAGTTACCCTCTTGGTACTTGGTACATATCTTTCAACTTTTTGAAAGAATGTGACATATCTCCACCATTTAGGTCACTGAAAGTCTGAATGCCTGCCATTCTGCATGCTGCTCTATTGATGGTTGTTGTCACTTTCTTGAGGCTCAGGTACACTCTAAATTGGTAGGTTTGCTGTGCATGCCCTGTTGCATGTGCCTTTTGTAACATTCTATTCCAACAGTACTTAACAGCTCCTCCTATTAAGGCCAATGCCTGTATGGGGCCCTGTTGTATAAGGACTAATGTTTTAATCGTCACCTCCTGGTCTGTCATACATGTACCTAATTTCTTTATTGACACTTTGAGGCCACCACTTGGCTGTATACTGCAACTGGACCGTTATATAGTACAATTCAGGGCTTGGGGCACCCCAATTCCTCTTTCAGGTTGTAAGTTGGTATTTGTTTTGCATGAATCCTATGTCAGTTTTGTCCACAACCACGGTTTCCATATCTTTGAAAAAAGATTTTGGGAAAACACACGTGGGTTGTTCTCCTTTTTCCCAGTTCTTTTATCGTGTGGTAGAGTTGGGCTCCAATCAAACTGAAGGTCTGATAAATCTTGTAGACCCATGGTTTCTACTGATTTAAGAGGAAATATTAATGACTTCTCTTCTTTTTGTTACACCTTAACCAGAAGACTTTTGTTTCAGCCTTTTCTAAAGAACAACGGCAACAGGGTGCACCTTTGCTGTGTTCCTTGCTGGACTGGGAAGGCATGAAAATGTCCTTACCATTCCAGACCCTTGGGGCTGATATGGTATATAGGAGTTTAACCCATTCTATTATTTCAGGACCAAAACCCAATAAGTGTAGGGTCAGAAACAGGTAGTTGCACTATTGTCATTTTTGTGATTTCTTGCCATTTGCATTTCACCATGACACAAAAACACCTCTGATATTATGCTCTGTGTATTTCTGCAGGACAAACCCTGTTGCTTATGATGTAATTTACATGTGTATGTCACAGCTTACCAACCATGAGGTTACCCAGGTGCTGGAGCAGAACAGCCAGGGCTTTGGTTTCTTGTGGAAGTTGATAAGTGGTGTGGCAGTCCTGGTGAGTTGAGGAAGTTTGTCCAGTTTTTGGCAGTGATGTAGGAGAAAGTACACCCTTCTTTCTTGCTTCTGTGGATGGGAGCATGGGATCCAGGTCAGGTTGCCACTAGAAGGAGTTCCAGAGGGACCTCTTACTTCCGAATTTCAGGATCTCCGTTTTGTTCATATTTGGGCTAAGGAAGGAGTCATGCGAGACTCTGCAGATCATCTTCTTGCATTCAGACATGAAAGTGGAGAGTTTTACTTGTGTCCTGGTGGAGAAGAAGGAGGCGATCCAACTCAGGGAGGGCACATGGATTCCTGAGTCCTGCATTCTGGCAATGATAGTGCCATGAGGGACAGTGTTGAACACCACCATGAGAATGAGCAGGATGAAAGTGGTGGTTTCTCATCTGTCCATGATTAATAGCTTGTCATCTGTTGCTGCCAGGAGGGTGGTTTCTATTTAGTTGCGGTGCAACCTGACTGAGCAAATTCCAGGAGGTAGTGCTGTTGAAGATGGGGGGAGAGATGCTTGTTATTCCAATTCTCTAGGACTTTGGCTGGGAAGGGCAGGAGTGAGATCGACTTGTTAGTTGCTAAGATCTTTCAGGTTGGCTGAAGGTTTCTTCAGGAGGGCTGTGACCTCTGCATTTGTTCATCTGTTTGGGAAATTTCTAATGAGGATGGAGGAGTTCATGATGGTGGTGAAGTTCTGGCAGTGTCATCTGTGGTGAGGGACCTCCAGTTTGTTAGGAAGTGGGTGCTCCCGATAGTGGTTGAAGGGATTGTGTGATGATGTCCTTTTCAGTGGTTTGGGGTGTGAAGTTGGTGTAGATCTTGAGTATTCTGTTGTGGGAAAAGTAAAAAATGTCATTGCAGAGAATCCGTGAGGGAATGATGGTGTTGGAGGCTGCTGTTGGGTTGGCGAATTATTTGATGAGGTTGAAGTTTTCTTTGCCAGAGTTGAAGCAGTATGCAAGTTTAAGCACAAAGTACCAGTGCAAGGATTAGTATTTTACCAAGAACCTTCCAGTCCAAATTTACCATGCACAACGGTTGATACAAGGATAGTTTCTGCAGATCCCACCCTTTTTTTAGGGAAAGTTTAGGTGTTAGGGTACTGCTTTAAATGTGATACATTTCTGATAGAAACTCATTATTCTCAGGTGTCTTCTTCTGATCATTTTCTTCTATCATCAAAAGAATGCCTCTCATCACCTTCTGTACATCTGGTACTATTCCTGTCCTTGCCAATTCAATGTTTTGCATGTCACAATTTATGACATAATACACAGTACAACTTACTGTAGTATCACTCCGTGATTTGCCAATTACATGCTGGTTATTGAACCAACTATCCTTTGAAGGGTGGGCTTGTGAGGTGGCACGTCTTTGCATCTTTTTTCCTTCTGTGTGTTGTTTAGCCTTGTAGTTTTGTAATTAGACTTCTCCAATCTGTCAGGCGTTGCTTTGTATTGGGTTCTTTGATTTTGAGGCTTATCTTTGTTTTAGGTATTGTCATTGATTAAATCCCTGTTTTTCTCATATCTGTTTTCGGTTTAGTGAGTTTCTATTAGATTTTTTTTTCTACACATACCTCTTAAATGTGGATTAAATGTGCCTCATTTTACTAATGAGTCTTCTGCAATCCCTTCATTTACAGAATTTTTTTGCTGTCTAATATCACTTCTGCTTCTGCTTGTGGTGTCTTTTAATGCTTCAGGTTGCATTTGCCACGTTCGGATTTTGGGTGTTACCCTGCCCTGCCAAAATGAATCAGGACTGTGTTGCAATCAGAGACGGTGGACCCTCAATACTCTGTTTGAGTAATGTGCACCGGTATGTTTTCTGTGTATCATATGTCTTGAATGCAGATAATAGTTTGGGGTACAACACATACATTTCCGAACCACCTGATAACAGGGTATTTCCAAAAGTGAAGTATTCGTCTAGCTCAGGTGAGAGCAACATGACTCACATCTTTTGCACAGAGTACATACGCCGTTAGGTAGGGACAGAGCGACATCCCTGACGAAGGCCCCAGAACCATATGAGCTCTGTGGGCGTGCCAAAACATGTTGGCATAAGATAGCTTTCTAAGGACATTAATTCCCCTAAAAAGATATATTTTTTGGTTTTAAGTATAACCCAGGTACCCTAGATAAGGAGGATATACCCTTGGGTATACTATGAGTTATTTTTAACAAACCCTTTTCTGGATCCCTGCTTTTATCTAGTAAAATACGTTATATAAGAACTCCCAATTATGGTTGAGTCTACCCTGGTGGTATCATCCTACAAGGGTGTGCATAGGCACCAAAGATAAACCATTCCACTATCCAATTCTTTTTAGACACGGGAGATAGAGCCTGACAGTGGTTTCTTCTTCCCCTCTTCCTTCCCCTTCTCAAGCCCATTTACTATTGTGTTTATCGGTTATATGTCGGAGAAATGTAACCAAGGGCTCATCTATCTCACTCGCTATGTGTGACATTGAAAGTTGGATTTTCAATCAGAGTTCTGAATATGCCACTTTAAAAAAATTCTATTTTCTATGCCTAAACCAGTGTGCCTTAAAGACAGTTTTCTGGATCACCTGACTGTGAACTGCTCTCTCGCTGTGAGATGTATATTCCTCTCAGACAGACATGAGGACACAATGGCCTTAGGTCTGAGAGGATGGACAATCCATACAGAATGCCTCGTGGAGGAGTTGTGCCTAGATCTGAATTACACTTCAAAAGCCCTTTCCTTCAGAACACAGAAAGCTCCTGTCAATAGCCTTTTGTTACCCCAGACATTTTGGAGACCAACCTAGGAACAGCAGGGCAGTAGGCCAGGTGCAGCTGCCAACACAGTGGCTGGCACTGGGATACAAGGTGGCACTCTCAGATACCAAATCAGATCACTTTTGGACCTGTAGAAGAATCAGAAGGAGTACTGCCCTGCTACCCTGCTGCCTTACTGCTGGAATGACTGCCCTGATGCCTGAGGAAGGACGACCGTACCTGTTCTTTGAGTCCTGGATCACCAGAGTGAGTACAAGGACTAGCTGGCTGGCTTCCTGTGTGAGCTACAGGGACACCAGAAGCTCAAGAGACCCTGCAACATACATGTCTGCTGCTGCTGGTCCCTGCTGGAGGGAATCCTAGCCCCCTTGTGGTGCTTCTCACGATCTTGCACCTTGGTGTGGTGCTAAAAGGGGCATGTTGGAAGGAAAGCCAAGACTGGGCCCAATCCGCGCTCCATTGCAGTTGGCCTTAGCTTTTGACTTGGCACTGTCTTGCATGACCCGATACCCACGGTCCTCACTTTGTTCTTAGTAGCGATAGATTTCACAAAAAACTTTAAACAATCATAACTCTGATTTACTAATTGGATTTTATTTGTTTGGTGTCATTTTTATTACTATTTACTCTTATTGTGTTTTTGACTTTTTATCTATTTTGGTATTTCTACATGCTTTACAGATATTCTTAAGGTAAGCCTGTCTGCCTTGTGATATTGCTGCCAGGGATTGAGCTGAGGTTTATATTACTGATACCCTTACTGGTCCTACCAAGAATGGTGACACTATTACTTGTGGTGGAATACCATCAATCCCAAATAATAATCCATTCTTACACAAAGTTACATCAAAACTGTATTCAAGGATGAACATTTAAAAAAGCACATCATAAGGGCTTTCCTGAATAATGATCAGGATTGAAAATGAATTAAAAGAAACGAAAGGAATGATCACCAATGATCACTCACTTGTCCAATTGAGTAGTTGTCTGGAAGGTTAAATGGGTTTGAATTAAAATTGCAGCTAAATCAGGTCTTTTTCATAGACTGCTCAGTGCAGAGGGTCTGAGCTATCAATATTGGCAAGAGAGAGCCAATGCAAAGTACTAATTTGAGCTGATCAACTAGGTCTGCAGTTTAGCCAGAGAATTTAATGGGCTATGCATTCACTCTTAACTTAGAGGCAATGTGTAAAGTATTTATGCAGCACACAAAAAGTAAGAAAGTAAAAACATAACACAAGAAAAATATCACACCAACTTGGAGAAATAGTGTGAAACTGAATAAATCATTTGACACCAAAATGACAGAAATCCTGTGAGTAGAAGTGGAGAGATGCAGTTTTAAAATGTTCAGGTAAGTATAGTACCTAAAAGCACAAAGTGCCCCTAGCAGTTATCTGGTCATGGTTGAAAGTCACACGTTCAGGACTACTGGGATGGAGTGTGGGCCCATTACAGGGACCAGGTTAGTTCCACTGAAACAGTTACCCTTAAAAGTACAGGGCAAAGAGTTCCATTCTCTGTGAAGGACGCTACAAGGGGAAGGGAGAGCATCACAGATGGTTCACTTTGTGACACGAAGAACACCCCCCTCTGTCACAGATGGTTGTCACTGTTGTGTAAAGATCCTGTTGCGTGTCAGAGATGGTTGTTGCTGGAGAATCGTGTTGGCAGTCACAGTGGGCTATCAACACTATAGCACAAAGTGCAGATCTTGGGTTGCAGGTCAGCACTGATGGTTGCTGTGACATGAACAGTTGGGTTCACCGAAGCTTTGCATTGGCGGTTGTCACAGGTGGCAAGAGTTTGCCACACACTGATTCATTCACAGTCATGAAGAGTCCAAAATTTCAAGATTTCTCCCATTCTTCAAGAAGGAGCTCAACTGATACCTCACTAAAGGTCTAAGACCTGATGTGGTAGCTCTTGGGGATCAGGAACTCACTCCAACACAGACCAGCAGGGCTCAAGTAGGTCCACTAGCAGGTCCAGGTAGGCCTAGTTGCAGCACATCAGCTGGGTAGTTGCAGAGAGGCTCTGGAGCTAGTTGTGTCCCTGTAGCATGGAACAGGAGGTCATTGGGCTGGCCACTGGAGTCACTTCAGCCTTGGAAGGTCCAGTCCTCCTCCTCATCCAGCAGGGCAAGACTCAAGCAGGGTAGTCCTCTGGCAACAGGCAGTCCTTCTTCTTTATTATCCAGTAGTGTACTGAGGAGTGGGTCTGAGGGCCCCATTTTTTATAATTGATGTCCCTTTCGAAGTGGGAGAAGCTTTCGGAGTTTTTTCCTCCACAGAAGTGTATTGAATTTCTTGCCGCCACCTTGCCTGATCCTAATCTGTCTGCGGGCAAAATAAGCCAGTGTGAAGTACTTTGTGTGTGAGCTATGCCAGTGCCTTCGAAGTGAAAGTGTGGTAGGTGATAGCTCCCCATCAAGTCAGGCTGATCCATCTTGCAAACAACCAGACCCTCTATTGTGATTATTACATTTTATTGTGGTGTTCCAATGCTTTCCAATGGAGGAGTTGTAGCTAACCCTGCTAAAGTAAAAGTAGCTTCATGGTCCTTGTCACTGTAAAGACATTATAAGTATTGGGAAAGTCAATTTCGATGTGCACCATGACACGACCACATATGGCAACTAAAGCACATCACTATTAGCTAATCCACCAACATGAACTCTCCATCAACCCCAACTCCAATATACATGGTCAGGCAGGCTCTGAAACCTAGGCCTGAGGTTACTGACTGACAGGTCACAGGTGGGGCAGAACGTGGCCAGCAACCAAACATGAAAACAGGAAGCTCAAGATTAGTTCCACAGATAGATGCAGTGACATCACAATGGTCCTAGAAGATCGGCACCAATAAAATGCACATGACCAGAGGGATGCATACATTTCCAAACGCCATAAAGTCAGATGCCACACATAGTTAGAAGCACTTAGTGATCACGCGCCCCTATGGATGGACATCTGGACACGTAACCCACGGACCCTGATTGTGTCCATGCCAGGTCGAGGCCCACCAGCATATGTCATCAGGACATATGACTCCAAGACAACTTCAAGGAAATGTTTACAAAACACTCAGATTGACTGTACAACGAGAGACAGTCCTCAAATCCCATTTCAGTAACTGCTCCCCCAGCTGTAAATTTTAATTAAACAAATTGTTCCTGTTTTGCCAAATCCCTCTTGTCTTTCATTTTGTCAAGGTAAAATTTACATTCAAGCAACATTTTGGTGAGGCAGCTAGGAGCTAATTGGTTGTTGGGACCCGACTGCTACCAAAGGAAGGGGACGCCCACTGGGACGGATTCACACTTGCAGAAGAAGAAAGGTGAGCAGACACCACAATTGATTGGAAGCTCTGCTGAATCTGCTGGGCAGAGGTCTGTCCTGAAGGAGCCATCAGAAGGGTAGGAGACTTCATCAGAGCCTTAGCCCCTGCATTTGACAAATGGCAAACTAGGAAAAGACATAACCCCTGGAAGACACCTTTTATCGATAGTCAGCATGCTAGTAAATGTGAACTGTTGTTCTGTTTGATTTTGTCGCTTGCACCGCTGGGCATGACACAGTTGGTACACATAGACCCTGGGTGTGATATAGGGCTTGCATCTCAACTTTGTGAGGTGTCTGTCGCTTGGACCTCTGGGTGTGACACATATGGTGAGCTTGTCCTCTGGGTGTTATACAGGGTGACCGCTTGGACTGCTGAGCGAAACACAGATCGTACGTCTGTCCCCTGCATATGACACAGGGTGACCGCTTGGAGCGCTGAGTGAAACACAAATGGTGCGCCTGTCCCCAGGGTCTGATACAGGGTTAATTGCTAGTCCCGCTGGGTGTGACACAGATGGTACATATGGGCTCTGAGTGTGATATAGGGCCAACACTTCAATCTTATTCTTAGTCTAAATTGGTTTCTCAGTGCCTTCTGATTCTTAACACAGTTGGTATCTGTAAATGTAATGTTGTAATTGCTTTAGGACACCAAACAAAATGCATAAAAACGACTCAGATTGATTGTACGAGAGACAGTCCTCAGACCCCATTTCTGTAGCTTCTCTCCCGGCCATAATGTTCAATTAAACAAACCACTCCTGTTTTGCCAAATGCCTCTTATCTTTAGTTATTTTATGGTAAATTCACATTCAAGCAACAACGTGTTTAACGTTAAACTTTTACATGTTATTCTTTTATATTCCATGCATCCTACCTTATGGGCACTAAGGCATACTTAGGGGTGTCTTACTAATATTTGAAAGGAGGGTTTAGGCCTGTCAGATGGGGTTATTTTGACAGGTCAAATATACAGTTTTAAAACTGCACAGACAGGCTACAGTGGTAGGCCTGAGTTATGTTTGCAATGTCTTCTCATGAATTTCCAATATTAAAATTAGTAAATGATCAAAGCAATTTTTGGCCATCCACATTTGTGTTGTTAAGAAGAGAGGTAGAACATAAACATAGTTTAGCTCTGTTCCACTTAAAAGTGTGGTTAATCTTAGAAGCATTGATTATTTTAAGGTTTAAATTTTTTATTTAGAGTCTCTAATCCTAAGGGAAAATTTCATACAAATATTGTGAAAGGAATATGCACCCAGTAATAAAAGTAGAATTAGACTGCAAATACAGAAGGAATACATATGTGAGGTAGCTCACTTGTTTGTCAGTTACAAACAATTTCAATGTAAAAATGCACTGTGCTTGGTGAAATAAGAAAATTGTCACACTAGTTGAGTGGCATACAGACCAATGTACAGGCAACATGAGAAAATTTATCAACAATGAAAACATTCAAGAATACTTAAAAATTAACCCCCATTCACTAGATGAGGGATGCATCTGCCAACACTTTGACTCTATAGGGAGTAGATCAAGGTAAATAATGAGGTTTGTGGTATCTAGGGTTATTATCTTGAAGTGAATCTTGCTATCTGGAATTCCTAAGGAGCTTTATGTTGGATCAAGAGAGGCAACTGTGCACTTGCATACTGTAAGAAATTGGGTTACTGTTTGAGGGGGTGCAGGAATATTCTGCTAATGGGGGCCCACAATGGGGAATATATAGTGGTTTCTCCTGGGAAGCGACCTTGCTTTATGCAGATTTATCTATGGGACTTGCGTAGAGACTTGCCCCAGGGGATGGAGGCACTGGATGACTTCAGTAAAGTCTCTGGCTTGAGATTAAATGGGATTAAATCACCTTGTGCAGAGTCTCTGAGTTGGAGCAGGAAGAACCAAGCTACTCAAGGTTTTTCTGGCAATACTATACCTTCCACTATCTTGGGTTGAATGTCTATCATGCAGAGCGGAATCTGATTGAGGGTAACATGGGTAAGGCCACGTTCAGTTTATGTTGCTCTCCGACATTCTAGAACTCCTTACAGTTGTCGCTAATGGGTGGAGTCTCACTTGTGAAAATGCTGACACTACACGAGGGCTTTATCATTTCTCAGCCCTGCCTGAATACCTCCCCCAGTTTTTTTCCCAGGAACTGAACAAACTCCTCTCTGATTTGATATGGGATAGGAGAAGGAAAAGTGTGGCTTTACACAAGTTATATGCCCCACTGGAGAAAAAGGGACTGTTGGTCCTCACAACAAGCTATGTTACACAGCAGCGCAGTTACAGTGGCCCATGTGATGGCTGTTGACGGCTACCATTCCTGAGTGATCATTCATCCTCTGGGACATGGATGGCTGTGGCACACTACACTGGCTTATGGGCCCCTCGGTGAGATGCCGTGAAGGTGGAATGCCTTGCCAAAGTAGCCAAATTTTGTTGGGGCAAGTATGTGATCCCGCAGTTTGGTCTAGGACCACACGCACCCACACTGCTGCTGTGGGATCTTCCAGTGCTCCATGAGGTAGCAGACCGGCAGAATACTGGCCCTTGGACAGAGGCAGGCATCCTAGCAGTGCATGTATGAACATAAACTCCTGATGTCCTTCCAGGACCTCAGAGAGCAGTACGGCATTCATGAGGGCCAGTTCTTGACCTACAATGCCCTGATGACTGAACCCAACCCACCACTTCCTTAGCACTACAATTAATGCTGGAACACAGTATGGGCAAGCATACAGTAACACTATTGTACAAAGGATTGCTGGAACCTCGCAACCCGAACCTCCGTGCCTTGGGTCTGTCTCCTTGACCGAACCTTATGGACAGGTAATAATCCCATGTATTGGAACAGATGCAGGGTGTCCCCAGGAATTTCCAACTGAAATACATCTATTTAAACTATGTGCATCAGACGTACCATGCCCCTGTGCAACTCCATCACCTCTTTCCAGAGCACATGATGCCTTGCCTAGAAGCAGACTTTTACCACATGGTACGGGCTTGCCAGGCAGTGAAGCAATACTGAACAGAAGCAATAGAGATACTGCCTGCATTATGGGTTGATCCTTGCGGTTAGATACCCTAGACCACCGTGTGGAGCTCACTTTCCCTGTGACAGGGAGCTGTGCCTCCATTGCATGCCTGGGATGGATACCTTGACAGTCTGTCAGAAAAGACTGATGAGAGGCCACCCTGAAACGAGGCACTCACTGATTGTTGCGTCTTGATACTCCTGGAGAGCCTTGGTGAAGGCTTTCTCTTAATGGCTGACAAAACATCACATGTTCACGTAACTGTACTGGCTGCCCCTTCTGCCTCTCCCACACCATTACCAATGAGACACTTGGGCCTTTCCCTCTATGGATTTCCTCTGTGGCTTGATATTGGATTTCCCTCACCTCTCACTCAGTAGCTGGGACACACAGAGATAAGGCGCCCCTCCACATAATGCCAATGGACTATTTTCACTCCAGAGACATTACCGGCTTCACTCAACTTTTGAAACTGTTGTCACATCTTTACTTTTACTTACATTCTTACAACCCCCCTATAGTAGGCATGTACGGACAATGTCCATGGACAACGCACACTGTGTTTGACCAGTGACTGGATTGGCCCCAGTCCTGGGACTTCCCAAACGAGCACCTGTATGCATGTGAGTAGCGAGTCTCACTACAATGCACCTAAGGGCCGTAATTCTGTGGTGCCATTATATGAAATTCATTTTGGACATTTCCTTTTGTTGCCAACATCTGCCTGTTATTTATTCACTATGCATAAAACTTTAATAAAGAGCTACTATGGAGAAAAAGGAGATGTATTACAAAGCAGCAGTTCTGGGGAGCTGCAAAGTGCAATGTGATGTCCTTGCATGGAGATACGTTGTGTAGAGGCAGTTCCAATGGGCTGCATCGGGTGAGGCCATGTCCTGGCGTGGAGATCCACCTTGTAGTGGCTGTTCCGATAGGTGATGCAAAATCCTTGCAGTGGAGAAGTCCACACACCAGAGGCAATGAGTTGGTTTTGCAGGAGATGCACCCTGAAGAAGATGTATTGATTCTTCTGAATCAGCTGATGGGCTGGCAGAGCACACTCTGGTTGACTTCTAAGGGTTCAGGACTAAAATGGCACCAATTGGGAGGGCATGACACATGGATGGCAGAGTCCAGGTCCTGGGTTCAAGGTTGTTCTATTCTGTGCGAGGAGGTCAGCCAACTAGCCCTTGGGGTCACTCTGGGGTTGTGGGTTTGGAGATGCAGGTTCAGTCCTTTTCACCCAAGCAACAGGGTAGCAGGTTAGCACAGAATGGCAGCAGCCCTTCTGGGCAGCAGGCTAGCAGAGTGGCAGTACTTTCAGCAGCACAGCAGCTCTCATTCCTGGTACACAAGTCCAGAAGTATACTGAAGAGCTTGGCCTAAAGGTCTAATATTTATACCTGGTACCGACTTTGCAGTAGAGAAAGCTTCTAGAGGCTTCCTGAAGCGTCAGGTATCCTATTTACCCTTCCTCTCTGCCCTGGCCCCAGCTTGTCTGGGGTCACAAAAGATGAATGTCAAACCCTTTATGAGAATGCTCAGCAAAGCCTTTTGGATGTGCAAGTGTGGTAATTAACATCTTCTCCCTCTTGTTAAGCACAAGCACTTTAGCAACGATTAGCAGTATTAAAGTGTGCAGAATCCTAAAAGCCAGCATAAATGGACTCAGAAATCAGAAAGACAAAGGCAAAAGGTTTGGGGGTGACCCTGCAGAAAAAGGCCAAGTCCAACACAATTTCCCTCCAGCCAAATGCCAGGGTAGGTTAGTCAATACCTTGATGGGCTTCTCTGCTTAGGTGGTAGAAGATGGATGAAGGCCCTATCATGGAGGGCCACTTGTCAGTTGTATGGCTATCTGAACTCAGTTGTCTCCCTCTGTCTACACTTTCCTGAGCCACTGACCTGATCCATGCAGAACCCTTCTCTTCATCTGTGGACCTCTTCTGTGCAGCAACTGACCTCAATTTGCTCAAGATGCATCCCAGTAGGCAGACAATGTCACCTTGGCCAACAAAGAGATGTAATCCATTCCACCCCTTGGATCAGACTTCTGTCCCCAACCCAAGAAAATCTCTACCATAATGGGAGTAACCACCAGAGGCCACTGACAGCTGTCAGTGTTGAGTCTGGCCCCGGCCATCCAGGGTTCTCTGACCTCTGAAGTTTCCCACAGTGGGGGCAACAGCCCCCGATGGTGTTGGGCACACTACTTCCACTCTCCTTCCCACAAGTCCAGAGGGGGGTAGCCTAAGTGGCTACTTAGCCCAGGGTCTGTACCTTAAGGCTGACTGGGGGGACCCACCACCACCTTCAATGGCAACACACTTGTCTGTATTATGCAAGGGTCTGCCTGTTACAGGTCTCTATCCCTCTGTCTGACAGTCTGACAGTGAGGGGAGCACCACCAGTCAGACGTGGCCTCACCAGGGTCAGCCTTGGGGTGTTGTGGTCTCAGAGTTGGCAACCACTGCTCCTCTCAGTGTGGACTGTTTCCACCTCCTTCCCCTCCATCTGGACCTCTGTACTGTCTACTTGGGAGTAGTACTCCATGAAAACTGAACTGTAAAGGCACACTTGCCAGTCACACCTACCAGTTGTCCTCACATTGGGGCAACTAATTCCACAGAATGCAGCCTGTAGGCATCTAGGGAATGAATAAGAAACTCTTATGGGTCACCGACCCTCCTCAACCCACCTCAGGGATACAAGGGCCATGGGCTGGAAAAAGTTATGTCCTTGGGCCTGAGTTACCCTGCACACCTGACCGGTGCACTGTTCTAGAGAAACCACACTTTCCACTACCATAGTCTTGCTAGGCCTGGTGTCCCTCAGAGCAGTTAAAGGGATACCATTCACCTTCACCTGGTGGTAGTGATGACTGCAAACCTCAAGGATCACAAGTCTACTTTCTTAGTCCACCTCCCAGCTAAGGAAGACAAGACCACAGTCTATCACCTGCCCCTGTGAACTACTTACCTCTAAGATCATATTGGCCATATTGGCCGTCCCTGTACAGGTTCTATCAGTGGATGGTTTCTTAGGACAGAAACCTAGCTGAGAACAATCAAAGCAACAGGGTTGGAAATGGGGCACCCTGGGCCACTGCACACAGCAACCTTCTCCTGTTTCTGAGAAGAGGTATGGGATCCCTTTCCCCCACTTTACTCTGGGACTTGTCTATGCCACTTTTAACCTCCCCTCACAAAGGTAAACCTAAAGCAAAAGTCTAAGTTTAGACCAAAAGTCTAAACTTAGACCTAAGGTCTAATAGTGCTGTTGGGGTGCTAAATCATTTCAAACACCCCCCCCGTCACAGGTCTGGGTTAAATCCATTGTTCTGTTGCTGACAATGCCATCCCAGTTTGGACCCAGCCATATACAAATCAGCACTGACCCTGCTCCCCATGGGATCAGTCCAGTCCAACCTGCCAGGCCAGGTCCTGCCTGAACCAGAAACAAAGCATCCTGAGACCTGTGTCAGGGTATAGCAGGGGTGATATGTCAAGCAAAATAACAACGTATTAACTCAAATCTGTGACTGGGGGTGAGTGTTTAAAAAGATTCAACACTTTATCAATAACTTTATTTTGTGGTATTGCTATGCATGACCCAAGTGGCTCTCTTGCTCCCTGCGCCACTGGATTCAAGCTTGCCTGGCTGATGAGGGGTGATACCCTGAAACAGGTCCCAGGATGCTCATTTCCAGTCCAGGGAGGACCTGGCTTGGCAGTTGAGGCTGGAATGTTCCCATGTGGGGCAGGGTCAAGGATGATTTGCATATGGCTGGGTGCACACTAGGGTGTCGTGGCAAGCAAAGCAACAATGGATTAAACCCAGATCTGTGACTTGGGGTGAGTGTTTAAACTGTTTCAACATTCTGTCCATCATTTTATTTTTTGGTGTTATTTTCAAAAAGTGACATTTTCTAACTTCTGACAAAAATCAGAATTTACCATTAAAGATGGCTTTTAGTTACAATTTTTTAGACACCAAACTTGAGCTGTCTACCTGCTCCCAATTGGAAATTACAACTTTTTAAATGTAATAAGGTGATGCCAATTTTATCCTATTAGAAAGGAATGCCTCGTAGTTGTGAAAAATAATTTAAGGGGTCTTTAACTACCAGGACATGTAAAACATAAAAGTGCACCTTCATAAATAAACTGCACCCTCCCCTCTGGGCTGTCTAGGGCCTAGCCTAAGAGTAATTTATATGTATCAAAAAGAAAGGTTTAGGCCTGGCAAAGGGTTTATTTTTCCAGGTAAAAATAACATTTCAAACTGCACACACAGGTTGTAAAGACATGCTTGCAGGGTTATTTTTCACGGTGGCACAATAAGGGCTGCAGGCCCACTAGTAGCATTTAATTTACAGGTTTTAGGCACATGTAGTACCACTTTATAAGGGAAATACAAGTAAATTAAGTAAACAAACTAATTGGGTGTAAGCCAATTCTACCATGTTTAAAGGACAGAGCACAAGTACTTTAGCTTTGATTAGCAGTGGCAAAGAGTCCTATAATTCAGCAAAAATTGATTCAGAAAACATGATGATAAAGGCAAAAAGCTAAGGGATGGCCCTGCAAAAAAGAGCCTAGTACAACACCTACCAATACACATTCCTCAAGTCTGAAAGTACAGTGACTTATTGTATTGGGCTGCTGGCTTAATCATCAATACACACTCAAAGCACCTAGAAGTTCAGCAAAGGAGCAAACAATCCATTTCTCAGTGACAACCAGGTTAATTGTTTTATCTTTTCTGTGAAATAGGAAGTGAAAAGTGAGTAAAGCCAGGGACAAAAATACCATCAGAAGATGGGAAAGGTGGTGCAATGTTAAAGAGCTTTGTATTGTTTTCAATGAAAACGTTTCTCCAGTAAGCAAACTCCACCCTAAATACGAACTCATCACTCAGAGTAGAGGAGTGAATGTCCTACACATCTTCAAGCATGCACCTATCATTTAAAGCCTGCTCAGCTCAATCACAAGTCACAGTATGCAGTTATAGTTAATATATAAGTGGAACACCATTCTCAGATCATGATTCATAGCTGATACAAATGCAGCAAAGAAATATCCTGAGGCTCAGGGTACATGATGGATTAGCCTTGCATCTCTTTTTATGAATTGATACAGGTTGTAAATGAAGGTGGTACTTTAGTTGTGCTATGAAAGTCCAGATCTAGAAGGCAGTAAGACAGAAGTTCAGGGTATGGTGGATTTTCACACCAATTCTGTGATTGCTTCTTTTAGAGACACGATTGCTTTTGCTTGACTATCTTTCAGGAAAAGAGTTACTATTACTCCATTATGCCTGGTTTGTTTAGGAACCAAACGGTTCTGATGCCAGTCCCACAATATGAGTTTTCTGTCCACCCAAGATACCTTTGTCTTTTCATAGTGATACTATATTCTGTGCTTAAATTATTACTTTCCCATTTATACCATTTTATAATTTCCAACATTTTATATATTTTCCAACCAATCATTTTAACAGATATTCTAATTAACTTTAATCCTGACCAATGCAGTTCATTTGTATTCCTTTTTTCAGATCCTTTTCTATGTGTCGCTTTAAACAGGATTCTTAAATAACAGTGGGTGATTATCTCTCAACTGTTTTCACCAATAAGGCCTTCTACGAAGGTTTTCCCTCCTTCAATGTATGTTGTGAATGCTTTGGTGATTATTATGGTTCATACGTCTTTCTTAGAGAGGCTTAATATATGGCTTAGACGAGTTGAAACAATAATTTTCAATACTCCTTAATTAGGCAGCAAGTGCTCAACAGCTTTGTTTCCAATCAGAACATCACCACCCTTTTGCTTTGCTTCACTGTCACTGTGGTTTTGATTTCTGTGTTCACATACTACGTCCAATGTCCATCAATGCCTCCAAAATCACTTGTGACAAATAGAATAATTTTATCCAAAAATTGATCTTAATCAAACCTACTTCAGATCGGGATGCTTGCAGACTCTTTGCATGAATCTCAAATGTATGTATGTAAGTCAGTTGACATTTGTTGCCATATTTCAACCATTGGAGATGAATGAAGTATTGCTCAGGTAGCTACATCTTACTGCACTTTTTATTTTCTCTGTCTCAATGAAGAAACGTTTCTTAAGTGCACCCCCTTTGAGTCTCAAACTACAATATTTACTTGATTTTGTACCCTACTGTTAATCTGTTTGCATTCGGCCTCTGCGTGATGTATTTCTGTTTTAAATTAAATATATACTACCATATATTTTAGTGGAAACATCCCAATTTATTTAACAGTCACTGAAGGTTGTGCTATGAGGAGATGGGTGTTATGATATAAAGTATACCTGTTCACACGACTTGTCTATGAAGCTGGTAGGTGTTATGTTGGATGAATTAGGTAGGGGTTTGTCCTGCAAAAACAAAATCCTCCGAAATCCCAGTATCATAAGAAAGTCCAATTTTTCACTATAAACACGCAAAGATGAATAAAACATTGCAAAATCATGTTTAAACAAATAGGCAATGGGAAGCGACAAAACAAATCGAACAGATGGTTAATTTTAATCAATATGTTGAAATCAATTATCCGGTTTTGCTGTAAAATACCGGTCTAACAAGATCTCAGTTTAAATTTTCACAGGATGAAGTTCAGTGTGCATTTCACAGAAATAGCCCTGACAAGTACTAGTAGATGAATACTGGTGCAATAATAAGATAGTATAAGGCATGTCTATCAACCGTACCTACAGAACGCCATACACACCCACATACAAGGGAATCACAGACATAAAACAAATCAATTTTAACTCCTCCCACTGTCATTTATATCTACTGCAAAGGTCCAAAATCCTCCACAAAGTTGATTTCAGCAACAAATACATATTTTCCTAATTCGTGTGCTTTTCGTAACATTGTGCTCATGCAAAATAATCATTTGGTTTCTTGCCTTTATAATGATGCAATTGGGGACTTTTCATAGAGGACACAGTTCTAATGTAACTGTAACATTGACCGCTAACAAGACATTTTAGATTTATTTTTTTATGACATAAAGTGAGAGTAGTTTTAAAATTCATTCTTGGGCTTCAACATATCAAAGAGGCTTAGAAGACTATATTTTGAAGACCACAGATTTTCATCATGCACTTTTCTCCTTTCACACAAGTTTGAATGAGACATTGTCATATGACCTCTTGGACTGCTGTATATTTCTTTCTTTCTTGAAAGAGTCCACCCTTGTCATCATTCATAATGTACAATAGGTGGACTCAGTGGAATGCTTTGCAAAGGAGAGTAAAATCTGTGAAGAACATCAGTAGGTAATCACCATTCAGAAATCAACCTGACTGGGTAAGGTCACTGAAGCAGACAGTCACTATAAGCCATATTTTGTCAACAGTTCAGACTGCCAGGGACGCTGGCGCTCTGGAAAACAATCCGGAATTTTGATGGTTTGAAAATCCTGAATGCATTTTTTCATCTCTTCTTCAACACTAAGCTTCTCACAAACCTTCTTTTTTGAAAGGTTTGTTTCCCTGGATTTGCTGATTAAAGTCTGAAAGAGCTCGCTGTTTCTCCGTTTGTCTGGCTGGGGCATCCACTGCACTGGGGCCTTCTTCGAAGGACGGTCCAGTGTGACGGTGTTTGGCTGGTGTGGGGTTGACTGCACAATGCTTGATGCGTTCTCCTGTGGAGTGCTGGCTTCTGAATGGCTGTCGCAACTAGATGTGGACAATTCGTTGCAGGAAGTCCCACTTTCACTTCCTTTGTCTGCCGCTTTCTCTTGCTTCTTTTCTTCAAGTTCCTGCTTAGAAGATACTGTCTTCTGAGGCGATCCTGAAAAAAAGAAGTATTTATTTTCATTAGTAGGACACTGGCTCCAGACTACAACGAAAACACTTGCTATGTTCCTCAATCGAAAACATGCTTTAGCAAGTTATGGAAGTGCAGGATTATTTCTTAACACAATGTCATAATTTCATAACAGGTTGTTGGTAAATTATGTATTCTTAACAAAATATAATTATCAGACAATTATTGCTTGGTTTTGATTCCATTGTTTGGGACGGAAATACATTTGTGCGAGCATGTACATGATCAACATTAAATTGACGCACGCCTGATCACTACAAACTAATGGTCAGCATAGAAATTTAGTTTAGTTCATCTGAATTTGAGGTTACATCTATTTAGCAAAGTTAGTTAAAAATGTATTACTAAAAGGGCGTGTACATTGAGATGAGCAAAAACAGCAAATAATATGGGGATTAATGACGCCAGGAAAGTTAAAATAGACGATTAGAGAGCATCGAATTGCATGGTAATCCAGGGCTAACGCACGTCGTCACTAATATCAAAACAGGTTAAAAAAAATATAAAATTGTTGTCTTAAAGGGTGATGCTGGTGTATATAAAAAATGCAACTCCCACAGGAGGTTCAGGGAATGAAATTTACACGGCCATCATACAGAAGCTCCTGACAATTGAACTAATGAGTCTTCAAAAGCAGAATTTCTAGCAAAAAAGAGACTTTAATTTCCCTAACACTGACCGAAGGGCCTAAAATTCATATGTAAGAAACTGTAGAATGTCTTGAAATTACAGTAGGGATGTTTGTTGTGAATTAAGGTAAGAAAACACTATTCGCAGTTAGCGTTAATAAACATGTTTATTAATCTTCAAATAAACCTGGAAACCCACCGCTGTCCCCTCCGACTGACGCGTTCATCAACCGACCAACCTCAGATGCTCGGGACCGGGGAACACAGCCACGGTAGCCAGGAAACCACATTATCACATTCCACCGTAAACCATGTAGAACATAACAGTGTTCCATTCATGTAACTCCGGGCACAACTCACACAAATGAAGACATATTAAACCTGGCAATATTAAATCTGCAAAACCAATGCGGCGTTACAGTTTCTTTCTGGCATCAGCCAACCAGCTGGATGAACAGGACATACAAAAGAATCGAAAGGAAACTGCTAGACTGAGCAAGCTTACTGCAGAACCAGGGCTGTGCTTCTGAGAGGATTCCTACAGGCCCACAAATTGATACCTATCTCAGTAGCCACACAACCATCAGGCCCTGCCTCTTACCCGCATAGAAGCAATTCCTCTACTTCATCCTCCTCTTCTACCTCAAACCATACTCAACCTAACTCAAGATAGACATCAATCAAAAGGCTAAAAAAGGACCCACCGTCGCCTACAAAACCTTCTATCACTGTCTCATTGGATCTTCTGTTGGAAGAGATGAGGGCCCTATGTCCTTATATGGAGGAAACAAATGCTAAACTACAATCTATTGGTGATAGTTGGTCCAACATGGAAGAAAAGATATTGGTAGCGAACAACAAATATAAGCTTCAACAAAACCTCCCTCATAGCAACCTCTCTTCAAACTGAGATTTCCTATTTACAGATGCAAGTCGGAAATCAGAACAGAAGGAATAACCTTCAAATTTATGGTCTTCCAGAAGGAACAGAGCAAATTAACCCTATCACATACTTTACATCTTTTCTCCCTAAGTTACTCAACTTACCAGATGGACCACCACTTACCATTCAATGAGTGCATCGGTTAGGACATCCTCCAACAACTGCTTCCACTTTAAAAAAGCCTAAAAGATGTATTCTCTATTTCTTGGAATGTACAGAGTAAATCCAGGTCATCTCTGCTACCAAACAAATGAAACACATTTCATGGTCAGGGCACAATCTTTACTTTTCCCAGGTCTATGCCAAGAGCACTACAGATAAACGCAAAGATTTCTTGAGCATGCGACCAACACTTCCCTCTCTTGCCGTTTGTTTTGGCCTCTTTCATCCTTGCCTGTTCAAAGTCACCAATAGAAATAAAACTACTACTGACGACAATCCCAATCAACTGAAGCCCTTCTTATACACATGAAAATTGTGTCTATGATCATCTCTACACCTACTAAATCTTCACAGTAATATTACATAATCTTTGCATATATCAAATGTAGAAGCAGAAGAGAATATGGTAGTCTTATATTTAAGATGTCATTATGGTAATTCTTTGTTAGTGCATAATATGTATAGACAGCTTAAATATACATTTTTGTAAATGTTGACTTACTCTCATGTGTTCTTCCTACAGGTTTTGTTCACTCATATGGACATGTACTTGTTCCCTGCTCCATATTCCACAACTCTTCGTGCACCCTGTTCCCCCTGTGGACCGAATGTGCTGTCTTATCCATGTGCTCCCCCCGCTCAACCCTCATCGCAGTATATCTAGGTATGTTCCCCTTCCTTCTCATATTCTTTTTTATCCATTTATGTACTAGACACTCTCTTTGTGGTCATACTATTTCCATTTCCTTTCCTAGTCATATCTTACCCATATCTTATTACTTTATCTACAGACTTTCACCTATTATTGGAATATGCTTTCTCCATAACACATTACCTGTTCTTCCATACATAGTAATTGTATCCTGTTTTCTTTATCTTGTCTGATTTTGCCTCTTATGATAACCTTTATTTATGGTTTTGAAAATTTTAACTTGGAATGTTAGAACATGTGAAACATATATTTCTCTCCAATCCAAACGTCCCTCTAATCTGAATTTGAAAACTCCTCTCAGCAACCTCCTTCATAGAAAGACCTTTACTATCTATTCACACTTACATTGTAGCTCCATCGGTAGACCTAAAACAGATACAGAATTATCATGGGAACATGACCTTACTGCTATTTGGCCCATTTCAACATGGAAACAAATGTGGATAAAAATCAGAAAATCTTCTAAAGCAGCTAATACACCGTAAACACTTTTTTACATATATAATAGATTACTTTTTACTCTAGTATCCTTGCACAAAATAAACCCAGAAACACCAGATTGTTTTTGTACTTAGCACAATATGCAGATTTGAAACATATACTTTCTCTTGCCCATATGCGCATATTTTCTGGTTGCAAATATGGAAACAAATTACTTCCATTTTTAAGTCCAAAGTGCCTTCTCTATTTCTAATGCATTTTTAGGACTTTACTCAATTATCATTTACAGTATGGAGGTATGCAGTCTGTTACAATCATAGACTGGACACAGCTAAAATGCATCCTATGTCACCTTGAAAGAAAACAGACTTATGGAATCCAGTTACCTTCTTCCCTAATGAATCTTCCAAATCATCCTTTGCCCTCTCACCCAATGCGCAAGAGATTCTTCAGCCTCCATGACTTTCCATCTATGATGCTATTACATTATTAGTACCAAATCAGGCTACATTACCCCCCTTTCCCTCTCACACTCCAAGTTTGTTATTTTCCTATATACAGTTTATATCATTGAATATATTATGACTGTATTGTACTTATCATAATAAACTTATAATTGCAAAACTTTAAAAAAAGGCTCAAGCAAATTGTGACAACCACTGTTACAATGACAACCATGTATATTTTTTGGGTTATGACATAATATTGCTTTATTAAAGTGAAAAAATTGCCTTAGAGTATCAGGATGATACTATTTCTGTTATCGGATATTTTGAGTAGGTGTCCATGGAAGCTAACAAATATTAGCCATCTGGCAGGAGGCCTAACTCAAGCATCTGTTTCTTGATACTGTTCACCCTAAGGTGTCACCCTTTTCCTTTGTTGTCTTTTTATTTGGCCATTCTACGGTGGTGGTATGTGCCATATGCACCATTTGGTGCTGAAGTTCCAGGGGAATTACTATTTTGTCACCTCACAGCACCAGGACATCTTTGGATGCCTTCTCCACAACGCTGTGAGCACCTGCAAAATATGAGCCTCTTTGTTTTGTGTCCTGACTGACAGGATCATATTTCACAAGATTGATTTTGCCATTGCTGCTGACAGTTGTAGGCAGGTTTTTTCTACTGATGACTTTGGGATAGTTTCAATTTCATTGCTTGTGGGTCTGCACTCTGTGTCGCAGGCATAAAAAATATTCTGTTTTCCCTGACTTTTCAGCTTACATCCCCATGGGCAGCCATCTGATGCAACAGGTAGTCTCTGACTCTAACATGTATGCTGTTGAAAAGTTATATTTTTGAAGTTGAAGGGTTTTGGCAGTCGGTGATGAGTGGTGAACCTGTAACTGGTGCACAAGAGGCTTGTGGTCGGTTAGAACACAGAATTCATGCCCCTATAAAGAGAGGTGAAAGTGGACACAGACCCACTTAATGGCCAGGGCTTACTTCTCTGCCTGTGAATAGTTCTTTCCCAAGTCTCTTGTTGTTGTTACATCTAATCCCAAACAACCAGAGTTTGTCACCAATTCTGTGTAAGTCTTCGGGTCCAAATATGTAATTTTGGTTCCACTCAGGTGGGCTCACTTGGTGATTAGGAATGGCTTGTTTTGTTTGTTAGAAACTGGGTTATTTGTTGAAGGGTGTGGACGCTCCACTCTGGAAACAGCCACAATCCCTTTCAGAGTGAACCACAAAAGTCACTATATTAATCTCTGCATAACTGTCTGATAGGTTGCCACAACAGCAGTCATGCTTATCTTACAGGAAATGTATAAACTATTTAGGCAGCATAAAATCAGTATTAGAGTGAAAACACAACACAAGAAAAACCTCAAGCCAATTGAATACATTTTAGTAAATAAAATGATACCAGAACAAGAAATATTCAATCAGTTGAACTGGAGATATTGAATTTCAATTTTTTTGTGTGAAAATAGTGCTCAAATGCACAAGGAGCCACCCCTTGTGGTCATCTGCTCACTCTAGACTGTGGAAAAATCATAAGTTCAGGCAGACTGCAGTGGAGAGCAGGTCAGATCCAGGGGCCAGGTTAGTCCCTCTGAAGAGATACCTTCAAAGACTAGTGCAAAGATTTCTGTTTGCTGTGGAGGAGGTCACAGGGAGCAGTCTGAGCATTGTGGGCATTTGTTGCTGTAGCCTGAAATGCAGGTTGTGCGTTGTGGACAATCGTCGCTATAACGCAAAGTGCATGTCTCGTGTTACCCTCATTTCTGGCAGTCACTTTTGTCATAAAGCTTCGCTCTGGTGGCCATTGTGGATAGCAGAGTCTTGGTGCGAATGGGCACCTGTGTGGTCATAAGGAGCCCAACCTTCAGAATTTTCACCTTTTCTTGAGAAGTACATAACATCCAAGGGTCCCAGGCCTGGGGAGCCACCACCTGGGGATTAAGGACTCAGTCCAGCAGAGGCCTTAGGACTCAGGCAGGTCCACTGGCAGATCCAGTTGCAGCAGGTCAGCTGGGCAGTTGGAGGGTGGCCTCCGATGCTTGCTGTTCCCCTGTAACTCCCACGGAAGGTCAGTCAACTGACCATTGGAGTCAGTCTGGTTAGCCTGAGATGAATGTAGGCAGGTCCATTCTTCCTTGTAAGACAGCAAGGCATTCTTTCTTCTGTAATTTCCCCAGGTCCAGGAGCGTTCTAATGATTGGCTCTGGATGCTCAATATTTATTCCAGTTATGGGAAGACTTCTCATTCTACTCTTACAAGTAGGTCTAGAATGTTCTTCTTCTTCCCCTGGTCAAAGCTCCTGTAGGAAAGTACCTTCTTTTTGGCATGTTACCCCCAATTTCTGCCTGATGTCAGTTTGTTTTTGACTGTGTCACTGGGATCCTGCTCATCAGGACCCCAGTGCTTATGGTTTATGGCCTGCTTGTCAGTGTGTTTTACTGTTTTCTAATTGTCACTGGAGTCCTGCTGACCTGAACTCCAGTGCTCATGCTCTCTCTCTTTCTAAATTTGTCACTCCAGTTTAGTGGCCCCATATTTCAATCCAAATTGGCACACTGGACCCCCCTTATAAGTCCCTAGTACATACTAGTAGATACCCAAGGCATTGAGATCCAGGGGATCATTGTGGGCAGAAGCATTTCTTTTGCCACCCATAAGAAGACCATACAAAGACGTCTTCAGGACTGCCATTGCTGCCTCTGTGAAATCGTGCATGCACGATTTCACAGCCATTTTCACTGCATCAGGCCACTTATATGTCAGGTCTTCCAACCCTGAAGGCTGAATGCAAAGTACCTGTGTGCGCGGGCACCCCTGGACTAGCAGAGGTGCCCTCACATCATCCAGGCCCATTTTCTTGGACTTCGTGAGTGCGGGGACGCCATTATAAATGTGCACTACATATAGGTCAATATGTATATGTAGCTTCACAATTGCAACTCCGAATATGGCCATGTAAGCTGTCTAACAACTTGGAATTATACCCCAATACTGATTCCAGTATTGGTTGCACAATCCCATGCACATTGGGGCTCCATCATGGGCCCCAGTACTGCCAGACAAGTCTTCTGAGGGTTTCACTGCAGCCCCAGTTGCTGCCATCTCACAGACAGGCTTCTGCTCTCCTGGGGCTTGAGCAGCTCAATCCCAGGAAGGCAGAACAATGCATTTCCTTTAGGAGAGGGGTGTTACATCCTCTCCTTTTGGAAATAGGTGATACTGGCATGGGAGGGGTATCCTCTAGACAGCAGACACAGCAGTCTCAGAAATGGATGACACACATCCTTGAAGAGTCAGGCTTTGAGGGATGAATCTCCACACTGAGGCCCATATTTATACTTTTTTTGCGCCACATTTGCGTCATTTTTTGATACAAAACTGGCAGAAACGTACAAAATACAATTATATTTTGTAAGTTTGTGCCGCTTTTGCGTAAAAAAATGACGCAAATGAGGCACCAAAAACTATAAATACGGGTCTGAGTTTACAGCCCCATCAGCAATGTGGTGGTTTAGAAGTGGTACAGCAGGGAAAGATGTCGGACAGTGAGTGGCTTTCTTCAGGACTGGGCTAGTGTGCTGCAGATCCCCTGTTAAATTTCAATTCTTTTTTTATTGGCTTTTGATAGAAAATTAAAATACTGTACAACATAAGGTACGTACATCTATCTATAAACCGTTCTCTTAGCTCAACACAAACTCTCATTCCCCCCCATTGTTCTAACACCCAACCCCAAGTCCCCCCCCACCATGTGCTCTATTATAGTACCTCTTATCATCTTCCCATCAAGTGACAGGGCTACTCTTCCGGCCTTTTCATACTGCCTAGATTCATAGTAGGTATTTGCCTCTGTCTAGAAGTCCCAGCACTCTGAGCCTCCTGTGGTTGTGGTGAATCCATTTTAGCTCTTATTGGGACACAGGAGCTTAGCTTAAGCTTTGGCTTGCAGGCCTGTGCCCCTGTCACCTAATGACCTTTTACCTATTTAGCTTGCTCTGTTTTATTTCATTTATTTTATTATTTCTTCTAGATGGCTGCCTTTATTTATATTTTATAAGAAATGTTTCAATTTGCATTATTAGTGCCACTCTGAGAAGGCGTCATTATCAGAGTCATGATCAGTGATGTACGTTAAGTATTGTCATCATCTCCCTTTCTCATGCACAGGTGATAGGAACATTGGGGGTCATTCAGACCCCGGCGGGCGGCGCCCGCCTGGCAGGAACCGCCAAATGACCGCACCGCGGTCAAAAGACCGCGGCAGCCATTCTGTGTTTCCCGCTGGGCTGGCGGGCGACCACCAGAAGGCCGCCCGCCAGCCCAGCGGGAAACCCCTTCCCACGAGGAAGCCGGCTCCGAATGGAAGGGAAGGGTGCGACGGGTGCAGTAGCACCCGTCGCGAATTTCAGTGTCTGCTATGCAGACACTGAAATTCAAAGTGGGGCCCGCTTACGGGGGCCCCTGCAGTGCCCATGCCGTTGGCATGGGCACTGCAGGGGCCCCCAGGGGCCCCATGACACCCCTCACCGCCATCCTGTTCCTGCCGGTCGGAGCCGCCAGGAACAGGATGGCGGTGAGGGGGTCGGAATCCCCCATGGCGGCGCAGCAAGCTGCGCCGCCATGGGGGATTCCTCAGGGCAGCGGAAAACCGGCGGGAGACCGCCGGTTTTCCTGTTCTGACCGCGGCCAAACCGCCGCGGTCAGAATGCCCTGCGGGGCACCGCCAGCCTGTTGGCGGTGCTCCCGCCCCCCATAATGTGCACTTGCTGGGTTAATTTATGTAACTACCTCCACATCTCTGCCTCCCTTTTACTTGTTTAGGAACATACTTGCATCAGGGATCCTACATGATCTGTATAAATACATCTCACATGGACAAGGTCATTAGAGGGGTTTGTTTCAGATGCCATCCATCCTGCTTCAGAACCCAACCTTTGTGTCACCACGGAGTCTGGCCTAGAGACCTCATTTCAAGGTAACAAGGCTTCTCATGGACGTGGCACTGGCAGATTCGGTTTATCACACCTAGATCTCTTTAGGGTAGAGATTCGGTTCTCCTTGCTAGGAATTTTACATCTCATGTGTATTGTTAAGATGGGGGGTTATATTCACAACTCTCATCTTCACAATTCTGCTTCTTTTACTGTTCATAATACTAATCATTGCAGTCATGCATTTTATTGTAAATTACAGTCTTTTCAATAATATATTGAAAACTCTTCTGCATCTCCTTCATTGCCTGTGTGTGACTGGGACTTACTGCAAACGAGAGGAAATGGTAACTTATGTTCCACCACAACTTCCCTGAGAGGTCTCATCTAGAGTCCATCCGTAAGGCTGCCAAAAATCACGTTTGCTTTCTGAATTTTGGAGAGGTACTACTTGTGAATCGGGAGTGTTGGGCTGACAGTTGGTACTTGAATAAAAATTAATTACCAATGAATAATGAATCAACAATAAATAAAACATATCTATAATTTAAATAACTTCCCACCCTGTCAGCCTACAAGCCCAACAACCCACTACAACCCTATAAATTACTAATAACATTAAAATAAAAAAAGAAATCACTTAAAATTGCAAACAGCATTTTTTTTAAATAATAACAATTATACGAAAATATATTAACAACAAAAATTAATATGATAACTAAAACTCATTAAAATAATTCAACTATATTAATCATAATAATATATAAAACAACACTATCCTTAAAAAATGATATTACTTACTAAAAATTCTTTATTCTTGACCACAATATTCTATGTCAGGATATTTTTGCAGCACAATCGTATTTTTTTCTATATTTGAGTTCTGATCATTTCAAAGTCGATATTTTGCCAAACATCTCCCAATCATTAAACCATGGTTCGATAATCTATGGGCCCGGTTCTACTAATGCTAGTTACCTAGAAGTCTTTTATTCATTAGAAGACAGTCCTGGGATTGATGCTGCACTGCTAATTGGTCTATTCTGTTCCTAAGGTGTGTCTGTGAAACCAAATGTTTACTGGGTCATATCTTCCAGCCATTTCCTTCCACTGATGGTTATTGCTCCCCATCTCTGTGACAATTTATCTTTCTGTGGGCTCTTAACTAAATTAAAGACCCCCACCACAATGATCAGCAATCAAGAATAGTCTGCCACTGGAAGGGCTCTTTTCCCTTTGAGGACATAAACTGATGCCAATAAGAGACTATGGGGGTCATTTTGACCCTGGCGGTCCGAGACCGCCAGGGCTAAAATGACGGAAGCACCGCCAACAGGCTGGCGGTGCTTCCAGGCGGATTACGACTGCGGCGGAAGCGCCGCCGTCACACCGCCGGGGCCGGCGGTATTCCGCCACTTTTGCCCCGGCGGTGATAATCCGCCAGGGCAGCGCTGCTAGCAGCGCTGCCCAGGGGATTACGAGTCCCCGACCGCCAGCCTTTTTCTGGCGGTTTGCACCGCCAGGAGAAGGTTGGCGGAACGGGGAGTCGTGGGGCCCCTGAGGGCCCCTGCACTGCCCATGCCACTGGCATGGGCAGTGCGGGGCCCCCTGACAGGGCCCCATGCAGCTTTTCACTGTCTGCTAAGCAGACAGTGAAAAGCGCGACGGGTGCAACTGCACCCGTCGCACGGCCGCAACACCGCCGGCTCCATTTGGAGGCGGCTCCTATGTTGCAGCTGTGATCCCCGCCGGCCTAGCAGGGATCTCCAAATGGCCGTGGCGGGGGTGCGGCGGTCAGATCTTGGCGGGCGGCAAGGTCGTAATGACCCCCTATGTCAATTCCACATGCCATTTATAACTAACCAGCAACCATCCTTGTCTTAAGAGCCTGGGCCTATCACTATCCCCACATCTGCTGCTTTCCTTGGAATGAGGACACATATTGTTTTATAAATAAGGCTTGTGAGAAAGTGGGTTGTTGGCTGACTAGGTTGTGAACCCTGGTAAAACAACAGCCACAATTCCTTGCAGGGTGAACCACAAACAATCACTAAGTTAACCTGTGCTTAACCCTGGGGAGGTAGGCACAAAAAGCTGCCAGGCTAAACATAGAGGCAATGTGTTAAGTATTTATGCAGTACACAAACAGCAACACAGAGACAACACAAAACAATAATAATCCCAAACCAAATTAGATGAATAGAGAACATTGCAATACATTATTTGACACTAAAACTATCAAAATCCAACCAGCAGAACCTGAGTTATGATTTTTTAAACGTTTAAGGTTCAAAAAAGCAAGTCTTCATTTTTAAAAAGTGGCCACCTGGTCACTTTTAGCACCACAAACAAGGATCCAGGAGTGGAGGGAGACCTAATGGTGTGCAAGACTCATTCAGGCTGGGTTCAGGTGCAGGTTTAAGATGGTGGAAGCCTGTTATGTCCCTGTGGCTCAAAACAGGAGACCACCTGAACTAACCCTTGGAGTTACTCACTTCTGGAGTCTTGGGTGTAGGTGGTGCAGGGCTCTGCAGCAGGGCTGGTCTCTGAAGGTCCCAAGCAGGCTCCAGGAGAGTGCAGCAACAGCCTGGCAGAGTGCACAGTAGATCACAGCAGCAGACAGTACTCAAGAGAGTCCTTCCACAGGTCCAGTAGTGAACTGAGAAGCAGGTCTGAAAGGCCTCCTTTTATACCCTGGCGCCCTGCTCCTAGAAGTTGGGAGAAGTTTCCTATAAGTTGGGAGAAGTTTCCAGAAGGGTTCTCTAAAGTTCCACAAATTTCCTGACACCCCTGCCCTGACTCCTAGCTGTCTGCACTGAAAATACAGGGTCATAAGCCTAGTGTTTGGTGGCAGAGCCCAACCTATTCAGTTGCATGTGGGGATGTGCTTAGCTCTGCCCCACCATCAAATCAGTTAATGGCCCATTCAAGCTGTGCTAATCCCCCTATTGTGTTAGTTAATCCAGTCATGTGACCTAAGGCAGGTTACAGGCACAGAGGGCTATGGGCAGGAAAATGCCCACTTTTTAAAAGTGTAATTTCCAAACATGTGATGATAAATCAGAGTTCATAGGTACCATACATGACATATCTGCCACCTCTGGTTTTGGAATTATAATGTATTTATTTTAATAAGGAATCCCCAATGCTACCCCTTGACAGGGGTAGGCCTCTTAGTAGTGAGAAAACAAATTTGGGAGTTTTTCACTACTAGGCATGAAAAACTAGAAAGGACATGCCATACCTTTTTATTGCATAGCACCCTGCCCTAGGGGTTATTTAGGGTCTACCTTAGGGGTGACTTATATGGAATGAAAGGGGAGTTTAAGGTCTGGCTAGGGGTTGAAAATGCCAAGTCGACATGCTATGGCAGGTCTGAGACAAGTTTTAAGGTGCCAGTTAAGTGAGTGCCAAAATATATGCTGCAGGCCCACTGGTAGCAATTAGTTTACAGGCCCAGGTATATGATTTACCGTTCTACAAGTGACTTACATGTAAATTAAATATGCCAATAAGTTATATGCCAATCAAACCATGTTTAAGGGGGAGCACATGCACTTTAACACTGGTTAGTGTACCGAGTCCTAAGGCCAACAGATCAAAAATCCAGACAAAATGGAAGTAAGCAAGCAAAAAGTTTGGGGAAAGACCACCCTATGGCTGACAAGTCTAACAAGGCTGAACTGTAACCTCTTTTGATTTGTAGGTAAACGGCCTGTCTCCTGCCCCAGGCATATGTCACTTTTAGAAAAGAGTGCTCCTGTAGGATAATTAGACATTTAGGTGTTTAGAAGATCTATTAAGCCTTCTAACATTATAGGTAGTGACTGAGACTGCTGACATGGTGCCTACTTAACACTATGTTAGCCTCAGATCAGTAACCATTGCTTCTTGCTGGCTCCCCATAATATTTTCTAAATATGTTTCATTTTTCCTGTTCCACAAGGATATTACATCTCTAATGCCGGTGATAAAGTCCTGACAATGACCCCAGACAAATTACGTATATTGGGGGTCTGCTGAGCCAGGGTAATTTGTGCTTTTTTGGTGAGAAGTATTTCTTCGGGATGAGGTAGGACACAGCCCTGACCCTGATTGGGTTTGGATTCTTGTTCCAAGTTTGGGTTTAGGGATTGTCAGGCATCCTCCAGTGAGTTGTGGGAACATAAGTTACCCTCCTTATGAAATATGATCTGGAAGAGGTGTCCTCATGTATAGTTAATGCCCTTGTCTCTTAGGTGATCAACTGGTTTGAAATCTTTGCCATAGCAGATTTCAACTGTGTCATTTGATGATATTTTCTTACAAATACATTTATATCACACTTTCTTTACAACAAATGCAGAAACTGTGCAAATTGAAAATAGAAGAATTAATTTTCATATATCAAACAGTGTGTACCTCAACAAAATCCAGAAAGAACCAGGTAATCAAAATAATTTTGGAATGAATAGCATTTTGTGAAACGTCTCAGCAAACCAAACCAAATCACCTTTTTAGGTCCAGTGCAAGTGTTGGGCGTGTTGTATACTTTTAAGTATACTTATACTGTTGGTTCTAGTGATTTCATTTGTTGGTTCAAGTGTCCTTTAAAAATCCATGCTTGCTAGTTGTCAGTTTTGCCTCTTTGTCCTGCCTTTTTCTCTTTGGGAGCAGCACCAACTACAGTATAATTATGCGTCGTCCTGTTTATGTCTTCTGTAGGGGACTTTTTTTTTTAGTATGTGCCTGTTGGTCTTACACTGTGGGTGTGTGTTCAGTCCCTCCTCCTCACCAGCTCCCTCTGCAAACATAAAACCAACAGCAGAGGGAGGCTTTTTCAGTTGTCCTTGTTTATTTTCCCACATTTGTCTTGTCTGCTTTTGTAACTGCCCATTAGGATTGCCCCTTTTACATGTGTTCTTACTCGGCATATTTTTTTATGCTTCCTGCACACTTTTTATTTTATTTGGGTGGCTGGTTGAACCACGAGAACAATGCACTTTCTTGACCACAAATCATTTTGTTTTCTGGTTGTAACATAATGCGCTTGTGTATTTAGTTGCTCTGTTCCTGTCTATTGTTTTGTGGCCGTAACCCAAACGAACCCACCAGAACAGCTGACCTCCAAAAAAAGCTGCTTAATGACCTCTGCTGCTCCTACCAGTGACACCACCGCTGATAGCCGCTCCCTTTCACCCGACTGGGACACACTGATTTAACCTCTTCATTTACTTGTCATATCTCAGTAGCACAATCTGATTTTCCTTTACATATTCACAAGAGTTTTTGATAACTTGCATTTATACATCATAAAATGCAGTGAAAAAAGGGACACGCATGTGCAGCGATGTGAAACTCAGTTCGCTGTTCGTGCTATGCACATCTCCGGGAGGGGTTGTGGTCTGGACCCCTTGTTTTACCTGTCATCACTTGAGAGAGCGACAAAGCAACTTTTTGCTCTGTCAGTGTGAAAGAGGCTGGTTTAAGATTCCCTCTTGCATGAAAATGATGACATCAGCCTCTCTGCCTGACTACTTAACTGCAACGGTTCCCTCACTGTTGTTGTGTTGATGGCATAACCTTGGCAAGCTTTGCAGCACAATTTGAGAGGGGGCAGGTTCACATTTCACAGGCTCTGAATTTTGTTGCCAGGCAATAAAGCTACGAGAGCGTTCCAGGGCACTTTCTACGTCCGGTGGACCTTGTTTGCAGAGGGTGAGCTGTGGCACATAACTTTGTGCTGATTCATGGCTTTGTACCACAGACGCTGGCAGCCTGCAGTGTGTGTAACTTGGAGAACTGGGGTGGACCAGTGCTTAATTTGTGCTTCTTGTTTCCAGTGCTGAGCACTGGCACTTATTTTTCAGGGCTGGCGCTTATAATTCTGCCCTAAGCATTTACTGCGAGCAAAAGACACATATGGGAAAGACGGAGGAAGAGAAAAACGAAAATGTTTCACAGTGGGATAAAGCAGAAAGCTGCAGGGGTGAGCTGAAGGGGCAGGGAGGTCTTTAAATGGACTGAAGAGGCCCGAAATGGCTTCAGGATTACGCTGCCTCAGTATGTCGTGCTCACACATTTAATTGCAGTAGCCGCGCGTTTAAGAGGAGGGCTTTGAGCATTGGTTCATTTTTATTTACAAATTAGGCACTGGGGCAGACTGAGGCTTTCTTTTCAGTTTCCTTTCCTCTCTTTGGTTATGTTGCATAGTTATAATCTGCCGCGTTGAATGCAAAAAAACTGCCTGGCTGTACCCTTCACTGGAGGCAGCTGTGATTCAAAATAGCGACAGAGAGTGGTACTAGTGTCAACATTGTGGCAGATGTGCTCTACTGAACTTGCTTGTAAAATCTGAAAGTAACTTCCCTAATTGTTAAGAAGCTACCCAAGCCATTATGTCTCATTAGTTACAGACTCAAGTTATTTTTCCTAATGGGCCGGTACACTGACAAAGACGAAAAATTAGCATCCAAGTCAAGACCTATTGGCTTTGCTAATGCTTGTTGTACCGTGCAACCAACAGACAACAGATAGTGGTTTTCTGGAGGACTGTTGCTTTATTTGAACCCTCCCTGCAATGAAGCCTGTTTTTGCTATTAGTGAGATTCGATCGTACTGTGGCACACCATGCTTAAAAAACATGAATCACAGAACTTCAGATACTCACTATCCCAGAATATGTGTTTGCAGCTGAAAAGCGGCAACACTCTGTCCCATCAAAAGCATTCACCTATAAATTGTCAGCAGTACAGTTCTTCTACGAAGGTTTCACCCTGGGTTTGTACCCAGATCTTCTTGGAAAAACTGTAGTGCCCCATCAGTCTTAAACCACAGGGGTTATTCTGGGACAGACAATATTATGGGTTAATCTACAAGGTGAACAATACAGCACACTTCAGATCCGAATTCATTAAAATATTCTCACAATTGCAGACATAACATTAAAAAAAAATGTAATCCCAGTACGTTCTGCAGCAGAACACAGAACATAAGCAGGACCAATTGATTTATACAGTAATAAAGGACAAAAGTATGCAGATGGTTGAATAAATTATGTAGTAAAATAAAAAAATATGCTTAATAACGTGACACATCCTGTAGTAAAATTATTTCACTACTTTATCAGTTCACTTCCTCCAGTACACAATTCAGCCCCTGCAGTTAAGTGCCCTCAAACAGCATGCATGTGTGAAACTGGTTCACACCCAGAAATACCTGGATCAAACGAGGGATGAAGGCTTTAAAAGAAGGACATGTAAAATAACCTGGGAAAAGATGTTGAGTTTGAAACTGGGGAACCAGGTTCGTTCGAGCCCTGGGTAGGCTTAACATCCTGTGATTTTGGGCAAAACACTTAGGGCCAGATGTGTAAAGCCTTTTTCTCGTCGCAAATGGTCCAATTCACAGAATGGGACCGTTTGCGACAAGAAAAAGGCATTTTCCAATGTACAAACCCAATTTTTGCAATTTGGTAATCTATTTATCGAATTGCAAAAAGAGTTTGCGAGTTGCTATTAGGAAGGGGAGTTAAGAGGACATCCCTTCCTAACTGAAAGTTGCAGTGATATGTATGATTGTTTTGTGACCGTGAATGCGGTTCCAAAACAATCACAAAAACAATCACAGTTAACACCAATTTCAAATTTGCTCCCAAGGGACTCCGTCCCCTTTGTGAATGGAAGCTAAAATATCTTTTCAGAGCAGGTAGTGGTCCCACGGACCACTGTCTCCTCTGAAAAGATGAAAATCCATTTTTTGATTGTTTTGTTTGTAATGCATCCCATTTTCCTCTAAGGAAAACGAGTTGCATTACAAAAATAACTGCTTTATTTAAAAAGTAGTCACAGACAGAGTGGTCCGCTGTCCCCAGCAGGCCACTATCCCTGTGAGTGCAGCCATTCCCAATAGGGTAGAAATTGCGACCTACCTCATGAATATTAATGAGGTAGGTGATTTGCGACCCCATTGGTAAGTGTGTCTGAGACATTTGTACATTTCATTTTGCATGTCTCTAGTTGCGATTCGCAATGGATCACAATTAGAGATTCGCAAAATTAAATGGCTGCACATCTGCCCCTTAATCTCCCCGTGCCTAAATGAATGTATCTGATCATGCCTTATGTAATCTTGTGCTCATGTACTGCCCCTTGGCTGAAGTCTCACTATATATAACTCCAGACGAAAACACAGAGCCCGGAGATTGCCTTGTTGGGTCGGAGCTCATTGATCAACTAAAATGCATATTGGGGCAACTGCTACATCCCCAACCCTCTGTGCCATGTGTCTCTTGCTACAGAAGCAGACCTGGCTTAGGAGGGGGTGACAGGTACTCACTTCTTCTAGCAGAAGATGCTTAGTGTCTTAACTAAACCAAATCATATGCAGTGATAAATGGTTCCCCTTTCCCTGACTCTCTGGGTCCAATTCACAAATATTTTGCTGCTAGTACATGTTACTTGCGCATGTTGTACTCCTGGGTTACATCTGAATTGCAGGAGTAAGCCAGAAGTACTACTAATTGCTTAATCTTGGCTTACTGCTTGAGTTCATTTGCAAGCCAAGAGTACAACAAAAGTAAGTCACATTACAATTTCTATGAAGCTGGCCCTCAGTGTACAGGAAGGGTAGTTCGTGGTTTGTAAAAACATGGTTACTTTTTGCATTTCGTTTTGGTGCTGTTTGAAATTCTACAAAGTGCAGTGTATTTCAGTTGCGATTTGCAATGTGCCATAGTTGAACACAGAGTGCTTCTTCCTGCAGCTATTCTAGTGCCCTCAGTGGTGGCTTTCTCTCAATGTAGACTTGGACCTCCTGAGCCACTTGCCTGGACTTTCCATCTTTAAAGGATTATCTTTCTCATTTACAAATACTTCTAAGAATCTGTAAATAAGGGAAAGCATTTCGTGCTGTATAAGTAAGGTGTACAAATAAAGCTAAATGCATCCACACCTAAACGCTCTTTCTCAGGAAATTAACCTCAAATTAGTAAAGCTTTTCCTATAAACATTACAAGGGCCCCTTCAGTCACTCTATCCAAGGCTCCAAAACACTGTGGGCCTGATACATAAAGGTGAACTTGCAATTTAGTGTGCCTGATACATAAAGGTAAACTTGCAATTTAGTGTAAGTTTATAATTTTTTGCAATTCACAGAGGAATGTAACGAATAATATCTTTACAAGTATGGAGTCTCCATACTTGTGGCGGAGACTTCCACATAAAAAGCTACACAGTTGAGAAGACTGTACTTGTAAAATTCCTTCCAGAATTGCAAAAGATTTTGTTTGTGGAAGGTCAGTGGGTTATTTCCCTTTTTATTACTCGCTCTCTCCTTCCTTCTCTTTTCTTTCTCCTTTTTCTGCAAAATATGAATTCATCAGCTATTTTTACGGTCGAGCGCATGTCAAGTCCATCAGTTTGGTTGGTTCTTGGGCTTGCCTTTTAAAATTAGCTTGATATAATTAGTGAAAGGCATTCATATGTCATGCCTTTTCCAGTGTTTAGCCCGCCTCGAGCGCACCGGCCAGCTACTGAAACATACGAGGCTCCATGTTTTCCATATAGTTTCTGCACTCTTTCTTCTCTTTATTTCGTAGGCCGCACAATCTCGCTTCGCAGTAGTCGAGCGCTTTGCATGACATCGACCCTGTTACATGGATATTTGCACTTTTGCCGGTTACATGGATAATTGCTCTTTTGTCGATACGTTTCACTGCAAGCGAACTTCTGTTTCCTTTTGTGTGTTTGCTTTGCGCTCACGGCGGCCGTCAACTCGTCTATGTGAACCTGTTTTACTTTTCACTTTATGGGCAAGAAAAGTCAGGTTAGGAGATTGCAACTCGAGTAAACCAGAGACCCATTGCCTTGCAAATGCTTGTTTACTTGTTCGTGTTGCTAAATAGAACATTTAAATAACATCACCAAACATTAATTTGAGTATTTGTAAAAAGTTAGTGGAAACCCAATCAATGATCTGAAACCCTTGACTATAAAGTATGTAAATCAAAGTTGATAACAATCATTGTTCTTTATCTGTTTTCAAGCCTCCAATGCCACAGCATCGAGTGACGGATGAACATCAAAGTGGTCTATCCTGGGGCTGTAATGCCATTTTCCAACAATTAATTCTGTATGAAAGAATATGACTACCAAAACAGTGAAATGAAACGCATGATCCCCTATGCATTCGAGGGCAGCGGAGAGCTGAAAAGCTCTACAGGGCGTTCTTTGATTCTTTTTCAGAAAATACACTGTAATGCTATGTTCGAAACGGCTTAATATGTTGTTATTACAGACTAAACCTCTTTCCGTGTTAAAAGAATAATGCGTTCGGTTCCTGGAAATGATGGATAAGCATTCAATGATTTCCTGCTTTGATACAGTGTGCAATCCAAACCACATTTTTCAGGCGTGCCACTTGCACCCTGCCCCTGGGTACTGACTCGACATTGAACGCACTCCTTTCCTGAACAATGTAATCCTATATATGTTTAATTAAAATATTCCATTACAACCAATGTGCCGCCAGCATTTTTCTAAAAATAGTACATACACATTCTAAGGTAAGCCTATCTTCTACCAATGTAAGGAGTATGTGAAATACAACACTTTTCTGTTTATCAATAGCAAGTTTGTTGCCAAAAATAACACCTTCACACCAAACCTTCTAGCTTGTAAATCTTTAAGTACATGAGACCCCCCTTTTCCATATAATTGGTGAACATTTTGCATGACAACAATCATTCATGTTTATTTTAGTCCGCGTCACATTCCTTCATTTGTTTTTAAAGATGCTTGTAGAAAATGGGTTACAGGATGAGGTGGGTGAAAAGCTACTCAAGCAGCAACCTCAATTCCTTGCAGGGTACAAATAAGCAAACCCCAGAGTAATGTGTGCTTAAGCCTCTGGTAGCTTGGCACAAAAGCAATCAGACTTATATTGGAGGCAATGAGTAAAGTATGTATGCAGCACTTCAAACAGTAATTAAGTGAAAACACAACACAAAAAAAATCCCACAACAACTTCGAAAAAGTGGGTACAATTTTATAGATTGTTTGCATTTACAAAAATCTAATCAGTAGTACTGGAGATATGTAAATTCAAGGTTTTAAGTAAAAATAATGCCTAGAAGCACAAAATGCCAACTGTGGTCTTCTGGTTGCACTAGACTGGGACAAAGTCACAAGTTCAGGCTGACTGCGTTTGAGTGCAGGCCAGACACAGGGACCAAGTTAGGCCCACTGAACAAAGTACCTTAAATCCTGGTTTGCAGAGCATTGCAAGATCCCTCGTTGAGGATGCATCACACAGTGGTGGTTCAAAGAAAGCGGTCAGGCTGAGATGTGGAGTGCAGAATGAGCATCGAGGATACTGTGAACAGGGGGCTTGCGATGAGACACAGCAGCGGTTCTGAAGAAGCTGCGGGGCTGCATTGCGGAGTCCTGTGTCGTCATCAAGGATTCTGTTTGTGAGGTGCTTGAAATGTGAAGGCCTACATCAAAGATATAATGCTCAGTGCAGTTCTGAGTAGACTGAGGGCTGTAATGTGAAGTTCGGCATTAGAGGTGCTGCTCACTGCAGTGGTTTTCCAAGTAGAGTGGCAGAGAAATGCATCGTGCAGTGTCGGTTCTTCCCGCAGGACCACAGTTTGGCTGGTGGATCACCTTCAGGCCTACTCCCAGGAGTCCAGGACTGGGAAGGCACCAACTGGGGAGGAGGATTTGCAGAAAACAGCACCCAGGTGAGGGGCTGGATTCCTTTTGGAGCCTTTTCTGTTACTAAGAGTCTGATCAAGAGGCCCACCAACTAACCTTTGGAGTCACTCTGGTGGTCCTGGGATCAATATGCAGCTCCAGCCCTTCTCAATCAGGCAGCAGGGAGGCAGAGTAGCAGTCCATCTTGCACAGCAGTCCTTCTGAGTCTTTTACAGGTCCAGTGTTGTACTGAAAAATTTAATCTGAGGGTCCAATATTTATACCTGGTGCCCACATTGAAGTAGGAGAAGGTTCTTGAGGATTCCACCCCCAGGGGTGTCTGGAATTTCCTGCCTCCCTGCACTGCCCCCAGATTGTCTGGGGTCACAAAAGACTAGTGTGAAACCTGTTGTAAGTGTGCTCAGGAAGAGCCTTTGTGATCCCCATCATGAAGTCAGATATGGTCCATCCTGCCAACACATATTACCCCTTTGTCTCACTTTCTAGGAACAATACACAAAGGCCAACTGCCAGCTATACCTAGCCATATGACCCAGGGTATAGGCTGGCTGCAGCCTCCAAATGGTTAGGACAAGAAAATGCTAACTTTCTAAAAGTGGCACTTTCAAAAGTGTGATTTAAAATCTGGTTTTATTATTAAAGCATGTTTTACGTTACAGTTTCCTAGAGACTAAACTCAACATTCCGACCTGCTCCCAATTGAAAGTTATCATTATAATTATTAAAAGTAATACGTAAACCCAGTGTTCTCCTGTGGGTGAGGTAGAACTTGCAATAGTGAAAACCAAATGTTTGATTTTTTAACTACCAGGACATTTAAAGGTTAAACATACATGTCCAATTTTTAAATACTCTGCACCCTGCCCTATGGGATTTTTAGGTCTTACTTATCTAGGGGTTACTTATATGTATTAAAATGGAAGTTTTCGGCCTGGAGAAGGTTTATTTTACCAGGTAGAAATGTCAGGTTAAAACTTCACTCACGCTGCTATGGCAGGCCTTAGACATGTTTACAAGGCTGCTGAAGTCCGTGGAACTGTGAGTTCTGCAGCCCTCCTAAGACCAGGGTACATATAGCACTGCTTTACTAGGGACTTACAAGTTAATTACATTTTACCAATTGGGTGTAGGTTAAGGTTACTCTGTTCGATGGAGAGCACAAGCACTTTAGCTCTGATTAGAAGTGATAAAATGCACAGAGTCCTAAAATCCAACCAAAAGAGGTTCAGAAAACAGGATGGGGAAGGCAAACGTTTGGAGATGACCCTACAGAAAGGGCTAAGTTAATCAATGCTCAAAAACATTCTCAAGGAGCACAATAATGATGTCAGCAAGTGCATAGTTTATACTGTACACCAGTCACAAACTTCAGTGAGCAAGCCCCTACATATGAAAAGCATAACTTTAGACGTCAGGGAGGCCATAAAGTACAAAGTTGATTCCACTTCAAAGTTGAAAATGAAATTGTTTTCCACTTCAAGGACGATCTGTGATGGGAGTATTGACAGTTCTTGATGACTACTCACTGGCTTACCCGATGTTGTAAAGGAGGAGCATGATTTGTGTTCACATGATGGAAACAAGATTGGGATGAAGCTAATAGTAATTCCCACCAAAAAGTAATAACATGACACTGTTTGATCCCACTAGTCACTAACTAGATTACATATAGGACAACCTGACCTAATGGTAATAGTATTGTATTACTTGTATTACTGAATCTAAATCATAGTTAATGAAACAGATTTTGAAAGACATTCCAGATTCCTAGATGAATATTTCTATATCAGATGCTACTTATTAAAGATGTTGCAGATCACCAATAGGTTCAGTGATAAAACAGAGAAACAATGCCAAAATCTAATCTAACTGTAGTTCAAGGTCACGGATCTCACAAGTGACTTGCAATATCCTTTTCACATAGCATGGGCTACATTAGCTCTCATAATACAGTCAAACTACCACTTTTCTGTATATCCTTTCAATATTTAGGGCTTATTCAGAGTTTGGGAACAGGGTACTCAGGCAAAACGTGGTGAACTACTCTGCCAACCAAACTCATGGCTCCCATATTCTTTTTAGTGTCAGTGAAAACCTTTGGCCAGGAGCCCAACAAACACTGGGCCAAGAGACTATGACATCAGACAGTCCACTCCATTTAGGGCACCCGTTCCAATGTAATGTATTCATGCTTGCGCCTCACAGACGAAGTCTGGTGTCCTGGAGGGACTTAGAGATAATAGTTAGGACTGGGTGATAGCATTTTTCCAGTCACTAGCTAGTGCACATGATGAATATGGCATCTCCACCCTAAACTGCTTAGAACATTCCTTGATCTGGGAAGACTCCATCTGAAGAAGAGAGCCCTATTGGAAAAAGACTCATGACTCCAGCTGGAAGAAGAAGACTCACAGAGAACACAAGGACTCCTAACTCTACCCAAAGGTCCAGTGATTGAACTACTTTCTCCTACTTGAGAGACAGAAAAAGCAAAAGAACTCTGGATTCTAGGGGGGACCACTGAAAATTGGACCCCGCTGGAGACCTGGCTGGAGAGAGATCTAGTGTCTAGTATCCTGCTCTGAGGAGCAGGGGACTGGAGGACTGGCCAAGAGAATTTTCCCCAGAACTTTCAAAAAGTTGGAACTTTGTCATTTTTTACTTCTGCAGGAGCGGGGAAAGGTGCTATTGCCTCTATAAGGTTGCACCCAAACTGGGCATGAAATCTGGTTTATCCTGCTCAGAGCTCATATCTTTTTGCTGTGCTGAAAACTGGTTCAGTGGATCCTCACAGTGAAGATATTGGGCCTCATGGAACGTTGCCCAGCTATTGTTTTCAGTAGCTCTGTTCAAAGGTAAAAATGTGGACTGACCAAATCTATCAGACTTGCGCGGCAACCTGGCCAACTATAAAAAACAGGTATATCCCACATGGCTCTTTAGGCGTCAAAACCAACAGCTTCAGAAGGAGCTTGAAGATGACATATCCAATTCTGAGGAACAATTGCCAGCCACAACCTTGGACCTTGCCCACTAGAAGATTTAGAATTCTATTTCAAAGACTAAGGTCCTAATTTTTATGTTGATGGGAATTCTGTTGCAATGTCAATGGAGTTTCCTCCCCATATCAACTCCCAACCTAATAACCCCATTCCTGACACAGATCTAAGGACATGCTTTGGAAATAGATGCACAATGCAGCCAAACCAAACTACCTTATGTGCAGAGGTACTGATATCCTGGAAATTGTTAACTCTAGAAGGATGTTGGCTTACGAGGCCAATACCCAGGCAGTTGTTATGAAACCCTTTGTGTTTTCTGGTGAATTTCTGTCTCGTAATCTTTAACAAGTCTTATCAGTCACTCTGTTAGTCTGATTTAGACAATTGTGAGTCATTCTGTTTGTTACAAATATCTTACTTATTTCTAAATTGGTTTGGAAATTATTCATTGGCACTTTGATTGTAATGTTTATTTGGCAGTGCTTAGTTACCTGACACGAATCTCTTCACAGCACTATTATATTGGGGTTTAGTCTGGTTGCAATGCAGTACTCTGTGCAGTTTCTCAAACTAGTAAGATCAGCCACCTGATTTACCTTTTGCTATATAGTGTTTGACCCAGTTTACTTATCTTGGCACCTGAGTATGAGCTAGCTCCACCACCCACACTGTATGCCCAACATGGAACCCTAAGACTGTTACCACACTTTCACCATCTCTTGACTAGCCTCTTGATTTGTGTTTGCTTTGTTTATGTTCTAGGTCATCTTGGACCTAAATCCCAGCATAGTTTCCTTACTCCTCCTTGAATTTCTTGAAAGCATTGTCCCTGCCTACTTTCACAAAACAAACAATGCCTTTGACAGCGTGGCAAAACATATTTTTGGAAAAAAACAATACCACTTTCTTCTGCCAAAATCTCTCTATGCAAAAAATGTATATTAGGATAGCGTACTTTCTCCTGAGTGGTTCTACCTGGCTCATAACCATGCATTTTAGGGGGTTGTCGAATCTATCAATGAGACCCTTGACCGAGGCGATAATAAGTCTTTAAAAGCTTCCCACCCAGTTAGGTGTTCTCAGGCAAGGAGCCTTCCTATTCAGGTTCTGATACCCAGCAAGACCCTGGACTAATATTTTATATTTCTAAGAATGCTAATCCCCACACTGTCTAAAGATGTCACCTTCATTGGCAGTGGAATAATGGAGGACTTACACTGTTTACCTACCTGCCTTTGGCCAAGCAGTTGAGGCAGGAATAACAATCCTTTCATTCCCAAACCCCCGTTTGGTGTAAATCAAAGTGGCTCACCAGCCAGTTGTGGGTTTTAGTCACACCAAGATGCCCAGCTATAGGGGTGTTGTATGGCAGCTTTAGTAGAAATGCTACATCACTAGTCTACTACAGGCCCAGGTTCAGAGTATTTTTAGTCAGTATAAAAAACACTAGTCTATCAGTAGATTCTAAATAGTTCACTGGCTTCTGTCTTTACTTGTGCCTCAGCCTCACACTGAAGGAATTCTACAATGGACATGCTCTCTGTGCCTTTCAGATGTCTACTTGGATGGGTCATCCTGCAACTTGCAACTCAATAAGCCATACAGGTACTCCTCAGCAGACACGTTTTCCTCCCTGGATTCCTGGTCATTCCCGTCAGAATCCTTCTGGACCATGGAAATCTCAGGGACTGTTTCCCATATATGAATGCCTCCACTCTTGCTTATAGGTACAGAGAGTAAACTAAGATTTTTTAATCTTAATGATGATCCATGGACCCGGTTTAAGGGTCTGAAGTGAAGAGATATCCCAGTGGACTGAATTTAATAACTGAAATCTGCTGATCTGACGTTTCGATTCCTACACCACCTTGCTACGTTCGACCCTGCAAGGGATATGTGTCTTACTTCACTGAGAACCAGAATATATTGCTCAACACTTCGCCCTCATTGTCACACTGCACTATCACCTCTGTTTATTTGATTTCATATGCACCTATGACGATCTAATCTTAATTTAAGAATGACAATTAAAATCTACATATGTCAGAACCATTAAGTATATGTTAAACGTTTTAAGCACATTAGAGCTGTGAAATGTTTGTAGAAGAAATAATGAAAGGAAGTAGAGAATAATCATCAAAATCTATCTGTATTATGAGTGATTATGTTAGAACAATGAATGTTGACAATTGACCCCGGCTACTGAAATCAGTTTGAAGGGGGGCACCAATTGGCCTCTCCGGTGGGTGCAGTTCCTACATCTCAAAATTCTATGCATGCTTCCACTAGCCAGTGACTGTGAGAGAGGTTTGGGGGTCTATGCCCTCAAGACTATGGGGTGCGGAGACCAATGGAAGGCACTCCCAATTTCAGGGAATCCCTAGGGTGTAAATGTTTATATATTTGGTTTATTCATTCAATATAAACAAAACACATAAAAACTATAAACCATCAGATTCATCCCATATTGGCAATAAAAGATCATCCATATTAAATTAGTATGTACAGCAAATTTACAGACCCAGTTCGCTCCATTATCCATGGTCAATAAACACATCTGTATTCACGCCACTGCCACAAGGAGTGGAACCGATAATGACCTAATATATACCAATCCTGACTGGCACATAACCCACATGTCATGGTATGTATTAGCAAGTTTTATTCATTTGCCTAGGCACTTTATAAATAAAGTTGTGATGGCCCCAAGCCACAATATTATTTTGCCTGTCACAAGACGGAGGGGTTATAGATTTTCACTCTGAATGAATGACCAGTTTAGATATGTAACCAAGAAGGTACTTAAAACAATCAGGACCAGATTAGGTAAAGAGCAATTAGAGTGGGCTGTTGCAACATCAGGTGCACGGCCATTTATCCATATATGCATAGGAGCACACCAATGAGAAGCCCATGCTACTGAAATAATCATCGAGCTGCTTACTCTTGTTTGCTTATATGAGGTTTCTCTTACATTTTATTTTAGGTATCATCACTATTTGTTATTCTAGGCTAATAGCACTCACAATGAACCAGAGTTAGGATGGTCTCAGAAGCCATTTGAGCATTAACAGCAAGCAGAGGGGGATGTAGATGGTGCAGGACTCTGGGTGCTGATAAAGGGAGTTCTTTTGTTTGTTTGAATGATATAAAAATAGGACAAATCCACAAAGGTTTGAAAACCTAATGTTCTGTTGAAACATCAAGAGAAATGTGTAAAACATTGGGCTATTAGTTGACTGGGATGCATGTCCCACTCAAATAACAACTAGAATCCTTGTCAACGTGAACCAAAAAAGTAATTAAATAAACCTGTGCTTAACCCTCTGATAGTTTGGCACAAACCAGTCAGACTTAACCTAGAGGCAATATTTAACCTACATATGCATCACACAAACAGTAATATGTTGAAAATACAACACAAGAAAACAACAAATAAACCAATTTAGAATAACGGAGAACATTTTAATAAATACAACAATACCAAAATAACAAAACTCTAATGAGTAAGACCAGAGATATGAGTTTTTTTAGAGTTTAGTTAAAACTTGCCCTAAAAAGCACAAAGCACCACTCACTGTTATCTGGTTGTACTAGACCTGGGTAAAGTCACAAGTTCAGACCAACTGTGACGGAGTTCAGGTTGGATACAGGGATAAGTTTAGTCCAGCTGAAGAGTAACCTTCTCAAGTCCTGCGCAAAGAGTTCCGTTTGCTTTGGCAGTGGCCATGAGGAGGTAGTTGTCAGCGCGAGGAGCAGGTCAGGTGTCGTGGACATTGTTGTAGCACTAGAGAGTCAAGCTGGTGGTTGATGCAGACTGCCAGCATCAAGAGCAGGTCTTGCTGGAGATTCGCATTGGGTGTTGTTGCGAATCGTCACTGTCGGCATAGAGAACAGGCCTTGCTTCAACTTTGCTTTGGCAGTTGTTGCAGGGGGGCGATTCCTGGCACAAAGAGGTCACTTCACAGTCACAAAGAGCCCACAATTCAGGATTTGCACCTTTTATTGAGCAGGAGTTCATACTGATGCCAGACAAGGGTCCAGATCCTGGGGGTACCATTTAGAGATCAGGACTCACTCCCAGCAGAGACTAGCAGCAGGGCTCAGACATGTCCAGGTTGTGCTTGTCCTTGGGCAGTTGCAAGGAGGCCTCTGGAAGCTTGTTGTATCCCTGCAGCTCACACAGGATGTCAGCCGACTGACCCTTGGAGTCAGTCTGGGTAGCCTGGGTACATGGCAAGCAGGTTTAATCTTTCTTCTTCAGATATCAGAACCATGCTTCTGAGTTAACCATGAAGGGTAGTAGAGCCAAACCTAATCGTTATATAAATTTTTTGTATGCCAGAGATAGCCTGACCTACACATATTGCATATGCAGAGGTTTAAGGGATATGAATTCGTAATTTCCTTAATGTTATCATGTGATGCAGGGAGTAGCAAGGAGCCCACATTAGGCCAGAATGTTCATGTGTCAATCAGAATTTCTGAGACAGACCTGCGAATATTTGTTGTTAAATGTTACTGTATTTCATAGAAGTTTATTCAGGATGTACATTGATGTGCATGTGAGAAGGTTGATGTTTTCAGCATTTCCTTGTTAGTGCTGTAAATGTGCTGCTTGAGGCGTTGGTCTCAATGACACTTTAGCATATCCTCACGAAAAGACCTTTACCAAATTGTAATAATTGTTGTAGTTGAATGAACTAGTTTTTATACATCAACTTGAGTTAGGATGCTGCAGTCGGTGTGCTTATGTGGGTTTCGAAAACAGTCTGAACCAGTAGCTAATCCACCTGTAAATTCATGGAAGGGCGTAGTTCACTGCGTTTCTATCCCTTGAAATATTTACAATAGTTATTTTTTGCTGATAAGCATCTCTCACCATGGTGAAAGTTCCAGTTTATGTGATTATCAAAACAATGTATTTCACCTCATATTTCTCACTACTTCAGTGGTAAATCGACTCAGGTCATTTTACGTAGGAAAATAATAAATGTTCCTTCTCGAACGCAGGGCTTCAATTATGTCATTCTCCATGAGGCTGCTTATATAGGTGATTTATACTAGAATTGGAATTCGAACTGGGTCACAGCTGAGTCTCCCAGCACTAGCGTGTGCAGGCTGCTCAATAATGCTCAGCAGTAAATGTGCTACGGGTGGAGACGGAGCGATGGCCTCATTACCAGGAGTAATGACATGTGTAAACCCATATAGAGCCATTAAATAAGTGAATAGGGAACTCCACGCCGCTGCATAGCCGCGCACTCAAAACATGATCAGCAGAAGTCTCCCTGCTATCGTTAACGTGGAGAGGCATGGAAAGCCCTGTATTTCAGTAATATATATATGGCATGCTTTTGGGAAAGTAATCTATAGCCCGATTTCATGATTTTACTCCTTCTGCTTAGGATGTTAATATGAGTCTACCAGTTAAACTCGGAGTCTACAAATGTCCTTATTATGAGTGCTCGGGTGTTTTGGTCTGGTAATTCCGCATTCACAATGATAGATATCGCTTCTTTTGGTATTGACCATGTATTGCCTTAACGTCATAGAGTTTGACCTGGGGGATTATTAATTACCTCCGAATTGGGTTTGTGGATGCTGCATTTTTGTGGTTTGCTCCAATCTAGGCAATTCTCCCTTGATATACAAACGAGATGAGTCCCGGGACGACACAAGGTCTTGGTTTTTCTGCACATCTTGCAATCCCGATTAGGGCAGAAGCACCTGGTACCATATGAATCGTGTTTTACGTCACTCTTGCAATGACGGTCAACGTATTTCATGATGTGATGATTTCATGATGGCTTTAATGCCAGAGTGATACACGGGGAATGGTGTATTCAAAATGATGAATCCGTAAGGGATCAGTAGTATTTACACATTCATTTCGCGATATGAAATCAAAAAAATAAATGGTTCTTCTAATTAATGTATTAATACTTCGTCCCGATCCTCGTCCCAGTAATTATGTCTGAGGGGTGACACGCCCCCAGAGACAGACACCTAAAAGCCCTATCTAATTTTAAACTCCTCCCTCTAAATGTTAGATATTAGAGGTCTCTGAACCCGAAGAAGGAGGGGACCGGATACTTCAGCACTTGCACTTGGTGATGGCAAGAAATCCCCACTGTATTTGTGTTAGACCTGACATGCCTTAAGGTGGTCACCCCTAACTTTTTGCCTGCCTCCCTCCACTTTTTGGACCCTGTTTTGCTGGCTTTTAGACTCTGCGCACTTTACCACTGCTAACCAGTGCTAAAGTGCATATGCTCTCGCCCTTTTTAAACATGGTAACTTTGGATCATACCTGATTGGACTATTTAATTTACGTATAAATCCCTAGTAATGTGCACTATATGTGCCTAGGGCCTGTAGATTAAATGCTACTAGTGGGCCTACAGCACTGGTTGTGCCACCCACTGAAGTAGCCCCCTTAACCTTGTCTCAGGCCTGCCATTGCAAGGCCTGTGTGTACAGTTTCACTGCAACTTCGACTTGGCATTTAAAAGTACTTGCCAAGCCTAGAACTCCCCTTTTTCTACATATAAGTCACCCCTAATGTGTGCCCTAGGTAACCCCTTGAGCAGGGCGCTGTGTGGGTAAAGGGCAGGACATGTACCTGTGTAGTTATATGTCCTGGTAGTGTAAAACTACTAAATTCGTTTTCACACTACTGTGAGGCCTGCTCCCTTCATAGGCTAACATTGGGGCTGCCCTCATACATTGTTGAAGTGGCAGCTGCTGATCTGAAAGGAGCAGGAAGGCCATATTTAGTATGGCCAGAATGGTAATACAAAATCCTGCTGACTGGTGAAGTCGGATTTAATATTACTATTCTAGAAATGCCACTTTTAGAAAGTGAGCATTTCTTTGCGCTTAAATCTTTCTGTGCCTTACAATCCACGTCTGGTTGGGATTGGTTGACAGCTCCTTGTGCATTCACTCAGACACACCCCTAACACAGGGTACTCAGCCTCACTTGCATACATCTGCATTTTGAATGGGTCTTCCTGGGCTGGGAGGGTGGAGGGCCTGCTCTCACACAAAGGACTGCCACACCCCCTACTGGGACCCTGGCAGACAGGATTGAACTGAAAGGGGACCTGGTGCACTTCTTAGCCACTCTTTGAAGTCTCCCCCACTTCAAAGGCACATTTGGGTATAAAACAGGGCCTCTGCCCTACCTCATCAGACACTTGCTGGAGAAGAATCCTGAACCAGAAACTACATCCTGCCAAGAAGAACTGCCTGGCTGCTCAAAGGACCCACCTGTCTGCTTTCTACAAAGGACTGCTGCCTTGCTGTTGGCCTGCTGCCTTGCTGAACTCTTGTCTGGCTGTGAAAGTGCTCTCCAAGGGCTTGGATAGAGCTTGCCTCCTGTTCCCGGAAGTCTCAAGGCCAAAAAGACTTCTCTTTTGCACTTGGACGCTTCGTGTGCCGAAATTTTCAACGCACAGCTTGTTCCGCGGCGAGAAAAACGCCGCACACCAACGCTGATCGACGCGACGCCTTCGGGACGACCGGAACTTCGACGCACGGCCTCGCAAGGACAACGCCACCCGACCTCCAGAGGTCATGACGCCTGCCGTGAGAGCGAAACTTCGACGCACAGCCCCGCAGAACAACGCGCAGCCGGAAAACAAGCAGGAGAATCCACGCACAGACCCGGGACATCTGGTAATCCCCGCGATCCACAGAAAGAGACTGTCGGCGTGCCGGAAAACAATGCACGACTTCCCCGCATGAAAAATAACGACGTAGGTCCGTCTGTGCTGGGGAGAAATCGACGCACACACCATTTTTCCACGTATCTCTTCTTCTGCGGCCCTCTGCGGAGATTTTCCACTCCAAACCAGGTACTTTGTGCTTGAAAGAGACTTTGTTTGCTTTTTAAAGACTTAAGACACTTTATATCACTTTTCAGTGATATCTTTACAAATTCACATTGCAACTTTATTCGTTTTGACCTACAATTATCCTGATAAATATTATATATTGTTTTAAACACTGTGTGGTGTATTTTTGTGGTGCTATATGGTGGTATTGTATGATTTATTGCACAAATACTTTACACATTGCCTTCTAAGTTAAGCCTGACTGCTCGTGCCAAGCTACCAGAGGGTGGGCAGAGGCTAATTTTGGATTGTGTGTGACTTAGCCTGACTAGAGTGAGGGTTCTTGCTTGGACAGAGGATAACCTGACTGCCAACCACAAACCCCATTTCTAAGAATTTGTTTTTGCATATTGGTCACAGACGGGCATGGGTTATCTGCCAAACTGACCTGCCTATAATTTTTGACCCGGCATCCTCTTCTTTATTCAGAAGCAGCCTCCTGGATGTCTTGCTACATAGGTGACCTTTATAACCCCTGCTGGGATCATCTGTTTCTTCCGGACTATTACAATCATTACTTCCTTACCCATTATACCCGTGGCTTAAAGATTGACTTGTTTTGCTGGGTCACGTAGCCTTATAGAGTTAGACAGGACTTTTACTTCTCCTTTCAGGTCCTATCTCCACTTTGTGTTGGGAATGAATGTCAGGCGAACTGCGGATTGGAATTAAGTAGGAATGGTGCCCAATCTACTTTAACCTGCTGAGTGCTACACACATGGAGACCTTCCAATGCGTGGGTGAGTGGTGATAACGCGTCCCTTACTAGATAATTTACTTAGACTGGGACTCGTTTTAGGCCAATGAATCTTTTGACCCTGATTGAAGACACCTTAGGATGAGGCAATTAATCAACATACCAATCAATAGATCAATAACATCATCGATATTCACCATAACAAATCGGTTCAATCTAAATAATGACATTAATGAGATAATGTGCTTCAGCAAGTCAGCACATTGCACGTTAGAAAAACACATTTAATATGAAACCGGGCAGCTAGGGCCCGACTCAGCAAAACCTTAACATATAACTCTTAATACTGATACAAATCATACATTAGTTCATTAATAATTCATTATTAATCAATTTCATTAGTCATCGTATACATTGATAGCCACTCCCCGTGGGCACATTTCAAACGCACATTTAGTGAAACACAGCAATACATCTTCTATGCTGCATCATTAGGTATTAGTTCACAAGCATTTCATTGTTAATTCTGATTATTAAAATTACACTCCAACAGTGGTCATCTGTTACTTCTGACATTATTGTACTTTTGCTATTTAATTTTTTTGCTGCCTGTGTTTGTTCTGCTTTCACTTGGCCTCCCCTGTGAGCAGGATGAGCAAACCTTTCACACACTGCTGAAAACAGACATCTTTCTTCAGGGGCTAGGAAACACTCTTCTGGCCACTAAAATAACAGGCATAATACGGACAGACAGAATAAGTAATCCCATTTGGTGCCATCTCCAATTCCTGCTCCCAAGTCTCTTCCTTAGCTAGTCTCTCTTGATCCCTGGTATCTGAGGGTTATGATTAAGCAGATGCGGTTCTTGAAAAGAGGCTTCTGTTACATCCTCTTGTTGCTCTTGCCACTCATATTGCTCTTCCTGTTCTGGATGCACCTGGTGCGCTTGCTAAACCTATGGAGCATTTACTACCTGGAATTGACACTCTCAAAGTTCCTGGGTTTGAATATGGAAATGTTGATGATTCCTTCTCCTGTGCTAAGAGTGATGACACCTCCCATATTTAGTACAATACAGATTTGTAGAGCCCAGCTAACCACCCATGAGAGTATCCAGGCACTGAGAGTATAATTGCTAGGGGGTTCAGTTGAATAGCCAGCTCTTGAGACCCTTCCTGAATTCCAAAAGAGAGGGTGGGTCTGAAGGTGAGGGGGGAGGTTGTTCCAGGATTTTACTGCGAGGTAGGAGAAGGTGTGTCCCCTACTGTGGCTCCGGCGCAAGGGCAAGCAAGGCACAGCTCAGGAGTTTGGAGGGTTGGTGGAAGTTCAGGTGGTGGTTGATGTATGCAGGTCCTTGATTGCAAATTACTTTGTATGTGTGGATCATCATCCTGAATTGACATCTCTTCTGAATGGGGAGCGCGTAGAGCTTATTGAGGTGGGGGATGATGTGTGTGCATTTGGGGAGGTCGAGGATGATTCTGGCCACTGAGTTCTGTATTGTCCGCAGTCTTTTCTGGAGTTGCATGGTGATTCCTACGTAGAGCGTGTTGCCATAATCCAGCCGGCTGATGACTAGGGCTTGAGTGACAGTTCATCTGGTGTTGGCGGGGAGCCATTTCAAAATCTTGCAGAGTTAAGAAACAGGTGGAAGAGACTGTGTGATCTGGTTTTTTATGATGAGCTTGCATGATACCAAGGTTGAATGTGTGGTCTGTCTGAATGTTTGGTGGTCCAAGTTCTGAAGGCCACCAGGAGTCGTTCAATGGGGAAGTGTTGTTCCCGAACATCAGCACTTCTGTTTTGTTTGTACTGAGTTTAGACAGTTGTCTTTCATCCAGTCAGCAATGGCCCTCATGCACCTGTGGAAGTTGGCCTGGCAGTAGGGGCGTCTTTCTGAAACTGAGATGATCAGCTGGATGTCATTTGCATAAGATGTGATGTTAATTCCAGGGGATCTAGCAATGTTGGACAAGGGGGTCGTGTAGATAATGAACAGTGTGGGGCTGAGGATTCAGCCTTGAGGGACTTTGCAGATGATGTCCTTGGGTTACTAGGTGAAAGGTGGAAGGTGGATTCTCTCGATTCTCCCAGTGAGGAAGGAGGGGATCAACTTGATGGCATTTCTTTGGATTCCGATGTGATTTATCCTCTTGATAAGGGTGTGGTGGGAATACAGTGTCGAGTGAGGCTGATAGGTCAAGGTGGATCAGGGCTGCAGTTTCTCACGGGGGAGGAGGTTTCTGATGTCATCAGTGGCAGCAATGAGGGTGATTTCAGTATTATGGTTGTTATGTAATCCGGATTGGGAGGGGTCCAGAAGGTTGTTGATCTCTAGGTGTTGCGTGAGTTGGTGGGTGGTGACCTTTTCGAGGACTTTGGCAGGAAAGGAGAGCAGCAAGATGGAGCAGTAGTTCATGACTATGCCCTATTTCTGCAGAGAGTTTCTTTAGAAGGGGTTTGACTTCAGCATGTTTCCATACTTCAGGGAAGGAGGCCGTGGTTATGGATGAACTCAGTCCTGATCATATAGCACCCGAGGTTGAAAATGTAATTGGGACAGGGGTCCATGGGAGCTCCAGAGTGGACATAGTTTATGATGGTTGTTTTGTGCTGTGTGGGGAGGTACTCTCAGGCAGTGAGCAGGTGGCCAAAGATCCCTTCGGGATTAGTCTCTGTGGCAGCGAGGAGGCTGAGGGGGAAGGGAGAATATATTAATAGTTTCTGGTGTATGATTGGGCTCTTGTGCGCTGTGCAATAGGCTTTCCACTCCTTCATTACCTTCTACTTTGTACTCCAGTCTTCCAAACGTCTTTGAAGGCTACTTTTCTGCTGCTATACCTGCTCTCACCCCTCTTTGATGTGTTCTTACAAGAGTGTAAATACCCTGAAAAATCATGTATGCCATGTTTATGGTTTAAGCTCTATCTTCTTCTGGATTTTGATAAGGACTTTCTTGACATTCTAAAGATGGATTCTCATCTTCCTTGTCTTGCTTAGCGTTCAATCATATGTTCACAAAACGTACCTCCCTCTGACCTTAGAGACAAGTAGTTCGAACACACCTTTAAGTTTGAAGATGCAGCTGCTGGGTATATTTTTTTAACAGGATCTATGCTACTCACTCCACACAGTATCTGCTAAATGATTTTAATGCCCCCTTAATTGCTCTAGATGATGTATCTGACTGTACTTTCTTGAGGGAAATTTTGATACTGTCCACAACACCCTAAAGGCACTTTTCTTGGTGGTTGTGTCAGCAGTGGATACTTCATGCAATTTTTGTTACCTTAAATTCTACTTTGTGGAGTAGCATCTGTTAGGTCCTCATCAGGAAGAATATGTAAAGCATACACAACCCTTCGCCTATGTATCCTTTGCTCTGGCATACTGTCACCTGTGGACATTTCTAGAAGGGCAAATCCTGAAGTCAAAGTGCCAGTTCCCTGCAGAGTTGTACCACTTCATCCTCTGATGTCCAGGTCATCAGGCTTTAAAACATCTCAGATGGGTGCTAGACTTCATTTACTCTAGACATAATATCAAGTTCATACCAGCACCTCCTTCAGTGATAACTCTGGCCACTTCTTGGACACAGAAACATATGAAATGAGAGGCTTTTTTATTGCCTGACTAAGAGTTTGTTCAGAAGAGTGTCTTTGTACCTTATTCTGGTGCTGAACAAGGCTTCAATACCTACTAAATCCTGTTCCTGGTTGCAAAACCATCATCAACCTAAAGAAAGAGAATTTATGTATTCAGTCTACTACCATTCAATGTGACACCTTCCAGCTCAACATTTTTTCTCCATCTCCAGGGAGTTTGCATCAACATAGGGAGGCACACTTTCACATTCCTATATTTTATTCACATCAGCAGTTCCCGAGGTTTGTTCTTCTGGATGGTCACTTCTAATTTCTGCTTCTGTCTCAACTGAAGTCTGCCTCTGTGGTGAAAAAGTTCCTGGCTCCATTTGTGGCCATCCTTCATTTGTAATCTGATCAGTTTTGGCCACACATGGATGTCTGGTGGTATATGCCTCTTTCCTTTTTTTGACATGCTGTCACACAGAGAGGGTCCCTGTCTTTTTCCAATCTAATGGCCTTCTTCTAAACCTGGAGCAAGCCCACCTACAGGGCATTCAGCCACTTGAGTTCATTAAAGGCCATGTCAACACTTATACTTGAAGGATGTTTCTCCTCCTAAACAGATTTCAAAGTTTAAATTCGGTCTCTCAGAGTTGCTGAAAGCTGTGCAACCCCAGCTCACTCAAAGTTCAAGGTTATGAGGCATTGCAGTATCAGAGTTTTTGATTCCTTGTAGTGGGCTCCACAAAAACTCCCTGATCAATCAAGTCCTGAAACACAGGGAGCAGGCTAGCCCTCAGAGTAGATTTTTAAACTCAAGAGATTAAGAATGAGATTTAATAATATGTCACGCAATACACTATAGTAAGGGAAGTTGCTGTGCTTCACTGCGTGAACGGGAAAGGGCAGAACTGTGCCATATTTTCAAAGATATGGCACAGTTCCGATCTCTCCTAGAACTGGCACACTTGTGGCTTCCTAGTGGCAACACATAAATCCTTGTGTCATGCTGCAAGGGTGCCTGTGTAGTGGTCAGGATGGTTTTTGTGTAGGAAGGGATACCTTCCTGCACAAAAACTATCTTTTGAGGCTATTTCCTCTTTGTATGTGTGTTACAGAATGCAGCACACATGCAAAGAGAAAGAATACAAGGAGAAATAAATATATTTCTCCTCGTTATACAAGTCTGCAGTAGGTGCTCCATTTTGGTGGAAATCCATGTTTACAAGTCTTTTTAAATGTTTGTTTGCATCACAAAACATTGATGGAGGCACAGAAATGCCCAAGCTCCTCCCATGTAACACCTACCTGACACAAGGTAATGCAAGGAAGAGCTATGTGCAGCCAGCCATCAGGCTTTGTGTGGGTTTATAAACCACAAAATAGATTTTGCATTGGAGCTATGCCAAAAAAGTGATGCATTTCTAATGCTAAATCTTGGTAAATCTAGGCCTAAATGTGAAGTTGGCTGCATTTCCCACAATCATTCATTCACCAGACTTTGGCTTGTCTGCTCCTCCATGTTTGACATTAGTTGAATGGGTTGTCAGTCAAGCCCACAGCATTTTGGATGTATTGGATGACTTTAAAGTATAGCGTCGGTGATTGGGCATAAAGTTATTCATTAGTGTCACTGTGTGTCCTCCATTCAAGTACAGCACCTTGATGTCCCACCATGTCCTGTTTATCTTCTCCTAAGCCCCTCTAAATTTTCTAAACCCTGTTCCTTGCAGTCCCTCTGTGTGTTGCCCTTCCCCTGCAATGCCTTTTTGTGCCCCTTGCAGATCCTATTTTTATTGATTTGGCCCATTTTTACAGCCCCTCTGACTGCCACTGGCCAGGTCCTGTCCACCGGACCCCACAGTAGCCCCTCTCTGTGTTTTCCTTTTCTGGGCCTGAATATCTTTGTTTCCCCCTTGCACCATTTCATTTGACATTGCCTGTGCTTACCGTCTTTGCCACTGAATCCCTTTGTTTCCCTGTGTACTCTTTCATTTGACATTGCCTCCACTGTATCACTGTGTGCAGCTTTGCCCTACTGTTGCTGCCTTTCTGTGAGAATGCTGACTCTCTGTATGACACCCCACCTCCACAGCAATTCTGTGTGCCCATCCCCGAAGCCCCTCTATGTGCAACCATGCTCAATTACCACACTCTTTGTGTTCTATTCTCCTCCCCTGATGCCACCCTGTCATCATCCACCCCATGAAGCACTTTTTATGCTGCCTTGCCCCCATGCAGCTCCTCTGTATGCCACTTGTAAGATCCACCATGCCCTTCCACTGTAGCCCCTCTGTGTGCTACCTCCTACGCCCCCCCTGCACCACTGGCAAACCCACTAGGTCTGACCAAGCTGATTAGTACTTGTTATAATTATATTTTGTGTGTCTGTCTTTCACGTGTGGTCACCCATCTCACTATCAGATGCTTTGTCCCATAATATGATAACTGCACCTCAGTGGTCAGCACGACAAGTCAACACTTCCGGTAGGCCTAAATTCAACACCCTCCCAACCACACACGGTAAACAGTGTAGCGTGCTATTCTGTAGTTAAGAACTTCAGTGTGCCACATAGGGATAGTAAGTGTACTGAATTGATTTATTGGTAAGGGGGATGCAACAACCAAATTCCTTGTCAGGGTAAACCAAAAGAGTCTTTAAATTAACCAGTGGTTAACCCACTGTTGCACATGCACAAAAGCAGTCAGGCTTAATTTAGAGGCAATCTGTAAGGTATAGATGCAAAACACAAACAGTAATAAAATGAAAACACAATACAAGAAAAGTCCAAACCAATTTAGAAATATGGAGAAATGTTTAATGAATAAAGTGACATGAAAGTGAATTAAATTCAATCAGTAGAACTGGGGTTATGATTTGTAAAAGTTTTTAGTGCTAAATAGTGCCTGAAAGATCAAAGCCCCAAACGCTGGCATCTGGTCGTGTGAGACCTGGGTCAAAAGTTAAAGTTAACTGCGATGGAGCACAAGTTAGATATATGAGGTGGATTTGGTCCAGACTCAGCTTACCTTCGGACCTAATAGAAATTTTGAAGAAAGTGAAGATTTTTACCATTGGACTTAGACAAGTTATAGGAAGTTGAAAACCTCCAGTGGGACAAAGCTGAAAGTTGTAGCCGAAGAGGGCTCTGCAAGGCTGGATACCCTTACTTGTGGGTCTGGCTGAATAGGATTTCGCTGCTGCGAAGAAGAACTTAACAGGACCTATTGTGAAGCCAGGCTGACTGGCTATGCACCTTGCGGGGATCAACTGGCAGGGTGGTCCTGGTATTCTGTTGGTTCTACTGGCACTTTTGGTGCACATTTTCAAAAGTCCCAACATTTAGAACCAGGCAGGAGAAGCACCTCAAACTCCACTTCCAAGGGTCCCAGACTTTGTGGAGCATCAGTTGGATGGGGAGAGTGAGGTTCATTTCAGCAGAGGCCTGCTGCAGGACTCAAGTTCTCTGGTAGTTGTAATGTTCCTGCAGCTCAGACAGGAGGTCAACCAACTAGCCCTTGGAGTCATTCTGGCAGTCCTGTGTTCAAGGAGCAACATAGGCCTCCAGCAGCAGGGCAGTCATCTGGGGAGCAAGGCAGACCTCAAGTTCTGTAGTACAGCAATCTCATTATGCAAGATCTCTGATAATAGCCTCTTTGATTATGGCAGGGCTACTACTATAGTAGGGCTTGAATACTTGCAATTTCAATCCCTACTAAAGCAATTTCCTTATTTTGCAATCTTTCCGCAGATCTTCATACTTTGGGCTGGAGGAAGCAGTAAGCAATAGTTCCAGGGCGGTAATGCCTTTGAGTCTGAAAACCCACTATCTTGCATGTTTTAAGAATTTTCACCAGCTCTTCTCTAATCTTTTTCCATAATGATAAAGGTTGGAAAATTACTCCTGACAATGACAGAAGTAGAAGTTCTTCCAGGGTTGGAAAAAATGTGTTTGGCGGGAAAGTGAACTTGTAAACACTCAATAGGCTTTCACATGCATATTTGCTCGTGCTAAAATACAGTTCACAAATATTTTCTAGGAGTACTTCTGTAAGTTCTTGTGAATTCATGAAAGCCACTAAAAAGACATATACCATGGGTGCACTTTTGTGACTGTCTGAATTGGGCTCCTAATTAGGTCTGGCGTTAAAAAAACATTTTGTTTTTAATAAACTTACATTTCTCTCTCTATCCATCATCTGGCTTTACTCTGAGTGATCGCATTTTGCTCTTCCGCTAGGAGCATATGGGCACACAAAGTAATTTTGTTTAGTGCCAGGAACTACTGTGGCAATCGGTGGCATAACGAAACTGGAGGGTGCTCCTCTGCAAAGAACATGCAGCCCCCTCTCCAGACTTACTCAGGGCAGGTGCTGTGCTGAGGGCCCCTCCGGAGGGGGGCCGTGGGGCCTTTGTTACATCACTGGTGGCAATGTGTGCTTTTTGAGACCAAAAAAACTTCTTTTCTTTTTGCCAGTGTTTGTCACAATGGTGAGGGCCTGGCAGCTCCCACTACAATAAAGTGTTACAAAAGCCCTGTCAAAACAAGACCTGCCTGGACGAACCCAAAGACTCACAAAAAATGTATTGGTTGGCTTTGCCAGAGCTTGTAATCTTGTTGAAAATGGCTACACTGATTTTCCATTAGGGACATTTTTTGGAAACGTGACGTTTCTAAGAAATAGCACCTAAAACTTGATAGTAGCGAAACACTTTTTTTTCCTACTTGCATTTTTCTCTGAATATTTTATTTTGAAAGCAAAGGATGACCACTCTTGCTTACAAGCTTCTGCAAACATTTGCATCTAATCAGAGAGCATTCTGGGAGTATTATACTTAGCCTCATATTGTTAAACTTTTCAAACATGTGCACACTTTTTTTTGTTTATTACTGGAACCGCTGTCAATAGTGCAGTGTGACCTTAAAACCTTTATTTACAGCGCTCACCCTAACAATGAAGGCTTTTCATTAATGAACTATAAATACATATTTGAACAGCTTTAACATATGAGCAATCATATTACCTCAACTTCAGACAGTTCCCTTCTTTGTATACTAGCAGCCAAATGATTTGTGCTGCAGGGGTTGTGCCTACTTGTCCAACGCTAAAATAAACATGAAAACCTGTTGCCTTTGACACCCAAACAATATGTCCTGGGTGATAGAATTTCACATCCCTGCTCCCTGTCTGAATGAGAAAATTATGTTTTATGTCAATATTTAAAGTATAACCTAGAAAGTGGGCTGATCACGCCTTCTACCTCACCTGCAGGAGCTCCCCCTATTCTTTGTTCTGAAGAAGACGAAAGACCTCAGGCCCTGTATAGACTCCAGAAAATTCAATGAATTAACCTTTAAGGATCAGTACCCATTTCCGCTTATCAGAGACATCTTGGAAGCTGTTTGAGGATCTTGCAAAGATTCATGGATAGCATTTTTTCAGATTAATTCAACCTATTCATCATCATTTAACTAGATGATAACTTGATCTTTTCCAAGTATCTGTCTGATCAACCCCAACATGTCTTTGACATCCTGCACAGACTATAGAAAAACATTTAACTTGCAAACCAGAAAAGTGTATATTTGAAAAGACTGAGGTAGAATACTTGGTATTTCTCCTGAATGCCACTGTTGTCACTATGGACCCAAGTAAAGTTTTTGCTGTTCTTGACAGGCAAGCCCCATTTACTGTCAAGGAAACCCAAAATTTTGGGGGGTTTTCCAATTTTTATTGGTAGTTCATTAAAAAAATGTTCCACCTATTCTTCTCAAATCTCTTGCCTCCTAAAAAAGGAACATATAATCCACGGTTTCCAATGGGATTCTTGAGCTCAGAGGGCTTTTCAGTATCTAAAAAAGACCTCTTTACCTGTGCCCCCTTCCTTCTGCAACCTGACACCAGGAAGCCTTTTGTGGTAGAAACAGATACCTCAAAGAATGCTCTGGGGGCACTCCTTTTACAAAGACAAGATGACCACTCCCAAGAACATCCTGTTTTTTACTACTCTCCTTCTCTAACACCCGCTGAACAATATTATTCAGTGTTAGGGAGAGAATTATTGGCAATGAAAGAGGCATGCACTGAGTGGAGACACCTATTACTTGGAGCCAATTTACCTTTTGGAATCAGAACAGACCACCAAAACCTCCAGACTTTAAAAAACCCTCAATGTTGAAATAGTGAACAGGCTCGATAGGCCTATTTGTTTTCTCAATTTGACTTAAACGTTACTTACAATTTGGGAACAGCAAATGCAATCATGCATGCTCTGCCCCACCAGTTCCCTAAAGAAAGTAAGATCCCTCAGCAAAATGTTCTATCTCCTGAAAAATTGCTTATGAGCATAACCACATTCATTGATCAGGTGCACATCCATCAACAAAAATTACCTCCACAGGAATTAGAGAAATAACATTTAAGCACCAAGAATGGGTTGTATTTTCATAAATGTTGCCTTTTTGAGCCTAGCTCAGACTTATAAAGGACCATTCTTCAATTAGGCCATGATACCATATTGTCATAGAGGATTTAAAAATAGATCAGAACTACTCTCTCAACGTTTTTGGTGGTGATCTATAGTACAGGATACCAAGAGCTATGTTCCCTGTTGTCCGACCTGCGCCTAAGCCAGAGTATCTCATCAAAGACCCATGGGGTTGCTTCAACTATTACCTGTGGCCTTAGGACTTTATCTCTCTATTGGAATAGATTTTATTGAGGACTTACCCTCTCAGAGGGTAAAACAACCATAATGGTTGTTGTAGATTCCTTCTCTGAAATGGCCTTTTTAAAAAAGTTTTACATGTCCTGGTAGTGAAAAGCTCCTAAATTTGTTTTTCACTACTATATCTCTCCCGTTGGATAACATTGGGTTACATTATTACCTTAAATAAATGCTAACATTTGATAGGAAACAGGTGAAAATGTCATGTTTGGACTCAAATGAATTGCAATTTGAATTCCTCTTTAATGATAATGTTGGATTTTAGGTTACAATTTTGAAAATGCCACTTTTTCAAAGTTGGCATTTTTCTGGCCAAAAGCTTCTTATGCCTTCTAGGAGTTTCCAGCTGCCTGTGCTCATTAATGAATCCCCCATCAAGAATGCATATTGAGTCCAGCCAAGATGGTTGGGGTGGAGCTGTCCCTGCCCCACTTACATTTTGAGGGGCTTGGCTCTGGCACATACAAAAATCCTAACACTAGTCTTTTGGGACCCTGGACATCTTTGAGCCTTGAAAGGGCAAGGGAAGAACTTTCCATAACCAGATGTGGGGTAGGCTAGAACATTCCCCTAATACAAAGGGTGGCACCAGGTATAAATATCATACCTCCTGGGGCACTCTTCAGTACACTTCTGGACTTTACAAAGGAAGGACTGCCTTGTTTCACATGGAACTACCCTGCTGCTCGAGGCCTGCCTTGTTTTACAGAGAACTGCCCTATTGCTTGAGGCCTGGCTTGCTGTCTAGATGACTGCCCTGCTGCTTGTTGCTTCCCTTGTTCCACATAGAACAGCCCTGCTGCTTGAAGCATGCCCTGCGCTCTCTGAAGGAAGTCTGGTCCTGCTCCTTTCAACCCAAGATACCTAAGTGGCTCCAAGGATCAGTTGGTTGACCTGTTCTCAGCTACAGGAACCAATAAGCCCTTAGAGGCCTCCCTGCTACTGCACAGCTGTAACTGGAACTGTCTGGACCTACAAGTGGACCACAATCTAATGCCTACTAGGCGTTTGCAGCTACTTGAGCTCCTTAATGATTCCCCCATTAAGCATGTACGTTGGGGCCAAACAGTGAACAATAAGAGACTAGATGTTGGCAGGATAGACTATCCCACCAGGATGTTTGAGGGCATGGCGGTCCCTCCTCATTTAGATTTCATAGGGCTTGCCTCCAGCACACACAGAAACCTAACACTAGTCTTTTGCAGGTCAAAACGATTAAGATGCAATAAGTATATATTGAAATATCACTGTAAAAATGATATAAAGTGTCTTTAGTCTCTTTAAAAGCAACCAACGTCTCTTGCAAGCACAAAGTACCTGGTTTGCGTTCAAAATCTCCGCAAGGAACCGCAGAGGAGCAGATGCGTGGAAAACAGGGGGTGTGCATTGATTTCTTGGGCTGCACACAGCGATGCGTCGTTTATTTTTCGCACAGGGAAGGCTTTGCGTCGATTTCCAGCGCTCGGCTTTGGATCCTCTTCGGGTTGCAGGGTTTTCGTACACCCTGGGGACAATGCCTTGAAATTTGGCACTTGCAGAATGAAGTCACAGGGGCTGCGTTGTTCCGGTGTGCATTGCGTGGAAGTTTCTACCGCATGTCAGGCGCTGCGTCTATTCCTCCCAGGATGTCAGGCTGCGTCATTCCAGCCTGGCTTTGCGTTGATCCAGTGGGCTGTGCGTCAAGTTTCCGGTTGCTAGGCTGGCGCTGCGTCAATCTTCTCCTTGGAAAGTTGGGCTGCATCGTTCCGGTTCAGCGTGCAGTGATTTTCTCACCACGATGCAGACTGTGCGTCGTTTCTTGCAGGCTGTGAGTAAATTTTCGGTGAACAGGGAGTTCTTCTTGCAGGAATGAAGTCTTTTTGGTCCTGAGACTTCAGGGAACAGGAGGCAAGCTCTATCCAAGCCCTTGGAGAGCACTTCTCAGCACAGCCAGAGAGCAGCAAGGCAGCAGGGCAACAGCAAGGCAGCAGTCCTTCACAGAAAGCAGTCAGGTGATTCATTTGGGCAGCCAGGCAGTTCTTCTTGTCAGATTGCAGATTCTGGATCAGGTTCTTTTCTCCAGGAAGTGTCTGAGTTGGTAGGGTCAGAGACCCTGCTTAAATACCCAAATGTGCCTTTGAAGTGGAGGAGACTTCAAAGAGTGGCTTAGAAGTGCACAAGGTCCCCTTTCAGTTCCATCCTGTCTGTCAGGGTCCCAGTAGGGATTGTGGCAGTCCTTTGTGTGAGGGCAGGCTACTGTCCTTTGACATGTAAGTGTCAGGCCCTCCAACCTCCCAGCCCAGGGAGACCCATTCAATATGCAGTTGTATGCAAGGGTGACTGAGCATCCTGTGTTTGGGGTTGTCTGAGTGAATGCACAAGGGAGCTGCCAACTAAACCTAGCCAGACGTGGATTGGAAGTCACAGAAGGATTGTGTAGAGAAATGCTCACTTTCTAAAAGTAGCATTTCTAAAATAGTAATATAAAATCCAACCTCACCATTCTGGCCATACTAAATATGACCTGGATACTCCTTTCAGATCAGGCTCTACCACAGTATATGAGGGTAGCCCTAATGCTATCCTGTGAAAGGAGCAGTGTAAAATGAATTTAGGAGTTTTACACTACCAGGACATACAGAACACACATGTTCATGTCCTGCCTTTTACCTACATAGCACCCTGCCCTATGGGGTACCTAGGGCCTGCCTTAGGGGTGACTTATATGTAGAAAAAGGGGAGTTTAAGGCTTAGCAATTACTCTTAAATGCCAAGTCGAAGTGGCTGTGAAACTGCCACTTAAGGGGTTACTTATGTGTGTGGCACAACCAGTGCTGCAGCCCACTAGTAGCATTTAATTTACAGGCCCTGGGCACATGTAGTGCACTTGACTAGGGACTTACAAGTAAATTAAATAAGCCAATGTCACCATGTTTTAAGGAGAGACCATATGCACTTTAGCACTGATTAGCAGTGGTAAAGTGCGCAGAGTCCTAAAGCCAGCAAAAATGAGGTCAGAAAAAGAGAAGGAGGAAGGCAAAACGTTTGGGGGTGACCCTCCAGAAAGGCCATTTCCAACACTGGGGTTGTAAAATATTGCCAAAAAGGCTTACACCAATGCAACATGAACATTGTTAGTGAAAATACTGTACAGTGCCTGGAGGGCCACCTTTAAGCAATTCTATTTAACAGACACAAGCCCCCAAAGCAGGGTCTTTTTCCTGATAAAACAATAAAAATATTTGTCCCAGACATGCAGGGATCTAGCTACCTGTTTCTTGAGACATCTTAGTTTTTTTCTCAATCACAGCCACCCTACCATAGATAGGAGAGGGGATTTGAATAGGAAAAAAAATCAGTGCTGGAAGTCATTTCTTATTAGTGTGGCATTCCAATGCTGTAGAGCTTGCAGCGCTGTAGAGGATACACCTCCACAGAGGCTTCCTAAGGCAGAGTCAGCTGATGTTCAGCTGTCAGAACCTGATAGATCTATTCACCAACTGCACTTTATAGTATGTTTAGTAGTACTACTCATGTACTACAAAGTGTTATTCACCAACCTACCTCGACGACTTTCACCTGTGCTGTATTTTATAATGCAAAGTTATCTGCCTCGGTTATGGAGGTCACCACTCAGATACCTTCTAGAAGCAAATGTAGGAGGAACCTGTGGCAATGGCTCAAAAATGTAGACTAATTGTTACAAAAAAGAAGAGCATTAGGGAGGGTCAAGGATGCATTTAGGGACTGGTAAAAAGGGTTTGAGGAGGGTCATGCAATGCAAACACCCACCCATAAAAGAGTAAGCCCACTGCTGTTCACACACTGTATTTCTAATGTTGCAACAAACAAAAAGGACTCAAGCTATGGTAAATGTACTCCAGTTCAGCTTTGGATTAAGTCTGCATAACTCATGCCCACTCACATGTACTACAAGACACTTCAATTGAAAATAATGGAGACAGAGACTTAAAGTAACACCTCATTGGAAGTAATGTGAAATAAATTAAAAAAATCAAATTTTAAGTACCAAACATATTTTAAGTGTTCAAAATTATATTCATTTTAAAATTATTGTACAATTAGATAAATGAATATTTTTGAACTAATTAAATAAAATTTTAAACAAAAAATACAATTTTTAAAATTAATAAAAAAACAATTCTTAATAACATTTAAGTATTCATCAAGCAAAAAACTATAGCAATGGCTGCATTAAAACAATATCTAAATAATAATTATAAATGTAATTAATATATTTTATTTATTTCCTTATTAAACATTTAATTGTCTGAGTTACTGTGCTGTATAATTTATTAATTTTTAGTTCCAGATTAATATTAACTGTTTTAGGTTTGTTTATATTTTTATTTTCCATTGCAATAGTTTTAATTTTTAAAATGATAGTTATTAAACTTTATCATATTTCCCTATACGTTACCATAGAGAGATATCGCTGAGTGGCGGGGAACACCCACTATGTGTGCAATGTTGCTTTTAATAACTTTATACTCATAAATCCAGTTCTAGATGGTTCAAGCCCCAGTTGTAGAATTTAAAGACATGAAAATTTGCACCTAGTATTAAATTTACACTCTGAAATTGTGAACAACAAAACAAATGTAGAATTACCACTAGGTGCCATAGAAACGTTACACATGAGTACATCAACATGTGTAAGTTTTCCTTTGTGAATACTGAACATCCGCAGAATCAGGCCATTTGCCACTGGAAAAATGCTTTTCCTGATGTACGAAATAAAAAATGTGATTCGGTAACTTGTTAGCGAATCTCATTTTGCATTTGTGATTTTGTATTTGGAAGGGTGTGATTAGGGCTTCCCCTTACAAATACCAAATCAGTATGGTATGTGGTTGTGACTGAATTCTGTTAGTAAAATAGTAATACTTTACCACCAGTTCAAACTGGTGGTAACCCAGTCCCATATAAAGATATTGCAAATATTATGTTGTTTAAAGAAGGCAGTGGTCAAAACTTAAACATTAGATTTTTTTCTTTTTAAATGCATCCCATTTTTTTAAAAGGAAAATTGGGCACGTTAAAAAAAAAGATTGCTTTATGAAGAAGCAATCGTAGGCATGGTGGTCTGCAGACCTCAGCAGGCCACCATCCCTGTGATGGCAGCAATTCCTAATTGGTCACAAATTGAGACCTATCTCATTAGTATGCATAGGGTAGATCCATATGTGATCTACTAGGAAGCCCTAATGAAACTCAAAAGAGTTTCATATATCAGGAATGAAGATTTCCGATTGTGATTTACAATTAGGAAATCAGTATTCCTAATGTTTTTACATCTGACTCTTAGTGATTTCTCTGTTCTAAGTGACTCACAGGAACTGTAAGTGTGTAGAAAAAGGGCATCTAAAGATAGCAGAGAATGCCCCATTTTCATAACAATTTAATTTAGCCCTATAACTTTTAAAGAAAATAGTTCTGCCTAATTAATTATAGATATGTATATGATTGTGTCCTTTGTCTACATACACACTATCCTTTGGTCAATAACTTTCATATATGATTGAATGACCACCCCCCAACATGGCCTTTTTCTTCTTCTTAGTTTATTGATGGATGTTTTTGTATATTTATATTATGCTTTATTAGACTCTACTGCAGAAGTCAATAATCTTTTCACAATTCTAAAAGAAGAATTATAGTTAAAAAGGTTACCACATACTTAACAAGAATTACATGATGATTGTTCTAATTATGTGAGTTCAATCTGAAGCAATGATTGCGTCTCTCACATACCTCAGACCTTAAGGGAGTAATAATGCATCTCACAGAGTCTATCTACTGCATTTTGTTTCATCCTCAGGGCAATATTTAGAAACCTACAAACAACATTTCCCTTCTGACAATTTTTACAACTTGCTGCTTCTTTTTCATTTCGCTTTGCGCATTTGCAATTTTCCTCTTACATCAACTTAAATTCCCTTCTTTCTCTTCCTGGCCTGGATCCCCAAATAGCTTTACAAAGCACCTTGCTCTTTTAAAAGTTTCAGTTGCATTATACTCAGTTCTGTGAAATAGTTGATGCTTTGTTCCCATCTTACCCGCTGTTTTATCCGCCTTCGGTATTGTTGATCAATCCATCTTATTTTTTTTGTCTTTTGTACTGTGGATAATATATTTTGTGTTCCATTATTTCAGGCCTCATTTACAAACCAACCACACATGTTCTGCGTCACTTACAGAAACCTACCCATTATGATGTTTCTTAGAACTACTGTGGGGATCTTTGTCTTTTTTCTATTTCCCATTTCGTCGGCTTTTAACGCCTCAGAAATTTTTACGCTTGTATTGCCTAAATCTGCTGTATCTTCTCTTTTGATCTGTCTCTTAATGATATTGTGCTCTCTAAAAAAGAGACCATTAGTTCTTCTTCTCATGTCCTCTCACTTCTTCTGAAATAGAGACACTCTATTGTTCTGGTCCCTTAGCCCTGAGATTCATCTCTTCTTCCAACCTCATTGTGTTTTGTAATCAAGCACCACTCCAGCACTTCCGTCTCAAAAGCGTTTTAGTACAGAGATTCATTCTTTCCTTTTTAATACATATTGCATGAATTTCCAAAACACCAACATTTACTTTGTGAAGAATAGAAATTTTCTCTTTTGCCAAACAATTAATCCCTACATTTATGTTTCCCTACTTTCATTGATGTTTCACTACATCTCATCTGTCTTTTATAACTACATGTCCAATCTCCATCTTATACATTTAACCATGTAAATTCCATACAATCGCCGTTTCTTCATTTCCTTCTTTGCCTATTTGTTTATATGCTCCAGATTTTCCCTCAGTCTTTTTTCTTGTATAGAAAACATTATACTTTTTTATGCAACCCTTACAGCTGCAGGGACAATATAGTAACATCAATTACACCAACGTTGTTGAGCTAATTTTGGAAAATTCACAGGTGGAAATCTGAAATCTCACTAGTGTACTAGATGTGTAATTGTTAAAAAAATAGATATGTCCTTTCAGCCTGAACTGAAAGGAAATATCCTACTCGATATTTGTGCTGCAGGGATTACTTTTGACCAAGTCCACTATCCTTCTTTTTCCTGATGCTGGTAATCCTCCAGACATGAAAGAGATGTGCACTGCTGCTTCCTGTTCAATACCTGGTTGTTAGACCTGTGAGCCTTAGGGTGGTCTTCCCTGAAACCATTTGCCTGCTTGCCTATGTTGTTTCTGGATTTTTGCTTCTATTGGCTCTAGGGCTCTGTTCACTTTAGCTGTGCTGAGTGCTATAAGGCTTGTGCTCACTTCTCTAAATATTGTTTGCATGCCATACATCTCAGCTGCATTTTTAATTCACTTGTAAGTCTCTAGTAGTGTGGTATATCACATAGACAGGGCCTGTGAATCAAATGCTACAAGTGGGCCTGTAGCACTTATTGTGCCACCCACCTAAGTAGCCCTCTAAAACTTGTCCCAGGCCTGCCACTGCAGCCTTCATGCAGTGTCAAACTGCCATGTTGACTTGGCATTTAAACCCACTTGCCAAGCCTTACACTCCACTTTTAGTACACAGACGTCACATCTAAGGTAAGCCCCAAGTGTTTGTTTAATTAAAATCATGCTGTAATACTAATATTTGTAGCATCACAATACTGATCACGTCAGACAAGATTACATTAGTGCGCACTCCATGCAAGATTGCTCACAGCAATCAGAAATGTGAAAAAGGCATTGTCAACTTGGACTGCCACTACATTGTTATTACGTGACAGCCATACCCCTGGCACCAGGGGAATACTATGAGTAATAGATTTCCCCAATATCTCATGATTTATCACTCAAATATCAGTTTTAAATATATTAAATATATTTTGAAAATCCAATTTGTCTACAGACATCAGGTTATGAGTTCTGAAAATAGACATAATTTCATCCGGAATAAACACTTTTGAATTTTGAGATACATATAATAATTTATCCAAGTAAACAGTTATAATTTAGTAGGTTCGACTGCACACAAGAGAGCTGCTTAGAGGTAGCTGGAGAGCTACCGGTAGCTCACGAGCCCCTCGTTGGAGATGCCTGCTGTAGATGTCCTGTGTGCACAAGAGAAGCTTGAATGGCTATTGCTCAAGTAGCCCTATATCATGAAATCACTTTAATTAAAATTAAATTAAATATTTGTTCTTGATTCATCATGTAATAACGTCTCGTAATCAAACAGACCTACCTCACCAGCACCTGAAAGCAGTCCTCGGAGTTTAAAAAAACACACATTGATCAGTGGGTCGATGGGTAGTGGCATACATCTGAGCTGAACATTTGCTTTCACATCATTGCACCATGTGCCTGGTCTAAAATCATTGACAGCATCATGCATTATACATCCGGGGCTCACACATGCCAGCTGCTGATGTTCTGACAATCACCAGCTTAGTTGGCATTCCTTTATCAATTGGTAGCAGAACTTTCTGATGGAAAGCCATCATAAATTTCAAATGAATATAACCTTCAAAGAGTAAATCAAGGTTGGAATTCTTCATTTTAAAATTTACATTGAAACGGGGAGACAGATACACAGTATATTACATAATACTATTTTCAGTTCTGGATGAAGAAGAAAGCAATTTCAAGGAGATTAAATGCAAAATGGCATCTAGCAAGTCTATTTTCAAGAAACTAGATTGCTAAGTGTGCAGTGGAATCAGCTCAGCCTTATTCATTTTATTGTTTTACATTTTAAAACCTAGGCTATTGTATTTAAGCAAACATATCTCTCACAGTACTGGTACCTGAGATTAAGGGTCTGCACAAGTTTCTTCCATAGAACTTGGCCATGCTGGTGTGTCTTTTTGGCTCTTAGCACTTGTCATATAAACTCTTTTGAGGATTTGGCTCTAAATCTAGTGAATTGTTAAACTCAGAAGCAATGTGCTTGTGTGTGCCAAATGTTGGAAGAAGTGTTATCCCTAGTGCAAATGAAGGTACTTGTCGGTAAAGAGAATGGATGTGGGTACAAGTGAGAGCAGTGACTAAAACAAGTGAAATATACTGTAATCATGTTGCATCCTTTTCTCTAGTACTAACTAGCTTTGATACGTCTTGGTAAATTACCTACTACTGGTTGCCAGTAGGTAGCTAAAGTTAGGACCTAGGGCCTGATTCAGATCCTGGCAGAGGGGGTTACTCCGTCACAAATGTGACAGATATCAAGTCTGCCGTATTACGGTTCCATTATAGCTTATGAGGATTTAGTAATATGGCAGATGGGATATCCGTCACATTTGTGACAGAGTGTTCTCTCTACCAGGATCTAAATCAGGCCCCTAGTATATATAGAAAAATCGTTCATCATGAAATTTTTCACAAAAATGTGTTAGGTTGGGTCTTGTTGTGCATGAAAAGTTTTGGGGTGATCATCAAGCGGGGGCTGAGAAAATGGGGGAGTCAAAAAAGTGCGTTTCCCATGTTAATTCGCATAGGGATTTTAGAAATGACTGCAGCCTGAGCCGTCGGACACCAAGGGGGTCATTCCGACCCCGGCGGTCAAGGACCGCCGGGGCCGGGGACGCGGGAGCACCGCCAACAGGCTGGCGGTGCTCCTCAGGACATTCTGACCGCGGCGGTTCAGCCACGGTCAGAACAGGAAAACCGGCGGTCTCCAGCCGGTTTTCCGCTGTCCTGCAGAATCCTCCATGGGATTCTGACACCCCATACAGCCATCCTGTTCCTGGCGGGTCGCCCGCCAGGAACAGGATGGCGGTATGGGGTGTTGTGGGGCCCCTGGGGGCCCCTGCAGTGCCCATGCCAAAGGCATGGGCACTGCAGGGGCCCCCATAAGAGGGCCCCACTTTGTATTTCAGTGTCTGCTTTGCAGACAATGAAATACACGACGGGTGCCACTGCACCCGTCGCACATACCCACTCCGCAGGCTCCATTCGGAGCCGGCTTCCTCGTGGGGAGGGGTTTCCCGCTGGGCTGGCGGGCGGCCTTCTGGCGGTCGCCCGCCAGCCCAGCGGGAAAGCCAGAATGGCCTCCGCGGTCTTTTGACCGCGGAGCGGCCATATGGCGGCTCCCTCCAGGCGGCCGGCTCCCGCCGCCCGCGGGGGTCAGAATGACCCCCCAAATTTGGCACAAAAGTAGCTTTAAGTCTAGTAAGCATGCTTTTTAAAATAAAATGGTGTAAATATATTCAGTTGTTTTAAAGAAATTTAATGAAATCCAAGTTTGTATATCTAAGGTTGAGAGGACTTCGCAAATACTGCAGATCTTGTGCAGAGATCTGATTGGCTGCCAACACTTCTACCAGGAAGTGTTGGCAGTCATTTTGGGACTGAGCTCCAGCTGAGTCCCAAAACTAAACATAAAAAAAGAAAAGGTGGCAGGGTATGAATACCCTAACCTCGGTGTACGTGCCCCTCTGAGACACCGCCGGGGCAAAAAAGCATTTTTGTTTAAATTCACAGCCAAATTTGTGAATATTCATGAATTTTGGTGTGAATTAAAAAAAAAAAAAAAACTAAGTCTCCCACGCTTGTTTTTAATTGTGCCCTCAGATGGTCTCGGTCCCAGAACCATTTTATACTTAATTAATAAGGAGGGGGTGCAGGCTTCCCTCTTCTACGGTTCCTAAAAGCCCCAGGAACCACCACCTCCATGGGTCTACATATCTTAAATATATGGGGGGCCACGCAGACCCGCTCTAGGGGCCCCACCTCCCCAGCGCTACATATATAAATCAATGGGGGGGGCAGGGCTACAATAAATAATAAAGAAGGGGTTTGGGGACCACAACCTCCCCGGAGCCAAAAACTTATATTAAATGAAGTAGGGGGTGCTTCGCCCTGGGGACCACAACCTCTGCAAGCAAGGTGCTGTATTTTGCAGCAGCTCCCTGTATGCAGGAGCAATTCCAGCTCTCACAGGAGACGGGGAGCTAGCTGGGATTGTGGGGGCCTTGAGGCTCCCCCTGCCCCTGAGACAAAATTGGCCTAGTGAGGTGGGCCGTGCAGCCCCCATCCCAGTTTAAAAAAAACATATGTGTGGCTTTGGGGTGTTGGAGGCCCCCAGAGCCCCGGGGGTCTGCACGGCCCCCGGCTATTATTAGAAATATGAGCACACTCTTTTTAAATGACAAATACTTTTTTTTAAAAAAATTGTCCGGAAATATATCATACTAAGTATATCATTCATCAAAAGCTTAAAAACTCTCTCTCTCTTTATCTCTCTCTTTTCTATCCCATAATGGGATGGAAGAGTGAGAAAGGGAGATTGTTTTTGCAAAGGTCTCTGCATACAATGACTTCAAAGTGTCACACTAGCAAGATGTGTGGTTCCAATGTTATACTTTTGATGCACAGCAGAAGAGAGTCACTTTTTGCCTAATGGTAAAGCTATTGGACTGTCACTCAGTAGGTTGAAGGCTCAAATCCTAGTACCTCGTGGTAGTGTGTTTTGAATGTTAAACATTTCTAGTGATAGAACATTTATTTCTTCTTCTATTCACAATTTATGGGGTTAAACATTCCTAGTGATAGAACATTTATGTTTTCTTCTATTCAAAATCTTTGGGTTGAATGGCATAGTTATGTCTGGACACACCAGTGTAAGGAGTCACCCGTACCATATTGGTTAACATCTCAGACCCTCGGACTGTATGTTGAAGGTTCAAGTCTAGGTGCGTCAGTGGTCATTTCCATCTGTTATTTCTTTTTAAGTTAAATATGCCAAGTACATCCTGAAAGGTGATCTCACTCTATTAATGTAGCAAATGCATTTTTCTTTTCAATTTGTCCAATATTATTTAATTCTAAGTTAGTCATTCATTTAAGCCTATAAAAACTATGGGCATGATTATGAGTTTGGTGGTCCATGCACTGCCATGGCGGAAGCAGCAGTCCGACGGTCATCTACTTGGTGGTTGGATGACAATATTACAACATTGGCAATCCCATAAAGGAAAGTCTGCCGCGGTCCTGCCGGCACCGCCAGGCAATGCCGACTGCTTTTTTGGGCGAGGCAGACCAAACAGGCCAAAAGAGCCAGTGTTTCCGTCGGACACATTATGATGTTGCACACCACCAACGTGGCCGTGTCGGTCCAACCATCACCTCCCAGCAGGAGGGAAACAGAGAGTTTAAAGGAAGCAACTCCCCTGCAGGCAGCGTTACACACCCTGTGTCGCCATGGAGCCCATCACACCTGCCCTGCCATTGTTGCTGCTCATCAATGGAGCTCAAAATCCACACCACCGTAGATACAATTGATGGTAATACAAAACACCTACCTGTGTCATTAAGCGCAACGACAGATCATCGCGCTGTCATCCATATGATATGGGGGTCATGCTATGGGCACCAAGTACACTTGACATTGTGTCCCGGGTTGGAGTCATTCACAGCGAATGACACATACACAGCCATTAAACACTCCCTTTGGGCATGTCACTCACACTGCACCACCACACTCCACAAAAACACACGTCAACTCATTATAGACGCAGGGACAGTGAAGTGTGCAGAACACTGTGTCACACAACCGCATTACCACAGCAACATCACACATAATTCTACTGACACCCTCACATTGCACATATGTCATGGACTGTCATCAGATTGAAGACACTTATGTGTGGCTGTGTCATGGAACACAAATACCCCTCCCATAAAATAGCTCTACAGTGGACCCACACATCACCCACATTGAAACACAATGGAAGGTCAGTGGGATATGCAATATTTTGAGAGACAAATATCCAAAGCTCACAATGCAAGCAATACCTGCGCAATAGGGATGGGGACATCAGGAGCACTTATGGAAGGATGCTGCCCTGGGCCACATTACACTTTGCATATGGGTTTGAGATGGTGGTGCTTTTTCTTTGAAGGGCTAGGCTTCTTCTTGGGAGGAGGGGTAAGGGTGCTTTCAGATGGGCAGGTGTGACAGGGAGGACTTGGATGTGGAAAAGATTGGTTGGTCTGTGGGTGGGTGCCTCTTGGTTTCGGGAGGGGGTTTTGAGGTAACAGTGGAAAGGACAGGGTTGAAAAGGAGACACTCTGGGAAAATGGGTAGGGTTATCAGGAGGGGTTGAGGATTTGGAGGTTGAAGGATCAGTGGGCGTGTCTATGGGTGTAGATGCCTTGGGTGTGTGCGTGTGTGAGGTATGCATGTGTTTGGGTGGTGTCTGTTGCATGTGTGATTGTGGGTGTTTGCGTGTCTTAAGGGGCTGGGAGGTGGAGGTGATGGGTGATGTGGGAGTGGTAGATGTGTGTGTGTGTGTCTGTTGCGGTAGTATCTGTAGGTAAGGTGGATTTTGTGTATATATCTGTATGTGTTGAGGTGGTGTCTGTGGGTATGTTGGATGTGCCTGTATGTCTTGGGGTGGTGTCAGCAGTTATGGTTGATGTGGTGGATGTGTCTGTATATCTCGTGCTGGTGTCTCGGGGTATGGTCTGGGGGTATGGTGTCTGCGATTTGTGGGTCCGTGGGTTGCGAGCTGTTGTCTGGGTGTATGATGGGTGTGGCGGATGTGTCACTGGGTGTTGTGGTGGTTTCTGTGGGTATGCTGGATGTGGTGTGAGGGTCGGTGGGGGTGTCTGTTACAGTGGTGACTGACATGGCGTTTGTGGATGTGTTTGTGTCGATGTGTGTTGCTTGTGTGTGTGAGGTAGGTGCGTGTAGATGTGTCTGTGATCTTAGGACAGGTAGGGGAATAGGCAATGTGGATTTGGAAGAGGGAGGTGGAGGGGGGAGGAATGTGGGGGTGGCTAATTGCCGCCAGAGCCTGACAAGATCTGTGTAGGCCAGACATGTGGGAGTGCCTTCAAGGGATACATTGGTCTGCTGAAGTTGTCTTGCCAACCCCTAGATGGCATTCACAATGGCAGTCTGTCCCACAAAGATACTCCTCTGGAGGTCAATAGCCTCCTCACTCAGGGCAACAGGGGTAACATGGTCTGGGTCTGACGTGCCTTGGGTGAGTGGGCACTGCCAATTGGGTGGGGAGCAACAGGGAGGTTGGTGATTGAACTGGGGGTGGTGGACAGGGATGGTACAGGAGCAGGTACTGATGGGTCCGCTACCACTAGGGAGTGGCCTCTGGAATTAGAATCCAATGAAGACGAGCTTGATCTTGTGTCCTTCTTGGCCTCTCACCCTTCAGGCCACTGGGAACCTCTGAGTTGGTGGTGTCATGGCTGGAGGTACCATGGCCAATGATTCCCCACTTGGTTGTGCCCTTCACTTGCCTAGAATTATGCTGCAAATATAAAGACGAAAAAGGTCACCATATATTCCTGATCACACTTGAACAACATTTGTGATTAGCAAACATCACCATGACGTCAAGTAGGCCCCAAGAACAAAATACATAAAAGTATCTCCTACATGTACCTTTCCATATGCATGCATGCCACTTGAACTGTCGGCAGTTGCCCACAGGAAAATCAAGATCTCAGACAACTTCAGTTGCATGGATGAAGTTGTGCAATCACAGTAACCATTGAAGAAGTAGGATACCACATCACCTTCAATGCTTTGCCTCATGGAGCATACCTCAGTTACCTGTTGTCATACAATAGTAGGCCAATGCCAAGTTCATTCCCACAGATCCCACACATTTGTCCATAGACAATAACACAACAATAAGAAATGATGGTCCAAAATCCTGGCATGCTGCTGACAGAAGTACAGTAGCCTGAAGAAGGTGACTCATGTCACACTGGAAAGATATCAACAATGCACACTTCACCATGTGTAATTCATCCTAATAGAGTAATGGAGGTAGTACTAATGTTGCTCAGATGACTAAAATTTGCACATTTTCAGGGAGATATGTCTCTAAAATTCACAACACAATGAATCAGCAAGCCTCAGGGAAATCAACAGTCCTTTACAATGACATACTCTGATTGCATCAGTAGAAGCCATTAGTCCTTTGTATGTTGGAGAGGCCAGGAGATTTGCAGGTACTTCTAGAAGGCCCTCAACATGTTGCCCAATGGGAAACTACATCACTGCCTCAATTTTTGTCCTGCAAACCCAAATGCCCATGGATGAATGGTTGTACCCGACCACTTGTAGTTCCAACATAACTGCAGGTCACTCTATGATTCATGCCAACAGTCAGATAATGAACCTTCTCCATTACACATGTGCAATGCACTTCTCTACATGATGACACATCAATGGCATGGAAATGCACATTGTGTGTAAAAACTCTTGTCCTTCCTGTCAGGTCCCTCATTGCTACTGCAGTTGTACATGCTAAATGACATGCAATGATGGGTCGAGGGTATGTGTGTGTCAACAATCAATGGTGACACACTCCTGTCTGTGGCACCACATGAAATGTAGCCCCATGGCATCTGACCAATTCCAAACACAGGTGGGCATGCACATTTATGTAAGGGAATACATAAATCATCCCATGAATCCAGATAGAACATGCATGAAACAGCGGTGTACACATTTTGTCAAAAGAGAAAGGGACACCTTCTAACATGTCGGCACAAGAAAATTTAGCAACCGTGATGGCACATAAATCATGCCAATGAACATTCCCCACTTACCAAGGGATAGTTTTGATCTGTAGCTGCAACAATGTATACTCTGTCACATATATGATGGCCATCTTCACATGACAGACAGTAGTGAGGCACCAGCAATCGTCAAAGACAAGTGGCCTTTGAGGGACATATGCCAATCTACTCACTTGACCAAACAGAGAACAGTGATACATCACTTTTTTTCCTTTGGCCTGTAACTCTGAGGAGTAGTGGTCTGTTGTGTAGTATTCACACCCACTACAATAAACGGTACTTGATTGATCAATGTACAAAGCCATGTGTGGTCCATTGTGAGCAAATTGCTTGTGGATTGTACCCAGTTGTGTCCTAGGTCCCTGGGATAATAGGCAGGGCACACCAGTATGCACCACATAACATATTTACAAAGACAGTTACTCATCTAGTGTGTCACACATGGCCCATCCCCAATCGTCAGGGGGAGATGTCAGAACCTAACACATCAACTTGGCTATGTGACAGGCAGGAATATGCCCTGTACTCACCCCCTCGTGGCTGCTGTGCTCCCCTCAAACTACCATCAAGGTCCAGGTACGCCAGAATGCGGGCCATTAGGCAGGTCATGGTCTGACATGTGCCCCGTCCACATTGGGAGGACAGCCCCAGCTGGACCTCTGCGATCTTGCGGGCCCAGCGACTCAGGTTCTCCCACTTCTTGCGACATTGGGTACTCTGTCGGCTATGGACCCCCAGGGTCTGCATCCTCCGGGTGGTGACTCTCCAAGTCTCCTTCTTCTGATGGGTGTTCACCTGTATGGATGCATGAGACAAATCAAGCGATTACAAACACAAGGGTTTGCCCAAATTGTTGTGTCACACACACATGTCAGAAACACCAGGCACAAATAGAGCAATTTGATAACACCACAATTGTAAATCACACATGCCAATAAGTACAGAGACATAACTACACACTTTTGGACTCATCTGCAGACTAACCCACTACCCTGCTTATGGTCTACAATGACTAAGCAACCCTACTGACATCAGGGAGCCCATGCTCCAGCAACATGTACTGTGATGTGAGCCACAATGAAACACTACACACCAATGTGGCTTCTGAAGGGTAAACCTCTTTGGCCTGACTGGACCAACACAATTACACTCTGCAACATTGACTCACTGCATTCAGTCCCTACAAGCAACTACTGTAGTACAGACTCCACTCGTACACTTGAGTGACAATGAAAGTGCTGGCATGGTGGGTACAAAAAGTGTCTTCCTTGTGCATGAGTGGACATGTGGCCTACCAAATGCATGTTCATGCCACTTCAGGGTTAGTTTCTGTGGTATGTACCAGTATCACAGAACACTCCTTTGGACACATGTTTCTAACCTACAGAGATGGCATCCAACACACAAAGGTATGTATTGTGCACTTTCTGCTATGTAATCAAGCTACTGAGGCACATGGCATGGCCTCCCAGGAATCTACACACTGTCTGGACTGTGGGTCTGTCTTTTGTGCAATTAGCCTGTACAGGACAAATATGAATTCTGTGAAGGTGACAACAGAGCTGTGGGAGAATGGGATCTGTTATGAATCAAAGACACACATCGGTGCAAAATGCACATATGGACTAGTCCTGGGATTTACCTCAGTACCCATTCCTAATCTAGTCAATTGACTGAAGTATTCCACTAGAGCCTCATATTGGCCACATGGCAGTATCTGCAGGTCTACAGGAAGTGAAAACAGTGCCACAGTTCCATAGCCACAGCGGCTCTCCCACAGCCTGCACTATGCCCCGTACTGGGAGATACATTTGACAGGCCCTAGTCTCTGCTGGCTGACCATACAGAACTTACATGACACTCACATTTCCATCACTTCCATGCATGACAGTACATCATGTGGCCATAAGCAATGTGGCTTCTGGCTTGAGTGACAATCTGAAGGGCATAGTGAGTCAAGATATGCCTTCCAGACAACATTTTGGCAAGGCCAGATGTGGGGTGAAAGATCTGTGGCACAATACACATTGTTTACAGGAACCTCAAATGACTCAAACAAGATGCATACACAGCTCATGGTGTCATGTACATACATGTTGTTTGATATTTACAACCATCATAAACAAAGAAATGTCATTGGATGGCAGTAAAGTCCCCTTGCCTAGTTATGTGCATCTAACACAAAGAGGATCTAAGACCCCAAAAAACATCAAACAACACAATGTGAATGACTAAGAAGCACACTCTTTAGAGAAACTGGTGTTTTTTCTATTACCATCTGAGCACATCTTTGGAATGGCTGCAGCATGACCACTGGTAAAGCAGCAAGATCCTGTTCTTTTGAAAGAGGAGGAAAAGGACAATATGCCACCAACCATAAAACAAAGTGAGATGTGGAAGTTGTTTGTTATTCCTTCAGGAGAGAAGAAGGTCATGGCAAAAATTGTTAAGTGCAATATTTGTGGAAAACATCTTTCATGAGGTAGCAGCAAAAAGTATAGCTACGGAATATCCACAATGTGGAAACATCTAAAGACGATTCATGAAAGATCTTACCAATGATTGGTTCGTCAAAGAGAAAGGCCAGACCATTCTTCATCAGGAACAAGTGTGGCAATACCTTCAACCTCTGAAGTAGTAACAGTGGTAGCTGTGTGTTCTAATTTGGTGCACATGGCTACACATTGCTTATGATGCCAAATGACACTTGGCTTTAAAATTACATTGGACGCTATTAACAATCATTGATGCTAATTTCTTTTCTTCCACTACTTACAGTTGATGATTGTGGTTATTAGTCAGACAGTCAGTTTTTATTGTTATTGTTTGATAACAGTTATGTACCACTTTTTTTGGGTACAGTATTTAAAAAAAACTGTTTTTTTAGAACAACACCAACTATTCAAATAAGAGCTGTGTTTCTCCTTTTTTCGTTTATTGTTTTATGGTGTATAAATGTGGGTTTGGGTGTGTTATGATATGCATGAGTGACTGCCTGGGTTTTTTAGTCTATCAGTGCGTGCTTGAGTGTGCCAGTGTATGGATCATTGTTTGCCTCAGTGTTTTAGTGTTTTAGTGTATGCGTCAGTGTTTGTCTGGGTATGTCAGTGTACGAATCAGCGTTTGCCTTGGCACATCAGCATACATATCAGTGTGTGCCTGGCAGTGTCAGTGTTTGGATAGATGTGTGCCTGGGTGTTTTAGTGTATGTATCTGTGTTTGGCTGGGAATGTTAGTGTATACATCAGTGTCTATCTGGGTGTGTCAGTGTATGCATCTGTGTGTGCCTGGGTGTGTTAGTGTCTGCTTTAGTGGACGTCAGGTGTGGTTGCATATAAATCAGTGGTCGCCTGGGTATGTCAGTGTATGCAACAGTGTGTAACTGGGTGGGTTTTTGTCTGCATCAGTGTGTACCTGAGTATAGTAGTGCATGCATCAGTGTGCTCCTAGGTGTGCCACTGTATGCATGTGTGTGTACCTGGGTGTCTAGGTGCATAAATCAGTGTGCATCTGGGTGTGTCACAGTATGCATTAGTGTGTGTATGGGTATGTCAGTGTGTGCATCAGTGTGAACCTGAGTGTGTCAGTGTGTGCATCTGCATGTGCCTGCGTGTATCTGTGTGTGCATCAGTGTGCGCCTATCTGTGTCAATGCAGGCATCAGTGTGTGCCTGGGTGTGTCAGCAGCATATGCCAGTGTGTTCCTCTGTGAGTCAGTGTATGAATAAGTGTGTGCCTATGTGTATAAATGTATGCATCAGTGTGTGTCTGGGTATGTCAGTGTATATATCACTGTGTGCCTGGGTGTGTCAGTGTATACATTGGTGTGTGCCTGGCTGTGGTAGTGTGTGCATCAGTGCGCCCCAGGTGTGTCCTTTTATGTATCTGTCTGTGCCTGGTTATCTCAGTATATACATCAATGTATGTCTGAGTGTCTCTGTGAATGCATCAGTGTGCATCTGGGTGTGTCAGTGCATGCACTAGTGTGTGCCTGGTTGTGTTAATGCATGCATGATTGCATTCCTGGGTGTGTCAGTGCATCAGTGTGTGCTGGGGTGTGTCAGTGTATGTATTATTATGTGCCTGGGTGTGTCAGTGCATGCATCAGTATGTCTCTGGGTTTGTCAGTGTATGCATCAGTGTGTGCCTAGGTGTGTCAGTATATGCATCTGTCTGTACCTGGGTGTGTCAGTGAATCCATCAATGTATGCCTTGGTGTGTGACTATGTGCATTCGTGTCTGCATTAGTGAATGTAAAAGTGGCTCTCCAATGTCATCATTAGTAGCCCAAACCTTGTTTAAAGTAGAACTTATCTACAAAAAGAAACTATACTATGAGAGTAGAAAATTGCACATTGCATTGACTGTATTAGTTGCTAAACAGGTGTTGAACTGTAGCATATATAACTAATGTCTGTATGTGTAAATTGATGTATAAGTGAATGTATAAGTGATTGTTTATCTCTCTATGTGACTGTGAGTGGGACTTTATACTTTCATAATTATATACATGATTAACAGTATAGATTAGAGACAGCATATATAGCTTGACATGGCAAGTGCATATTTAAGATAGTAAAACTTAAAAGGACATTTTTGTCTTTTGTGCACACAGCAACCTCCTCTGTGGCCTACATACACCCTGAGTGTTTTGCTTTCTATGGTGAGAACCCAGCTTAAGGCTTCCTAAGCAGGTTTTTAATGCTAACTGAAAATAACAGTAAATCTTTACACAAAAGCTTTCAAGTAGTACAGTTCAGTCATGTCTCTGTCCAAGTGATACTGAAACAATCTCTGTGCTTTCTAAATACATATCTGACTCTCTCTATGAGTTCAACATTGCAATTATAAATATCCTTATAAGTGTAGACATACACATTTAACTTTTTATAACACAAAAAAAAAACATTTTTACTTATTTAATAACTAATTAATACATTCTGTATACTAGCTTCAACGTAACTCAGGGGTCAGTTTAGTATACTGAAAGAAAACAGAAACAGTCACCAAGAACGTTTCTAATTCTAACTAAATTCTTTAGTTATTTCTTGGATGACTTCTATTATTTCTTTACATGAACCACAAATCTATTGTTTATATTCATTGTGGCATTTTATCAACAAGCTGCTCAGTTTCATTGACCTAATATTCAGTCATTCTTCTATTAACACTTTGTTAAATAAACTACATTTCACTAGACATACCTGATAAGTGTGCTTGTTGGAGTGTATGTTTGTCTTTCAGTATCAGTTATAATTTCTTCTCACTGAGAAATGCACCAAAACCAACCAAAAGAATGGTAATTTACTCTCACAGAAGGGAACCATTAATTGCAACATTTTCAACTTTCTTCCAAGGTTACTGAATCAGAAAACCAATCACAATCTCACTTTCATGGTAAAGCTATGTTCTACCACTTATGACTGGCTTCTATAGTTAACCCTTTCCAACAACCCTCAAAAGATACCCCAATTCAGTAGGATTTTTTTCTGGATCTGCAGATCCACTGCGGTGCTCAGCGCGGCACTGTGTAAATCCACGGATTGATCTGTGGTGCTCAGCGCAGCCCCTGTGTAAATCCGTGGGTGGAGCTGTGGTGCTTAGCGCGGCCTCCATGTAGATCCACGGGGATGCACAAAATTGATTTTTCCAACATGTTAAAAAACACAAACCCATATTCATGCCTTTTTTCTGACAAAAAGATATATCCACACCATATAATCATTTTAATTCGTTATTGCCACTACGTTTAAACAGAAAACTCACAATCTAGTCTTTTCTATTCCCTTTTCCCTCATGCTCCTGTAGCTGTGCTACCACAATAACGCAGTGTGCAACATTATTCTGCAGCAAGTCACAAGTTCAGAATAGTTTCTGAGTACAGCATGCTTACTTTTAAACCTACCTCAGCAGGTAGGTTGAAGCTCTCACACAATAAACATATCACAGGCACTAATACTGTTTTCCAATTTGTCTAAAGCCAATCCAACATTTACCTACTATTAACATAACCTTTTTGAATAAGCTGACAACAGAAAAACCAAAAGACTACCGCACATTCCTATATTTTAGAGTGTTATTGGGGTGCTCAAACATTCAAAGCATGTCCGTTGTCAGGCATGTGTATTGGAACAAGAAACCTTGTACCAGCAAGTTAGTAGGTGATTACTGCCACCGAAGGACGAACTGCAGGACAACGCACCATTTACACAGGCACCACTTTCTAGGATGCCGGGACTACCTTGAAACCTTATCGTTTGACTCTCAACCTAAGAGAATCTTATCACAGATTCTCAGTGATTTCTCAACAACCTTTGACCTACATTCTCTACCTCAAATTATGAAAGCTACTAAGACATTGAAAAACTATTGGAAACCTTAAGCCTTGATAAAGTCCCTTAGAGGACGAAACACGTGTCGGCTGAACTCGGATGAACTGAACTATCCTTCTTCAATTGGATGAAGACATTATCTTTCAGTTTTTCAATCTCCCAATTGGACAATCTCATTTATTTCATCAATCTATGGGACTGTATATGTTCCCTTTTTAGGGGATAATTCACCCGATGGTTGTTGTGACATTTATTTGTGTTGGTGCATCTATTTCATTTACAAACAGGCTTTGTGTTATGGGATTAGAGTGACATTGTTCAAGACTTTTTCCTTTTTTTTTTAAATCATTGTATGACAATTTTCTATGTCCACATTAAATACTATGTTTATGAACTATTCAATTACTTAACTATGATTCTCTTCTGCAATTTCTAAATTAACACTCATCATACCGATACCACCATGATGGGATTGTACACTATGTTTTTTTCACATACTCAATGAGCCATAACCATCCAAACATCACTCATAGAATAACATTACTATCTGTGTGCTCCATTCTCTCTTTGAATAGTATTAACATAACCTCACTACCTAGCATCATCAACAAATATATATACAACAGCCAATCAAGTGTGTTCTCTCAGATTCTACTTTCTACTCTCCATTGTTTTTTTTGTTGTTGTTTTTGTTGTTGTTTTTTACTTTTCTTTTATTGTTAATAACACAATATGATACAGAGTCAGTGGGATCAGGGTCCCGTCAATCGAGAGTAGTTGCACATCAGTGATATTAGGAAACCAAAGAAGAAGAAAAAACGCATAAGGCACAAACAAGGTAGCAATCGTAAAATAAAAACCTGAGGTAGAGTTCACTTCCAACATGTTTTAGGCTATGTGGGGGGGGTTTAAAGAGGATAAAGATATAAGGGTAAAGGGTAGGTTGTACCTGTTCAGACGAGAGGACCGGGGAGTGCTACCTTGGGAAGCGAGGGATGTCGCTGCGCGGATAATGGGTGTTGCAGCTCATGTCAACTCTGTGGTCAGTTTCGGTTGGGATCAGGTGACTATCAGACGACATAGGAAGAGGATCTACCATGGAGATCGGTTTGGAGCGTTGCTGGAAGGCGACGTTCGGACTCTAGTGGGTATGTAGAAAGAGACGTGGGGATAAGGGGCAAGGGGGAGATAAAAAGAGAAAGAGAGAGAGGATAGAAAGAAAGAGGGAAAAAGGAGGAAAGAAGAAGAAACAGTAGGAAAAGGGAGGGGGAGAAGGGGAAGAAGAGAAAAGAAGGGGAAGAGAGGAAGAGGAGAAAAGAAGAGAAAAGAGAAGAAAGAGAAGGGGAGATAAGGAAGGGGAGAGGGGGGAGAATACAGAGGGAGGGGGAGGTACGGGAGCGAGGGGGAGAAGGGGGAAAAGACGCATGTGGGGGAGGGGAGGGAAAGGGAAGGGAGAAGGGAACAATGGTGGTTCCGGGTAGGGCACTATTGCCCCCTTGTTAGGAAGGGAGCCCATACCTGTAGGAATATTTGAGCTTGGTCTTGTAAGTTATAGATGATCCGTTCATGCATAGCAGTGCGGATCATGGCTGTAATCCATTCCTCCGGGCTTGGGGGGGTCTCTGACCGCCAATATCTGAGTATGCAAATTTTTGCAGTAGCTAACGCTGTGTGCAACAGTCTCTTGTGTGGTCTAGGGAGGTCTGGTAGGGAGGTCGTATCTTGCAGAAGTATGAGGGCAGGAGGAAGTGGTGACGGAAGTGACATTACTTCAGGCAGAGTGGAGCTCACAGCATCCCAGAGTGGTCGTACTGTTGTACAGTTTACTAAGATATGTATCAGGTCACAGGATTTTTCTGGACATCACCAGCAGTTCGCATGCGGGAGGAGTCCGGTCCTATGCAGTTTCGCTGGGGACCAGTGCCATTCATGTAAGATTTTGAAGAGGCAGAATTTCAAGCGTGCTTCCCGGGTGCCTCTGTCTAGTGTCTCTAGGGTAGCTTCCCAATCATCTGGGTCTAGATCCTGCTGCAGCCTGGTTTGCCAACGTAGACGTAGTTTGTCCATTAGCGGTTGGGAGTAAAGCCGTAGAATAATTAGATCATAGAGACCCGACATTACTCCCTTGTATTGTCCCCATTGCTGCAGGTAAGCCACTATCGGTGAGGGGAGGGATCCCCGCAGTGGAGGTGTATTCCTTTGGGAGAGACAATGCTTAAGTTGCATGTATCTCCATTCCTGGTTTGGGTGTAGACCGAACTCCTCCCGTAACTTGGGGAAGGGTTTGAGCACATCGTTCTCCAGGACCTGTGAGAGGGTGAGGATGCCAAGCCTGTTTCCATTGCGGCCAATTGAGTACCTCGCCACCTATGCGTAGGCCACTGTTGTGCCACAGGGGCGCTTGGGCATGTATGAAGGGGTGGACCCCAAACAGTCGGTGGGCCCTTTGCCAGGATGCCCTGGTCGCCGCCAGGATAGGATTCACTGAGTTAGTGGCTGGGAGGTCTGCACGGTAGGGTCCACTGAGTCCTTCGTTCGCAGCCAGGAGTCGTTTTTCCACTGCTATCCACAAGGGGGGATCTGGTATATTCGATAGTGTATTGGATAGCTGAGACATTTGGAGGGCTAAAGAGTAGTGTTCCACCGATGGGAGTCCCATTCCCCCGTTTATGCGGCAGGCCAAAAGCTTGGCTGGTGATAGCCGTGGTCGCATTGTGCCTCACACGAATGATCTAATTAGTGCATCAATGCCTCTTAGTGTGGAGAGGGGCACTTGTAAGGGCAGGAGACATAGGATATAGGTAAAGCGGGGTACCGTCACCATTCTAACCGCCTGTACTCTGCCCCACATGGAGAGGCCTAACTGGTCCATTTCGCAAAGTCCAGTTTCGCACGCGTGATGAGAGGGTCAATGTTATCCGCCACCATGTGTGCCAGTCCAGGGTTAACAAGCACTCCTAGGTATTTAAGATGTTTTGGCATCCACCGGAATGGGTAGCCTAGGAGTGCCGCTTTTGTGGTTACTCGCGATAGCGGAAGTGCCTTGCTTTTGTCCCAATTAATACGGTATCCGATAGGGCTGCGAAGTCCTCGATTACCTCTAATAGGGCCGGTATGGATCTTTCCAAGTCCGTGAGTGTTAAGAGGATATCGTCAGCGTAGAGGTATATCTTGGAGGTGCCTTCGGGTAGTGGTAGGCCGGTTATGGAGGGGGAGGACCGGATAGCTGCCGCCAAGGGCTCCATTGCCAAAAGGAACAGGAGAGGTGAAAGGGGGCACCCCTGCCGTGTACCCCTTCGGATAGGGAAGGGGTCTGAGAGGAAGCCTCCACAGTTGACTCTGGCCGCGGGTTGATCATAGAGCAGTCGTACCATGGAGATAAATTTATTGCCTAGACCAAATCTCTCTAAGGCTGCAAATAAGTAGGGCCATTCTATGCGGTCGAACGCTTTTTCGGCGTCTAAGGACAGGGCCAGCGCCGACTCCGGGGAGTCTCTGGCCGCCCATAAGGTATGGCACAGGGTTCGTAGGTCGTTCCTAGACGTGCGGCCCGGTACAAACCCCACCTGTGTATAGTGTATTAAGGACGGGATTACTTTACGTAATCTGTTTGCCAGGACGCTTGCTAGAATTTTGATGTCCCCGTTTAGTAGAGAGATGGGTCGGTAGCTGCTGCATAATAAAGGATCTCTCCCAGGCTTCGGTATGACAGCTATTGTGGCATTATTGGATATGGCCCCTAATGTCTGTGTTTCGCAGGCTTCATTGAGGGCTTCGCATAAGATATCAATCGCCCCTGCCCCTACCCATTTCTACTCTCCATTGTAACTGAATTTCATTTCTGTTGGACTTTTTTGCTTATGCAGGGTCCTCCCCAATCTTTGTGCCTCCTGCCTCCTATTTTTTCTGACCTGTTGCTGTTGGCTTTTGAACTCTGAGAACTTTACCACTGCTAACCAGTGCTAAAGTGCATATGCTCTCTGTGTAAATTGTATGTTGATTGGTTTATCCATGATTGGCATAATTGATTTACTAATAAGTCCCTAGTAAAGTGTACTAGAGGTGCCAGGGCCTGTAAATCAAATGCTACTAGTCGGCCTGCAGCGCTGGTTGTGCCACCCACATAAGTAGCTCTGTAATCATGTCTCAGACCTGCCATTGTACTGTCTGTGTGTACAGTTTTAACTGTAAATTTAACTTGGCAAGTGTACCCACTTGCCAGGTCTAAACCTTCCCTTTTCTTACATGTCAGACACCCCTAAGGTAGGCCCTAGGTAGCTCCAAGGGCAGGGTGCAGTGTATGGTTAAGGTAGGACATATAGTAATGTGATTTATATGTCCTGACAGTGAAATATTGCTAAATACGTTTTTCACTGCTGCAAGGCCTGTCTCTGTCATTGGTTAACATGGGGGCTACCTTTAAATCTGATTAAAGTGTAGATTCCCTTTGGGAGCAGAAGGACATCTGGGGTTTGGGGTCTCTGAGCTCACAATTTAAAAATACATCTTTTAATAAAGTTGATTTTAAGATTGTGTGTTTGAAAATGCCACTTTTAGAAAGTGAGCATTTTATTGCTTATACCATTTCTGCTACTCTGCCTGTTTGTGGATTCCCTGTCTGGGTCAATTTGACAGTTGGGCTGGTTGCACCTCACACTAGACAGTGAAACAAAGGGAGCTGGGGTGTAATCTGCATTTCCTGATGAGCCATCTGTGCTAGGAGGGAGGGGAGGAGTGGTCACTTACACCTGAAAGGGCTGTGCCTGTTTCTCACACAATGCAGTCTCCGACCCCCTGGTGAGTGTCTGGGGCCTGGCCTGGGCAAGGCAGGATTTCACATTCAAAAGAGACTTTACTTTGAAGTAGGCCCCACGACACCCCATACCGCCATCCTGTTCCTGGCGGGCGAATCCCTGAGGGCAGCGGGAGACCGCCGGTTTTCCTATTCTGACCGCGGCCAAACCGCCGCGGTTAGAATGCCCTGCGGGGCACCGCCAGCCTGTTGGCGGTGCTCCCGCCGACCCCGGCCGCCGGGGTCGGAATGACCCCCTGTGTGTGTTGGTACAAATACTTTACACCTAGCTCTCTGAAGTTAAGCCTACTGCTCTTCCAAGCTACCAAGGGGGTAAGCAGGGGTTAGCTGAGGGTGATTCTCTTTTACCCTGACTAGAGTGAGGGTCCTTGCTTGAACAGGGGGTAACCTGACTGTCAACCAAAGACCCCATTCCTAACAATTTCAAATCTGCTTCATTCAATTGCAGACTTCTCCTGTGTGCTACTCCAGATTCCCTTTAAAATGCTCGGAGTTTGAATTGTGGAACACAACTTTGTGTTTTGGGCCAGAGAGAGTGCAAACAAGTGGTATTGACAGAGACCTAGGTTTATCTAATGTGGATAACTGGATTAGTCAGAGAGAGTTAAAGTAGCATCAAATGCTCCCTTTAGTTGAATCTATTAATGATTGCCAACATCCAGACCTTATGATTGTGAACTGTAGTAGCAATGACCCAGGCACAATTACAGGGGTTGGTTTGGAAATCCTAATGAAGAATACCTTTGAAAAAGTAATGACACTTTTCCCACACACTGCCTTTGTTTTTTCCAACATTTCCCAAAGGCAGAAGTGGAAGTGGCCAACTAAATTCTGTCCACAAATAGACAAACCCAGAAAACATATTAATAAAACTGTTTCTGCATTCCTCAGAGACCATAACATGGGCTCAATATACCACAACAACTTACAATTTGATATGGATGGTATATAGAGAAAAATGGAGTTCACCTAACAGACAAAGGCAACAGGGTGTTCCTGCATAATTTGAGAGGCCTCATCCTCTTTCATCGGTAGTAATCAGCTGCACATCATAAACACAAAGGCTCTTTTCAGTGCCAATACTTTATCCTTACACATATTTATTTACTTTTAAATTTACTTTTCCATACATAATTTGCTAAGTGTCATTTAGATCAGCAGATCCAACCGCAGACATCAAAAAACACAAAAAAAACATTTTCAAAAGTTCTCTACACATTGATTTTCATTATGCCATAATGTGTTAAACCCTTGTGGCCAGGAAACTCCTTCTCTGACCACTTCATATGCATCAGTGCTCACATATTAGCCTTAGGACCCTTTCCCGATACAACAAAAAATCAGCACAAATATTCCCTCTCAGATTATAGACACCCAAGGCTATATGAGTATCTGTGCGAGTGTATAACTCCTGGTCTAAGTGTAAAAGTATGTGTGAGAGAATGTATGTGGAAGGGACAGTGGGTTTGAATGTGTGTATCTGGGTGCAAGAGTGGGTGTGTGACTGTCTCTCTGGGAGTGTGAGTGGGTGTGTGATTCTCTCCCTGTGTGTGAGAATGGGTGGGAGACTATACTTGGCTGTTGGCTGTGAGAGTGGGTATGTGACTGTATCTCTGGGTGTGTAAATGGGTGTGAGAGTGTCTGTGTGTCAGAGTGTGTGTGTATGTGTGTGTGTGTGTGAGAGTCTGTCTAGTTGTTAGAGTGGGTGCCTGAGCGACTGCCTGGATGTAAGAGTGGGTGCAAGAGTGTCCCTGTGGGTGTAAGAGTGTGTGTGTGAGAGTGTGTCTCTGTGTCTGAGACTGGGTGTGAGAGTGTCTGTCTGGGTGTGAAAGTGGGTGTAACAGTTTCTTTCTGTGTGAGAGTGAGTGTCTCTCTTGCCGTGACAGTGGCTGTGAGACTGTCTCTGACTGTGAGAGTGGGTGTGTGAATATCTCTCTGTGTGTTGGAGTGGTTATGTGACTTTCTCCCTGGGTGTGAGAGTGTCTCTCTGGCTATCAGAGTGGGTGTGTTTCTATCTGGATGTGAGAATGGGTATGTGAGATTTGCTCACTGAGTGGCAGAATGGCTATAAGAGTGTCTCTTTGGGTGTGAGGGGAGTTTTAGAGTGTGTCTCTGTGTCTGAGAGTGGGTGTGAGAGTGTTTGTCAGGGCATGAGACTCAGTGTCAGAGTGTCTTTCTAGGTGTAAAAGTAGGTGTATGTGTTTCTCTCTGTGTGAGAGTGAGTGTGAGTGTCTCTCTGGCTGAGACAGTGGGTGTAGGACTGTCTCTGAGTGTGAGAATGAGTGTGTGAATATCTCTCTGAGTATCAGAATAAGTGTGAGAGTGACTCTCTGGGTGTGAGAGTGGGTGTAAGTGTGTTTCTGGATGTGGGAATGGGGATGTGAGAGTCTCTTTGATGTCAAAATGGGTATAAGAGTGCCTCTCTAGATGTGAGAGTGGCTGTTCGAGTGTCTCTCTGGGTATGAGTGTCGGTGAGAAAGTGTCTGTCTGGGTGTGGAAGTGAGTGTGGCAGGGATTGTCTGGATGTGAGAGTGGGTGTGAGAGTGGCTCTCTGAGTGTGAGTGAGCATAAAAGTGTCTGTGTGGGTGTGAGTTGTTGTGACAGTATCTTTCTGGGTGTGAGAGTGGGTGTGAGGGTGTTTGTCCGTCTGGAAATGGCATGGGGCTGGGTGCCTGTCGGGTATTGGCTGCAGGGCTAGTTAGGTTTGGATTTTGCAAATACAAAAATATAGATATTCAACAGTTATAGTTATACTAACCTCAAGAAACTACAACATTCCCTAAGGTAACTATAACTCATGCTCTCGCCATGCACTGCTACTTACCCCACATATTACATCAGTAATGACATCTTCTATTACATCTTTTATAATATAACATTTGCAATAACATTATTGATGAGAAAACTGTGCATGGTGGGGGGGCAAGTGATAGTTACTTTAGGGCATAGGTGCCCCTGCCTCATCCTCCCTGCCCTCTCTGGTCCTTTGTGCTGCAGCTGCCACTCCAGCATGATACCCCTGGTCACTCTGCTGCCCCTGCCCCTTCTCCTTTCCTCTTTGTTCTCTTTTATTGAACTGCAGGCCCCATCCTCATGCCTTCTGTGCTCCAAAGTGCTGCTCTCTGCCCCTCCCACCGGCCCTACCTCATCAGCTTGTTGCCTCTGCCCCTGCTCCCCTCATCCTGCCCTCGGTTCTCATACCCCAAAACCCTCCACCCTGCCCTCTGCGGTCTGTTGTGCTACTGCTACCCCTTCCATCTGCCTCTCTGGTCAATCTGCTGCCCCTGCCCCCCAAGACCATTGACTGCTGGTCTCTCTTCACATGCTCCCACATCCTCCTACCTGCCCTCTGTTCTTGTTACCCACCTACTGCCCTCGGTTTTCAATTCTCATGCCCCTGTTCCACCCTCTGCCCTTGGTGCTCCATTGTGCTGCAACTGCCCCATCAGCCTACCCTACCTGGTCATCTTACTTCCCCTGTGGGTCTGAGTCCTGTATTGGTGGCCATCATATATTTTGTCTCGAGATGCATCCAGCCAATCAGACTAAGTAGTACAGAGGGACTGTTCCTGGTACCGCAATACTGAAAAGACCTAAGGGAGAAAAAGCTTCTGAGGCCAGTTAGAGGGCCTCTCTTTTAAAATTATGGTCCTGCCATAGTTCCATTGGACCAACCATTCAGATATACCTAACTTTTTAACCCCATCATTATGACCCTGATCACTTTTTTAAACACTGGGGCAGATTTATCCTCCATTTGCGCTGAATTTGCATAATTTGTTTACGCAAATTTGGCTCAAAACTAACTCCATATTTATATTTTGACTTTGGATCAGGACAGGCATTAGGGAACCTGTGTACCCATTTCCATCGTTAAACATCATGGAATGGGTCTACGGGTGCCCCCCTCAAGACCCAAGAACACCCCCACCCACACCAGAGGGACATCGGAGGATGGGGGACCTCATCCCAGGTAAGTAGGGTAAGTATTATTTTTAAATTGAAGTGCCATTGGGGCCCAACCTGGGACCCCTGCATGGCACAGGGTGCAATGGCCATGCCCAGGGGACACTGGCCCTCTATGCTGACCATTGGGGTGGTGGGCATGACTCCTGTCTTTTCTAAGACAGGCGTCATGTGGTATGGATGGTTTTGCATAAAAAAATGACACTAGACTGGCCTAACGTCATTTTTTGGTGCAAAACTCCCTTCTCCCGTACTGCCTCCCCCACCCGACTAACATCATTTTCTTTTTACCTTAGCCCACCCTTTGCACCGGCTTGCACCATTCCATAAATATGGCACCCAGCTGGCGCTCAGGAATGGCGCAAGCTGGTGCTAACATTTTTTATGCAAAACTGCATTAGTGTAGTTTTGCATCAAAAAGTATAAATATGCCCCAAAGTTCTTGAAAATGACTAAACAGATTTTCCTCAAATAAAAAGCATGCTTTCTGAGAAAAGTTCTAACTTGCTGGTAAATGTCATGTAATTCTGTTCAGCTGTTTTTTCTGTATCGCTCAAAATTTCCTATGGGAATTAACATGGGGCCTTCCTTCGTTTTCTTGGTCCCGCTTCATGGACTGGAGTAAAACGTCGTAGGAAGGAGCTGAGGTGGATGAACTTTTAGTAGAAATTTTTATGAAGATTCCTCAAATAGTATAAATCTGACCTAACTATAACTACACAATAGCATCTAATGCACGGGTCGAAACACAGTGGGTCCACATAGCACATTAAGCACTGTATTGCCCTCTAATCCCTTGACGTGGCTCACAAAATCACTGTCCTGTGTTCCTGAGAAGAAGCTATCTTACTTACATCATAATATATATATATTATGCAGATCTTTGTAGTAGGTGCAATAGCCCCCCGGCCAATGTCAGTATCATTAGAATCTATGAAAAATAGTTTGCAGTACGTTCAATTACTTACTTAGCATTGTCATTAGGATCAGAATCTCTAATCTTCAGAATACACCCAGATCTTAGCAGTAAGTGCATTTACCGACTGATTTTGTATTTGACAGAGATTAGGCATTGTAGCCTAAAACTCTGCAACTTGCAGGGTATTTAACTCTCCATTTACAGGCCTTAGCACATTTCTCCATTTCTCCATCTCTTATCACATAGGCCCTCATTACGACTTTGGCGGTCTTTGTAAAAGACCGCCGAAGCTGCGGGAGCCAACATACCGCCAGCATACCTTGCTGGCGGCATGGCTGCCCCCCTATTATGACTTTTCCGCTGGGCCAGCAGACGGAAACAGCATTTCTGTCCCCTGGCCCAGCGCAAAAATCACATCAGCATTGAAGCCTGCTCATAATAGAGCTGGCGGAAATGTTGATGTGCAGCAGCACCCGTCGCGCATTTCACTGCCTGACTGAAGTGCATGGGCAGTGCAGGGACCCCCAGGGGCAGCCCGAATCCCCCTTACCGCCAGCCTTTCCGTGGCGGTGTTTACCGCCATGGACAGGCTGACGGTTGGGGATTATGACCACCCGGAGGAAGCCTGGCGGTATAGTGGAGGGCCCGGCGGTATGGCCGTAGCTAATGCACCACGGTCATAATACAATGGCGGAACACTGCCAGCCTGTTGGCGGTATTAGAGACAGTGTTCCGCTGGCTGCCAGGATCGTAATGAGGCCCTCAGTCTGTCTCTCCTCCATACTGCTTTCCTTTTCTCTTATTCTGCCTCTGCCACCCACCCTTTCTCATCTACCCCTTTCTTTGTGCCTCCTTCTGCTCTCTCTCTCTCTCTCTCCCTCCCTCTCTGTCTCTCTCTCTCTCTTTCTCACTCTCTCTCTCTCCAGCAGAACGAGAAATTCAAAGAAACAGAAAGAGAAACGTTGACTCTCTCATGCCCAATTTCATATTGAGTGTTTTGTTCACTGATGTGCTCCTGGATGATGACTTACCAGCCCTCTAATAACTAGAGCTTCCACAACAAATCTGTTATTAGGAAACCACAAAACATTTCTTATTAGGAAAACGCCGTTGGCTCAGAGCCCCGCTCAACTAAGTTGCCTACCTCTGTCCTCCACAGTTCTCAGTTTAACAGACGTAAAAGGCATCTTTTCCAAAAGAATGTGAGCTATGCGTTTATGAAGTAGAGCATGAAGTTCAAAGCACTTAGAGAGCGAGCATACTTGGAATGTGTTATTAACACTTCAAGGCAAAGTGGAAATAAGAACGAATGTTGCATCTAAACGCTGTTTCGATTGAGTAACCACATGCTTGTGCATATATTTGGAAGTGATTCTGCTTTGGCGTTAATGGCAGCAATTGCAACTAATTGCAGCCATACAGTATCGTCCGAACAGTCGCTAGCTCCATAAACCTCCGCATTGCTTTCCCAGAAAACAGGCACCCCCGTGAGCATGGAATGAATGGGCTTCCCTGTAGCTCCTTTATTCTCTTGCTGTTTGTCCACGCATCTCTGCCCACAACACAGGCACACATTCCTCCTTAGCTCTGGGTAACATTAGATGCCCGAGTGTATTTCACAATTAAAGACATAACATCCCCCCAGAATCTCATTATAATATAAGTGCTGGCAAAGCACGGAATCAGAGATTTGCAGTTACATTGCTACTGTTAGTTACATTCTGTGGTTAAGAGATGGCAAGAAATACCAGACTAGCTGTAAATTAGTAAAGATAGACTTCCTATGCGGTATTCCAGTATGATATCATCTAGGCATTGACATTAGAGAACCTGTTCCAAACGAAGAAAACAACATGCAAAATTGAAAATGTCAAAATGTTCTGTAAATGTGAAGGGATTTGAAATTGGAGGCTAAAAGGTAAGTGCCATATTTAACAAGGTCGCCCGTGTGCCATACAAGGGAGTGTAAGGACCAAAACCTAAATGAGATTTATCAAGCCACAGTTGCCCTTCTTGGCTTGATCAATCTAGAGTGTCGCACGGCAGAGCAAATCGCTGCCTTGCATTATTCTGCAGCAAGGAAGTGTTTAATGGGTGGATTGTGGATGTTCCCATGCAACCACTCATGGATTCTGACACTTTTCCAGATTTACCAACATTGGTAGATCTGGGAATGCACCACAATTGTCACCTTCCTACCAGAGACACAAGGAGAAATATCCCTATGTATCCTCTTTGTTTCCTCTTTCTAAGTGTGCAGCACACATAGAAAGAGGAAAATGCCTCTAAAGATTGTTTTGGTGCACAAAGGTACCTCTTCTTGCACAAAAACAACCCTGCCCACAATGCAAGCACTACTGCAATATGACGCAAGGGTGCCTGTATTGGCGATAGGCAGCCAAAAGTGCATCAGTACTAGGAAATCATAAGAATGAACTGTATCATGTTAAATGCAACACATTCCTGCCTTTTCCCTTTCATGCAGCGCAGCAAGATGGCTTGCTGCACTAGGTGAAAGATAGTTAAATTCGTCCCTTAGCTTGTAACATCAGCTTGATTCGTGGGAGCAGCACAAGTACAACAAACAGAATGTATCAAGAGCGGTGAGTGGCATCCATTGAAGAACTGATATATAGAGCAAATAACAGGAGCAAACCAAATTTAAAAAAAGCTTTAACATCCTATTAAAAATGGCATTTAGATTTTTTTTCATATTTGTATATTTGTGAATTAAATCAAATATTTAATTTGTATATTTGTTTGATATTGATGTATATATATAATTATGTAATTATATATATATATATATGTGTGTATTTATATAATTACATATATATATAAATATATGTGTGTGTGTTTGTATTTTGAGTGTTCCCAGATACTCGTAGGTATACAGTGCGTGTCCACAGAAGTCAAAAGTTGAAGTTGAGAATCACTGCTGTAGCTCATTAATGTGGCCACTGCCATCTGGAATTTCAAATATGTGTATGTGATAAAGAGATCCATTTCTCTCTGAAAGTATAGCATTGCCATAAATTCGATCCAGGATCCTATGCTCAACTCAGTTTGCATTATCTACTTGCAACATTCAAATGACAAAAATATGGCAGGACAAACCTGGAACAATGGCTTGGAATGCTATTAGCAGGATACTGATAACTCAGTCAGAAATAGCTATGGTAAAAAATACCTTTTTGACGAAGCATGAGGCTAAACTGGATAAAATTAAGTGGTGGAAGCATAAAATCATCAAGGCTTGCCTCTAACTACAGTTTATGTATTCATGTATGTGTAGGTATCTAAAGAGCAAAAAACTAGCTGAGAAAAGTGGACACGAGGATCCACAAACTAGGAGGTGTAGGCATTTCAAGAATGTTGCATTATATATACAGAAGAGGAAGAAGTTAATTGCCCCTTGGATGGGGGTGATATTGACTGTAGTTAGCTGAGCAGGTGAATGTTCATGTCATATTGTTTCCAATCTTTTCTGAGCCTCATGATTGCTGCGCCATGGCTGCTGTGTTGAAGACGTTGTTCTATATTCTGTGTGTGCAGTATATCGTGTATAGCTCTTCATCTCCAATCTTGCTTCTTTCGAAGCATGAAACCCAGGAGATTTCTGATGGGTCATGGTATCCGAAAAAGCCTGTCATGGGATGGGCATTGCATAATAATGCATGTGATGTTGCAGGTTTCAGAATATGACGAGGGCTCAAATTGGCAGCCTGTTTGATGTTTCATAATAAAGTGGCTGTATGTGACTACATTTCCAATGTCCCTTGAAAAAGTATAAATCCCAATGCAGGGTATGCTTCTTTGGTGATTGAACTATATATTGAACAACAGTGAGGATGCCATTAGTGCTGGCCACATGGTGGAGGACTAGGACTTCCAAAGTGAAAGAATTAGCCCAACCATCCACGATTCTCCACATTGATGTGTTTTTTTGCAGTTTTGCTGAAATGGCACAGTTTTAGATCTCATAGGGTGTCTGGCCTAGCACAGACTCAGAGCAAGCTTACCTGCTTGAGGCAGGGAACCTGGTGGGCTGTAACTCATAAACCACATGCACATTAAATGAGGATGGTGATTTGTAAGCAGCAATCAGTCCTTTGAGGCTTACAGTATCAGTTGCTTGTTACTGATTTCTGAAACTCATTTTACCATAGATCAACACACAAAAAAAATCCACACTATATTATTTTAAGAAGTTTTATAAATCAATGTCCAGGTGTAGTGCAGATAATATGTATGTATGGAATTATAAAAACACAAACAATAGCGACAATGAAAGCAATTAATAAGCAAACATAAGAATATGAATTGAAACATTATGATGGTGTTTCAGAAACAAAATACATTGCATGCAATGATGAAATCAGCACGTAACTGAAAAGTGCCTGTCTAGGTTTCTTGAGGTAGCCTCTAGTTGTCATCCCTCAGCTTGAACATGTAGCCTATTGTTCTGTTAATTGAGAAAGTTATCTGGGCCATATTTATACTTTTTGACGCAAAGCTGCGCAGGCGCAGTTTTGCGTCAAAATTTTTACCGCCGGCTAACGCCATTTCGATGCGCCGTGCGGGCGTGAAATTTATACTTTGACGCACGGCGGCGCAACCAACAGGTGGGAGTCATTTTTTTTTGACGCACACAGCGGCGTCAAGTCGTAAAGGAAAACAACGTTAACGCGACGTAAATGACTGTGGGCCGATTTACGACAGCGCAACCCGGAAAGCGCTGTTTTTTTTGACACAATAGCGTCAAAATTACCCGCGAACACTGCCCTTTCAGCAGAGGAGAGCCAAAATGGATCCCAGATGCCACTACAGACCCCAGGAAGATGACAGCAGACCAGGAACCAGTCAGGATGATCCATACAGGAACTAGGACATATATAGAAAAAAAAGAAAGTGTCGCTTCAGTGCAGAGGAGCAGGAAATCCTGGTGAAAGAGGTGACGGAACACCAGCACCAACTGTTCATCACCTCTAAGTTGCCAATCAGCAGGAGAGAGGCCATATGGCAACAAATTGTGTGGCTGAAATACGCAGGACAGTCACCGAGTGTAAGAAACGCTGGCATGACTGCAAACGTAGGACAAAGGAAAAAATGGCCTGGAACAGGAAGGCAGCACTGCAGACTGGAGAGGGGAGTCCAGCACACCAGGAGGCCCTGGACCACATGGAGGAGATGGTCGCATCCATCATCCCTGAGGAGATCGTCACAGGGATTCAAGGACAGGACAGCGCAGACCACCACGAGACAACGCACATGCAGGGTAAGTCGCATGGGGAATTATAATGCAATAATGTTAACTGCAACCGGGGTGGGGAATACCTACTACACAATGCATGTAAGTCAGCATATATATGGAGTGCCATGGGTAAAGGGGCATGGCAGGGGGGCATGCCCAGCACAGACAGAAGCTGGGGCACGACATAACCCAGCACCAACAACAGTCCCAGGGGGGCATCCTGTCATGACAACAATGGAGCTAAGGGAAAGTCGCGACAGGTGGGAAGGCCACTACGTCAAACTTACATCCTGGCACTCCATATATATAGTTGACACTAACACCTCTGATTTCTGTGCAGCTATAGTAGCCAATGGTAGTAACCTCCCCATGGAACATACATACCTAAATTAGGGGGTGAGGATGACATCTGCAACAATCTCCAGAAATACGACAAAGGCACCAGTACACTCAAATGTCAATGCCCATAGTTGACACATACATCAGCCAAAGTGAACAGCAATAGGAGCCACACAGCACTAAGGACACACATGCTGCATACGTCAGGGTCCCTCACGTCCCTGGCTAACAAGGCAACATCACTAATGTCATACTGCTCAGACAACAACATTGAGGAGGGGACACATGCAACTGGTCACTGAAACACACCTGCGCAGTCAGAGGACCAAATAGGACATTGATACGATAAACAGGGCAATCCAATTAAACACACATTACCCAACATCAGCTGGAAACATCAACAATGTTTACATCCATATCACATCGTAACATTGCCATGCATAGGATATGCCACATAACAATTACAATTAGGTCAATGTGAACAAATAGATTTTGGGGCAGGTCCTGAGAGGCAAGTGTGCTGCCAGGGCAATCACAACACCCACAGCCAGTGAAAGGTCTCACCATAAGAATAGATATACACGGAGGGTCGAGTAGTACAAAAAGATGGCTATTCCCTAATTGGTACAAAGCAACACCTAGAGGCGATTAGGCAGACAAGTCTGATAACTCTATATCATACATGTGACACACAGGTGGGCTATAGGCCTATAACAATGCACGTATGAAGGACAGCAGATACCAATACCAAACAAGATCACAAAGTAAAGTCATCGAAAGGCTTGCATGTTACGTCAAGATTGTCACAACACAGACACACTAATTGTACCCTGTTTCATTGCAGAGGAACATGGATCTCCTGCCGATATGCCTGTCCCTGATTTCCCTGATGACATGGATGACGAGCCCATAAACATTCCCCAGGAGACCATCCAAAAGGTCCTTGAAACCCTCCAGACCCCACCTTCAGTCACAAGGAGGAGCACAGAACAAGTAGCCATCACAGAAGAACCACCCACCACCCCAATTGTAAGACCTGCCAGCTCCAATACAGCTGAGGACTCTGACGACACTGGCACCAGCTTTGAAAGAACTGTAGTTGGTGTACAGCGGGAGCTGGCCAAGGAGTGCGGTGGGGATGCAAAATATGGCAGCCAGCCTTGAGGGGGTGTGCTCGTGCATGTTGTCATCTGCAGATCAGGCAGCAGCTATGCAAGACCTAACATCCATACTGCAAGGACTACAAGAAAGTATAAAGGAATTCACCACTGCAGTAAGGGAGTTGCCACAACACCTCGCACCCCAAACTTTCCACTGCATGCACGAATGCAATCATGACTCCCTCAGGGCTGACCTGGCTGCCTACCATCGTGATGTGGCTGCTATTCTCAAAAACCAGCAGGCCCTCCTTGCAGCAGTACTGCCCTTAAGAACTTCACAGGGAGCAGCCCCGGGATGTCTGACTCCACGTCTTCTAACACTGAGGTGTGTGTTGCCCCTTCACAACCAACAACAACAAGGACAAAGCAGGCAACACACACATCAGAAGAAGAAGACATGGAACAGATCACATTCACACGGAAGAGTACCCGGAAGCACTAGTCCCTGCACCATGGCCTACTTTGACCAAGGTCCTACGTTTTGTCAAATGCCAGTCTCACTACAACTATACTCAAAGACTGTTCTGCTAACCACTGTATGACTTGTCAGCATTGCCAGTGAATGTCTCTCTCCTACTATTCGGCAAATCCTGTCCCTCTGCACTGTCTGTTACATCACCCCAGCATGTCAGGAGCATCATCCACACCCCTTCTGTAGGATCACCATGTAAGAATGCACCAGAATGGACTCAGCAAACATGGACAATGTACACTTTGCACTACAGCACCTATCAATAAATAGCACTTGCACACCTTATATGTCTCTGTGTAATTTGACACATCAAATGTGCAGTAGGTAACTCAAAGGTGCCTGTGTGACAACCATGTAGCTTGTCAATACAACTGTCCTGACATCATGTAGTCTGATACATCTGTGCAGTGGCCAGGATTGCATCATAGCCTGACCATCCTGAGGAGAATAACTGATGAAGGGAGAAACCACACACAATTATGCTGTGTTGGACAGAATAATGCTCCATCTATAGCAATCCAAGTCAACTAATGGTGGCTGAGAAATGTAGGCACCATGCAATACTAAAAAATGAATTTATGCAGCATAATCTAAGCAAACACAACTAAACCCTGCATCAATCACCCTTTCTGAGTATACTTCCATGAAGGGAAGTCATACTGAATTTTTACACCCATGATCTATGTCAGAAATAAAGACAACAAGACAAGAGTGTTAACAACACCTCATCTACAAAGATGTCCCTGAACATCACACTGCAGTCCGACCTAATAAATTTACCACAATACCAAGTCTGGAAGCACACTTTGTGATGTAGAATACCTACTCATCAACACAAATCCTTGGTGATCGATGTAAACTACTAATGGTGGGTCTACCAAATGGTGGATACTTACCAAGTTAGCACAGGGGTAGCTGCCATGTTAAACCTCCATTTTCTGTCGTGGGTAGCATAGGACACAAATGTCATAGAAAAACATTCACCTACACTGATGTCAAGCCCATGATCAAGTAGCAGTTAACGCATAATGCAAAGGGTTAACTATATGTTTATTCCTATGTATTCACACCAGAGGCAACTAAGGGAAAAGTCATACCTACACTAATCTAACCTGACTACTCCTAACCCACAACTGTCCCTAACTAACCTAAGCTAAACTTACTCTACACATATAACGAATCGATCTAAACATCAACCCCCCACCCACCATTATGAGACAGGACACATGCAGGACAACACATACTAACCTACACACATACTATACTATCCTAAACAATCATATATATATATTTTTATTTTTATTTTTTATAAACAGACAGGAATCCCAACATTGACCCCCAACCAGCCACCCACACAAAAATGAAAAATAGAAAGAATAAGGACCCCCCACCCTCCTGCCTAACACTAACTAAGCTAACAACCTACACTAACCTAACACTAATCCCCAAAACCCAACTATCATTACAAAAAGGAAAGAGGAGAGAGGGGAGGGATAAATTTAAAACAAGCAATAAAGTCCCAGAGGCTGGCCCTCCGTAGGGTCCGCCTGATGGACCGAACCCTTTTCTTAATGTAAGCCACATCCTGGCTTAGCTTGTCCACCTTGGTAATAAACTTGTCCATTTTCCTGTTTAATGCCAGGAATGCCGCAGGGTCAATAGGCGGGGCTGCTGCAGTCTGTGTGCTGGCAGAGGTGCACGGTGTTGGAGTTGTTGTTTGCCCACTGGACTGTCCTGCAGCTCGGAAATTGCTGGGTCCAGGTCGTGCTGCAGAGGCAGGGTCAACTGTCCCCGCCGTTGCTGGGGCCACTTGGGGAGAACTGGTGGATGTGGTGGTGGTGGCTGTTGTGGGCAATGTTGGGCCACCCTGTGGTGAGGCCCACCATGCTACGGAGGCCCGATCCGCTTGGTATTTTCGGGCCATCCTTCTGAACCCCGACTGCACCTGCAGGATGTGCCGGTATCTCATTGCACGTCTTTCGAACTGATGTCTCTGTGCGGCACTCATGTTTGCAGCTGTGAAGAGAAAGGGCAACTATTTACCATAGGAAATGCATTGGGTGGAATAGCACAATGGGTCAATTGCACATTACTTGTACTGTATTTGTTACAGCGATTTTCACAACATAGATCATTGAAAGTCTCAGAGGAAGTACATGGGAAGCCTGCATACCAAAGGGCATCTCACACCTAGCATATACATGTCTCTACATGATGGGTGACATCAGCCTAAACTTCTCATCCAAATAATGGGTAATGCAGCTGATATTATGGCTGAACCTCTTCTGCCTACTGACTTCACTACATATGTCACTCGATGTGATAACAATCACAACCCTCAATATATGCCATTTGTAATTGTTTTTTGCTAATATAGAACTCATGTGCCATAACCGAATGTGTACACTAGGTTCAAAACAAAGGGGGTCATTCAGACCCCGGCGGGCGGCGCCCGCCTGGAGGGAACCGCCATTCTGGCTTTCCCGCTGGGCTGGCGGGCGACCGCCAGAAGGCCGCCCGCCAGCCCAGCGGGAAACCCCTTCCCACGAGGAAGCCGGCTCCGAATGGAGCCGGCGGAGTGGGAAGGTGCGACGGGTGCAGTTGCACCTGTCGCGAATTCCAGTGTCTGCTGAGCAGACACTGGAATTCAAAGTGGGGCCCTCTTACGGGGGCCCTGCAGTGCCCATGCCATTGGCCCCACGACACCCCTCACCGCCATCCTGTTCCTGGCGGTGAGGGGGTCGGAATCCCCCATGGCGGCGCAGCAAGCTGCGCCGCCAAGGGGGATTCCCAGGGCAGCGGAAAACCGGCGGGAGACCGCCGGTTTTCCTGGTCTGACCGCGGCCAAACCGCCGCGGTCAGAATCCCCTGCGGGGCACCGCCAGCCTGTTGGCGGCGCTCCCGCAAGGACCGCCGGGGTCGGAATGAGCCCCAAAGTGTCCAAAGGTCACAAGTATGTGTAACATACTGGTTGCTACAGTCCTAGGTACCCTATTTCCAAACACATGGCAGTCTTTGAGGGTGGGGTGGGAAGAACAACCAACAATCCCATATTCAATGCACACCCAGGAGTGTATAGAAAGCTCAACAAGTATTTGCCTCCACACACAACACCAATGAAAGAAATTGGAGTCAGCCAAACCTTGTCCTATCCAAGGTCCACACATGTCAAAATGTACTGACTTAGGCCAACATCACATACTAACAGTGAGGCATATTTTACCACACACAGAGGAGCAAGAACACCCATGATCATGAGAAGAATGAACACCTAGGCCATTGCACTCTAGTCCCACACACTTCTAGTTCAACTTGTGGTAGTACATGCCCCCGGAAGATCCAACCTACAGTGTACTCAGTCCATCCTCAACTAGGGAAGCTGCATATTTAAGACAAGCCTTTTGCAGAAGCTATCTGGGAGAATGTCAGTCTGAAATGCAGACTCAGTCCAAGCCAAGTCCCAGAGCAACTCTTACATTAGCCAGTGTATTCCACATGACTCATCCCATTCCCCATAACGGGCCCGACTGGTATGGCCTACAGACCCTAAATCTGAGAGATGGATCAGCATAGGTCTACTGAAACTGAAGTGATAATTGAAATCCCACTAATGGAACAATACTAATGAATGGGCAGCGCATCAAACCTTGAATTCTGTTGAACACACAGTAGTCCATCATGCATCACTAGCAAATAATAAAAATAGCACACATGCAACACTCACTGTAGGTGTCGGGGTCCTCAAAATGAGCCACCTCTCCCACGGTGTATGGTGCAGGTCCACCTGTAAAGCATGGAAGGAAGAATATACTCAGACTCCGTGCACTGACAAACAATTGCAATTACAAAGACAATGTGAGAATATGACATGCGTAATGAAACACTTTCACAGATGCTCATACTGCATGGAATAATTCTTGATCAACATTTACATTGGATGAGTCTCCTGCTACAGTTACACACCCTACTACACACATGCAGTGGCCAGGACAGTCATGTAGTGTCAAAGAAGCACCTCCATTAGTATGCCCCACCAATATCGGGGTGCATTCATCTCATCATGTGCATCCCAGAGAGACATCCAAAAGCTGGTTACTTGAGGACTGCATGACCCCTCAAACTCAAACAGCCTATGTGGTCATTTGCAACACACACCAACCAGACACACATGTGACATATGTGTGGGCAACATAGCTAACTTCAATTGACGTGAAGGCAGCACTCATTTATAGCATCATATTGGGTTTACAAATTTCAGTCTAGCTATGGTGTCTACATATGTAGGTATGATGTTTCAACATCCATTTTTCACTGGCTATTGTGAACTGTAGAGTTCAAATAGAGACATTAACGTGTTGCTTGTCTGACACAAAGGCAACACTACATTACATACAGCTACAGGCAACCGGTAAGTGTAGAAAACATGAGCTACCTGACTGCTAGCATTTGTCTTCCTACACATTGTGCAACAATTACCCAGTAGGTTTCCCTAGCATTACACACAGTCAGCTACTTATCTAGCAGATTGGGTAACAATCATCACATGTCCCCACACAGCTTTCAATTGTTCACATGTAATTGATTTGTACTCACCAACATGTCCACCAATCCTGATTCCCAGGTGGTCCAGCAGATCCTGCTCCCTGGATATCAGATCAGCCCAGCGGTGCTTGAGTTGATGGTCATTCCTCAGGCTACCATAGACACAGACCAAGTGATGGCGCACCTTCCCCCACCGGACTTTACGTGCCTCCGTGTGATACCCCTGTATCACACGACCACCAGCCTCCAGCATGAGTGGGAGGAAATGGCAAACAAGCCATATAAATCCCCCCAATTCCTCCTCACCCATCCTGGCAAGCCGTGGCCTACCTGACATCTCTGCACAAAAAAGTGGAAAAAGTTGGAAAAAAAAGGAAAAGGGGCAAATGGGGAAAGGTAGAGTAGTGAAAAACAAAGAAAACTTAGGAATAAGAGCCCAACTAACCCCAAAATTACACTACCCAGAACAGACTCCCACAGACAATAAAAGAAACACTGGACTTGACAAAAGTATACAATACAGACTCAGACAGTATTCTACAACAAGACAATGATGACAAAAGCACAATAGAGAAGTACACTGGACACAAAAGCACTAAAACACAGGACAACACTTTCCACACAGCCACACAGTCTAGAATAATCTGAGACTGCAAAGTGAAAGTGAAAGTATACCCACAGTACAGAATCTGTAAACAGGATATCCTATTACATCACATCCTCCATAAAATGGGCGACGTTTTTATTTTTCCGTTATGCGTCATTTTTTCACGCATACAGATTATGCGTCATATTTTTTTACGCATAAGAGTGCACATAATGCAGAGTCACATTTTTTTTCGTCATTGTTCCCTTATATTTGTGTGAGGCTTATTTTACAGTTCTAGAGTTGAAATTTAAGCCGCTGGCAAATATGATGACCAAATATGAAAATTAATTTTTACTCTGCATTATATGCACTCCTGTGCGTCAAAAATTTATGACGCCCAAGCTGTATGCGTGGAAATATGACGCATTTTAGAAAATATGGTGGCCATGTAATGCTGGTTATTAACATATTTATTTTAAAATGATATTTTTTGACTTAGCATTATGTGCACTCCTGTACGTCAAAAATTTATGACGCCCAAGCTGTATGCTTGGAAATATGACGCATTATAGAAAATATGGTGGCCATGTAATGCTGGTTATTAATATATTTATTTTAAAATGATATTATTTGACTCAGCATTATGTGCACTCCTGTACGTCAAAAATTTATGACGCCCAAGCTGTATGCGTGGAAATATGACGCATTATAGAAAATATGGTGGCCATGTAATGCTGGTTATTAATATGTTTATTTTAAAATTATATTTTTTGACTCAGCATTATGTGCACTCCTATGCATCAAAATTTATGACGCACAAGCTGTATGCGTGGAAATATGACGCATTTTGACAAATATGTCTTTATTTTGTCAAATTGTGGAGAAATTTTTGTCATGACCAAACGGTGCTAAGTGATACACATTTGGGCTTAGCTATGGCACATGTCCCTTATAGGATGTATAGAAGGCATTCACAGTGTAATAGTAATGATTGCTCCAAATGGTTATTACCCATAATTGTACACATATTTTGGGTAATTGCTGATGGCTAATTTCAAATGATGAATGTGATACCAGGATGTATTCCTTAGCAAAAATGTGTCCACATTTATCACGGTAATCCAAATTATCTATAGGCCACATAGGTAGTGCAATTGTCACCTACACTTTTTATGGGGGTAACCATGTCCTAATTATGAATTTGTGTATCTTATATGTGTTTAACTTTTGACATGTAGGCCACACAAATGCGCCTTATGCATGTGTGTACTTCACATGTGCATATTTCATGTATATTTGGGGGGCGGTAGAGGTGGACTTAGGCCCCCAGCACCCTAGGGTTTGCCCTTCCAGATTTGCTAATTTATCCAAGGGTTTCATTTATTCAGTAATGCTAAACCTGCAGCAGCAGGCTCATGGAAGCCCATAGGGTATGATTCACTGTTTGCCATTCAATAATCCCATTTGCCCATTTGACGTTTGCCCTATTGATTCTTTGGAGCAATCTGGCATACCATTTTGCATTAATATTTTTTGCAAAATCCCGACGTTCCTCATGTGCTGATGACAAATAGGTTGTTGATGTATTTGGCCCTTTATGCATTACCTGGTTTAGTGGCATGTTTCATTCTTCCTGCTAGGTTCCAACTGGGACACTACTGTGATCGGCTGCTTGCAAATATTTTGTTGATTGGATGGCACATGTTTATATGTGTGGTCCAATGTAGATCCACTATCAACTGTCAGGGTGTATGTTGTCACTGTAACTTCCAGGTCTCCTCATGAGTTAGTGGCAGCTAATCTTGTTCCAATTGGGCATTGTTTGTAGCAAAAATGGAGAGAAGCCATTGAGGACATGGTCACCTACACATGGATGGTCCCACCCTGTCACTGAACACGTGTAATGAGACTTTCGAATGGGCAACCTTTTTGTGCTGAGTGAGAGGATATCTCAGGTGTCTGGATCTGGCATGTGTCATTGCCACATTTGTACTCCAGTTGGCCTCTGTGGATGGTAATGTATCATGAAACATCATAGCCTCTGTGTAGAAGTAAATGGCTGGTATTCAACACACGACTCATCTTTATCATTTGAAAAAGTGTTACTCAGCGTTTTGAACAGTCAGGGTCCTCATATGTGTTGACTTTTCATGGACATTATCTGAGGTTGCTGGTTTTGATGGAGGCCATTTACACCATCATACACTATGGTCCTGGTCCACTGTCACACTTTTAAGTTTAGGCATTAATGAAGGTCAGACAACGGAAGGGCCAAGATTTGGCTATTCATGGGCACTGTCACAAATCTGATGCAAATGACAGTCAGATGATGCACTACTATGTATTTGAGTATACATTGATGAGGCTAATGACAAATTATTGTCTGAGGTACAAAAGGTATTGGACAGCATGTGTGGTCCATAGGTGGACCCCAGGTATCTGTAGAGTGACCCACGGACAGGTGCCAGTCAGGCTGACAGGATGCTGGGTCAATCAGGTGCAAGCTCTTTCAGTAATCACATGATCACGTGTTCTGACTAGGACTGGTCAGAGGGAGCATTAGACAGTTGAGATGTCACACTGTCTGTGTCCTGTGTTGCTTTGAAGGTGACACATGAACCCTGATAAAGTGTTACACGGCAACATTAGTGTCAAAGCTTAATGATGTAATAGCTCACATTCAAACATGTATGCAGTAGGAGGCATCTGCAGGGACAGGGCATGTACATTTGGGTGGTGTGCATGGAGGGGATCACAGGTGTGGCCTCCATCTGTGTCTCACTAGTCCTGTCAGATGGGATTAGATGATAAATAGCCTACAGTACCTTTCACAGAAGAATCAATCTACAGGTGATACCAGGCCTTATAAACTCCAAGGCAGTGTATTATATGAGCTGTGTTCCATGCAGTGAGATGGTAGTATGACAATGGTCGGCATAGTAAAGGGTGTGGCACACTGGATGACTCTTGTGAGTGTGTGTGTGTAGATGAGGGAATCTCAGTGTACACAAATCGGCATTCCAGGGACCTCTTCAGACAGGTGGGGTGTGAGCAGCTGCAAGTGTGTGTATTGTTTTTAGAATAGGGCTGACATGTAGATGGGATGTGATGTGCTGGATGCTTGTCGTAGGTGTAGCACTTGTGCTGAGTATGTTCTGCTTATGTGTAACTCTAGTGACAGATAGTCATTGCAATGATAGTAAGTAGTTGGAATTACTGTTGGCAAGAGTCTAGTACTACATTCCTGTTCCGGAAGCTTTAGCATGTGAACAGCCTGATGTATGAGGCCTGTTTTCCCCTAGTTGAGTGATGGTGTTTTAGTTGTGTGCTATCTGCTGCTATGATACATGTTTCCTACATGTATGTGAGTCATATGTGTGGTCCTCAGCTATTGCCCTTCAAAGGTGAACTGTACAGGATGTCTGTCATTTACATGGTGTGTGTATTGACCATTGTATGGTGGCCATTACATTTGTGGTGTATATTTTTTGTGTGATGATTGTTATGTCATTATTGCTCAATGAGACGACATTCTTCTTCAGCAATTTCATACTAAAGGTGGGCAGAAATGAATAGGCCAAACCATGATGTGGTGTTTGTTATCTGTGATTATTTACAATTGTGCATTAAGTGGTGTGAGAAAGTAGCCTCTTTCTAGCCTTGTTACCCCCACTTTTGGCCTGTTTGTGAGTGTATGTCAGGGTGTTTTCACTGTCTCACTGGTATCCTGCTAGCCAGGGCCCAGTGCTCATAGTGAAAACCCTATGTTTTCAGTATGTTTGTTATGTGTCACTGGGACCCTGCTAGTCAGGACCCCAGTGCTCATAAGTTTGTGACCGATAGGTATGTGTTCCCTGTGTGATGCCTAACTGTCTCACTGAGGCTCTGCTAACCAGAACCTCAGTGGTTATGCTCTCTCTTTACAAATTGTCACTAACAGGCTAGTGACCAATTTTACCAATTTACATTGGCATACTGGAACACCCTTATAATTCCCTAGTATATGGTACTGAGGTACCCCGGGTATTGGGGTTCCAGGAGATCCCTATGGGCTGCAGCATTTCTTTTGCCACCCACAGGGAGCTCTGACAATTCTTACACAGGCCTGCCACTGCAGCCTGAGTGAAATACCGTCCACGTTATTTCACAGCCATTTTACACTGCACTTAAGTAACTTATAAGTCACCTATATGTCTAACCTTTCCCTGGTAAAGGTTGGGTGCTAAGTTACTTAGTGTGTGGGCACCCCGGCACTAGCCAAGGTGCCCCCACATTGTTCAGGGCCAATTCCCCGAACTTTGTGAGTGCGGGGACACCATTACACGCGTGCACTACATATAGGTCACTACCTATGTGTAGCTTCACAATGGTAACTCCGAATATGGCCATGTAACATGTCTAAGATCATGGAATTGCCCCCTCTATGCCATCCTGGCATTGTTGGTACAATCCCATGATCCCACGGGTCTGTAGCACAGACCCGGGTACTGCCAAACTGCCTTTTCAGGGGTTTCACTGCAGCTGCTGCTGCTGCCAACCCCTCAGACAGGTTTCTGCCCTCCTGGGTCCAGCCAGGATTGGCCCAGGAAGGCAGAACAAAGGACTTCCTCAGAGAGAGGGTGTTACACCATCTCCCTTTGGAAAATGGTGTGAAGGCAGGGGAGGAGTAGCCTCCCCCAGCCTCTGGAAATGCTTTTATGGGCACACATGGTGCCCATTTCTGCATAAGCCAGTCTACACCGGTTCAGGGACCCCTCAGTCCTGCTCCGGCGTGAAACTGGACAAAGGAAAGGGGAGTGACCACTCCCCTGACCTGCACCTCCCATGGGAGGTGCCCAGAGCTCCTCCAGTGTGTGCCAGACCTCTGCCATCTTGGAAACAGAGGTGCTGCTGGCACACTGGACTGCTCTGAGTGGCCAGTGCCAGCAGGTGACGTCAGAGACTCCTTCTGATAGGCTCCTTCAGGTGTTGCTAGCCTATCCTCTCTCCTAAGTAGCCAAACCCTCTTTTCTGGCTATTTAGGGTCTCTGCTTTGGGGAATTCCTTAGATAACGAATGCAAGAGCTCATCCGAGTTCCTCTGCATCTCTCTCTTCACCTTCTGCCAAGGAATCGACTGCTGACCGCGCTGGAAGCCTGCAAAACTGCAACAAAGTAGCAAAAACGACTACTGCAACTCTGTAACGCTGATCCTGCCGCCTTCTCGACTGCTTTCCTGGTGGTGCATGCTGTGGGGGTAGTCTGCCTCCTCTCTGCACTAGAAGCTCCAAAGAAATCTCCCGTGGGTCGACGGAATCGTCCCCCTGCAACCACAGGCACCAAAGAACTGCATCACCGGTACCCTGGGTCTCCTCTCAGCACAACGAGCGAGGTCCCTTGAATCCAGCAACTCTGTCCAAGTGACTCCCACAGTCCAGTGACTCTTCAGTCCAAGTTTGGTGGAGGTAAGTCCTTGCCTCCCCACGCCAGACTGCATTGCTGGGAACCGCGACTTTTGCAGCTACTCCGGCCTCCGTGCACTTCTGGCGGAAATCCTTTGTGCACAGTCCAGCCTGGGTCCACGGCATTCTAACCTGCATTGCACGACCTCCTAAGTTGTCCTCCGGCGGCGTGGGACTCCTTTGTGCAACTTCGGGTGACCACCGTTTCACTCCACTTTGTAGTGCCTGTTCTGGCACTTCTGCGGATGCTGCTTGCTTCTGAGAGGGCTCCTTGTCTTGCTCGATGCCCCCTCTGTCCCCAGACGCAATTGGCGACATCCTGGTCCTTCCTGGGCCACAGCAGCATCCAAAAACCCTAACCACACAATTTGCAGCTAGCAAGGCTTGTTGGCGGTCTTTCTTCAGGAAAACACTTCTGCACGACTCTCCACGGCGTGAGGGATCCGTCCTCCAAAAGGGAAGTTTCTAGCCCTTGTTGTGCTTGCAGAATCTTCAGCTTCTACTGTCCAGTAGCAGCTTCTTTGCACCCACAGCTGGCATTTCCTGGGCATCTTCCCATCTCCGACTTGCTTGTGACTTTTGAACTTGGTCCCCTTGTTCCACAGGTACCCTCGTTTGGAAATCCATTGTTGTTGCATTGCTGATTTGTGTCTTTCCTGCAGAATTCCCCTATCACGACTTCTATGTCCTTTGGGGAACTTTAGTGCACTTTGCACTCACTTTTCAGGGTCTTGGGGTGGGCTATTTCTCTAACCCTCACTGTTTTCTTACAGTACCAGCGACCCTCTACAAGGTCACATAGGTTTGGGGTCCATTCGTGGTTCGCATTCCACTTTTGGAGTATATGGTTTGTGTTGCCCCTATCCCTATGTGTCCCCATTGCATCCTATTGTAACTATACATTGTTTGCACTGTTTTCTAATACTATTACTGCATATTTTGGTATTGTGTACATATATCTTGTGTATATTTGCTATCCTCATACTGAGGGTACTCACTGAGATACTTTGGCATATTGTCATAAAAATAAAGTACCTTTATTTTTAGTATATCTGTGTATTGTGTTTTCTTATGATATTGTGCATATGACACTAGTGGTACTGTAGGAGCTTCACTCGTCTCCTAGTTCAGCCTAAGCTGCTCTGCTAAGCTACCATTATCTATCAGCCTAGGCTGCTAGACACCCTATACACTAATAAGGGATAACTGGGCCTGGTGCAAGGTGCAAGGTGTAAGTACCCCTTGGTACTCACTACAAGCCAGTCCAGCCTCCTACAAGTGGTGATAGTAAAAGTTAAGAAAATAAATTATTTACAATGTGTTGGCGCCTACGCACTCCAGCAGCCGTTTTTGGTTGTTCCCCCTCCTGTTACAGGCCAGCATCCTCCTCTTCATCGTCTTCAGGCATGTATGGGTCTGGTACCAGGAGGGGAATGTTCCTTTTTACACAAATGTTGTGCAATATGGCACAAGTGAGTATGATCCTACAGACCATCTCTGGGGAATATAGTAGGCTACCGCCAGTGATGTCAAGGCAGCGGAACCTTGACTTTAGGATCCCAAAGGTGCGCTCGACAATGCTGCGTGTCCTCTTATGGGCGTCATTGTATGCCCGCTCTGCAGCAGTAGTCGGGTTCCCAAATGGTGTCATTAGCCACGGCTGGATGCCATACCCCTGATCAGCTGAAAGAAAAACACAGATTGGGATCATGTACATATAGCTGGCACTATTGAAAAGACCTTTAATGGCATTAGTTGTCTTGTGTTGTCTGTGACTCTTTTGTGTACTAATGTGACAACCTATACTTGTAGGCTATACCTTCTGCATTGTGTTTTTTCCTTGGCTGAGCAAGTGTTTGTCTGCTAACCCTTTGTCAGCAGTATGTTTTGGGAATTGCAATAGAGTGTGTCCTCCCTAGCATTGTGACTTGTGATACAGGTGTCTGTGTGTCTTCACTGGGGGTGAGATGATAGTTCCATGCTGAGTTAAAATTGAAAGTGTTGTTAACACGTTCATATCAAAGTACCCTGGACATCACATCCCTTGAAACTTATGCAATGTATTAATGTAAAGCTTATTGTGACACTTACAATTTGCAAGGTGACATTTAGGCAACCACACTCATTAATGTCTTCACATTAAGCTGTACAGTAAATTACAATGTGTGACAGATTCAATGGTGAGTTAAGAAACATGGCTAGTGATGTGAGGACCTCAGTGTGTTCCTGTCTAGGTGTTGCTGTTGTGGTGTATGTGTTGTGTGTCCTAGAGGGTTGCTGTGCAGTGTGTATATGAGTAGGTTTCTGTACTTACCAACAAGTAGTCCATTGCCATACCGTCCATCCTGGAAGTGTTGGTTGATGGTGCTGTGACGGTAGATGGAGTCATGTACACTCCCAGGATATTTAGCCACGATGTTGCTGATCAATCCCTGGTGATCGACTATGGCCTGCACGTTGATTGAATGTGTGTGCTTCCTGTTGCGGTAGAGGTGTTCTGTTGCAGCAGGTGGCACAAGGTGTACGTGTGTGCAGTCGATTGCACCAAGGACGTGTGGGAAGCCACTGATGGCGTAGAACCCCTGTTTAGTTTCCTGCTGCTTCTGCAGTGTGTTAGGGAAGCAGATGTGGAGGGGTGTCAGGCGAATGATGGCATCCAGTACTTTTGGCAGAAATGTGGAGAATGATGGTTGTGATATTCCGCCAACCAGGGCACCAGTTGTTTGAAACGAGCCACTTGCCAGCAGGTGAAGTACGGCAAGCAGCTTTGTTTCTGTTGGGATAGTGCGGGGTGTCACCAAAGTGGGGGCCAACTGCTGGTCAATGTTTCGCAGCAGCTGCTGAATGGCCTGCCAGTTCAACCGGTACCTCTGGATGATGTCGTGTTCCCTGAGGCCATGCAGGGTTGTTCTTGGGCGGAATATCCTCTCCTGCCTTCTGCGCTGCCTTTGGGGTCCCTGCTGTTGTTGTTGTAGCTGCTGTTGTTGCTGCAGGGCTCTGCGTCTACGTGCACGCTGGATAAAAATCACCTCCATGTCTCCCTGTTGCTGCTCTGCTGCTCTGCTGCTCTGCTGCTCTGTTGTTTGTTCTGTGTGTTCTGATTAAATACAGGTGTGTTGCCCCATTTTAACGCCTGCCCTGACCCAGGCGTTAAATTTTGACGCACATCAGGCTTTGCGTAATTTTTTTGCTCCGCCTCCCGGCTGAGAGTCATTTTTGCCTGGAAGCATAAATACGACGCACGGCCGTGTGCGTCGTTTTTTGGACGGGAACGCCTACCCTGCATATCATTAACGCAGGGCATCCAGAAAATGAGGCACACAGTGGATTTTTGTCGTCCGCGGGCTCGGGCGTCAGGGTTTAAATATGGGGCAACGTTTGCGCTGATTGTGCGTCAAATTTTTTGACGCACAATCGGCGCAAACGGAGTATAAATATGCCCCTCTGTGTCTTAGATGTGGTGTTCCCTGGAGACCGGATAAGACCATGCCGGCTTCAAGGAGCCAATACCTTCACTAGGCAGGTTTGCAGCTCAGTTCACAATATCCCGGTAAGCAAAGCTGAAGATTTCTCTCTTCCTAATACATGTCTGTACAGTACCAAGCATAAATACACTTTCTTTGTTATTTTGAAAAGGAGGTGCTTTGTGATAAATGAAGAAAAATACAGGAATTAGCATATTCATTCTATTGCACGTTTAGTAAATTCTATTGTGCATAGATTCATATAAATGAATAAATGATGTACTACCGAACTATAATAAAGCAAATGGTATATGTTGTGCATGTGCAAGCAATACTGAAAGCAAAATGCATTTTTATATGAAAGATGTACACTCAGATACATGGACATATGAAACACAATGCCATTAACTAAGCAGAAAATGCAAAGACAATGTCAACACTGTCCTGAACAGAAACACAGTCACACACACATACAAGTGGACGTTCCTAGCATGCAGGCACTAACAAGAAACCTGGACACTCCCCTTAAGAGTAAAATTGCTTTAACTGCATGGAAAATCGCAGGTGCAAAAAAAAATCGCACTGGGCCAGAGCTCGAAACCTACTTACAGGCATTTGACATAACATGCCTTCAGGAGACTTGGAGCCTAGGAGAAACACAATTCCATAAACCTGCAGGAAAAAAATAGGGGCAAAGGCAGGCCAAAAGGCGTACTGAATATTTACATGAACCAAAATTGAAATAAACTCTCCTCAGATGTAATCGCTACTAAGTAACAACTGGAAATCCTAATCTCAGTTAATCAAGGTCCTGATTGTGAACATCTACCTGAACCCTAAGGGTGCCCGCAGCCAAAAGACAATGATCAAGGTTTGTTTGAACTAAACAGCTGACATTTGTGCGCAGAACGGATAGTGATTGACGACATTAACTTAAACCCGACTAACCACTGCAGGAGTAGCACAGAAGCATGTGCCTTGGATGCCGGCTTGAACATACCTGTGCAGGCTTCAAAATATGCAAATCTTGACAGTGCTGACCACCAACTACTGTCAACACTCAAATCAATGGGTCTTATGGTACTGAATGGAAGGTTTGACTCAGACCACCTAATGGCGGTGACTTGAAATTCCAAGTCAACAGAGTCAATGCTACACTAAGGCCCATATATTTAAATTTTTGGATGCAAACCAGCACCGACGCTGGTTTGCTTCAAAAAATTTACCTCCGGCTAACGCCATTTCTACGCACCATGCGAGCGCCTTATTTAAGGATTGACGTAAGCCGGGCTGGTCAGAGTAAAAAAAATGACTCAAACCAGGCAGCGCCGGGGTAGGGGAAAATGGGGGTTGTGCGTCAAAAAATCTTGCAAGTCAGGTTTGAGTCAAAAATCATGGCTCAAACCAGACTTGCGCCATTTTTTGACGCACAACCCCCATTGAAATGACTCCTTTCTTAGCAAAGACGGGAGTCATGCCCCGTTGCCTAACGGCCATGCCCAGGGGACTTCTGTCCCCTGGGCATGGCCATTGGGCACAGTGGCATGTAGGGGGGATCAAATTAGGCCCCCTATGCCACTTTAAAAAAGAAAAAATAGTACTTACCTCAACTTACCTGTACTTACCTGGGATGGGGCCCCCCATCCATGGGTGTCCTCCTGGGGTGGGCGAGGGTGGCAGGGGGTGTCCCTGGGGGCAGGGAAGGGCACCTCTGGACTGCTTCCATGGTCTGAGACCATGGAAGTGAGCCCACAGGTCCCTTAACGCCTGCCCTCACCCAGGCGTTAAAAAACGGCGCATATCAGGCTGTGCGCCATTTTTTAAGGCCCGCCCCCTCCTGTGCGTCAAAATGACGCAGGAGTATAACTAAGGCGCACAGGCCTTAAAGTCATTTGTTTGACAGGAACGCCTACCTTGCATGTCATTAACGCAAGGCGGTTTCCCACATCCAAAAAATGACGCATACACAGGTTTTTTGACATCCGCGGGGTCGTGCGTCATAGTTTAAATATGGGGCAAGGTTTGCGCCGAATGTGCATCAAAAATTTTTACGCATATTCGGCACAAACAGAATATAAATATGCCCCTAAGTATTTCTCTCCTTCCACCTATTCCATAGGGTCATAGCTGTCTTAGTAGGGTGTCAAGAAAGCGACCACCACCCTTTAATGGTAGAGATCATAAACAACAAATATTGTGCTGCACAGCAATAGTTATTCTGCCCAGTCGTGCAACATAGACTTCCAAGACCCAGGAGCAACATGGCATTGAATAAGATGGACAGATGTCACTCAAGAAAAATACGAATGATGGAAAACAACCAACCCACTAGGCAAGTGACAATCACAAAACCCGATGGCTGAATGGGCAAACATGCTAGTAGATTTAAAAAACTTCTCAGAGCAAACAATTGGCAATGTCTACTGCACCAATGGACAGTCAATAACAGATGGTAAAATTGCGCTATCAAACAACAAAAGCTAAAAGCAGCAAAGTCAAAGCACCATTGACAACCACTTGATACCACTTCTGCTACATTTACAGAGATCAGGAAGTAATATAAGAAAGCTAATTGGGAGGTAAAGTGTGCAAGGAACGAGCAAGGCTGGGTTGAAATTGTGCAAGCTTACAAATCAAAAAACAACAAATAACTGTTTGCCCTGATCAATCTATTATAGCACAGTGCCACCTGTGCTGCTGGAAATAATGTCCTGCGACAAACCTGGCTTGCTCATATTGGATCATCATATCACAGCAACGAATCTGTCCTGCTGTGTATAAACAACAACATGAACACTCCAACTCTTGCCTTTCCAAAGCCGCCATTGTGGTGCAAATAAAGAGAATAAGGGGAAATGGGGTGCGGGGCCCAAACAGGGTGCCGCTTGAATCTACAAGCACAACCGGGACTTATGGAGTAAAATACTCTGCCAACTAATCAGCTGTTGCCTCCATGAAAATTCCATACCAGAATCTTGGCAAAGGTTAATCCTCCATCCATTCTACAAAAAAGGCCCTTACTCATCCCCAGAGAGCTATCACATGATTGCACTACTAAGCACTGATACAAAGATCTTCACCGGAATCCTACTGCAGGAATTGTAAAACTGTTTAGAGGATTCAGACCGGCTGTCACGCAATCAAACAGGCTTCCGCCCGAATTCAAGCACATTAAACAATCTTGTCTCCCTTTGTATGTTAATAGCAAAACATGCTAAAAATAACAACTGCTTTACACATGATTTATTGATTTTTCAAAGACCTTCGACCACGTTGACAGGAATTTGCTGTGGCATACACCGGCATCCTGGAACATCCCAGACAACCTCCTAAAAGCACTACAGTTTATGTGCTCTGAAACCTCCACAAAGATTAGCCTGGACACAAACAAGGGCCTAAGTACAACAATACTGACAATACGTGGCCTAAAACAGGGCTATATCCTTGCCCCAACACTATTTAATCTGTTAATTTCAGATCTGAGTACAGCTCTGGATGAAGTACACTCACATCCCCCAAAATTGGAACAACAACGGTTGACGTCACTTCACTATGCAGATGATATAGTCCTCATGAATTTAACGCCCATTGGCCTGCAAAATTTGCTTAACACACTCGCCCTTTACTGCACAACAAACTGGATGACAGTTAATTTAGACACAACTACAATAGTCGTCTTCTGGAATGGCTTCAAAAAGAAGGGTAAATGGTTCCTGGGAAGCAGCACAGTAGAAAAGAGTCCCAGCATTAAATACCTTAGGGTTTGGCTACACAAGTGCCACTCTCCCAGGCTTCATCTCAACTCATTTAAGCCTCTTCTTGCCTCACTAATTGCTGCCTTTCAAAGCCTACACAGTAAATTTCCTACACCAACCTGGAAACCAACTCTGGCAGCAATCAAAACAAAAGTGACCCCAATATTGTCTTATGGATCAGTAGCCTTCCCTGGAAAATGAAATCTATTTCTGAACAATGCCCAGAGTAAAGTCTAACGTCTGCTATTCCATCTTCCACAATACATGTCACCTGTACAAATCTGCTTGGAATTTGGGCCTCACGAATAAGGTATAGTACAGCAAAACGCCTGCCTCAATTGTCTGTCACCCCTAAGCTTGGGCCCTCCGAACATTCTAAAAGCACTAATCTGGAAAGAGATTCAGGACGACAGTCAATCAAACTGTTGGGGCCAGGCAAGAAGTGAGGGTTTAGTAGTGTTGGCCTTGCAGCATTTGGGGGAAGCACACTTACCACATCACACCTTTAAATTCGCAGTGAACTAACAAACAAGGCTTCTATCTCAGGCACAAGACAAAGAACGCTTCCACAAGCGTAGATGCTTGTGGTTATGGCCCTCATTCTGACCTTGGCGGGCGGCGGAGGCCGCCCGCCAAAGTCCCGCCGTCAGGTTACCGTTCCGCGGTCGAAAGACCGCGGCGGTAATTCTGACTTTCCCGCTGGGCTGGCGGGCGGTCTCGTTCAGACCGCCAGCCAGCCCAGCGGGAAAGAGGCTTCCACGATGAAGCCGGCTCGGAATCGAGCCGGCGGAGTGGAAGCTGTGCGACGGGTGCAGTTGCACCCGTCGCGTATTTCACTGTCTGCGCAGCAGACAGTGAAATACATGTAGGGGCCCTCTTACGGGGGCCCCTGCAATGCCCATGCCAGTGGCATGGGCACTGCAGGGGCCCCCAGGGGCCCCGCGACCCCCCCTACCGCCATCCGGATCTCGGCGGTCCGACCGCCGGGATCTGGATGGCGGTAGGGGGGGTCAGAATCCCCGCGGCGGTGCAGCAAGCTGCGCCGCCGCGGAGGATTCAATGGGGCCGCGGTACACTGGCGGGACCCCGCCAGTGGTGCCGGTCCGACCGCGGCTTTACCGCCGCGGTCGGAATCCCCAATGAAGCACCGCCGGCTTGTCGGCGTTGCTCCCGCGGTCCTCCGCCCTGGCGGTCAAAGACCGCCAGGGTCAGAATGAGGGCCTATGTCTCAATGCATACAAATCGTCAGCGCCACAGAGTTATCTCTTCAAACCCATCAAAAGCGTTTACAAATCTAGTCTTTTTAGCGTTAAGACTGGGCTTGTTAACAGCTAAGGATGCGATGCCTCAATGGGCCCCAGAACCGACTTCACTGTCTTGCAGGCGGTGTCAGGTGCCGGACGAATCTTTCTTGCACATATTATGCACGTACCCTGTTTTGCAACTGGCACACAGAAAGTTTTTATACAACCTCTTTAATGCTAACGGAGTAAGAACATGCCTTCCAGCCCTGCTGTTCTGCTTGCAAGGCTTGAGCCCCCAAGTAATAGCTTGCCTGGGAAAATATAGATTTTCCACAGACTGGTAGGCAGAAAATCTGGCTTTTATTAGACACGGAAGCTAATATTGTGCAATCTCCTTTAATCCACAGCATCTCCTTTAAAGAATTTAGAACAGAAGAATTGGAACTCTATTGAAACCCAGAACCCACAATCCTCATCCTTCTTTTTTAGTGACTGTACCTTACTTCAACAATAAACTTTAGAAAACTCTGTAAAAGGTAACTTTTATTCAAAATCAAAATGAAATCCAAGTTGATTGTCTTGTAGACTGAGGCTCCATGTCTTCTCAAGACAAAACTTCTCTGTCCCAAAGCTTCACCACGAGCTACAAAATTAAACAGACAAAAAAATCAATCCAGGTATGGGATAAAGGGAGACATTATATTAGCTTCAGTGTCTTTAATAAAATCCAGATTTTCAGCCCTGCAGGCTGTGGTCAATCTACATTTTATGGCAAGACCCGAAGGCTAAAGCCTTTCTAATAAACAACCTGCCAAAATTTCAACTGGTTTGAAATAAAATCTTTCAAAAGTTACATAATTTGACCAATCAGCACATTTTAAGATATCTTGCAAAGAACCTCCCATCATGAAAGCCTTTGACGCAGCCGCTCCATTCAATGAATGTGCTTCAAACATATTGACATCTACACCAGTACTACTCATCACTTCTTTTACCCATCTAGCAAGCATAGGTTCAGACAAGGCTGTAAATAGACTCCTAAAAGAGATAAGCAATTGATTCATACCTTGCTGTCTGACCGCCAAAGTTCTCTTCTCATACTCCTTCACACATGTCACCCCCACATAGATTAACATACTCATGAAAAAATAGATAGAAAATATAAACACATTTTGTTTTTCTTCTTTTTGACAAATAAAAACAGACCCTCTCTTGTGATATCAAGTGTCCCTACATCTAACACTCTTCTGAGTGAAATCAAGCACAATATTGAACTTAACTTCAAAGATAAAGCCCTGAAAGTCAACAACTCATTGGAGTCCCAACTGTCTAGCAAATCCAAAACTTTTGAGACATCCCAAACAGAATTATACCTGTAAACTGGAGGCCTAGAAATGTGAATGGCTCTCATTAACGTTCTTACCATAACATCCAGACCCACTGAAAGATTATTGACTAACTCATGGCCTGCAGCAATTGCTGCTCTATACACATTCATCGTCCTATAAGATAAACCATCCTCATACCTTTCTGATAAAAAGCTTACCATGTGCACTGAAGATACCTAAACAGGCTCAAATTCCCTCCCCATGCACCAGCAAGCCCATTTCTGCCATGCCAATCTATACATTGTCTTGTTCCTAGAGCCCAGGATTCCTTAATGACTTCTGAAGCCTGTTGTGAAATGCCTGGTACCTCCCATACTCTCCTGACATTCTTTATGCCACCAAATTCAATTGACCTGACAGTATTAAATTGTGAAGTTCGCCTGCTGAGCCCTTCAAGAATTCCGGAAAACTTAGTAACAGAATTGGAAAGTCCACTGGCATTTCCAATAGAGCAGGATATCATACCCGAGCTTTCCAGAGAGGTGTAATTACTACTGTTATCTCCTTCCCTTTGCCTAACATCATAGACACCCACGCAATCATTGAGAAAGGAAGAAACATATAAGGACGAAGCGCATCTACCCCCACTGACTCCGGATCTGGACCCCAGCTGTCCATCTGAGCATTAAGTCTTTTCACAAACACATCCATCTCACAGGGTCCCCATATTTTCTCCACCTGAACAAAAACTGTGCTGTTCAATTTCCAACTGCTTGCATCTCTGAGATTCCATGAAAAACAATCTGCCTCCACATTGCTCACCTTTGGAATGTGCTCCGACTGAACACGAACTCCACTCATTAAACAAAATTCCCAGAAAACCTTTGCGAAGTCTGATAAATTATTTTATTTCCGACCCCCTAGTTTGTTCACATAACGTAACGCTAACACATTGTCCATCCACAATAGGACAAAACAATTCACTTTGTCTTTTGTAAAACTCTGTATGGAAAAAGAAACTGCCATCACTTCTAGACGATTTATACGCATCGTCTCCTCTGATCAACAGCCTCCTGTTGAAACTGCACCACAGTGTGTACCCCAGCCATCTAAGATTGCTTCCAGCTCTATAATTAAATCTGGATTTTCTCCCAAAAATTCTCTCCCATTTCATGCTTCCATGTTCTGTAACCACCATCTGAGTACCTCTCTCACTTCTTACAAGAGAACAACTTCCTCTGAATACTTCAAACCACTTCTCAGATGCATTCCTTTCAGCTTCTACAAAGCCTGATATTTCAAAGGTGCAGGAAAAATGGCCTGGATTGTGGAAGATAAAAGACCAACCACTCTCACTAACATCCTCAAGGAAATCTGATCTAGCTACAACACATTTCGAATCTCCTGTCTTATCCTTTTCAATTTTTCTCTGGGGAGTTTTAACACCACATCCACTGTGTTCACCACCAAACCTAAAACCTGAGTTTACTAGACCCTGATGCAGAGATCTGGCCCTGGACCAGGGTTCAAGTCCCACCTCGGCAGGTCTTGGGCTCAATTCCCTTGGACCAGATAATTCTCTCCTCGGTGCCTAATCTAATAAATGGGTTCCACTCTGTAACTCTGGGCAATAGCTTGCTTAATCTCCACAATGGCCCCAACAGCGCTTGGATGCCTGGCTTCACCCTGGGGGTGCCCAGGAGTGGGCACTTCACAGGGAAAAGCCAGGAGGGGTTCCATAGCGGTATGCGTACAGCGCCTTGAGACCCTAACGGGTGAGTAGTGCGCTATACAAGTGCAAAGTTTACAATTGTTTACAGTTTTACTGTTTGGGATCTAAACTGGATTTTGCCCTGTTGACCACAAAACCTAAAACCTCTAATTCACTGTCATTAGTGTATACTTCATCAGCCTCAACTTGCTGTGTTCCATGATCAGAATATCATACAGATAAATGCTCAATCTGACACCTTTCTCTGTCAGAAAATACCCCACGGGCATAGTACTTTAGTAAAGCACCGCAGGACCAACAAAAGTCCAAAAGGAAGGCAAGCAAACTTCCACATTTTTCCTCCCCAAATTAATTGAGATACTTCTGATGAGGTTCCAAATCAGAACTGTCAGATGCGCATCCTTCAAATCCAAATGAGTCAACCAATCTCCTGACAGTAGAATGTCTCTTAACATATGCATACCTCCCATTTTGAAAGGGTGATACACCCTCCTTGTTCTTGAAACACTTCCACTATTGCACCTTTTCCTTTCAGCTCCAAAACCTCTTTGTCTACCAACCTTGCTTGATCTGCACTGAGCTGGACTCTCTTCGTAATCCAGGATGAAATCTATGCGATATCCTATCACTGTTTGCAGAACTCACAGATCTCCTGTCACCTATAACCAACTGTAATAAAATTGAGCAAGTCTGCTGCACAACTTTATTTGGATATCAGTAAGGTCTGACCTCACCTGATCCTCGAATCCATTGTTCACCAGGATTACCTTGTCCTCTTGGTCTCTGGTGTTGTGGAAACAAACTGGAGGATCTCCATGATCCTTGTGAGGGGCCATAACCTTCTGAAAACAAACCTCTTGTAATTCTCATTCCTCTGCTGGAAGAATTACTCTTGATCTCCCTGCCCATCCACAATCATGATCACTAAATACTTTTTTAATGTCACTCTGTGACTCCTGAATAGAGGAATAAGGCGGTCATTCTGACCGCGGCGGGCGGGGGTCGCCGCCCGCCATACGGTCACCGCCGAATGACCGCCCCGCGGTCAAAAGACCAGTGGCATGGGCAGTGCAGGGGCCCCCAGGGGCCCCACGACACCCGTTCCCGCCAGCCTGGTTCTGGCAGTGAAAACCCTCAGAAACAGGCTGGCGGGAAGGGGGTCGGAATCCCCATGGCGGCGCTGCAGCAGCGCCGCCATGGAGGATTCCCTGGGCCAGGGGAAAACCGGCGGGAAACTGCTGGTTCCCCTTTTCTGACCGCGGCTTTACCGCCGCGGTCAGAATAGCCCAGGAAGCACCGCCAGCCTGTTGGCGGTGCTTCCGCTGCCCTCCGCCCTGGCGGTCAGAGACCGCCAGGGTTGGAATGAGGGCCTAAGTCCCTACAAATTCACACATAGATTTGATGAAGTCATCTCCAAAAAGCAAGCCATTTGCACAAGGCCCAGTTTCATTATCTACAAGATCCTCCAACTTTGGATAAATTTTTAATAATATATCTTTCTTGCACTCTACCATATTTGCATTTTTCAACAAACATTGAAACAACTCTTCATTATCCAAAGTTCCTCTACTAACGTGCACTTCTTCCACCATTTCCAAATTTATGGTCAAAGGACCAATAACATCGAAAAATCTATCCTGGAACATACATAATCCTTTATCAAGACCATTACAAGGGTCATGGCCTCCTTTACTTTGAAACACCAAGAATGTTTTGTCCAACTCTGGGGTTGCTGTGACCTTGTCCTCTAAAGATAGCCTAGGACATTTCGATCCTAGCCTGACTCTAAGCTCTTTAGGAATCTGTTTTCTGAGCCAAAAATGCACATAATCCGCTACATGTTTCACTGGGACCCATTCAAGAGATAAGGGGTGCCTTATAGTAAAAGGGTCAAACATGTTAAAATGTCTTGTTCTCTCAATTTGTCTTTAACTTCCTGGTTCCTAGAAATCTCCTCATAATATGATTCATCTAAATTGAAAGATGATGAGCAGCTCCATTCAACTCCAGCCCTCCCTGAGGACTCATCACACTGAACCACAGTGTGTGCACAATGCTTTGTCATTCTTCATGCCTCCATTTCTGTGCCGTTGAACTGCCCACCATGTGTGTCCTCGACACCTCCTTGTCTCTTGCTAACACAGTCACCATGTTCTACCAACGTAGATTTCCTTCTCTTAGTCTAAGTAAAATCCACCGAACGTTGTTTCCTCTTTTTTGCTACTTTAACCCTTTTCTCTGTTTGAGAAGTATCACCTGCTGTCCAGAACTTCTCTTCCTCTGAGGCTATTTTCCTACTTTGTAACATTGTCTCTAATCTATTCTCCGTTTTATTACCAATCTCAGTTGCCCTCATCCTAGGATACATTTAACCTCTCCACAATCAAAGCTTCATCAACCAGCTAAGTCCTATCCTCACTCATCTTAATAAAATACAGTAAAACAAGTCCTGAATACCTTCTATAGAATTCATATAAACAAACCATTTTTAACAAAGTGGATAGACTACCTATAATCTACCAGAATCTTCTCATTGCTGCTGAAAACCCCTCAGATACTACTGAATAAACTGCAAGCAGCTGTCACCTGTAACTGACAGTCACTGGCAGTTTATTGGAAACAAAAGAAAGTTGCCCAACTTCTCAAAATGGCCGCCATATGACTTCATAGTACTCTTCACCAATCACTAAGCCCTAAACAACAAAGTAGTCTTTATTTTATTTCCACATTAGTCTAATGTATGTGAAAACAAAACTGCTGACATTGTTAATATGAATATTTTCTCATTAACATTCTGCCGTCATTATGGAGAAAATTACATGGCGCAACCTGTTTTGAAGAAAAACGTAAAAAATGAAAACCTGGCACTCGTTATCACAAGTTTTCTGACAACATTTAGACTGCGCGAGGACCCCAGTATGCTGGCTCAACACAATGTTAATTGCGAACAACCAACAGAAGGGGCCCGATGAATGCAGCACGTGGCCCTGACTCGCTGCCAATTGCTAAGCAACCAACAGTAACAGCCTGATGAATTCTGCATGCGGGCTTGACACGTTGATAGCTGCTAAGCAACCAACAGAAGTGGTGCGAGGAATCCAGCACGTAGGCCCGAACCACTCGAGCAGGCTAAACAGAGCCTAACAAACTGCTCATGCAACAACCACCTCAATTCAGAAACCCACACAGGTAAACCCTAAATATTAAAATTCAAATGAACCTCTAAACAATGATGTTGGATTGCCAAAACCACAGAAACAAACATTACCTTTGATACACAAACAATTAACTCATTAAAGAATTCAAAAAGTCCACTGAAAGTTACCATAAACTAAGTAAAACTCAGTATGCTTAAACCATTCTGGGATGTCTATTAAATAATTGGGGTGATGATAATGCAGTTTGTAACGGTCACGCTTTTAAAAAATGCGGACAATCACCAAGCTTGTCCATGATGTGGGTATAATCTGAGGGCTTAGATTGTTAAAAATCATTGTCAACAGAGGCACCCATAAATCAGCTTTACATTTAATTAAATCAATTGCGACACCCAATAGGCTTGGTTCTTTTCCCCCTTTATTCTGCTGTATGGCAATAGTAACTTTGTGTACTGAAACCTGTAATGAAAAAAGGCATTCACTGCCACGGACAGGGTTGGCAGAGGGTCGGATACCAGATAAATTGAGGAAAAATGGGCCTCCCAAGCAGAGCTACTTATGTGGGGACTGATGGTAGTCAGTGTTTGTTCTAAAGAGCGGATACTTGAAACTGTTCTCCAAAGCTGTTTACTATCTTTCGAATATGCCAGACATGAAAGTGTGGCCCAGTGTTGGGAAATAACTTCATTCTGCCTCCATGTCATCACTGCTTTATAATGTTTCCACAGGGAGGCTATGACAATATAGTCTCTAGGTGACTCATAGGGCATTACGTAGGAGGCGAGTAGCCTGAGAGCACTCTCGATCAATCCAACATGGGACTTTCTGTGATGGTCTGGAAAGTTTGAGAATGGACTGGTGAATTCTAGAACATAAAGCGACAAAACAACTAACCATCTCCCTTTCCCCAGCTATTCCCTCATTCACACAACCCATGACTAGATCTATATTGTCTGAGATTACCTTAACTAAAGGATTCAAGGGGTCAGGTAATTTCTATTGGAGCCTAAGGGCATAATTACAAGTTGGGCGGTCCTAGGACGGCCAAACTCACGGTGGCGGTCAGACCGCCACACTCCTGGTGGTCCGACTGTCAGATTACAACTCTGGCAGTCGAACTGCCAGGGGACTGCCGCCACAGCAAGGATCATTGATCCAGATGGAGTGACTGTGGTCGTAGTCGTGGTCAGCCAAAGCGGCACTGAGTTCAGCACCGCTGTGCTGATCAGGAGTCCATTTTCTACCAACCTTTTCATGGGGGGTCCCTGTCATCAAAGAGCTGGCAGAAAGCCAGTGCTGGGAGCTGCAGGGGGCCCCTGCACTGCCCCAGACCATACTGTGGGCAGTGCAGCCCCCCGCCTGCCCTGCACCTTTGGAATGCTCAATGTCTGCTACGGCAGACTGTGCACCATCCGAGGGTTCTGGAGGCACTCTCTGTGAAACAGCATTGGCATCAGCCAATGCCACCGCACTGTTTCCACTGGTCTAACCAGTGGGAACCTCCTAAAACGAAGGTTACCACCAGTCAGACCAGTGGAAACATTGTAATGGGCCTCCAGCTCCGCAGCAGTCTTCTCCCCACGAGTCTTGTTGGCCAACATTCAGCCCGCCAGCCTCGTAATGAGGCCGTAAGATTGTGGATATTAAGTTGCTAAGCTCCACAGAGGGTTGAAAGTTTGCCTTGAATGGAAAATCAAGGGCTATTTTTAGTGTGTCCTGATCCCCAAAATCTGTGCTGATAACAGTCCCATAGTGTAGTATGCTAATTAGATTACGGGACACAAATATATAATCAATTATCGAGGCACAATTCCTCCCCGTATAGGTGGGCATCCTTACATTGCTGATACCCACAACATCAAGTGAATCAAGCAAATCATGATTTTAAAGGAAGACTTCTAGCTCTTTGTCTCTTTTATCTATGGTTACCTGCCTGTCCAATTCAACCCCTGTACCACCATTGAGTAATTTGGCATTAAAATTCCCTGCAAGACATATATATGTTTGTTGGCCTTTGAGTGCCCTTCTCTCCACAATTTCCGAGATACAATTAAACAAACCCAGAAAGCATTGTTTAGATAGATTAGTAAAATCATTTGGTTTAGAAATACAGCAGGTATATGGCAAGATCCCCCTTAGAAGGAATACCAGACTGTCCCTTCAATTAATGTTTATGACCTCTGCATGGCAGCCAAGTCTAAAATCAACCCATATAGTAAAGACTGCCAGACGCATGACCTGAAACGGACGGAGAAGCTGGAACAGTAAAACTCATATAACCATCTACTACTATAGGGTTGGTCTCTTAGGTTTCTTGAAAGAACAATATGTCATAAGATTTTCTAAATGTATACCAATCCGAGGAAATCCCTGCAATATTCCAACTCAATGTTCGAAGTGGGCTGCGCTCTACAGAGATGGAACCACTTGTTGAAGGATTGCCTGGTGGTAACAAATCTACTAACATTTCAATGCTTTCATGCACAAACGCAAGGCGTGCCTGAGGTGGAGACTGTGATAGTACACTAGAAAGAGAACTATTAACCCCTGACCCGTTCAGTCTAGCAATAACTCATGTGAGATTAGGCACCCCAAGTCAGTCAATCTTGTTGCAGTCTGGCAACACCGCATATCTGTTATTACTGAGTAGGCTTGGTGGTATTAAGGGGTAAGGGCTAGATGCTAGATGACAATATGCCTCCCTTCTGTGATGTTTATAAAAGTTCTCCAGCGGCAAGGTGACAATGTTAGATCTTATTTGCCTCGTCAAGTTTTTTGTGCCAAACAATTTTGTCCACGGTGCTACGATGCTTAATGTTTACAACTATACAGTCTCCGACTATGCCTGTTTTAGGAGGCCAATCCAGCTTAATAGTTGTGTCATTAAAATTACATTTGCACTCGTGGTGCTAAGGTTTTTGTGCTCGCCAATCCAGTGGAGAACTTTGTTACGAGCCTGTTCCCAAGATTGTTTCCCCTCTAAGGGCAGCATCCCCGCCAAGACCAAGATGGTGGGACATGCATCCAGTGGAAGGTTGAGAACCATGGTGTTGCAAACAATGTCCTCCTTTTTGCCTGAAACCCCATTTGCTTTATTGACAACATTTAAGGAAGAGTGACTGTTTACGGTGCGACCGCTACCTGGCATTTCAGGATTCGGGGCATGAGGAGCGGCATCAATAATGGCCTCAACTTCATGTGATGTACCTATCACAGAGCTAGGTGAGTTTGAGTTACAGGCTTTTGCTTGCTTCTGGATAGGATGCCCTGATATATGTGCTCCGTTGCTAGGAAGAGATACAAACTCAACAGGTACCCCTGCATTCCCTTGAGAACTGTCCTCGATGTTGTAAGGGGCACCCAAAGATGCTGAATGAGTTTCTCTGGTGCTCAGTCAGTCAGATAGTGGTTTAAGGAGCATTTCCAAAATGTTCCCAAATTTGGCACAAATTTCTACACTGGGTATTTCATCTGCACTTCTCAAAGCCAGACTCTTACCCCTGGACAACTGCTTAGATTTAGTGCTCAGCTGATGTGCCATCCATAGTCGCAGGGACTAAACGTGTGCAATGAGCATCATTTATTAGTACAGTCCCAGCGACAGAAAATCTATGCTCACTCTCAGAAGAGTCCAAAAGTGTGTCCCTGGATGCTTCCACATCAGTACCCATCACTTGGCTACCACTTAGGAGGACAAATGCGTCAGGCCCCTTGCTATTTCTGCCAGCACCACTATTGCACCCCAGAGATAACCGGCGCTCAGTCAAAGCAATTTTGGTTGATACAACCCTGATGGTTCTTTCCAGCACTGTATTGATGTTTGTGAGTTTGGGAGTAGGCCCACTGTTTCCAGGAATCTTATGTTTCCCCATAATGCTAGGTAAAAGACAATAATAAATGAGACAAGGCTTACCCAGTGTTGCAGTACAAGGCAAGTTTTATATCACTGACCACATCAGAGGGGTGGGCCGGCCTCCTCCAGCCACGGACAGGCGCAGACGGGCCCGCTCTTGGCCCAGTCTTTGCCAGGGCATGTGCCCGAGCACATCCCACATTGCGGGACGTCTCTGGCATGTTTCAGCACATCCAGGCTCCTCCTTCCTCCTCAGGGTATGCTGGGGGACATAGTACCACCTCAGCAAGAGCACAAGGATTTCACCAGAGGGGCACACAAGCAGCAACCTGCCTTGTGCTCCTGTCTCGCATTCCGGGAAGTCTCTGGCGCTTTTCAGCACATCCTGTCCCCTCCTCAGGGTATGCTGGGGGACGTAGTCCCACCCCAGCAAGAGCACAAGGATGTCACCACGGGTGTGGGTAAGCAGCAACCTGCCTGGTGCTCGCGACCAGCATACTTCTATACAACAGTCATACAACATACATTTTTGATACTGAAACCAACATAACATGTATCAAAGAATAATCGTTCAATTCCTTCATAAAGAATATTCTTTAAAAATGTTGATCTCCCAATTTTAAAAAAATACTGCATTTCTGCGGTAGTCTGTTTATTCTGTTTGCAATTAAATGTGTATTTTGCAAATATAGCATTTTACTGCGATGAAGACTCCTGGTGGGTTGAAATGTGCCCGTCATCCTTTTGATCCACAATAAAACATACACACATCTTCAAAGGGGCCCCTCTGTTTGCAGACTCACTCCATGCAATTTCTGCAAGTTGCAGCAGGGTACTGGATAATCTGCTAATGAGCCCCAGCTTCCGAAGGGCGGGTGTGGTCAAATTCTAGTCCTGGATGTAAGTTTATATCTGAAGTCTTGGATCCAAAATAAATGTAATCAGAATTGTGAATCCGAAATTGTATAAAACACATAAAAAAGGTATATTTTGATGTGGAATTTAACAGGTTTAGGTGTGTGAGTTAATCCCTCACCTTTCTTGTCTCTAGCTACATTTTCATGCTATTTTTTTAAAATTACATATGAGGAACACCTGAGGAAAGTTCAGGTGGGCTAACAGTTGAGTTTGCTTTTTAGGGTCGAGCGCGCAAGCACTCTATCCTGCTGTAATTTCTCTGTGGGCTTTTAACCACGCCCACCGCATGCCCATGAGTTTCCTTGGTTCATGGGCTTGCCTTTTAAAAATCACTTGATTTTATTTTCGAAAGGCATGCATACGTCATTCCTTTTCTGGTGTTTAGCCCTTCTCGAGCGCAACGGCCAACTACTGAAAACATTTGAGGCTCCATGTTTTCAGCATGGTTTCTGGACTACTTTTTCTTTTTTTTTTCCTATGCATCGCAATCTCCCTGCACATTTGCCGATACCTTTGACTGCAAACCAACTTCTGTGCCATTTTCTGTGCTCCTTCATGCTCATGGCGTGGTGCTTTAAATCGGGTCGCTTATGTAAAACTGTATTACTTTTCCTTTTCATTTTATTTGGCAACAAAAGTCCGGTTAGGACTTTTCAACGCTAATACCTCTAAGTCGAGCAAATGCTAGACCCTTTGCATTGCAAATTTTTGTGTTTTTATATAGCATAGACTTGCCCAGTGGCATTAAAACACTTCATAAGGGAGCAAGACATTTTATGGATAACAATCACCATAAATTAACTGATTAATATCAGGAAAGCATATAGAAACAATATTAGGTATCAGGATAGACAGTACAAGTCAGAAGATTAGATGTGGAACAGTGACTCTTGATAACTTTAAGATCTCTTAAATGTGGTTGAACTAGAGGTTGTTGAAAGAATTGGTGTGATGGAGTTTCCAGTTCTTATTACTGATAAAGCGCTGGAGCGCTGGGAAACTCTTTCACAATGTTGGTTACTTGACAAGCCTTTCTTGTTGAGTCGAGAGGTGAAGGGAGTTAGCATTAATCAAAAACATTTCCAATTAACCATGTGACAGTGTTATAGGCTACACAATGAGGACCAGGAAGCAAGAATAAAGTTAGAATGTTTTATTGCAAAGTCAGGTTAAATATAAATAAGTCTCAAAAACATGCTATAAAGATACAAGATTACAACGGATAACCATATCTCCTAAGGACGTTTAGGCAAATTAGATTCAAGCAAAACAGGAATTCAGTAATCGCAATACAGAAAATTAGCAATAACATTTGGTGTTCAGAGAAGAGTCTTCGATTTTCTCTCCTAAACATGAGTTATGTCTAAAGCCATCTAGCTTAGTACCTTAATAAATCAACTTTGAAGAAATCTGGAAAAAAAAGTTGGGGAAAATGTTGAAAACAGAGAAAAATCTACATGCATTTGCATATAAGAGAACCTGTCAGCATTCCCGAAGTTCGGTCAAGAGTCTTCAAGAGAAATAGTTAAGTTTTAGCTTATGGGTCAAAAAAGAGAGCAAGCATAGAGATCTGCACCTCTCAAAGTCCAAAGGAATAGTCTCTCACCTCAACCTGTAAGGGCACTAGTTAATACCACACAAATCTTCTACGTACACCCCTTAGTAATGCCATCAGGGGTTCCAATGTCCTCTCCATTCTCACGTGTGAACCACAACAATTGTGGATTCTCCCATACCAGTCCTCAGAACAATGTTGGCCTTGGTCATCTGTGACTCTTCGCTACATTACTGAATAGAAACTCAGTTAACACTCTTTTTCTCTGTGTTCCCCATCAAAGTCTCTTTCTCAGGTTCTCTATCACTAGTACAGTGTAACATCTATTCTCAATCAAACAATTCATGTAAATGTTCCTGCAAAGAAAAAGACATACAAACAGAAATAGAAAATAACATTTCATTTCTAAAGAAATTCAGGCCTAGTCACGGTATGTTTAAACATATAATTCAATAGTGCGTAAGTTGTGCAATTGTGCACATATTACTACAAATATAAGAAAATGCCAGTACATGAATTCAAATTGAATTAATATCACAGTTATAGCTAAAGCAATGCAATTTTGAATACGCAAGTGTAAATGCAACTGGGAACTACAGTTTAAATCCAAATGTGAAAACTTAGTACACACGTTTACACAAACTCATCTTGTTTATAATGTAAATACAATTTACTAATGGGCGGATCCCATTTCAAATGACTACATTTCATTTACTAAGTTTAAGGCACACAGAATATATGATTTTCTAGTTTCACAGTAAATACACTTTACGTTAAATATGTTAGAACATACAACGTATGTAGTGCTAAGTGCACATAAATATTGTGTATTTGTGAAATTTAAGGGTGAAGCCAGAATAAACTGCTCCATTACACTTCCAGATGATGCCTGTTTCATATAGCAGTTATGCCTGTATGTCAGAGGTTCAAGCAGGAGGGAATCAATGTCTCTTAATCCTCGTTCAGCAAAAGAGACTTTCAGTTTACAAAGCAGATAAGAGGTTGTGGAAATTTGAAGGGATAAATGAGTGATGCACAGCCCTACATTTTGCTCTTACTTCAACAGGGAGCCATTGAGACAGTGTTTGGCATTTTGCTTATGGTTTGAGGTGTATGTTAGAGTGCAGTACAGCTTTAAAAATGGAGCCATTAATGTATTTAAACTTTCTTTCTCATACACAATAGAAATATTGCAGAATAATTTGATAACAAATCTATAGCAATACTCATTATATTTGTGGTGTATCAAAAGTTATGAATTCAATAAACTACAAAAAAAACCTCTCAAACATCCTTTCATTAGATATTCCCTAGTTGCCAATGCTTCACCAAAAGGTTATCTCACTCTCATATATAATTCTATACATTTGTACAGATCTTAGCCTAGTGCTCTTACCTTTGCTACAGGAGATAAATCCCTCTATGCAGCCAGCTAGGATGGCAACTTTCATTTGTAATTTTGTTAATAAAAATTAACCTTTCCTCATAGTTTTTATGTTCAGGATTGTCAGGGCAGCTGTCGCCAGACAATTATGTGATCATTACTAAAGAGGGGATTTTTCTCTGCCCACAGCCTGGGAGCCAGGAGTACATGTTTTGACTGGCTGGCATTGTGTGTTTCCACAAAAAAAGGTGCTTGCCCTACACACAGGTGTGATCATTTTGTTTATTTATCCAGCTCCCTAAGTTTGAACTTTCAGGGGCACACACATGATATTGGAATGCTATTAAAGTGTCCTAGATAACTAAACAATGTATGTTGTTTTCTCCCACAGCAGCACGGTTGGAGGGAGGGCCATCAATAACATACATGGGTTTTTAATTGTGGATTGACATATCACCTGACCTTAAACCTTCACCAGTATTATTCTACAGTTCTTTGCTACCACAAACATACATATCTATCCCCATGCTATTTACTTGTAATGCTTCACATTACCATACAACATTCCTTTAAAGCCAGACCTCTTGGCACTGCTAATGCTTGTTCAATACTTTTAATGTCCCTATAATGGCAAAAATAATGCTGCAACGAAGTTTGATGAGTCTCGAAGCTGGCACCCAATTACAATCTTATCACATACGGCAATAACAATCTATGCTGCCTACTTCCTGGCATTCCTTTAGAGAATAGCTGGACATTGCATTGTGCCCAGCATTTAACCAAAAGATGTCACAATGTAGGGACTTATGAACACTCATCTATAACTCTTGTCCCTAATAGCCACAACCTAGTCTGACTTCAAGAATGAACCGTAAACTTTCTTCCTGTGAACATGTTTGATGCTTTATGCGTATATATTGTGAGACTGACGATATCAATAGGAAAGCTCCTAGACACATTCCAATGTGTCAGTGACTACTGTAAGGGAATCTTTACAAGTGAGACTGTAACAGTCAGGTATGCTCCATCAATAAATGCCAATATTCTGGACATCTGTAATTCCAGGGGGGAGGGGAGAGGGGGATTACCTCATATTGGAAGATAATGGGGAATAACATATGGGCATTAGGTGTTCCTGCAAGTTTTCTTCATTTTATTTTGGATTTTCACTGGGACATTTAGCAAAATACCTGGGTGAAAAATCCAGTTCCCACAGTGATTCCTCCCACCTTGTAATGTGCGTCTATCTAGGCAGAGACAGGGGTCAAAGAGTCAGCTCAGATACAGGTGAATAGAGACAGATGACAAAAGGACAGATTAGTAGAATAGGAGGGGTCTGCATTCCCATTTTGCATGATGGGCCAGGTTTCTTGTCCTGGTGGTCACCCACCCCACTATCTTTACCCTGCCAGGGTGTGAGGTGGCCACCCCTAGGTACTTTGCAGCCCTTTCCCCCCCAGATTTCATTACACCCATGGTCACTTGTGTAAACTTTGGGCTCCCTCAAATGCATGACCAGCCCTGCTTTTATGTTCCTGCTCTGATCAATGGGCTTCAGCCCAACAACCACTGAGCTCAGGACAGACATCCGATTATAGCTACTTTTCAAGAATCACAGATCTGTATGCTTCATCAGGGGCAAGATTTCCTGTGTACTCTGCCCTTCTTTTTATCGCTATTAAGAACCCAATACTCTGGAATGCTAGACCACTGAATGAACCATACCATTCTATGCAAGAGCAGGTGCACACACAAACATGCACTAGATACGTGCGTGAGATACCATGACTACGGGTTTTCACTGCTGAGGGACATTTTCCATAAAATGTTTAATGGTTGAGTGCTTTATAACACTCCAGAGAGGCTTCATAAAATATTTAGAACTACCAACAAAAATGCCCTAAATTCAAAGGACTAGGAGGTTGGGAACATATATGCTGGCAATGCACTGGCTATAGGTTTTTAGGTACATTTCGCTAACAGTAATGTTAGAAATGGGGTCTCTAGTTGGCAGAGGTATACACCCTTGTCCAAGTAAGGACCACAATCCTAATCAGGGTAAGTCGCAAAAAATCCAAATTATCCTGTGACCACCCTCAGGTAGCTTGGCACTGAGCAGTCAGGCTGAACTTAGAAGGCAATGTGTAAAGTATTTGAGCAATAACTCATGCAATAACACAGTGAAAACACCACACAAAATACACCACATAGGTTTAGAAAAATGTAAGATATTTATCTGAGTAAATTAAGGTCAAAACAATCAAGATTTGATAATCTCAAGTTAAAAAATCACGTTTGCAATGATAAGAAGAGTCTTAAGGCTTTAAACATCAGCAGTTTTCTCTTGTGTGCACAAAGTACCTGGTATGCGTTAAAATTACATGCATAGAAACCGCTGAGGAGGAGATGCATGGAAAAAGAAAGGTGCATTGGATTTCCGGGTGCACACAGATGATGTATTGATTCTTTTCCACGCGGCAAGAGCTTTGCATCGAATTCCAGCACGTAGGCTTGAAACCTTTTTGCGATGCGGTGTGTTTTAATGCCTGTGGACGATGCGTGGAAATCCTGGGTGTGCAGGAAGAAGTCACAGGTACTGCATCAATCCGGTGGGTAATGCGTCAGCGTTTCTGTGGCACCCAGGCGGTGCGTCAATTCCTCACGCAGGAAGTCGGTCTGCGTTGTTCCGGCTCGTTGATGCTTCGATCCAGTGGGCTGTGCAACGAAGTTCTGGTCGCAACGCTGGTGCAGCATCGATCTCCACTCAGGGAGCAGGGCTACGTTTTTCCAGGTCGGCGATGCAGTGACTCTTTCACCGGTAGGCAGGCTGTGCATCGATTCTGGCAGGCTGTGCGTTGATTTTCAACGCAGAGGACAGCAAAAGCCGCCAGAGGCCAGCAAGGCTGCAGGGCAAGAGCAAGGCAGCAGTCCTTCACAGCAAAGCAGTCCAGGTGAGTCCTTTGGGAAGCCAGGTAGCTCCTCTTGGCAGATTATAGGATCTGATTCAGAGTGTCTGTCCCAGGAAGTGTCTGAGTCGGTAGGGTCAGGGACCCAGTTTATATACCAAAAAGTGCCTTTGAAGTGGGGGAGACTTCAAAGAATGCTTTTGAAGTGCACAAGGTGCCCTTTCAGTACAGGTCTGTCTTCCAGGGTCCCAGTAGGGAGTGTGGCAGTCCTTTGTGTGAGGGCAGGCCACTAGCCTTTGAAATGTAAGCGTCAAGCCCCCCAACCATTCCAGCACAGGAAAACCCATTCAGTATGCAGATGTGCGCAAGTGTAATTGAGCATCCTGTGTTTGTGGTTGTCTGGGTGAAATGCACAAGGGAGCTGTCAACCAGCCCAGATGTGGGTTGGAGACAGGCTGTAAGGCACAGATGGATTTTAAGTACAGAGAAATGCTCACTTTCTAAAAGTGGCATTTCTAAAATAGTAATATACATTCCAACCTCACCAGTCACCAGGATTTTGTATTACCATTCTGGCCATACTAAATATGACCTGTTTACCCCTTTCTGATCAGAATCTACCACCCAAACAGTATATGAGGGTAGCCCTAATGTTAGCCTCTGAAAGGAGCAGGCCTTACAGCAGAGGAAAACGAATTTAGGAGTGTTCCACTACCAGGACATATAAAACACACAGGTATATGTGCTGCCTTTTACCTACACAGCACCATGCCTTATGAGTTACTTAGGGCCTACCATAGGGGTGACTTACATGTAGACAAAGGAGAGTTTAAGGCTTGGCAAGTACCTTTAAATGCCAAGTAGAAGTGGCAGTAAAACTTCACACACAGGCCTTGCAATGGCAGGCCTAAGACATGGTTAATGGGCTACTTATGTGGGTGCACAACTAGTAGTATTCAATCTAAAGGCCCTGGGCACATATGGCGCACTTCACTAGGGACTTACAAGTAGATCAAATATGCCAATTTGGAATGAGCTAATGTTACCATGTTTTAAGGGAGAGAGCATAAGCACTTTAGCACTGCTTAGCGGTGGTAAAGTGCACAGAGTCCTAAAAACAGCAAAAAACTGTGTAAAAAAAAGTGGATGGAGGCAGGCAAAAATTTGGGGGTGACTACACTAAGGCTGTCAGGTCTAACAAGTAGGATATATGTTAAGCCCTCATCTTCCATGGTCTTGCTAGGTCTCGTCATTCCGCCATAGTTTGGAAAAAAGAACGGACAATGTATTTATATTTACACAATTCTGGCTGGCTCTATTATCACACAACATTGGAAATCGTCAGTTTATCCCATTCAAAAGAGGGGTGGATCAGCAAGATGAGGAAAGGTATTACTGGTACCATTCCCGGGTTATCAAAATACAGCACTACAGAGAAATATGGGGAGTTTTTGCAGCAGCCCATATCCTATAAAAAAAAAGTACGGCCAATTTTGCGCTTTAGTAGTAGTGGACACAGACGCTTTTCTATTTCTCCTATTGTTTAGGGAAACAAGTACTTTTAATAGCACTGTCACTTTAGCAGCGTTAATTGGTCTACCCGATAGTTTTAGTGTGCATGTGTCACTTTTTAATTCTACATAACATAATAACTTAAATGAATAGCTGTAATTAAAGTAATGTAAAATTACATGGGATTGAATAGAATATATTATGAATTTTTAATGGCACCTGCACTTTAGGAAGGTAAACTTCTTGTTCAGAATATATGTAGATCAATGTAGCTATGAATATTTGCACGTTTGCACTTTAAGAAAAAGGCTATGGGGTTTACGAATGAGTTTACTTGTTGTTATTCTGCCCTATACAATGTCAGAATCAAAATATTGTGTTAAACGTGTGAACTGAAAGAGGTTTATGCTGTATCCCAAGCACACCAAAAAAAAAATATTTATAAATTAATCACTAGTCATAAATACATACACAACACAGCATAGAGTCCCTATTTAGGATAAATTCTAGAAGGTTGACATCGTTAACAACGGACCATAACTATGGCACAAGTAAGTAATAATGAACTATTTGATGCGTTCAATCATTTACTAAGTTAGCTTTTTGTATGCAGCTATACATCATTTATTTTGAAAGAAGCTTTGGGTTCTTTGGCTTCAAGTTGACAAAAATCACGATTTCAGTGAAAACCAGAGTTTCGAATCGGGATTTCAATATGAGCACGGAATGCGCACTGAAAGCCATTTTGACTGCACTTTTTCTGCCAAGTGACAGCTACTGCAAATCATGAGCGAAAAGCCACCCGTTTCAGGTTTGTGAATTCCAGATGGTGTAAAATGCGTAATAAGCACATTATCTCCTATTCGGAGGCTCCAAACTTGAAATAGTACAGTAATCGAGCACTCACTAATTACCGCGCTCTGTGGTATGGCAAATTACTGGTGCGTAATTACCGTACCAGGTTTATGCCTGAGACGTACTGATAGCTTGGTAAGCACTTTCTTGCTCACTGTTAGTGGGCCCTGCTGTTCAGAGACGTCAACCATAACGTAACCCTTATACATGTGAAGAAAATATTTCTAAATAGTACTTCTCTCCCACGCATTTCGCTTCTGCTTCGTTCTTTGACCCAGATTCCATCAGAGACAGTTTTTGCACAGAGCTGAAAATGCAAGCTCCCTAGCTGTCTTGTCAGATCATGTTTAGAAAGCAATCTATCTCACAAGTTACCCTGAAGAAAAAAGTGATTGATTTAGGCTTCTAAAAACAACGCAGTACAATGGCAAAGGTTGTAGGGTATGTAGGTGTTTTATGTAATAATGCAACCTGCAAATATTGGCATCTCTTGCACGCCCAGCACAAAGTCTTGAGGGAGTCCACTCACTCACGTTAGCATCGAAGACCAAAGCTTTTTTATCATTATAGAAGTCAAGGGGACATTTTAAACCCATGTTCCTAAATATACTGTTGTAGATAAAACAATTCAAGTTGACAATGAATATACAGGTACCCATTTCCCTTTAACATTGATGGTATTGCTTGACTAATTTGCCATTGATAATTGTTGGGTTGGAAATGACCCCCGAATCGGAAATGTCTGTGTGCCCCTGCCTTGTGTAACTGACTGCATGTGAAATTGGTATCCTGACTTGTTTGGCTCTGGCATCACGCTAAGGTTTATGTGTGAAGAGGTCTATGCCTTTCTCTGGTAATGTGAGGTACAATATCTGTTCTGTGATCTGGAGGAGTGAACCGCCCCTGCCTTCAAAGTGGCTTTTCGGCTACTGTGGTGGTGGCAGTATACCATGTTTGGTGAATCAGTAGTACCACCAGACCTTTTTCCTTGTTTCAAGGAGAGGCAATTGCTGGCTGCTCTTGTGTAAGTTTGCACTGTTATGTGAAAACCAGAACCCTGTGCTGATATTTCCTGAATGTTGAGGGTATGTAGGTGCAGTGTGTTTGTGTTGGACACTATGCATTATGAATGGCTGAGAATTAGTACCAGTGGGATCCACTTTCAATACCCTTGGTTTTGCATGGCACACTATGGAGGATGGACATAGCTTTCTTAGACAGTGGAAGTTTATTTCATGCATTTCTTTGGCTGGAGTGAGAAGATCTAGACACCAATGTGAGGTGGATGAAGACAAGAGTGGGGCTGCAGTTGCTGTTGCTCAAGGTGATGAATCTTCAGGGTCAGGCCTGCCCTTTTGTCTGTCCCTAATTATGTCTTCAAAGAAGCTAATAACTGTCAGGTGCAGCAACCTCATACTTCATCTTGTTCATTGTGTTGGTATTCCAATTTTCAGACAGCCTGTGTGCTACCTACTGTGCAAAGCATCACTTCACACAAAAGCTGTGTCTGGAGAGCAGCCTGAGAAGGACAATTAAAAGAGAACCATTCCTGGACATTTCTGAAGTTTGAGACAGTATTGAGAAAGTGTGTATAAAAGTGGAATCCAAACTACTCCATGTGTTGCATTTCCAAGTTCTTCATAACCAAGCAAGAAAGAACTCTGTAGAGTACGCAACACACTACTGTGTTACCAAGGCTGGTGTCTGCATGACAGGTTGTCTCTCAGAGGTGAGAGGATGTCAAATGTAGTGTGCACTTTCTGTAGGAGGAGCTGAGTCTTTGATAATACCTAAAAGCCTGTCTGCTCAGATCGATCAACTTGGAATGCTGTAACTGCTGAAGACACATTGCTGATTGCAAATCGTCTTAGAGACTGCAACTGTCATAGGTGGGTACAGGTCTGCACTCAGCCTAACTTTCATTTTTTGAGAGTAGGCACTGGTCTAGTGGACCACTGCCTACTGTTAAAAAATACTTTTTTAAACATTCACAAAGGGAAACAGGTCGTAAGTGGACTCCTTTCCATTTGATAATGGATTACCACGTCCTTAGAGGAGGTGCCAAAAGTATTAATGTTCTGCAATTGGGATTCCATCACAAAACACTAATACTTGCAAATTCCAATTTAGTATTTGGAAGCGACACCCTAAACTTGCACCTTCCAAATACCAAATCAGTATTCAGTCACCAAAGCAAGTTGCAATTTGGTAATGTGTTACCAAATCACAATTTGGGTTTGAGACATCAGAAAAAGCATTTTTGAAATTTCAAATGGCCTGATTCTGCGACTCGGGTTATTTGCAACTGCAAAAAGGCTTCCTACATCTGTCATCTAACACCACAAATGGAACAATGGATGAAAAACATTCTGAGGAATCCGACTCACAGGCTTATAATTTCAGATGAGAACACTTGAAATGAATTGCACATCTAACCAGTGGGATAAATATAAGTGATATGCACTTGTGTCTAATTAATGCCTATGCTTGCATCATCTTCAGGGAATTTACACACAGAGAGGGTACCAGGAAGTTAAAAAGGGTCCCCTGGCAGTAAAAAAAAATGGACCAGATGTTTCAAACTACAGCTCTGCCTCTCACTGGTGCAAAGACACAAACTGTTAGAATTTATGTCTATGCTGGACAGAGCCCAATTTTGAGCAGTGACCCAGTTTGCTCTGGGCCCACCTAAGTAAGAGTGCACAATGGCACACACTGTCTAAGTAAGCCCATAGCTAATACTAACTTGTGTATTTATAAAATCCATCTTGTTCAATAACTTAGAAGCAGCGGCTCCACCGCTGGCAGCAGCTGCAACACTTTAAAAGTAAAACGATAATAAACAATGTTTGTAATCTTTTTATTTTTAAAGGGGCGGGCCCTAGGGGATGACAGGCATGGAGAGGGAGTGGTATGTGCTCCCCTCAGGGCGCATGTGTGTTTGGCCAAACACACATGCGCACTGATCTGTCTCCAACCCGGCACTGTGTTGGTGGTTTGGAGACAGCAGGCCCAGGCTCCCAGTCTGCCTGACAGTGCAAAGCCAGGGTGCCCAGGCCAATTGTAACGCTGCTCTCATGCTGGCAGCAGCAATAGAGTGGCATTAGGATTAGCTGCAGGGCAGGCTGGCAGCCTGTGCCTGCAGTCCAGCAGGAGACCTGAAGATCGGCGGTGTGGAGGTAAGTTTTTTTAAATTAATATTCATTTTGCTTCATTCAACCCCCCCCCCCCCCCCCCAAACCTGCCACTTTGCCCCACTACCAGCTGCAATTGTAACCTGGTGCTTCTTTATCCATGCTAAAACTGCTTCAGTTATTTGTCAAATAAAATAGGTATCTGTGGAGTGAGGTGGGTCAGTACCAAAAAAAGTTCTGGGTTAACCTTATAAAAATAGATCTTCGAATCCCATGAAAATCTCCATGACATTTTTGTGGTGATGTTTGGAAAACTTTTCATGAAGTCCAAAAATGTATCTGAAATATATTATCAAAAGACGGATATACTGCAAGGAAGGTAATGCCAGGTGGATAATGGACTTCTATGCAGAGCTTGAAACCAAGCACAACACAGATTTTTAACTTTATGACATAGATATTCCTGAAATGGGGCTTATACATCGGCAGACCAGGCAGATGGGAATTTGGGACATTGCTCCAATGCTTGGTGCCATTGCCCAGACACTGTCTATTGTCTTATCGCATGAGGCAATGACTATAAGCAAGTGACCAATTTATTCCCTGGCAAAGCACCTATGATTTTATCATGGTTCCTGCATCTCAAAGCAGATAGAATTGGGACTGAGTGATTCACATGAAAGACATGCCTGACCTAGCCATTCATCCTACTGTGGTCAATAACTCCCACAATTTTCAAATAGATCAGTGCACCTGAAAGCAGTTGGGCTAGGTAGAAACACACTAATGTTAGTTTCTTCTCCTTTTTGTTGGGGAGGTTACCCAATGAGTTATTGTGTCTGCAAGAAAGATCTATTTAGAATCAGTAAGATAACTCTATGAAAAACATCCCTGCTGCAGTGTCCTTTTTGTAGCTTATAGTTAAAAAGCTGCAATCAGGGTGAAATAGCTCAGTAGGATAAGCAACAAAAACAGAATATGGTTAGGAGTAGCAAGTGGATGGCTGATACCAAGAAAACGTATGATAAACCCTTAAATAAGAGGTCAACTATTAGGAATAAAGAACAACAGGCCAGATGTACTAAGAATGTTAACAGTCACGACTACTCCAATATGGCATAGGCAGCAGTTGAAATGCTTTTTCATTTCTACTAATCCAATTTTTCAGTGTCAGAAAATATATTTCTGATTCTGAATTGATAACAATTTGGTATCTGGAAGGGGCACGTGGTGGGCATCTCTTAGTGATGCTCCAATGGAGCTGTGCCATTTTTCATATTTACAAGGCTGCATTAAGTGACATTGTGTGGCTTAATAGCACCTTGTAAATGTGGGCCCCCGACGCAGTTTTCTGTGGCAGAGGGGTGTCAAATGGGTGTTGCTGTGGGCATTCCACTGCAACACCCATTGCATTTCGATGCTGCCCCAGATTTATAAGGATTCGTAAACCTGTGGCAGTGCCAAAAACTAACACCACCCCAAGGGTGGAGTTAGCATGGCGCTATGAGGAGAAATACTTTCATTTCTCCTTGTTTTTGTTTTTCCTACATGTGCTGCATTCTGCAGCACACATAGCAAGAACAAAACGCCATTAATGATTGTTTATGTGCAGGAAGGTGCCTCTTCCTGCACATAAACAATCATTATATAATGATGATTTGCTACTTCTATGTGTGCTACATTGTGAAGCACACATAGGATCAGCAAATCACCATTATTGATTGTTTATGTGCAGGAAGGCATACCTTCATCCACATGAACAATCATTCCCTGCAACTCAGACACCCTTGCACAATGGTTTTATCGCATGAGGCAAGATGCGTTGGCTCTAGGCAGATAATTTTAGCTCTAGGGGAAACACAGGGATGCACCATATGTTCATTGTTGGACCTGGCTTTTTGACAGGGACATCCCCAAACTTTTTGCCTCCTTCCTCCTATTTTTTCTGACCTGTTGTTGTTGGCTTTTGACCTCTGAGCACTTTACCACTGCTAACCAGTGCTAAAGTGCATATGCTCTCTGTGTAAATTGTACTATTGATTGGTTTATCCATGATTGACTATTTAATTTACCTGTAAGTCCCTATTAGAGTGCACTACATGTGCCTAGGGCATGTAGATTAAATGCTACTAGTGGGCCTGCAGCACTGGTTGTGCCACCCACCTCAGTAGCCCCTTAACCTTGTCTCAAGCCTGCCATTGCAAGGCCTGTGTGTGCAGTTTCACTGCCACTTCGACTTGGCATTTAAAAGTACTTGCCAAGCCTAGAACTCCCCTTTTTCTACATATAAGTCATCCCTAATGTGTGCCCTAGGTATCCCCTAGAGCAGGGTGCTGTGTAGGTAAAAGGCAGGACATGTACCTGTGTAGTTATATGTCCTGGTAGTGTAAAACTCCTAAATTCGTTTTTACACTACTGTGAGGCCTGCTCCCTTCATAGGCTAACATTGGGGCTGCCCTCCTACACTGTTGAAGTGGCAGCTGCTGATCTGAAAGGAGCAGGGAGGTCATATTTAGTATGGCCAGAATGGTAATACAAAATCCTGCTGACTGGTGAAGTCGGATTTAATATTACTATTCTAGAAATGCCACTTTTAGAAAGTGAGCATTTCTTTGCCCTAAAATCTTGTTGTGCCCTTCAATCCACGTCTGGCTAGGTTTAGTTGACAGCTCCTTGTGCATTCACTCAGACACACCCCAAACACAGGGTACTCAGCCTCACTTGCATACATCTGCATTTTGAATGGGTCTTCCTGGGCTGGGAGGGTGGAGGGCCTGCCCTCACACAAAGGACTGCCACACCCCCTACTGGGACTCTGGCAGACAGGATTGAGCTGAAAGGGAACTTGGTGCATTTCTTAGAGACTCTTTGAAGTCACCCCCACTTCAAAGGCACAACTTAGTATAAAACAGGGCCTCTGCCCTACCTCATCAGACACTTGCTGGAGAAGAAACCTGAACCAGAAACTACATCCTGCCAAGAAGAACTGCCTGGCTGCTCAAAGGACTCACCTGTCTGCTTTCTCCAAAGGACTGCTGTCTTGCTGTTGCCCTGCTGCCTTGCTGAACTCTTGTCTGGCTGTGAAAGTGCTCTCCAAGGGCTTGGATAGAGCTTGCCTCCTGTTCCTTGAAGTCTCAGGACCAAAAAGACTTCTTCCTTTCACGTGGACACTCCGTGCGCCGAAAATTTCGACGCACAGCTTGTTTCGCGGCGAGAAAAACGCCGCACACCGACGCTGATCAACGCGACGCCCTCGGGACGATCGAGACTTCGACGCACAACCTCGCAAGGACAAAGCCGCCCGACTTCCAAGGAGAAATCGACGCGACGCCTACCGTGAGTGCGAAACTTTGACGCACGGCCTCGCAAGGACAACGCCGCCCGACTTCCAAGGAGAAATCGACGCGACGCCTGCCGTGAGACCAAAATTTCGACGCACGGCCTCGCAAGGACAACGCCGCCCGACTTCCAAGGAGAAATCGACGCGACGCCTACCGTGAGATCGAAACTTCGACGCGCAGCCCCGCAGAACGACGCGCAGCCGGAAAATAAGCAGGAGAATCCACGCACAGACCCGGGACATCTGGTAATCCTCGCGATCCACAAAAAGAGACTGTCTGCGCGCCGGAAAACGACGCCCGACTTCCCCGCGTGGAAAAGAACGACGCAAGTCTGTGTGTGCTGAGCGGAAAACGACGCACACACCCCTTTTTCCACGCATCTCTTCTCCTGTGGCCCTCTGAGGAGATTTCCCACCAGAAACCAGGTACTCTGTGCTTGAAAGACACTTTATTGCTTTTTAAAGACTTAAAGACTCTTAATATCACTTTTCAGTGATATCTTTACAAATTCGTATTGCAACTTTGATCGTTTTGACCTACAATTATCCAGATAAATATTCTATATTTTTCTAAACACTGTGTGGTGTATTTTTGTGGTGTTATACTATGGTGTTGTATGATTTATTGCACAAATGCTTTACACATTGCCTTCTAAGTTAAGCCTGACTGCTCGTGCCAAGCTACCGGAGGGTGAGCACAGGCTGATTTTGGATTGTGTGTGACTTACCCTGACTAGAGTGAGGGTTCTTGCTTGGACAGAGGGCAACCTATCTGCCAACCAAAAACCCCATTTCTAACATTGGTGATCAGCGGTGAGGATAGGACTTGTGTTTGTGCAGTGACATACAGTAGCTAAGTATTTCACTACCTACCCACAGTTGAAGGTCAACTTGATTTTTCATCTTTTTTGGCTTTTTGTTCTCTGATGTCCTCCTGGATATACTAGTGATATTTTGGACTTTGGATTTTGGTTTTTGCTGATAAGATCTTATCAGAATGGGATTGCTTACCAACTCATGCTTTGTTCGTACTGACCACCTCACTAAGGCTGACCTAAGGAAGCTTTGCAGACAATGGGGCCTTCCTGTAGCAAGGAGATCTACTAAAGCGGAGATGCTCCATCACTACATAGTCTGGGGGGAGGAAAGATGGGCAGAGAGAGAGGCAGCAAGAAACCAAATGACTAAGTACCCCTCAGATGAGGAGGAAGACTACTCAGATGAGGAGGAGGGCTACTCAGAGTTGGACAGTGACCCAGAAATAGATGAATGGCTCCGAAGTCAAAGGCGACAGGAGCAACAATTAGAGGAGTATCTTGCAGAGGTTGAGGCAAAAAGACTTTTAGCCCTGGAAGAAGAAAAGATTGCAGCTCAAGAGCTGAGCGGTAAAGAGCTGAAACTGGAGGCCGGAAGGGCTGAGTCCAGTTCAGATGGTGGCAGCAAAAATCTTGCATCTAGTACTGCTGAAGAAGGGCACAAGCCCAGAGATGTGGTGCCCAACTTGAAGAAGGGAGTTGACACACCCCAGGTAGTTCAAGGGTATGAGGTAGTTCCCGTTATGCACAGGGTCCCTGAGAAGGATTGGGGAACTGGCACAGGGAGTCATATTCCTACTGGGGGGAGGGACACTTTACTGACTCTAGCAGAGAGTGACAGAGAAAAGGGTTCCCCCCTGGTGGACGTCCTGGATATAGAGTGTAGAGACATCCCAGAAGAGTATGGGTTGAGTGTCAGGGACAGGCAGATACTGTCTCACCAGTCTCAAGAGGGTGACATAGAGTGCTTTTCCAAGGCTGAGTTACTGGGTGGTTGGGTGAAGGGTACTGTGGTTAATACATGTGAAGGGCAGAGTGATGTAATTGCTGGAGAGCATATGTCTAGTCCTTATTTTCCAGAGCTACGCCAACACCAGGTGGAGTGTGAGTTCTCAGACCCAAGGGAACTTACAGTGGAGGCAGACTTTTGGGTGAGTACCAGAGAGTCTGAAGAGGCATTTGGGGGTGCTCCTGAAGGGAGTGGTCTAGGTGGTTCCCGACCAAGTGAGGTGGGAGAGGATTGTAGTGTCCCAGGTAGGTCTCAGAGCCTAACCTGTACCGTAGGGCCACCTTTTGAGGGAAGCCCCGCAGTGTCAGAAGAACTTGGGGGGATGACTGTAGACAGCATCCCAACAGTTCTGGTGTCTGGCAGTACCACTCCTAGTGAGGGGCTGCAGAAGTCCAGACATAGGGTTGAGAGGGGGTGGCAGACCCCAGTGGAGGATCTTGAAAGTCAGGGGTCAGCTCTGAGAGCAGAGCCCCCCAGGAATGACCCAGGTGAGACCGTTTCTGGTTTGGGGGAAACCCAGACTCTGCCGGATGGGCAGAGGTCGGGAGACCTGCGCCAACCAGACTCTTGTGTGGCCCTTGGGGACGGCGTGTCCCTTGTGGGGGGTGAGAGTGCCCCCCAGGAAGTCCTGGCATGCCAGGCAAAGATTCAACCTCAGGGTGGTGACTCTGGGTTGGATAACCGGGTTCAGAGGTTAAACTTTGACCTGGTGGGGGGTAGATGTGCCCCCCAGAAAGTCCTGGAATGCCAGGCAATGGCTCAACCTCAGGGTGGTGACTCTGGGTTGGCTTACCAGGTGAAGAGGTCAAACTCTGACCTGGTGGGGGGTAGGTGTGCCCCCCAGAAAGTCCTGGCGTGCCAGGCAGTTGTCCAACCTCAGGGTGTCGACTCTGGGTTGGATGGCCAGGTTCAGAGGTTAAACTCTGACCTGGTGGGAGGTAGGTGTGCCTCCCAGAAAGTCCTGGGATGCCAGGCAATTGCCCAACCTCAGGGTGGTGACTCTGGGTTGGCTATCCCGGTTCAGAGGTCAAACTCTGACCTGGTGGGGGGTAGGTTTGCCCCCCAGAAAGTCCTGGTATACCAGGCAATGGTTCAACCTCAGGGTGGTGACCCTGGGTTGGAGAACCAGGCTCAGAGGTTAAACTCTGACCTGGTGGGAGGTAGGTGTGCCTCCGTGAAAGTCCTGGCCTGCCAGGCAATGGTTCAACCTCAGGGTGGTGACTCTGGGTTGGATATCCAGGTTCAGAGGTTAAACTCTGACCTGGTGGGGGGTAGGTGTGCCCCCCAGAAAGTCCTGGCGTGCCAGGCAATTGTTCAACCTCAGGGTGGTGACTCTGGGTTGGATACCCAGGTTCAGAGGTTAAACTCTGACCTGGTGGGGGGTAGGTGTGCCTCCCAAGAAGCCCTGCTGTGCCAGGCAATTGTCCAACCTCAGGGTGTTGACTCTGGGTTGGATGACCAGGTTCAGAGGTTAAACTCTGACCTGGTGGGGGGTAGGTGTGCCCCCCAGAAAGTCCTGGCGTGCCAGGCAATTGCCCAACCTCAGGGTGGTGACCCTGGGTTGGAGAACCAGGCTCAGAGGTTAAACTCTGACCTGGTGGGAGGTAGGTGTGCCTCCCAGAAAGCCCTGGTGCGCCAGGCAATTGTTCAACTTCAGGGTGGTGACTCTGAGTTGAATGGCCCAGTTCAGAGGTTAAACTCTGACCTGGTGGAGGGTCAGTGTGCCCTCCAGGAAGTCCTGGCGTGCCAGGCAATTGTTCAACTTCAGGGTGGCGACTCTGAGTTGAATGGTCAGGTGCAGAGGTTAAACTCTGACCTGGTGGGGGGTAGGTGTGCCCCCCAGAAAGTCCTGGTTTGCCAGGCAGTGATCCAGTCTGAGGGTACAGACCCTGGGCTGGAAGACCAGGTTCAGGGTGTCCCCCCGGACCTGGAGAGAGGGGCTACTGATAACAGTGCCCCTACCCTATTGTCTTCTGAGGAGGCCACTCCTAGTTGGAGAGTGCTGGACCCCAGAAGGGAGGGCAGGGGGAGGGAAGCCTCACCCCGGGCCCTAGTCCAACCTGAAGGTACAGACCCCAGGTTGGAGGGCCAGTTGCAGGTTAACAGCCCTGCACTGGTGGAGGAATGGTACAGGGCGACTTCTATAAGCACCCTGACCATGGTGGACTCTGGGGGTACCGCTCCAGGAGGGAGGGTACAGAGCCCCAGAGGGGAGGACCAGGTTCAGGCTGTCATCCCTGACCTGGTGGAAGGGAGAGTGGTTAAAGGGTGCCCAGCACCTGGGGCTACCGCCCCCCACTCTCCACAGCCACAGTGGTGGGAGAGCTTTGAGAGGCCTGGGGCCTGGCTCTCATCCCTGACAACTGTCAGTAACCACAGTGGCTTGCTGTCCGGGTGGACAGAGTTATCCCTGGGGAGGGGACAAGTGTCACACCCCGGGGATAGAATGGGTAACACCACTGTGTTGGTCCTGGTGGTACTATCCTGCTCCTGGGATACATCTGTGAGCAATGTCAGGTTAGGTGCTGCACAGATGGGATCCGCAGGAAAGGAGAAAGGTTCCCCATGGATGGGCTTAGTGGGCCCTGAGAGTATGGACAGAGGGATCCAATTGGAGTCAGGAAGGCGAAGAACTGGAGCATGCCCCTGCTGTTGTGGGCCTGGGTCCTTGTTCTGTCGCCTCAAACAGGGAAGTACATCAGGATAGTGATTGTTCTCCCCTGGCTTTAGGCTGGTGGGGGGTCATGTTGGACCTGGCTTTTTGACAGGGACATCCCCAAACTTTTTGCCTCCTTCCTCCTATTTTTTCTGACCTGTTGTTGTTGGCTTTTGACCTCTGAGCACTTTACCACTGCTAACCAGTGCTAAAGTGCATATGCTCTCTGTGTAAATTGTACTATTGATTGGTTTATCCATGATTGACTATTTAATTTACCTGTAAGTCCCTATTAGAGTGCACTACATGTGCCTAGGGCATGTAGATTAAATGCTACTAGTGGGCCTGCAGCACTGGTTGTGCCACCCACCTCAGTAGCCCCTTAACCTTGTCTCAGGCCTGCCATTGCAAGGCCTGTGTGTGCAGTTTCACTGCCACTTCGACTTGGTATTTAAAAGTACTTGCCAAGCCTAGAACTCCCCTTTTTCTACATATAAGTCATCCCAAATGTGTGCCCTAGGTATCCCCTAGAGCAGGGTGCTGTGTAGGTAAAAGGCAGGACATGTACCTGTGTAGTTATATGTCTTGGTAGTGTAAAACTCCTAAATTCGTTTTTACACTACTGTGAGGCCTGCTCCCTTCATAGGCTAACATTGGGGCTGCCCTCCTACACTGTTGAAGTGGCAGCTGCTGATCTGAAAGGAGCAGGGAGGTCATATTTAGTATGGCCAGAATGGTAATACAAAATCCTGCTGACTGGTGAAGTCGGATTTAATATTACTATTCTAGAAATGCCACTTTTAGAAAGTGAGCATTTCTTTGCCCTAAAATCTTGTTGTGCCCTTCAATCCACGTCTGGCTAGGTTTAGTTGACAGCTCCTTGTGCATTCACTCAGACACACCCCAAACACAGGGTACTCAGCCTCACTTGCATACATCTGCATTTTGAATGGGTCTTCCTGGGCTGGGAGGGTGGAGGGCCTGCCCTCACACAAAGGACTGCCACACCCCCTACTGGGACTCTGGCAGACAGGATTGAGCTGAAAGGGAACTTGGTGCATTTCTTAGAGACTCTTTGAAGTCACCCCCACTTCAAAGGCACAACTTAGTATAAAACAGGGCCTCTGCCCTACCTCATCAGACACTTGCTGGAAAAGAAACCTGAACCAGAAACTACATCCTGCCAAGAAGAACTGCCTGGCTGCTCAAAGGACTCACCTGTCTGCTTTCTCCAAAGGACTGCTGTCTTGCTGTTGCCCTGCTGCCTTGCTGAACTCTTGTCTGGCTGTGAAAGTGCTCTCCAAGGGCTTGGATAGAGCTTGCCTCCTGTTCCTTGAAGTCTCAGGACCAAAAAGACTTCTTCCTTTCACGTGGACGCTCCGTGCGCCGAAAATTTTGACGCACAGCTTGTTTCGCGGCGAGAAAAACGCCGCACACCGACGCTGATCAACGCGACGCCCTCGGGACGATCGAGACTTCGACGCACAACATCGCAAGGACAAAGCCGCCCGACTTCCAAGGAGAAATCGACGCGACGCCTACGTGAGTGCGAAACTTTGACGCACGGCCTCGCAAGGACAACGCCGCCCGACTTCCAAGGAGAAATCGACGCGACGCCTGCCGTGAGACCAAAATTTCGACGCACGGCCTCGCAAGGACAACGCCGCCCGACTTCCAAGGAGAAATCGACGCGACGCCTACCGTGAGATCGAAACTTCGACGCGCAGCCCCGCAGAACGACGCGCAGCCGGAAAATAAGCAGGAGAATCCACGCACAGACCCGGGACATCTGGTAATCCTCGCGATCCACAAAAAGAGACTGTCTGCGCGCCGGAAAACGACGCCCGACTTCCCCGCGTGGAAAAGAACGACGCAAGTCTGTGTGTGCTGAGTGGAAAACGACGCACACACCCCTTTTTCCACGCATCTCTTCTCCTGTGGCCCTCTGAGGAGATTTCCCACCAGAAACCAGGTACTCTGTGCTTGAAAGACACTTTATTGCTTTTTAAAGACTTAAAGACTCTTAATATCACTTTTCAGTGATATCTTTACAAATTCGTATTGCAACTTTGATCGTTTTGACCTACAATTATCCAGATAAATATTCTATATTTTTCTAAACACTGTGTGGTGTATTTTTGTGGTGTTATACTATGGTGTTGTATGATTTATTGCACAAATGCTTTACACATTGCCTTCTAAGTTAAGCCTGACTGCTCGTGCCAAGCTACCGGAGGGTGAGCACAGGCTGATTTTGGATTGTGTGTGACTTACCCTGACTAGAGTGAGGGTTCTTGCTTGGACAGAGGGCAACCTATCTGCCAACCAAAAACCCCATTTCTAACATTCATAAATACAGTGCATCCCTGCATTTCTGAAGTGATGCAGCGCTGCCAGTTTTGGTGCAGTGCTGTGCCACTTTCTTGAAAAAGAGGCCCTACGTCTCTAGTTGACAGAGGTATGCACCCTGTCCAAATAGGGACCACAGTCCTAGTGAGGGTGAATCAGTTCACAACCTAAATTAACCTGTGCTCACTCTTTGGTAGCTTGGCACAGAGAAGGCAGGCTTTACTTAAGAGCCAATGTGTAGAGTATTTGTGCAACACTTAATATTTATCTGATTAAAACAAGGCCAAAATGACACAATCTAATAAGTAGAAGTCGAAATATTGATTTTTTTAAATTAACGGTTGAATACGAGTTTGGCGGATGGAAAACCCTGTCTGCCAAACTCCCGACAAGGTGGCAGCCGCCTCCATGGCGACCTCCCCGCTGCAACAATTATGTTTTTTTCTGCTAAGCAGCAGGTGGAAACCTAAGTTTCCACCCACTGACCTAGTGGGAAACAGACTACAGCATTGTCTCCACCTCGTAATCGAGCCGGCGGTAAAGCTGTCACCTACAGGGTGCACCAGCACTCTTGCATTGTTCGCTGTCTTCAAAACAAACAAACGATGGTGCTGGCCGTCGGGGCCTCTGCACTGTCCATGTCAAGTGCGTGGGCACTGCAGAGGCCTCTCTGTGGCCACCTGCACCTGTTCTCTGCCAGCCCTTTCATGGCTGTGCTACCACCATGAAACCACTGGCAGAGAGAGAATGAAGTAATAATCTCCAAGTGGATTAGGACCTCTGCCACTGCCAATCTGCCAGCATCCAATATCCTGGCGGGGCTGTCAGTTCCCTGGCTCTCCAACCACCATGGTTATAATGTGACGGTCGGACCACTGCAGTGGTGACCGTCCAGACCTCACCATGAGTGTGGCAGTCTACAGACTGCCGCACTCATAATGAGCCACTAAATGTGAAAATAGTGCTTCGAAGTCAATAGTAGTGAAAAGGCTACCTGAGATTACGAAGGACCAGTGCAAATCTAAAATCCAGGCTGACTGTGATTGAGGGTGGGCCAGCTACAGAACCCATACCGGGCCCGGTCAAACAGTACCTTTTATAGAGCAATGAGCCGACGGCGAGGGCACGATGCCTCAATATTTTTACCGCTCTCAGGACACTGCTTCATCATCAGGCTCCGTGGAAGTGAATGCGATGCATTGTCATCAGTCCACGCAGAGCATCGTCGTCAGGCCCCACAGTCTGTGAATCTACTGTTGTCAGGTAGCCAGTGCTTTGTCATTAATGTGCGATGCACTCAAGGTGCTTTTTGCAGGTTTTATCTGCAGAAGCCACCTCTGAGGCCCAGACTAGAGAGGGGCACCTCAGGCAAGGTAGGACTCACAGATGGCACAGTCCAGCAGAACCAGGAGAGTCGCAGGCAGCCTTTGATGTCCCTGAGACTACAGGGGAAGAGGAGGCAAACCAACAAGCCCTTGGTGAATCTTGGGGTCAAGGATGTAGAAGAAAAGGCCAGTCCTTCTCAATGTATGGATAAAGCAGCACTCAACAGGCCAACATATCAAAACAAGTAGCAAAGGGGAAGTCCCCTCTACAGCACACAGCAAGCAGTCGGCCAACACAGCAGCCCAGTTGCAGAGTTTTAGTCCCTCCTGGAAGCACAGCAGTCCTTCTTCCTGGCAGAGTGTCCTTGCTTCCAGTAGAACTTTAGTATTTATGAGATTTGTAAAATTAGAATTCCCTATGATTTGGAATTTTAAGAACCAACCTAATAGTACCTTTGCAACCAATATTTTGAGACTAGTATATATGACACATCTGGCCCAAAATATAGCTCAGAAGCTAAAATAGGAAATAGGGGTTGAATGAAAATTTGTGGTTTGTTTCAAATGGAGACAGTCTGATTTTTAGTTTGGCAAGTACTTTGCTCCAGCCATTGCAAGGGTAGTCCACCTGCCAAATTTAGAGGGTTCCACCAACCCAGTGGAAATTTCTTGCATTTGACGGAATCACCATCACAGTTGTTCCTTTAAATGCATTGAAATTTAACAGATGGCTCCATCAACACGAAAGAGCCATACATCAATCTTTGAACATGTTTTTCTAATTTAAAAAACAAAACCCTCAAGTGGGATTTTGATTCTGAAAGAAAATACAGCATTGGCTCTCTTCACCAGGGGAGTTTTCTCCCATGGCATGGGGGTCATTTTGCAGTTTTCAGTGCCCCTTACTGCAAGGTTTCACCTAGTGGTGATTGACGGTGAAAACATGTAATTTGTCCACCTACTCTAATTAGGACAGGATGATAAATGGCAAAACCTGCAATGGCAATTACTTTGCTGGGCTGTTGGAGGAGAATGTCAAAGGCGGAAACGAAGTAGTATCAGCTGCTGACATACTATATGTCGGTCTGACTCTAAATGAGGTGGGCGGACCTTTAGTTTGTTGGAGAGGGCACTCCATCGTTTGTGTGACAGAGTGACAGCTCCACCAAACTCCAAATCAGGCCTACACTTTTGAAAAAGCGAAACTCTCACATTATACTATACAGATCAGCCTGACCAACTCTTAAATTGTCTTTATATCAATCATGACAAATGAGAGCAGTGTCACAGTGTTGCAGTCCCAAATAAGCACTGTAAGAGACAGAGAAAGCGTATCAGTAAGCTTTGTTTCCCTTGTGGAAGCCACATGGTGGGTTTCAGAAATTGTTTTTTTTTTATTTGAAAGGGAGTGATCACTACCAACTAAGTAAACAAAATATGTTTAGTCTGATACACAGTCCTTAGAGAATTTCTTTGCCATCTCAGGTACCTATAGTACAAACAGCAGGCAGTCCCCATTAAGGCACATGTTAAGGTTAAGAAACACCATCAATTTTAAACTAAAGAACATAACACAATACAATTCCCAAACCAATTGAGAACAATAGAAAAAAAATGACTGAGCAAAGAGACACCAAAATCCATAAAACATGATTAGGTGAACTGGAGATATAAGATAATGTTTTAAGGCAGATGGTACCTAGAAAGAGTAAGTGTGAGAAAACAGGGCTGATTGCAGAGGCCCCCTAACTTTTTGCCCCCATTTTCCACTTTTTGCTGGTGTTTTCCTGACTCTGATGGTGCCCTGGGTACTGCTAACCAGTCCCAGGGCCTGTGCTCTGTGTAAAATCAATATGCAAATTAGGCTAATTATAATTGGCTAAGTTAACCTACCTATAAATCCCTAGTATATGGTATGGCATGTAGGTTTAGGGACCACAGCATAGGTAGTGTACCCATAGGTGCACTGCTGAGGTGCCCAGTGTCATTTTAAAGGCAGGCCTGCCTTGCTGGCTGCTTTTAAATTAAAGTTATATGCAAATTCGACTTTGGAATTAAAAGTAGTTCCAAAGTCTTAAACTACCTTATTTTTACATATAAGTCACCCCTAAGGTGTGCCCTATGTGCCCCTAGGGCTGGGTGCCATGTAACTATAAGCAGGGACTTTATAAAAATAGTTTTATAAGCCCTGGTGAGGTAAAAACAGCCAAATTCGTTTTTCCCTCATTGTAGTAAATGGCCTTCATAGGCTAGAATGGGGAGACTTTGTTTTAAATTTTAAAGTCTCCTTAAATGATGCATACCAAGAATTTGGTATCAAATTAATTGTTGTAATAAATCCCACAACTTCCAGTTGTTGGATTTAATATAACTTGTTCAGGTATAGAGTTTTAGACTTTACCTAAAAAGTTGCCAATTTCAGCCCTGCATTGTTTTTGCTGCTGTGCTCTGATTGGCCAGCCTGTAGCAGCTTAGCCAAGCTGCCTTGATGAGGTGTGAAGTGGCCTGGCTTCACACAAAGGAATGTGCCTGTGGGAGAGAATCTCCCCTCAGCAGATGGTGAGGCAGGAAGGGGGAGGGCTGCCAAACTGGTCTTCAAAGGCAGAGAAGGACATTTGGAGCAACCAGCAACACCCCCACATCCTGCAACCCCAGACAACTAGGTGCCCCCTTGATTAGATTAGGAGAGGGCAGGAGAGGGGTGTATTTATGATTTTTAGCCACACCAGTGGGTGGGCTCAGCCAGATGTAACCTCCAAAAATCAGATTCAGCCATGTTGGATTTTTAGAGAATGTTGCCTTCTGGGATGGATTTTTGCCACACTTCCCAGGAAGTGGTCATCGCAGGGGGGAGAACCAGGACCCCCCTGCTTTTCACCCAGGAGCAAGGATAAAACTGGCAGACCTGCACCCACAGATCAGATCCCCATCAGATTCCAACAAGGAAGAACCAAAGGAGAAGAAGGACTGCCCTGCTGGACCCCTGGCCTGCACCTGGAACCTGCACTCAGAAGGACTGCACCAGCTGCACACTTGGGCTTCACCACAAGAAGGACTTTGCCTGGCTTCAACTGGTTCAAGGAGGGACTCCCTGTTTGCTACAGGTGAAAAATTGCTAACCAGAGTCCCCTGCACCAACTCCTGAAGAAAGCGACCAGCTGACCACTGCCCAGTGGCCAAAAAAGAGTTTGCGCCAGGTGCATTCTGGGAGTTGTAGTCCGCACCCCCCAAGGACCATCTCAGAACTTCTGGACCCTTAGGGTGAGCTGTGGACCCCAAAAGAACCTTAAAAGGACATCTGAGTGAAGCCCCAGAAGTTTGGAGAAGTTTGGAGAATTTTTGTAATAAAGCTCCATAGAGGGACCGACCCGCCGCGGCAACTCTAGCCGGCTTGCCTCAACCGCGACCCGGCCTGATTTGCTGGTTCGTCCCGGTAAAGAAAAATCTCAGAAAAAGAGACTAGGTCCGAAGGTAAAAAGTTGACCGGGACCTCCCAGCCATCGTATCCGAGAAGGGCTCCATGGACGTCGGATCAAGATCCAGGTTTACCCCGGTCGAAGGATTTTCACCTCGAAAAAACGACTAAGTCCGAAGGTAAAAATCTCCACCGAGGATTCCAGCATCGCGTATCCGGAGAAGGGCTCCAGGAGGTCGGATAGGACTGGCAGGTTCGTCCCGCTGAAGAAAATCTTCAAAATAAAGACTAAGTGTGAAGGTAAACTTTTAACCGAGGCCTCCCGCAACCTGTAGCTGAGCAGGGCTCCATCGCGGTCGGCCTGAAACTTTGACTTTGCCCCGGTCGAGGTGCAACCAGATGACCCGATTGGCGCTTTTTGTTTCTAAGCGCTAGAAAAATAATAATTCTTTAAAAATTCATATCTCCGGTTCCCTTTATCCGATTTTATTCGGTTTTGTGTCATTTTAAAGATAAAAATATAAACTATTTTTATAAATTGGTTTTGGATTTTTAAACTGTTTCCTGTGTTTTATTTAATTACTGTTTTGTGGTATTTGAATGCTTTACACACTGTCTCCTAAGTTAAGCCTTGACGCTCGTTGCCAAGCTACCAAGGGTTGAGCTGGGGTTAATTTACTGAGACCTAACTGGACCTAAGTGGAGGTTAGTGGCTTGTTGCTAGGTGTAGGTACCTATCTGCCCTTACCAATAACCCATTTTCCAACAGTAAGCACTATTGGAAAACAACAGATCATGTTTGTCTCGAACCTATGCATGATTTTAAGGATGACTGCAATGGAGCCAAAGTCATGTAATCCAAGTGGGCCATCTCAATCAAATGTTTTATTTTCAGTTTAATTCTCTGAAATTGAAGTCACAATCATTCAGCGGGTGAAGGTCCAAGGCTGAGCCAGCAAGTGTCCCTTGAAGCTAAATGTATTGCAATGAGTTTCTCCTGAAGCCACTGCTTTTGGAGCCATAGCTCCAAGCTGGACAAAGCTGGATTTTGTGGACACTAAGGTTGCTTTTTCTGTCGGCTAGATTTTCCATGTCACCAAAGTCCAACATTTTACCTTCGGACTTAGGGCCAGATGTAGGAAGGAAAAATGTTGCAAGTCGGAAATTGCGAGTCATTGTGACTCACAATTTCCAACTCGCAAAATGGGATCCAACAAAAAAAAGTGACATCAATTTGCGACTTGCAAATGATGTCGCACCGCAGATTGCGAGTCCGCTGTTAGCGAGGTCGCTTTTTGCGACCTCGCTAAAAGAGTACTCGCAATTTGCGTGTCGGGTGTCGCAAATTGCGACTGGGACGCAAATTGCATGCAGGTGCAGCAAAACAGTTGGAAAAACACTTCCTGGCTCTTGCTGATGACATCAGAGCCAGGAAGACATCAAATACACCTGGGAGGAGGGAGGACCACTCCCTTTTCTAACTGCTGAGCAACTACCTGGAGGAACAGCTGCTACCATGGAAGACACAGGCAGTGCAGGAAGGAAGAGGAAATTAAAATTCTCAGAGAAAGAACTTGAGGTGCTGACAGAAGAATGCTGCCAGCACCATGGCCAGCTTTTTTGAAAGGCAGCCCTGAGTGTCCCAGACACTGATAAGAGGAGGATCTGGCAGGAAATCCAGGAGAGGATCAATGCCTTTGGGGTGAGCCACAGAAGCATTGAAGAAATAAAAAAACGGTGGTACGACCTGCGCTCCAGGACAAAGGAGAGGGTGGCAGAGCTCCTCAGGGAGATGAGGGGCACAGGAGGAGGCCCATCCACCATCCCACCACCCACAGCCATAAATGAATTGGTGGAGCAGACACTGGAGCATGAGGCTGTGTCAGGAATGGGAGCATTGGACACGTCAGCGCAAGGGACATCCAAAAGTGAGTATCATGAAACATGCATGTACACCTATAAATGGCATACCCACACTCACCCAGTACACAGCAGCATGCACAACCAGACTAGCTCCATTCCAGACTGGCAACCACCAGGATGGTGCATTATGGGCAATGTAGTACAGTAGGCAGCATATAGGCAAATGTTTATTATGAGGCATACAACAGATGTTATAGACTGACAGTGTGTTCCCCATGTCCCACAGGTCTCCCACAAGACACCCCCACCGGCCACATCATCCAGGGTGAAGACAGCAGGCCACAGGCAGGGCAGGAGGCTGCAGCAGCCAACACAGGGCCCGGCATGACACCACCACAGTCCCCTCCAGATGAAGTCCTGGACATGGAGGAAGGAGACACGACACCTGGTCCCAGCAACACTGTGAGACAGCAAGAGCCAGAAGCACCACCGTGTCGCAGACGCAGAGTCCAGGTCCAGGCGGTGGCCCAGGAGGATATAGGGGAAGCATCCATGTCTGCAGTTGAGGCATCCCTCCTGTCTGGTCAGCGCCTGCAAACAAGGCAATTGAGGATTAACTCAGGTGCAATGCAGAGGATGGAACACAATTTCACACATGGCTTGGCTGAAGTGAACACACAGTTCACAAGACTGAATGACAAAGTCAGTGACCGTACACAATCAATCCGCCAACTGGTGACAGAACTGGTGACTGAGAGGCAAAGCGCAAGGCACCGTGAGCGCCAACTAGTTCAGAGATTTGATCGCATGGCAGCGTCCATTGTCCGTCTTGCCATGAACACCACAGGCATGTCACGACGGACCGTGAGTCTACAGGTGGACCTGGGCCACTTTGCAGGGGATGTGGCGCGGGGACTGGGCCGCATTAGCCACGCTGTGGACATGTTGGAGGCCAGGCAGGTGGCAAGGGGCACGGGTGAGACCCCTCAGGACAGTGAGGAGGGGTCCACTATTAGCAGTGTATCTGCCACAGACACACGTGTACTGCGGAGTGGTCTGCTGACCCACCTGGCACGAGCCATGCTGGGCGAACCAGGAGGAGGAGTTAGGCACAAACACTGCAGGACTCATGAGGCACATGCAGTTAAAGTGTCCTCATTAAGGGTGGACATGTGCAGCACCTTACGGACAGTTATGTTCTTTAGTTATTAGGTTCACTAATTAAACTATTTTGTTTTATCCACTACACAACTGGGCTCTTTGTGTGTGACATTGGTGAGTGTGGTGTATGTTGCCACGTACCTTCCAAAGTATTGGTTTGCTATGTGGTCCTGTCTCTGTCTGACTTGATTTGCAATGCTTCAATCTCCAGGCTGCCTATGTGGTAGCTCTTGCTCGTCATCCTCCGAATCTGGGTCTGCAGGGGTGAGATGTAGCCCACGTCTGGTGGCAATGTTGTGCAGTATCGCGCATGAGCCAACTATCCTGAATGCTGTTATTGGGGCATACTGGAGCTCACCTCCACTTCTGTGGAGGCATCGGAATCTTGCCTTTAACAGTCCAAAGGTCCTCTCTATGACATTTCTGGTCTGCCTATGTGCACTGTTATATCGCCTCTCATTCTCATTGCTGGGTGTTAGGTACAGGGTTAGTATCCATGATCGTAGCGCATATGCACTGTCACCTGTTTGGCAAAAATTAACAATGTTAGCAGGGCATGGATGGTTTCTACAGTGACCTGTGTGTATGGCTTCAGGGTGTCTCCAACAATACCTAAGAGATATCCGTCTCCAAACTCCCCACGTTCTAGGCGTTGGTGTATCCCACTGTGCCTGAAAATGTAAGAGTCATGTGTACTCCATGGAAATTTGGCTACCATGTCAGTGATGACATAATGGGCGTCACATACCACCTGGATGTTCAGTGAGTGGGTACACTTCCGATTGCGGAACAGATATTCCAGATTTGCAGGAGGGAAAATTTGGATATGTGTCCCGTCCACACACCCTATTACATGAGGGAAGTTGGCAATTCTGTAGAATTCCAACTTGGTGCTGTTAATTTCTGCCTCATTCCTGGGTAGGTATATGTATCTGGACATGTGTGTGAGTATGGCATCTAGGAATGATCTGAAGAATCGTGAGAGTGCACTTTGGGATACCCCACCTGCCACAGCAATCACCCCCTGATAGCTACCCGAGGCCAAGAGGTGCAGTGAGCATAGTACTTGCACATGTGTGGGCAGCCGCGCACAGTCTGGTGTTGAAGCTGCAGATTGAGTAGATCAATTAATTCTAGGATTGCTGCACTGCTGAGTCTGTATTTGTCATAAATATCCTCCTCAGTTTGTTGGAAAAGTGTCTGTCTGGTTCTGTATATCCTCTCCTGTCTCTGGCTCCTCCTCCTCCTCTGCTGTGCGGCGTGGACACTCCTCCTCCTTGCTATCACATATATTTCAGCCATTTTGAGTGACCCAGTTGACTTCTGGGTATCCTTTTATACTTTGGTTCTGGTTACCACTTGCTCTGACTTAGTGGTAATTTGGGTGTGCAAACTGGGCTTTTTGCGACTAGTCACAATTTGCGAGTGGCTTTTGCATATGGTTAGCGACTCGCAAATTGCGACTTACTATTTGCGGATCGCAAAATCAGGTCACTATTTTTGTGAGTCTGTAATGGCTCGCATCGCAATTTGCACTACGGAAATGGGATTTTTGCATCCCATTTTCGATTTTGCGGGGTGGCAAATTGCAATTTGGGCTATTTGCGACTTGCTAATTTTTGCTACATCTGGCCCTTAGACTCAAAATCCTCCAATTGGGTAAGGCTGTGAGATATAGTCAACAGGGCCCCATGAGACCAGATACTTTTAATTTGAGATCTCACTGATTCTGCTTCCAGTGTGGCAAAATGCTCAGAGTGGGACTAAACTGTGCTGATTAGTCATGAGTTCAGTTTTCATCACAGTTTATTCCCTTTTGCACATTTCCATCAACAACTTCAACATTTTATTAAGAGGGAGTTCCCCCATGCAAATAACCCAACATTAAGGATTGTAGTATTGCAGGAATTCCATCTTCCAGGTACCTAGAGAGTTTCTTTTCTTACCTGCTATGGGGCCTTTGACCTTGTGGGATGGAAGTTTCTAACTCCTCACTTGCAGCAGTGTTTGAGCTTATGCTATGCAGGTGACTTGTAGAGCTCTGTATGTTTGTGTTGCTCATGTGTTAATGTACTCTCCATCTGAAGTGCAGGAAAAAAAATCTCATGATGCCATATAAGAGCTTTTATTAAAAAGGGCTACCAGTGCAGTTGTTTTCCTTGATTGACTGCTCTCACATTTGGAGTTAAATTAGCCATGGCATGGAGTTATTGAAACTAACATTTACATAAGTGGTATGACTTCCAGCTTGCTAGTGCTGTAGTTGAACTACTATTTTCTCTTGACATTGTGCCAATCAATTTACTTTCATAACAGTTGAAAAACATTTTTGAAGATTCAGGAGTGGAATTTCTAAGAAAATATTGAACTACCTCCAATAGACGCACCGACAGAAAGGCCTTCTGGTTTACCACCGATCTCCACGAATCTAAGCAAAGCTGACGAAGACTCGAAAGAAAGTGGCACCAAGATCAGACTCTGGACAACCACACAGCCTTCAAAAACGGCATCCGCAGACACCACCAACTCATCTGAGCCGCCAAAAGAACCCCCTTCAAAGACCGAATCAACAACAAAGCACACAGCTCCAAGGAGCTCTTCAATGTCGTGAAGGAACCATCCAACCCCAGCTCCAATGCCAATGACATCACACCATCCCAAGACCTCTGTGACTCCCTAACCTCCTACTTCCACCGCAAGATTGCAGACATCCACGACAGCCTCAGCACTCACACCTCCCCCCGGCAACCACCAACACCACAGATTCACCTCCAACCAACCTCCTGCTCTCCTGGACCCCAGTCAATGACAACTACACCATTGAAATCATGAACACCATCCACTCCGGCTCTTCATCTGACCCCTGCCCTCACCACATCCTCAACAAATCAAGCTCTGTCATCGCACCCCAACTACGGAAGATCATCACAGCTCCTTTGAGTCCGCCACCTTTCCGGAGAGCTGGAAATACGCCAAGATCAGCGCGCTCCTCAAAAAACCCAAGGCAGAACCAAAGGACCTCAAGAACTTCCTACCTATCTCCCTACTTCCCTTCCCGGCAAAAGTCATCAAGAAGGCTACAACAGACAACTAACCCGCTTCCTAGAGGAGAACCGCACCCTAGACCCTTCCCAATCCGGATTCCGCAGCAACCACAGCACCGAAACCTCCCTCATCGCCGACATCAAACCATACTGGACAGTGGCGAAACCGCGGCCCTCATCCTCCTGGAGCTCTCGGCCACGTTCAACACCATCTGGCACCACACCCTACACTCACACCTCAGCAATGCTGGAATCTGCAACAGAGTCCTGGACTGGGCCACCTCCTTTATCACCAGCAGAACCCAGAGAGTCTGCCTACGCCCATTCCGCTCGGAGGCCACCAAAATCATCTGCAGCGTACCCCAGGTTTTGTCCCTCAGCCCGACCCTCTTCAACATCTACATGGCCCCGCTCGCTAACATCGCCCGATCCCACAACCTCAACATCATCTCATACGCCGCCGACACCTGCCTGATTGATTCCCTCACCAAGGACTCCGCCAAGACCTACCTCCACGAAGGAATGAAGGCCATCGCTGAAAGGATGAAGAGCAGCTGCCTCAAACTCAATTCCGACAAGACCGAAGTCCTCATCTTTGGCTCCACCCCCTCCGCATGGGATGACTCCTTGTGGCATGCCACTCTCGGAACCGCTCCCACCGACCACGCACGCAACCCAGGATTCATCTCAGACCCCTCACTATCTATGACTCAACAAGTCAATGCCATCTCCTCCTCCTGCTTCAACACCCTCTGCATGGTCCGAAAGATCTACAAATGGATACCAACCAAAACCAGAAGAACAGTCACCCAAGCCCTCGTAAACTGCAAGCTGGACTACAGCAATGCCCTCTATGCAGGAACCATGGCCAAACTCCAGAAGAGGCTGCAACGCATCAAGAACGCCTCCACACACCTCATCCTGGACATCCTCCGCCACTGCCACATCACAGACCACCTGAAAAACCTGCTTGGCTAGCAGTCAACATGAGAATCTCCTTTAAACTCCTCACCCATGCTCACAAAGCGCTGCACAACACCGGACCAGAATACCTCAACAGACGATTCTCCTTCTGCACCCCAACCCAGCATCTCCGCTCTTCCGACCTCGCAACCATCTCATGCATCCGCAGAACTACAACCAGCGGTAGATCATTCTCACACCTCACTGCCAAAATGTGGAACACTCTTCCCTCCCACCTGCACCAGACCAAAGACCTCCTTTCCTTCAGAAAACGTCTCAAGACCTGGCTGTTCGAGCAGTAGCAGAACCTCCCCCCACTTTCTCCCCCCTCCCCTCCTCAGAGCTTTAAGACCCTCACGGGTGAGTAGTGCGCTTTAAAAATCCCTAATTGATTGATTGATTGATGAAGATGCTTGAGTGGCAGACACTGAAGCAGATGCTGTTACAAAGATGGCAGGATCTCATTCCCAATACAGGATGATCACAACATAAAAGCAGACAGGAAACCACCACAACTCTTAGTGCTGCAGCCAGCAATTGGTCTTCCTATGATGGAAACCCCTAATATGTCTTTCTTCAATCAATCAACCAATCAGTACTTGTAGAGTACAGCTTATCACCTGTAGGGTCTGAAGGTGCTGTGGGGAGCATGCTGATCATTCGAAGAGTCAGGTCTTGAGATCCTTTCCGAATTGCTTCAGTGATGCGGCATGTCTCAGTTTGAGAGGGAAAGTGTTCCATGTACGGGCTGCGACGTAGGAGAAGGATCTGCCTCTAGCTGTGCTTTTCTGGATTCTGGGGATGGCAGGGAGGGCAAGATGGGAGGATCAGAGTTGTGTGGCGGGGCTGTAGAAGGTCAGACTGTGGTTAAGGTAGTCTGGTCTAGTGTTGTGAAGTGCCTTATGGGTGTGAGCGAGTAGCTTGAAGGTGATGCCTTCTTGACTTCAGCATAGCTTAGTTCTCTTGGGACTATTACACTTCTGGGACTTAGGCCCTGATTATGACCTTGGCGGACGGCGGAGGCCGTCCGCCAAGGTACCGCCGCCAAATGACCGCACCGCGGTCAGAAGACCGCGGCGGCCATTCAGACATTTCCTCTGGGCCGGCGGGCGCTCTCCAAAAGAGCGCCCGCCGGGCCAGAGGAAATGCCCCTGCAACGAGGACGCCGGCTCAGAATTGAGCCGGCGTAGTTGCAGTGGTGCGACGGGTGCAGTTGCACCCGTCACGTATTTCAGTGTCTGCTTTGCAGACACTGAAATACTTTGCGGGGCCCTCTTACGGGGGCCCCTGCAGTGCCCATGCCATGGGCATGGGCACTGCAGGTGCCCCCAGGGGCCCCGCGGCACCCCCTACCACCATCCTGTTCCTGGCGGGAGACCCGCCAGGAACAGGATGGCGGTAGGGGGTGTCAGAATCCCCATGGCTGCGGAGCGCGCTCCGCAGCCATGGAGGATTCTGTAGGGCAGTGGTAAACCGGCGGGAGACCGCAGGTTTACCCTTTCTGACCGCGGCTGAACCGCCGCGGTCAGAATGCCCTCGGGAGCACCGCCAGCCTGTTGGCGGTGCTCCCGTGGTCGGTGACCCTGGCGGTCACCGGCCGCCAGGGTCAGAATGACCCCCTTAGTCACAAGCCATTTTTTTTACCGGGACTCTTTCATGTCATTGATGATGAGTTAAGCAGTGCTTTGTACGGGCATCTTGTCCCACCATAGAGTGAAAGCAGGTTTCTGGATGTGGTATTTGTGAAGAATGTTGTGCATTTTGTTGTGAGGAATTCTATTGTGGTGATGATGTGTTCTGTTGTATTTTGTGCTTCTGTAATCTTGTGCTGCATTATTGAAATTTGGAGTTGTTTTGTTTGGTGTATCCTGTTTGTTGTGCTGTTCCATGACATGTTGTAATTGTGTAGTTATGGTGTATTATCTATGGTATTGTGTTCTGCTGTTTACTTAGGAAATGACAGCATAAGCTGCTACATTTCCAGTCAAAGGCACCAGAGACTTTTAATGTTTCTATCAATCAGGATTTATAAAGTGCACGTAATCACCCAATAGGTTTTCCAGGTGCTTGCAGGTCCCATAGGCTTATTTAAATAGCCTGGTCTTGAGGGCCATTCAGAATTCCAGAAGTGAGGTGATGGTCCGGACGTTCGTGGGGAGGCTGTCATAGGCTTTTGCTGTAATGTGAGAGAAGGAGCGTCCTCCACTTCTGCTTTGGTAGATACAGGTAATATGGGCAAGTGAAAGGAAGGTAGAGCGTAGTCTTCTCAACACGTGGTGGAATTTCAGGTGGTGGTTAATGTATGTGGGTCCTTGATTGTGTAGAGCCTTATGCTCTTGGGTCAGCGGCTTGAATTGACATCTCTTCTGTACGGGGAGCCAGTGGATTTACCTGATGTGGGGTGTGATGTGGGTTTTGTCGGGAAAGGCTGAGGATGAGTCTGGCTGTGGTGTTCTGTATGGGCTGACGTCTCTGTAGGAGGTGTGCGATGATTCCTACATAGAGGATACATAGAGGGTATTGCCATAGTCCAGTCAGCTGGTGATGAGGGTATGTGTCACGGTGGATCTCGTGTATAGCCACTTGAAGATCTTGAAAGTGGCTATACAGAGAAAGTGAGGAAGGAGGCAGAGGAGATGGCATTGATCTGTGATTTTATCGTGAGCTTGTTGTCAATTACGATTTTGAGGTTTCTGGCATGGTTGGAGGGAGTAGGTGTGGGTACTATGTCTGATTGCCACCAGGAGTCATTCCATGTGTTGCTGCTGTTGCCAAATATCAGTACTTTCATCTTGGCTGTGTTCAGCTGCAGGCAGTTGTTCTTCATCCAGTCAGAGACGTTGTCATGCATCTATGGAAGTTGTTTCTAGTGGTGGAGGGGTCATCGGTGAGTGAGAGGATGAGTTGGGTTTCGTCTGCTTAAGAAATTATGTAGAGACCGTGGATTCTGTTGATGTTGGCCAGCAGGGTTAAATATGCATTGAAGAATGTGGGGCTTTGGGGGACACCACAGTTGATCTCCTAGGGTTCGGACGTGAATGACGGGAGGTGAATCCTCTGGATTTGTCCAGTGAGGAAGGAGGTGATCCATCTGAGAGCGTCACCTTGGATGCTGATGTGGTGGAGACTTTTGATCAGCATGTGGTCGTATACGGTGTTGAAGGCTGCCAAGATGTCAGGAGCATCAAAACTGCTGTTTCACCTCAGTCGAGGAGGGTTTTAATGTCATCAGTGGCTGCGGTCAGGGCAGTGTCAGTGCTGTGATTGCTGCAGAAGCTTCATTGGGAGGCGTCGAGTAGCAGGTTCTGCTTCAGGTATTTCATGAGTTGCTGTTGATGATCTTTTCCAGTACCTTCACTGGGAATGGGAGCAGGGGGATTGGTAGGTTTTAGGTTTGCTGGGATCGGCAGAGAGTTTTTTGAGTAGTGGTGTGACTGTGGCATGTTTTCAGGCATTGGGAAATGTTGCTGTGGTGATGGAAGTGTTGAGCAAGGTGGTGAGTTCCTGGATGATCCTTTGGTTTCCAAGGTTGAAGATCATCGATACAATGCAAAATGCTAAAGGCACTGATATGGAGGTATGATGCAAAAGCTAAACGCAACAATAATCAAGTGCGAGAAACAGAACTGTTGCTCAACATTAAGAAAGAAGACGACGATCTGCGTCCTCAGATAGGGAATGATTACCCAAATATAAGCACACGGCTAGTGCCTGCAGAGATTACAGGTCCAGGTGAACAGTCATCTGAACAGCATATGCTCTCAGCGGTAGTAGAAAAAAGTGTGAAGTACAATGCTGCTGTGTTTCTGAAACCACCCCCTCCATTCAACAACCAAAGAAGCAAAATGTTGTCATCAGATGGGTGTATGAATCGAGATATTTGATGACTTCATGTACTAGAAGAAGTAGATAGTAAGAAAATCATTAAATGTTTAAATAATCTTGCCGGTGATGGAGTAAAAGAAGTACTGAAGAAAATCTCTTAGACTGATGCAATATTTTACCGTCCGATCAAAGAAACATTGTTACCAAGCTCAGTCCGATGCTGAATGTCGACTATGAAAGGTATATTTTCAATCCAGCAATATAACAAGGTGGTGAAATGATGGATGAGTTTGTTGAAAGACTTGATTTGCTCATCAAACACTAAGTTTAGTGAATTTAATGATGAAGAAGCTATACAGCTTAGAGTTGTCAATGGCTGTCTTTCAGACTCTTTCAGAAGAAGCATGTTGAGAGTGACGCTCAGTTAAGAGAAAAGTTTATAGGCTGCAAGAGCTGATGAAAGAGCAGATTGACAAGCTGCTGATGTGGAAGTGGAAAATGAGTCAGCATTGGTCATTAAAAGCCAGCACAGGTACAAGGTATATACACCTGCAAGTTGACATCTTCAAAGAAGAAAAGGTTGTGTTTCTGATTAGGTTTTTTATTTCCCCATGAAAGTAAATGTTCAGCCATAGTACAGATGTGCAAATTTTGTGGGAAAGAAAAACACTTTATAATGGTTTGCAAAGCAAAACAGAAACCAAATACTTCACAGCAAGAAGAGAAAATGGATGCCTGAAGATTCAACAAGCATTCTAGCCACAAGGCCAAAGAGCACCACCAAGTACGACAAGTAGAAACCAGACAAAGTTGATTGTCATGAAGTTCTTCCTACGAAGGTTCTTCAATGTAATAATGAAGCACCAGTGAAGAAGAGGGATGTGCAATGATAGTACTGACAAAGGAACGACATTCACAAATTGGTTTGGCTGCTTGCAAGGAAGAATATAAAAGAAAGGCAAACCATCAAACAATACAAATGATTTCATTTGGGCACTGCTCCAAGATAGCAATAAAAGTTAACGGTTGCCCCATAACTGTTGATAGTGATGCGCTGATTAACAACGTGACTGCCCCAAGATTGCATTTTGTAATTTATCATAGATTGGTGCATCGATTAACTTCATGGCAGTTGAAAAGTTCAATAGTATATCTGCTGTGCCACGTCTCAAACCGGCAAACATAAAGGAATGCACATGGGCTGCTTCTAAACTATTGCAGAGTCAAGGGTCATTCACAGTGACAATGTAACACAAAGCAGTATCAGTCCAAGCTCCAATTCACAATCTTCAAGGAACTTCACCCAGTGCCTGTTTATTCAGTTTAGTAAAGGCTGCTGACATGGGACTGATTTCTTTAATTTGCAACCTCCGGAAGCAATCTGAAATTGTGAGTCAGTTTTCGTAGTTGTTTATGGGACTAGGAAGACTCAAGACAACGAAAGTGCAACTTCACATTATTAATAAGGACATTCACCCTGTTGTCCAGCTGCAACGCAGAGTCACTTTTCACTTGCAAGAAGCTGCTGAGAAAGAACTAGAAACGCTGTTGAAGCATGACTTCATTGAGCTCTCCAATGGTCCTATGCCATGGGTTTTGCCCGTAGTGGTGATGCCAAAAAATAACAGTGGAGATGCAATGTGTGTCTGTATTGATATGTGCCAGGCCAACAAAGCAATCGAGAGAGAAAGACATCCCGATCCACAAATAGCGGATATGATCATGCAAATAAACAGTGACATAGTCTTCTCGCATCTTGACCTGAGATATTACATTATCCAATTGTAGGCACATCACTACTTTTACAACTCATGTTGGCTTGTTCAGGTACAAAACAGTTGAGTTTTGGAGTCTCAGCAGCTGCTGAAATATTTGAGGATGTTATATGTTGAATAAATCAACCTGACACACATGCTTTTAATTACAGTGATGACATACTGGTATTTGGAGCAACACAAAAGGAGCATAACAAGACTCTTACACAAGTGTGCCAGCTACTAGCTGATGCAGGTCTCACTCTGAACGCAGCAAAGCGTGAGTTTCACAAGACCATACTTCATTTCCTTGGGCACATATTGACATAGTGACTGCTGACCAATGTTCCCTCAAATTTTTTTCCATTGTGTGCAGCAGTGTAAGGTCACTGTGCGCTATAGCCAAGAGTATGTGCCGCAAGAAAATTACCATTTACATGAACGCAGAGTGAAGCTACTGAAATCAGTAGCATTTGCAATCCTAAACTTTTATTTGACAACTAAAGCTAAAAATAGGTATTTTTGCAAACATTGCTCCATGCAATAAAGTATTAAGAGAGTTTTGTGACATTGGCACTCATTATGACCTTGGCGGGCGGCCAAGATCGGACCGCCGGGTGGCCGCCAATGCGGGCGCACTACCGTCGCGGCCATTAGGAGATCCCAGCTGGGCCAGCGGGCGGAAACATAGTCTCCGCCTGCCGGCCCAGCTGGGATCTCGGCCGCAACACAGGAGCCGGCTCCAAATGGAGCCGGCGGTGCTGCGGCTGTGCGACGGGTGCAGTTGCACCTGTCGTGCTTTTCACTGTCTGCATAGCAGACAGTGAAAAGCTGCACAGGGCCCTGTCAGGAGGGTTTTAATGTCATCAGTGGCTGCGGTCAGGGCAGTGTCAGTGCTGTGATTGCTGCAGAAGCTTCATTGGGAGGCGTCGAGTAGCAGGTTCTGCTTCAGGTATTTCATGAGTTGCTGTTGATGATCTTTTCCAGTACCTTCACTGGGAATGGGAGCAGGGGGATTGGTAGGTTTTAGGTTTGCTGGGATCGGCAGAGAGTTTTTTGAGTAAAGGAATGCACATGGGCTGCTTCTAAACTATTGCAGAGTCAAGGGTCATTCACAGTGACAATATAACACAAAGCAGTATCAGTCCAAGCACCGATTCACAATCTTCAAGGAACTTCACCCAGTGCCTGTTTATTCAGTTTAGTAAAGGCTGCTGACATGGGACTGATTTCTTTAATTTGCAACCTCCGGAAGCAATCTGAAATTGTGAGTCAGTTTTCGTAGTTGTTTTGTGGACTAGGAAGACTCAAGACAAGGAAAGTGCAACTTCACATTATTAATAAGGACATTCACCCTGTTGTCCAGCTGCAACGCAGAGTCACTTTTCACTTGCAAGAAGCTGCTGAGAAAGAACTAGAAACGCTGTTGAAGCATGACTTCATTGAGCTCTCCAATGGTCCTATGCCATGGGTTTTGCCCGTAGTGGTGATGCCAAAAAATAACAGTGGAGATGCAATGTGTGTCTGTATTGATATGTGCCAGGCCAACAAAGCAATCGAGAGAGAAAGACATCCTGATCCACAAATAGCGGATATGATCATGCAAATAAACAGTGACATAGTCTTCTCGCATCTTGACCTGAGATATTACATTATCCAATTGTAGGCACATCACTACTTTTACAACTCATGTTGGCTTGTTCAGGTACAAAACAGTTGAGTTTTGGAGTCTCAGCAGCTGCTGAAATATTTGAGGATGTTATATGTTGAATAAATCAACCTGACACACATGCTTTTAATTACAGTGATGACATACTGGTATTTGGAGCAACACAAAAGGAGCTTAAGAAGACTCTTACACAAGTCTTGTTATGCTCCTTTTCAGAGTGAGACCTATGCAGGTCTCACTCTGAATGCAGCAAAGCGTGAGTTTCACAAGACCATACTTCATTTCCTTGGGCACATATTGACATAGTGACTGCTGACCAATGTTCCCTCAAATTTTTTTCCATTGTGTGCAGCAGTGTAAGGTCACCGTGCGCTATAGCCAAGAGTATGTGCAGCAAGAAAATTACCATTTACATGAACGCAGAGTGAAGCTACTGAAATCAGTAGCATTTGCCATCCTAAACTTTTATTTGACAACTAAAGCTAAAAATGGGTATTTTTGCAAACATTGCTCCATGCAATAAAGTATTAAGAGAGTTTTGTGACATTGGCACTCATTATAACCTTGGCGGGCGGCCAAGATCGGACCGCCGGGTGGCCGCCAATGCGGGCGCACTACCGCCGCGGCCATTAGGAGATCCCAGCTGGGCCAGCGGGCGGAAACATAGTCTCCGCCTGCCGGCCCAGCTGGGATCTCGGCCGCAACACAGGAGCCGGCTCCAAATGGAGCCGGCGGTGCTGCGGCTGTGCGACGGGTGCAGTTGCACCTGTCGTGCTTTTCACTGTCTGCATAGCAGACAGTGAAAAGCTGCACAGGGCCCTGTCAGGAGGGTTTTAATGTCATCAGTGGCTGCGGTCAGGGCAGTGTCAGTGCTGTGATTGCTGCAGAAGCTTCATTGGGAGGCGTCGAGTAGCAGGTTCTGCTTCAGGTATTTCATGAGTTGCTGTTGATGATCTTTTCCAGTACCTTCACTGGGAATGGGAGCAGGGGGATTGGTAGGTTTTAGGTTTGCTGGGATCGGCAGAGAGTTTTTTGAGTAAAGGAATGCACATGGGCTGCTTCTAAACTATTGCAGAGTCAAGGGTCATTCACAGTGACAATATAACACAAAGCAGTATCAGTCCAAGCACCGATTCACAATCTTCAAGGAACTTCACCCAGTGCCTGTTTATTCAGTTTAGTAAAGGCTGCTGACATGGGACTGATTTCTTTAATTTGCAACCTCCGGAAGCAATCTGAAATTGTGAGTCAGTTTTCGTAGTTGTTTTGTGGACTAGGAAGACTCAAGACAAGGAAAGTGCAACTTCACATTATTAATAAGGACATTCACCCTGTTGTCCAGCTGCAACGCAGAGTCACTTTTCACTTGCAAGAAGCTGCTGAGAAAGAACTAGAAACGCTGTTGAAGCATGACTTCATTGAGCTCTCCAATGGTCCTATGCCATGGGTTTTGCCCGTAGTAGTGATGCCAAAAAATAACAGTGGAGATGCAATGTGTGTCTGTATTGATATGTGCCAGGCCAACAAAGCAATCGAGAGAGAAAGACATCCTGATCCACAAATAGCGGATATGATCATGCAAATAAACAGTGACATAGGTGGTCATTCTGACCCTGGCGGTCTTTGACCGCCAGGGCGGAGGACCGCGGGAGCACCGCCGACAGGCCGGCGGTGCTCCAATGGGGATTCCGACCGCGGCGGTAAAGCCGCGGTCGGACCGGCACCACTGGCGGGCTCCCGCCAATGTACCGCCGCCCCATTGAATCCTCCACGGCGGCGCAGCTTGCTGCACCGCCGCGGGGATTCCGACCCCCCCTACCGCCATCCAGATCCCGGCGGTCGGACCGCCGGGATCCGGATGGCGGTAGGGGGGGTCGCGGGGCCCCTGGGGGCCCCTGCAGTGCCCATGCCACTGGCATGGGCATTGCAGGGGCCCCCGTAAGAGGGCCCCTACATGTATTTCACTGTCTGCTGCGCAGACAGTGAAATACGCGACGGGTGCAACTGCACCCGTCGCACAGCTTCCACTCCGCCGGCTCGATTCCGAGCCGGCTTCATCGTGGAAGCCTCTTTCCTGCTGGGCTGGCTGGCGGTCTGAAGGCGACCGCCCGCCAGCCCAGCGGGAAAGTCAGAATGACCGCCGCGGTCTTTCGACCGCGGAACGGTAATCTGACGGCGGGACTTTGGCGGGCGGCCTCCGCCGCCCGCCAAGGTCAGAATGAGGGCCATAGTCTTCTCGCATCTTGACCTGAGATATTACATTATCCAATTGTAGGCACATCACTACTTTTACAACTCATGTTGGCTTGTTCAGGTACAAAACAGTTGAGTTTTGGAGTCTCAGCAGCTGCTGAAATATTTGAGGATGTTATATGTTGAATAAATCAACCTGACACACATGCTTTTAATTACAGTGATGACATACTGGTATTTGGAGCAACACAAAAGGAGCATAAGAAGACTCTTACACAAGTCTTGTTATGCTCCTTTTCAGAGTGAGACCTATGCAGGTCTCACTCTGAATGCAGCAAAGCGTGAGTTTCACAAGACCATACTTCATTTCCTTGGGCACATATTGACATAGTGACTGCTGACCAATGTTCCCTCAAATTTTTTTCCATTGTGTGCAGTAGTGTAAGGTCACCGTGCGCTATAGCCAAGAGTATGTGCAGCAAGAAAATTACCATTTACATGAACGCAGAGTGAAGCTACTGAAATCAGTAGCATTTGCCATCCTAAACTTTTATTTGACAACTAAAGCTAAAAATGGGTATTTTTGCAAACATTGCTCCATGCAATAAAGTATTAAGAGAGTTTTGTGACATTGGCACTCATTATAACCTTGGCGGGCGGGCAAGATCGGACCGCCGGGTGGCCGCCAATGCGGGCGCACTACTGCCACGGCCATTAGGAGATCCCCGCTGGGCCGGCGGGCGGAAACATAGTCTCCGCCTGCCGGCCCAGCAGGGATCTCGGCTGCAACACAGGAGCCGGCTCCAAATGGAGCCGGCGGTGCTGCGGCTGTGCGACGGGTGCAGTTGCACCCGTCGTGCTTTTCACTGTCTGCATAGCAGACAGTGAAAAGCTGCACAGGGCCCTGTCAGGGGGCCCCTGCACTGCCATACAGTGGCATGGGCAGTGCAGGGGTCCCCAGGGGCCCTGCGACTCCCGGTACTGCCAGCATTTTCCTGGCGGTTCAAACCGCCAGGAAAAGGCTGGCGGGAGGGGACTCGTAATCCCCTGGGCAGCGCTGCCCTGGCGGATTAAAACCGCGTCGTAATGCCCAGTGAAGCACCGCCAGCCTGTTGGCGGTGCTTCCTCCGAAACAGCCCTGGCGGTCTTGAACCGCCAGGGTTGTAATGAGGGCCATAGTGACAAACCGTTAGGACATGACCTGTTAAGTATCACCTACACCTCAGTTAGAGAAAACAGGAATCAGAAGGTTGAACCATTATGAAATTTTACTGTAGTAACCACCTAAGAGCCTTTTTCGAGGCAGTAGGGGTGGAGTACATTACGAGAACTGCTACATCTTACAGATGTGCCCTGCCTCTGTAATAATGGAAACTGGGCTGGAGTGTATTTATATAGTGCTGTGTGTGAACCTAGTTTTTCTTCTCTAGTTAGAAAAGCAGGACCAGTGAAGTAAAGTGATAATTACAGGGCACAGCATGAATTAAGTTTGGTTGGGGTGTAGGGGATGTGAATATAGAGAATGGGACACCCAGTTAAAAAAAAAGTTAAGAAAGAAGAGTATGCATATCATAGCCGTGTAACATAAGAGTGAAGGTAGCTGGACATAATTGAAAAAATAAAGTATTACAACTCTTGGAGCTTAAAGGCACAGCTATATTTTGCCTGGATTTTCTACTGCCCCGAGTTTATTGTAGCTACTAAGAAATAAACTTATGTGATAAGAAATGCATGCGTCAACATGGCCCTGCACAGTAAATGTGGCACAAAATAGAAGTATAATTGAAAAAAAATTATGCAGATTTGCAAAAATACTGTCCTGGTATCAGCCAGACAGTTCTCTCTGCCCAACGACAGAGACTACCTCTGCAGCATCCAACATTCACTCACCCATTTGACTAGCCTTTACTGCGCACTCCAATGCCTTCTCCTTCCGTGTGGACTGACCGAGCTGCGCTTCTCAGTTACAGTGCCCTCAACTGTTTGTAGCATGAGCCTTCGTCTCTGTTTACTTTAACTATTAGTCAAGAAACACTGGAGCAGTCCTAGAACAATGTGAGAGGAAATATATGGGGAAATCACATTTAAATATGTTCTAGAGCTGCATTAATAATTCATGGCTAGTAGTTAAAGTGAACAAAGACAGAAAAGTAATGTAAAACTACTGGAGAAAAAGATAGGCCATTGGAACTGCAAGGCCGGGACACAATACGAGTTTGTACATACAAAACTCTAATACTAAATAAAAGGACCCTCAGTTCTGTAAAATAACCAAAATAGCGAGTGTTTGCTGGTAATTGACTGTAAAACATTATCTCTCCTGCAGAATGTGCTGAGGGCCACCCCCACCTCCAAAATAACAGAGCAAGTGGGAGCCCCCTGCTTTGAACTCCGTGACCCTGCTGAAACAGGAAACGCCCTAGAAGAAGTTCACTAATCTTTGAAATTGCATTGTGTCCTCTTAAGTGGTGATCTGCTCCTCTCCACAGGCCTCCTATTGAACTGCCGATACTTGGCATTTTGCACTGCTTGTCTTTTAAACATAGCATTGGTGAACAGTTTCATGCTCTCCATTAAAGCAGGCAGTGATCTGGCAATGACGTGTGCACTTAGAACTAGGGTCTGAGCGCTAGGAAAAGGCAGGATGCACGCACGCGCATGCGCACATCCTACAGGGAACACTGCTGCTGACCCAGATAAAGTGCAAGCACTGTCAGCTAGTTGATCCCCACAAGAAATAACCATGCTGCAATCCTTCTTAGGCATGGCCAGTTATTGCTCAAGTTACATTTGTGACTGCTACTGTGAGTGTTCCATTTAGAGACCTGACAAAATGAAATGTCATTTTCCAGTGGTCCGCTGAATGTGATCAAAAGAATAAAACATGCAATTGAGAATGCAACCTAGATGGTCTGTTTCGACGCCCGGTTACATACTGAGATCACAGTAGATGGGAGCCCAGTGGGGCTGCAAGCAATTCTTGCTTAATATAATGGTCATCTGAATGCTCATAGACACATTTTGGCCTATGCCAGTCGAAGCCTGTCTGACACAGAATGAGCCTATTCGCAGCTGAGGAAGGAGAGTCTTGTAGTTGGGCCTGCAGCCACTTTCATGTGTTTCTGTCCAGAAAATGTTTAACTATCATTACAGACCACTAAGCGCTTCTCATTATTTTTGGAAAGCCAAAATTCAAGATGTTCCCTTGCATTGAGAGTTGTGGGCTGTGACTGCAAAAGTATGACTATGCAATGGTACACAAGCCGGGTAAAGAGCAAAACCCTGCTATTTACTTTTCACGAGTACCATTATATAAACACAGCTTGACATCCAAAAAGCCTGAGGTGTACCTTAATTGCATTCTGAGGTCCAGAACGCCAGCAGGGCTATCCATCAAACAGATTATTGCTGCTGCTATTAATGCCGATAAGAACATGCTTATCCTCAAATACATAATCTCTACTCAATCCTGGAAGAAGATTGTTCAACCTTTTACTGACATTGTTCAATTTCAAAAATAAAAAAATGTGCAGGGTGAACTGTCCATGACCAAGGAAGGTGCTATTTTGAGAGGCTTAAGAATCAACATAACTGAGAACCTAAGAGAGGCTTGAGAATCATCATAACTGAGAACCTAAGACGGAAAGTCATTGAACTAGCCCATGAAGGACATTGTGGCATTGTAGCCACCAAAAGAGCCCTAAGAGAACAAGGGGCAAATTTAAGAGCCCCTAGCGCCTCCCTTGTGCCACCTTAGCACCATTTTGTTTATGCTACTGTGGCCCAAGGAGGCCACAACTGATGCTCCAAATTTACAAAGTGGTGCAATGCATGCATTGTGCCACTTTGTAACCCTTTGCTCTATATTATGCCTGAGCCGGCCATAATATATGCAAAGGGGGCATTCCCCCATTAGGGGGGGCAAAAAATGGCATAAAGAAATCTAAGAGATCTATTTGCATCATTTATTTCTGCACCTTTAACACCAGACCCCAAGTGTGTTTCCCACACCTAGTCAAGTGAATTGTGAGTTAACTAAAAGAGTGTAATCTTTGCGATTGTCTTTCCCCCAAAGTGACGCAACATCCACTGACAATGTCTGACCTTCCTACGCAGGCTTGGGAAAGACTTGCTGTTGGTTTCTTTGAGCCCTTAGGAAGTGGACATCATTTCATGGTAGTCATTACTGAGTATTCATGCTTTTAGTAGAGGAATTATCATCAACAACCCATGACAAGGTCATTGATCCATTCAATGACATCTTTGCAGCATGGGGTATCCCCATGATTGTCAAATCTGACAAGGATCCACCATTCAATAGCAAAGAATTCAAAGAGTTTATAGCCAAACTAAATGTCAAGCATCAAAAGAGTACACTCCTGTGGCGCCAAGCCAATGGAGTAGTGTAAAAATCCATGGATACCCTCAAAACGGTAATTCATTGATGTTAGAAATGGGGTTCCTGGTAGGCCAGGGTAGGTACTTCAGCCAGGTAGTAACCTCCACTCTAGTCAGGGCAAGGGAGCTATACACCTAAGATAACCTCTGCTCATGGTGGCTTGGCACGAGCAGTCAGGCCTATCCCAGAGGCAATATGTAAAGCGTTTGCACAACACATCCAACCCAGTGACACAATAAATATACCACAAAAGAGGCTTCACAACAAGCTATATAAAAATAGACTGTATTGCATAAACCTAAACTGTAGACCAAAACGACATGAATCAATAATACTTTGCTAAATAAGCAATTATCAGATCATTATGTGTGCAAAAAAAGGAAAACTTTCCAAATTTAGCATTTCATAAACACATTACATACCTCCAACTGTATACCAGACAGATCTTGAAAATATGTTTGTCACCCCAACATGGCAAGCACAAGAAATAACATAATCAGATCATAAAAAATGCAACATACACAATTAGGGCAGAAACCTCGTAGTGAAATGTAGTTTCCCCAACAATCACCAACACCATCCTCTACATGAAGGTCAGAGCGCGCGTCTGCGCTTCCTTTATAAGTCATCCAGTACCAAAACCTAATCCCCTGAGTCAGGTTCAGGATTTCCTGCACACCTACTACTAGGCATACATTACTGTAAGTAGAGGCGACCCCGCTTCTCTCATGAGGGCTGCCTCAGAGAACATAGTCCTCAGCAGGCGGGGAATCATCCTCAACAGTGACCACCTAACAAACAAGGCCTCCGGGGCCACAGGTAATTTGGCTGTGGTAGGTAGGAAGCCCGCACCTAAGCTGGGCCCCTAAACACAAAAGGGGAGGTGACTCGACTCTCCTGTATGAAGGCCACCTCTCTCCTATGGGGAATGCGGTAGTATGGGGTGAGCCTCCTGGCTCCACAAGTGCTCAGCTGCTCAATGGCAGTGGTCTGCACCCTGAAGGAATGCCAGCTTTCCCCTACATGGCCACCGCTCCTCCTCAAGGTCACCACAGGCTCTGAGCAGACAACGCAAAGGAAGCCAAGGCGGCCGCTGCAGATTCCTCAGTCCGTCTGGCAGGACCTTTGCTCTTCCTCCAGTAGCGCGCTCCAGACTCAGTGCGGTGCTGGTACTTGCCCAAGAGGGCTCTGGGGACACAGGCACACTGGTGGGCCCACTCCTCTCGCTCACACAAACCAGGATGCCGGCTTACACTCTCCATACAACTTGGGTTGCAGCTGCGAAGGGCTGCCAAAGTGTCTGCCTGCTTGTGCCACAGGGGCACCGACCAGAGCAGTCCTCGTCCACGCTCACGGATGCTGTAAATAGTCCTCGCTCTTCATCCAACCCTGTCCCAGAGGGGGGAAGAAACGACACAGCACTTTCTGAGAGGGGACATATCACTCTCTATGTGCTCCGTTCTACCCAAAGGAAATGTCAACCATCGAAATGTAGTGCTCCTTAGACACTACCTCAGCAAGACTAGGGGCAGCATCTAGTAACTGGGCAATCCTATTCTGGCCCCTGGAAGATCACTGGGGCCCCAAGGTAGGGTGTGGGCAGACCAGCAGAAGGGGTTTCTGGCAATTCAGGGGCAGCCTATACAATGTAGGGGCAGCCTATACAAATGTAGGGGTGCCCCACTTCTCCATGTCCCAGCCCAAGAAGACCATTCACTATGCAGATGTAATCCTGTCACACCTCCACCCTCCCTGTGTGATGGCTATCTGGGAAGTAAGCACAAAGCCCAGCTGTCACTGTACACTGGACGTGGATTGGAGTCAGGCTGCAAAGCACAGGAGTCGTAAGCACAGAGAAATGCCCACTTTCTAAAAGTGGAATTTCTACAATGGTAATAAAAAATCCACTTACACCAATAAGCAGTATTTCTCATTACCAATCCAAACATAACAAACATGCCCATGCTGCTCCTCATAGATCAGAAAATACCACTTAGACATATGAAAGGGAATTCCCAATTCAAGCCTATGAGAGAGGCAGCAATCACAGCAGTGAGACATTGAATAGGCTGTTTGTCACTAGTAGGACAGGCCACACACGTCTGACCTCTTACCTACACAGCACCCTGCCCATACGGCTGCCTAGGCTCCTACCTTAGGGGCGACCTATATGTAGTAAAAGGGGAGTTCCAGGCCTGGCAAGTAAATGTAGATGCCAAGCCACTGTTGCAGTAGACTGCACACACACGTCCTGCAGTGGCAAGCCTCAGATAGGTCTGAAAGGCTACTTCTGTGAGTGGGGCAAGCTGCCCTGCAGGCCCATTAGTAGCATTTCATGTACAGGCCCTGGGTATAATGGATACCACTGTACAAGAGGCTTACAGGTAAATTAAATGTGCCAATCAGGTGTTAGCCAATCACACCAAGTTTAGAAGGGAGAGCACATGCACTTTAGTAGTAATCAGCAGTAATAAAGTGCCCAGAATCCTAGAGCCAACAAAAAGAGGTCAGAAAAAAAGGAGGAGGAAGGCAAAAATTTTGGGGGTGATCCTGCAAAAAGGGCCAGGTCCAACACACGAGCATCGATGGAGGGGGTTAAGTTAAACCAGGCCGGTGTCAAGCCCTCCGTGCATATTGTTCAACTCCTCACTTCACAACTGGTGAGAGACCTGCCACTTTGCTATTAGGGAGAGCCATCAGAACCAAACTGCCACAGTGGACTGGTCCTGAAATGTTGATGAGGTTCCTGTCACAGACACTTCTCAAAAGTTCAAAATGAAAAAATATGCCGAGCGGAAACAGTCTTCGATGAAGGTAGGTGCATCCTGGTCAAGCAGAAACTAAAGCGGAAAACAGACATTCTGTTTGCTGGCGATTCTCTGAGGGTTGTGACGTACAAAAGACATGTGTTGAAGGCACATCATCCCTGAAATCCATCACACGGAACTCATCACACTTTAAGCACGTTCATCAGAACCTGCAATTATGAATGAGGGGATCCTTCTTAACATTACAGATCAAGCATCACAACCTGTGGCATCAGTGCACAACTAGATTGTATCTCAACTATCTCATATCACTCGATCTGGCTGACTAGAGTGAGCGCCTTAATGCCTTATTGAAGAAATGTAATGTGACTGTTGTATATATTTTGTATTTAACAATGGGGAAGATGTAGTGTTGTGAGACTATGCACAGTAGGACCTTTGTGATTTGGGGCAGACTTCACACAGAAATTACACAACTTGCTTGGAGATGTCAATTTGTGGTTAATGGTTATGACGCAATCAGAGTGAAGTGTGTGTTCATATGCTGAGGAATAAAGATATCCATTGCAGCGCTCCATGTGTGCCGTGGTTTTTTTACATGCTCCCAGGCTGGGGCGGATGTTACGATCACTTTCATAGTTGGTTAAATACTACTATCTCAGCTCTTCAACTATTTAAGATAATGATCAATCCAAAATTGTGGCAGACACCATATCTTACATCTTACATTTTGTGATGTGAGCCCCAGTTTGCAGTTTGGAAGAACTCTGCATATAACTCTGGTTTCGTTTTGGTTGAACCTTTTATCTTTGAAACACATTTTGAAACATAGTTGAAAGCACTGAGCATCCATGTCAGAAATATATAAAGCAAACGGTTGCACATGCAATTTTTTTTATACTTTTCTATCCTTTCATTAAGAGGTGACAACAGATGTTTTGAATCATGATCCTTCCAACCTATATCCTCAATAACAGTGTAGATGGCTAATAGATGTCTATACCAACATACTTAACATTCAGGAATATGAACTTAACTTGAGAAAAATATATCTGATTTAAATATCTAGATGTTATTCTGAACTTATACTATGTGAGACATATATGCACTATTAACAAAGTTTAAGTTACATGTGAGTAAATCTTCATACATTTACTCTTACACTTTTTAATAACTTTACTACTTTTGTCAATTTATCATCTATGAGTATGAAGTTATTCGAAAGTGTAGACTTATGTGTCCCTGGAACAGGGAGTGGAGTCAGTAAAAACATGATAAAGGACAGTAGAGTTACTACTAGTAGTGATTTTATGACTGTATTTTACATTCTGCACATTTGGTGAAGACCGCTGCATCTACCTATAGCAAACTACAGGAACAATTATAAATGGGTATTAAAGTTTAAAGACAGGGATAAAATCTTTTAATTGTAGGTGTTAATCTAAATTAATTGTATATGTTCATTTTAATGTGAAACAAACTAAATCATTAATTAATTTACATATATTCAATTAGATTTAAATTATTTGTTAATGATTTAATAACAAATATTTACAGGAAAATATTTATAGTTTTTATGTATTTAAAGTTAATAAATGTTATGTACATTAATTATTATACATGAATTTAGTAAGGTCTTCAAAAAAAATGTTTACATTTGTTTTTAAATGAAAAATGTTACCATAACATTTTAGAATAAAATTATATTTTGAATAATATATTTTAGTCTTTAACATTACAATAAATGTATGTATATATTTTTTTAAAAGCTTGAATAAATATATTTATTTAAACATTATTTACTGTTGGGTTTTATCTTAAATACAGACCTCTGTTATTTTCTATGGGAGGGGTTTGCAGTATTGCCTGGGAGCGGCCATGGGTGGTGGTGGACTTACTCTGACCTAGAGCACATTTTAAGACTGATTGAAATTTAAATTATGCTAGTAAAATTTGCATACTTTCGGAAATTTTGTGTTACCCTTATGATGCAAAATTTCTGAAAATATGCCATTACACCACTTTAAGTAGTTACTTGCCATATGGCACCAAAATGTAGCACAAAGATGCCATTCATTGTTAAAATGCATGGGAAAAACAAAAGTGACTAGTTTTTGTAGCGCTTTTGTTTTTGTGACTCTTTTGTTGCATGAAATGCATCCTTGGGTCAAAAATTGAAGCAAGAACGCATTTGGTGCTGAAATATAGTGTCAATGGCAGCTTTGCAATTCACGTAATTGCATGTAATTTTGTTTAATTTACTCCAAATTTCACATAATAACATGAAAGCGAATGTCACAAATTTAGCCCACCTCTAGTATATTTACTACTGTTTTGCATCCTATTTTGGCTGTGTTAACTACAGAAGTGCAGTTTGTGCATAGGAATGAACTTCCTCTTTGTGGGTGGTTGCATGTCTCACCCTAAACCACTGCTAGCCCTCTCTTAACCCCTTCTTAGTCCTCAAAACTGTCCAATGTTTTGCAAATATTTCCAATTTCCCAGCCCCTTTCCCCTGTCCCTCCAACAACCACTATTGCTTGTGCAGGGACCTCCACAGTCAGGGTGGAGAATACCCCACAGAAAAAATATTAGAGGTGGAGGCATAAAACTCTACATGTCGGTTAGTGAATAGCATTTTGTAGTATGTTAGCAGTAATACTGTACTACCACTGAAGTACTACAAAATGTATTCGGTGAATATGCCTCATGGTGTTTCCCTTATGCACAATGATAGGCCTCTAGCTCAGACCATGGCCAAGCTTGAGCCTGGCCCGAGCACAATGGCGAAGGAACTTTCAAAAACCAATGTGAGTCTTCATTCACCATTGTTGTGTTGACACCAGCAGTCTGAAAATGGTATCCATCTTCGTAACGTATAGGAATGTATGTTCATTTGTCAGTTTTGGGACAAAATTGTGGAACAAATTAGCAATTTTTTTTTTGCTAGACACGTCCTTACAGAATGGGTCAGGCATTGGTCCTCTTGACACTGAGCTTCACGATGAGCTTAATTAAACTGGTAATTGATGATATGGGAGATCGAATCAGTTCAATATGGCCACCATCCTTGCTTTCTCACCTTGCACAAGTTACTTACTATCTTTCGTCGCCTCCAGGCAGATGGGGAAATGAAAGAAACCAGGCTCGGTACACCTCAGTAAGGGTACCTAGAAAAAAGATACTTATTTGGAAGTCAACTTGGCACATTGAATCACCTGGCTCGCTACTCAAACCTAGCATCTAGCCTATGAGTTTAGTTGTTTCCCCCGCTGTTCCCAACTCGTATGGTTTTTCCCGGCACGTGCTCTGTTGCAAGGTCAGAAGCTCGATATTTACCTGTCGCCTCCTGTAAAATAATGTATATTTGCAAAGCACGTTTACCACTTAGGAAAATTTGCATTGAATTACAGATTTTTTTATGATACCTTACTCAATGGTACTCGTTGTAGCAACTTCAGAAAGATGAAAGGTTGAGTGGACAAGTCAGGATTTGACTCTGTCATCAAGGGGCCAAATATAAAGCCCTGCTATGGATGCATTACTCATACTGAGACACCAGATACAGCACGTTTGATATACAGCCATTAATATGATGATGTATTGCAGTATATTTTCTAGGCAGCACTTTTAACATACCTGTTTCTTTTACAGACATGTATTGAGACTGAGTGATTAATGCCTATCTAGCGCTCGTAAGGCGGCCGCCGGCACATACGCACAGCGGGTTTTTCGACTGAGTGTTCAGCGCTGGCGATGGCTTATTTTGCAATGACTCCTATGTTTGATTCCCAGAATTGATTAGAGCCTTCATTTTAATCTCCATACCTGCGGAGGGCGATAAAAAGGGACGCCACGTGTGTAATAATGTTGTTCCGGGCACAATCCCCACGGAGGAGTTATTTTCTTTAATAGAGTTAGAGTCAATGGGCTGTGAATGGTTCTGTGACACTTGTAACAAATGGACGTACTTATCTTTATAAAATGGACCGCCTGCACTTTCGTGTAAAATGTCTTTGCTTAGAAGGCAAGATCCAAGCAGAAGTTCTGTGGATTTAATATTTATTATTTGACTACCGGAATATGTTGTAATTTGCTGCCTTTAAAGGAAAAAAACATAATATGCACACGAAACCTGTACCGGCATTGGCACCGTTTTAAACCAATTATTGAGGCAGTTGGGTCATGCAAGACCATTTTGTTCAGCAGGAGATACCAATGAGAGTCATGGGAATGTAGGTATTGTTTTTTTATTGTGTCCAGTCCCTGCTGCACTGCAGGAAGACCACACGTTTCTTCTGATAGCGTTTAGAGTTTTTTTCAAAGATTTGCAGTACTAAGCCTTCGACCATATCACTGAAAGGGTATTTGAACAGTTAACTACATGGATTATTAGGGCCTTTTTTGTCAACATGGAACCTGAACCTATTATTTTGTTATTTTTTGGTTCAGTCTATTTTCGCATGTTCTGCATCTTTCTTTGTCCCAAGCCCAGCACATACCAGGGACACCGCACTTCTGATATGTGTGATGTGTCTTGGACCTCAAATATGGAATTAACTGCATGTGCGCGCCGGACGCCCAGTTAGGCTACAAGACATGTCAGAATAACGCTGAGTACATCTAGAATTATCATGGTCCTCATCCATACTAGGCATCCACACCTCGATTGTTTTGCAGCAATGACTACCTACGTACTTGAGCGGGATCGCATAATATGTGAACTCTTCAGTTATTTGTCCATTTTTAAATTTGTTGCCAAAATGTATATGATAGGGATACGTATTTTCTTTGCTTTCAATTGAGTGTAAGTATATATAATTTACTGACTGGAGATATTTCTACTTCGATATGGCCTTGAGGAAGTCCTGTAAAGGACAAAACACTTGTCAGCTGAGATCACCTATGAGGAACTAACAGCAATATTTCTACAGACTTTCACCAAAACAATTGTATCTGTACTTAAGAATTAATAGCAATATGTATAATATTGTATCTGCAACTGATGCATGGATAAATAATTGAGCTTGGAACAAGGACATGATATGTCATTTTCTTGAATGTTTGAAGTGGATTTGTTTAGCAGCTTTTCTAAATTATTAAAACAATTCAAACATAGCATTTACTGTGGTGTATTTAATGGACACGTAAAAGGACTTTAACCAGTACAAAAGTAGAGATACAAATATATGGAGTGCTCTGCTATTATACTGTATATTCTTTGTTTAGAAGGGTGTTGGCTTTCAATCTGGAGTTAAACAGCCAAGAGATTAGTTCAAGCATTGGGTTTTCAAAGGAGAAGTCTTCAAAGGATCTGAAGGTTTGTTTTTCTCTTTTGGGTTGATCTTCGTTTGTTGGTAGATGCTGCGAAGGGAGATACAGATGTTATGTTATGCTACTGACTTTATAAAGTGCGCGTACACCAAGTGGTTTCATGGTGCCATAGAGGGAACAAAGGGATGAGATAGAGGTAAGCAGATTGTTAAATATATGCTTTTCTAAATAACCAAGTTTTTAATGATTACCTGAATTCTGAGTAGCAAGATAATGATCTGATCTCAGGGGGAAGGACTTTGAGGGTTTGAGAGCGATGAACGAAAATCTGATGCCACTCAGTCTCTTCTCCCTAGGAACTGATATGAGGTTCACGTGAAAAGAGCACAGTGAGCGTTTAAGAGTGTACTTCTGGATTCAGGAGTTAATGAAGACAGGGCTTTTGCTGCAGAGTGATTTGAAAATGATGCAGGAGAGTCAAAACACTGCTTCCGACATTTACATACCGAAGGGCACGCTCACCGGAACTCCACAGGACTTACCATGGTCCTCTGATATCCTTCTTACTTCTTCGATGACTCTTCTTATCCCATGCAGATTTACGTATCTACTATTATGTTCATTCCATGACTACGTGTACATCAAACTTCCGTGCTTGCCTAAATTTATTATACAGTTGTTCCAGTTGTTCCATACCATACATCTGGTTGGACAGGTCTCTACCTCATATACAATCTAGCCTTGAAAAAGTCACTATGTGACGAAACACACGTTGGCTGTGTTTTAATATACATATATGCCAAAGGCTACCACTATATATGGCCTATGATTGATCCAACTACAGGAAATATCTGTTAACCCAAATAAATTCTCTACTGGAACATGAAAAAAGGACTACTTCATTCTTCACCGTCTGACCTCTTACATCAGATGTTACATGTGTGCTTATAACTATATGTGTTTGTGAGTGCTGTGGTCTTAGCTGTATTACATTACTATAACCTTATGAAATTTCCCTAAGTACTGTATACTGCAGCATACCAGGAAGAGACGTATTGCAGTCTATTGTCCCTTGCTAAGCAATCCACTACCTGTTATTTTATTTTATTTATGAAGTTGTGTATGTTGCTTGCTAAATGCAGTGTCAAGAGTAGTGGTGGGCGGAACTCATGGAATTGTACTCTGCGGAATTCCACATAGCTAAAAACTCAGTGTAATTCCGTGGAGTATTGCTTATCCCGAAAATACAAACTCTCCTGTCCTCCTACTCTCTTGAACAGCTAGTCAATAGGAGAGCAGCATTACCAACAATTCATATGACTGAAACATCAGCCAAATATATCTTAATATTTAGAGTTGTATAAAAAAAGACTACAATCTACGACTGTTAGGTAGTACCCTCTGTACATTCTGAAAACACCACAACGCACATGAAAGAACTTTGGCTCGGACTCAAACGCTGTGTGATGTATTGCGTACTTTCATTTTTACATGCCAACTCAGTCTTGAATTCTAGTAAGGTTCATGTGTTAATTTTGCAACCAACAACAATATCATGCTCCATTTTTGGTCACAAAATAGAGAACTGGAATTATCAATTTCCATTCTCTTCCTCAAAAGTATCCTCACATTGCATGTTGTTTGTACACAAGCAAGTCCCTCATGCAAATAAATGTTTACAGAATTATGCGATGAATCACCAGTAAGTTTTTATTAAATTACTGCTTATCATAGTAACGAAGCATAAAGTGCATGTGTCCTTGAGACAGCAGGTGCCTCGTAGTTGTGCTAATTATTGCTGACTGACACTTTTAAAGATGGGCAGTATGAGGAGATTTATCTCTTTGAAACCCATGATAGACATACATCTGGGATTAACCTAATTAGAAAGTGGATTTCAGAAAAATGAGGTTCAGTACATTAATCTAGAAGCAAATAAGATATGGTTCACCAGAGACAAATCTTCAAAAAAAAGTATGAGGCATCAGATGCTTCGACTTAACCTGGCATGGTTTAGGGCAGCACCATTCTGCAAATGCATTATCTTAAAGCCTGAAAATCCTGTAATGCCTATGTTATGGGCAGGGGTCAGAGGCTTTCCTAAGCCACAGAAAAATAGTTTATTGAGAATCTCTGTTAAAACCAGTGGGGATGATGAGCAATGTAAATATTCTGTTTAAAACTATGAGATGCAGGAGAAACACTCTAGAGGAATGGTAAAACCTGCTGCACATAAGTCCCTGCCCCCCTCACCCTGAAGTTCTCCAACCTGTCCTTCAAAGCAGTACTCTGTTAAGGAAGGGCTACTGTACGCTCTGGAAGGGGAGGGTTAATATGCATGATAGGGCAGAGTGTCTTTCTTTTGTGGCACAAAGTCGTTTACATTGTAGGTGAGAAAATAAGGGGGGGCATGCAAGCTAAGGAGTCTCTGCTAGCCTATGTGGAGAGGACACAAGGAATTATAATCACCCCAACTCTCTTTTCATAACTCTCTCAGTAAGCGATCTGGTTCTCATTTTTTACCTCAACTGCCGCACAGGGATGCTGGGTGTTTCTGGCTTCAGTCCAGAGTCTGTGGTCCCTTTCGGGGCTTTCTGCTCACTGGAGCAGACATTGGGTGACCTTGTTAGTTTGTTTGCAGTAGCTCCCATAGCTGCCCAGCAGTTCCTGCTAAACTCAACAGCGCACAGGATTGGTATCTTATGTGAGCAGGAAAAGGATGTTTACTTTCAGTTACAATAGAAAGGGCGGGTCAGTCGCGCCTGTTTTCCAAGCCTGTTTTCCTGTATCCCTGGGATGTTTTGGAGCCGCTCATAGTAGCTCCTGTTATCATTTGTTGGATTTCCATGTGTACCTTTTCCCTCAACTGGGAAGTTTGTTGAAGCAATTCAATTTCTGAACGAGGTTCTAATCATTTATTCAATATCTTATTCACTTTCTACCATCTTACTGTATCCAGGTTTTGCTTTCCTTCCTACTGTCCTTTATTACATCATTATATTTAACCTTTCTGTCTCACAGCTTTCTCGCTGCTTCCAACTCTATTCACATCAGTTTTTGCTTTCCTTCTGTTTCCCATTACCCCCATACCTATCTCCATTGGTTCTTTCTTCTTGTCATTTTCTGATCTCTCTTCTTTTCTTGATTGTTCTTGTTTCTGTACTGGTGGAAGCTCTTCATCACGATCATTGATTTCCCCCACTTCCCTTAAACGGTTCGTTCTCACTCTCCTTCTCCTCACTGTTTATCCTCTTGTCAACCTCTTGTCATCTTTATATGTGGGGTATCTTTCACTGCCGCTGAGATTTTCTCACTTCGTGAATAAGTGTGAAGTTGACAAAAAATTCCATACCTTTTTGTATTTAGTGTTTGTATTAGCCAAAAGAGCAATATCGATTGAAAGAAGATCTGCGGAGCCACACCCTGTAGCAAACTATATTAATTTCAGAAGCACATATATTCCACTAGTGCAAATCTGAATTCCCATCCTGCCAGGTCATTTGTACTGGCCTGATGAGAAGGCACACACTGCAGGGAAAATCCGAATGCTGAACACTAGTGAGACTGCAGGTCCCAGTCGGTTTGGCAAGGATAGGGCTCACCTAGAACCACGGCCCTATCTCATGCTGGGTCCATAGTGCAAAGCTGCAGGTTCTTCAAACTTCCTGAAGAAGCTAATGACCCCCAATTTATATTCATGCATTTGTTATCCCAACACAGATGTCAGTTATGCAATTACTGTGTCACAGACACCAAAATCAATAAACAGGGACCTTCAACAGTTTCAAAGCTCCAATCGTGTATTTTTTTAAATAACCTTAGGTAAAGACTCTGGCCCTCTAAGGGGTGATAGAGTAGGGCCACGGAATGTAACTATGAGGCTGCACAGAAAAGATGCACAGATCAGAAATGTGCAGCTGACCGCATTGAGATTGCGAATCAGAGAAAACACGATTATCCAGGAAGTTATACCAGTTTAAAGGGAAGCTGCGCAAAAATTCAGCCGTGCAGGACAGTGCACAAATCACATGCACAAAGGATATAAAGACTCTCAGAAGATGTTGTTAGGAGTGACAGCGCTAATCAAAAAGGATGCAAGTGGTACAAATCTGGACAGCCTAAACAGGCTGGAACTAGTCTCAGGATTTAAACTTCCATTTATCATTCAAACACTGTGCAAAACAAAAGGCCCACACAAGGATCGCATTCCTAAAGAAGACCCCGCCGATTGAGGCAAGCAAGCCATGCTACTCTCAGTGGGATCCATAACTCACAGGATAGGATTCCATAATGTGAGCTTTGTGTTTCCCAACAATCAGTCCCTTGTAAACCTAAAAATCTCTGTTTTTTTAAATAACTTTTGGTAATATATTCACAAATATCACACGGTGGTGGGTTTGAGAAAAAAATTAAGTAACTCAATGTATGTGCTGATGATCAAAAGATATAGTTGTAATGATGTCAAATGTAATGGGAAGAGAGCCAATAAATGACTAACTACTTAAATCTTTATATGGACTATTTAGGAAAGAGGTATTAGATTCATTATTGTTGGAAATGGCCTTTCTGCAGAGTAACCCCCAAACGTTTTGCCTTCCTCCTTCTCTTTTTCTGACCTCATTTTTTCTGGCTTTAGGACTCTGCTCACTTTACCGCTGCTAATCAGTGCTAAAGTGCATATGCTCTCTCCTTAAAACATGGTGACATTGGCTCATACCCAATTGGCTCTTTTAATTTACTTGTAAGGCCCTAGTAAAGTGCACTACATGTGCCCAGGGCCTGTATTAAATGCTTCTAGTGGGCTGCAACACTGGTTGTGCCACCCACATAAGTAGACCCCTAACCATGTCTCAGGCCAGCCTCTGCAGTGCCTGTGTGTGCAGTTTCACTGCCACTTCGACTTGGCATTTAAAAGTACTTGCCAAGCCTTAAACTCCCCTTTTTCTACATATACCATACCCCTAAGGTGGGCCCTAGGTAGCCCATATGGAAGGGTGCTATGTAGGTAAAAGGTAGGACATGAACATGTGTGTTCTATTTGTCCTAGGAGTGTAAAACTCCTAAATTCATTTTTACACTGCTGTAAGGCCTGCTCCTTTCATGGGATAGCATTGGGGCTACCCCTCATATACTGTTTGAGTGGTAGATCCTGATCTGAAAGGAGTAGCCAGGTCATATTTAGTATGACCAGAATGGTGATACAAAATCCTGCTTAATGGTGAAGTTGGATTTTATATTACTATTTTAGAAATGCTACTTTTAGAAAGTGAGCATTTCTCTACACTTAAATCTTTCTGTGCCTTACAATCCACGTCTGGCTAGGTTTAGTTGACAGCTCCCCTGTGCATTCACTCAGAGAAACGCCAAACACAGGATGCTCAGTCAAATTTGCATACAACTGCATATTGAATGGGTCTTCCTGGGCTGGGAGGGAGATGGGCCTGACACTTACATGTCAAAGGACAGTAGCCTGCCCTCACACAAAGGACTGCCACACCCCCTACTGGGACCCTGGCAGACAGGATGGAACTGAAACGGGACCTTGTGACTTGAAAGCTACTCTTTGAAGTCTCCACCACTTCAAAGGCACATTTGGGTATTGAAGCAGGGTCTCTGACCCTGCCAACTTAGACACTTCTGAGGTAGACACTCTACTTCATCAAGACACTTCCTGGAGAAGAGAACCTGAACCAGAACCTGCAACCTGCCAAGAAGAACCTGCCTGGCTGCCAAACTGACTCACCTGACTGCTTTCTCTGAAGGACTGCTGCCTTGCTATTGCCCTGCTGCCTTGCTGCTCTCTGGCTGTGCTGAGAAGTGCTCTCCAAGGGCTTGGATAGAGCTTGCCTCCTGTTCCCTGAAGTTTCAGGACCAAAATGACTTCATTCCTGCACGAAGAATTCCCTGTGCGGTGGAAATCGACGCACAGCCTGCCAGAAACGATGTACGGCCTGCATTGCGGTGAAAAATTCACTGCACGCCCAACCGGAACGACGCAGTCTGACTTCACAACAAGAAGATCGATGCATCGCCAGCGTAGCGACCGGAAATTCGACGCACTGCCCACTGGATCGACGCACAGCAGAGCCGGAATGACGCAGACCCTGTGACTTCATCCTGTCAGCGCCGGATTACATTCTATCGTCCCTGGGGCATCCGATAACCTCGCAACCCGAAGAAGGTCCACGACCGAGCACCGGAAGTTGGGACACAGCCGTCCCTGCATGGAAAATAAATGACGGATCACCGTGTGCGGCCCGAGAAATTGACGCACACCTCCCTGTTTTCCACGCATCTTCTCCTCTGCGGTTCCTTGCAAAGATTTTGAACGAGACAAGAGACATTTATTGCTTTTAAGAGACTAAAGACACTTTACATAATTTTTACAGTGATATCTCAACATATAATTATTGCATTTTAATCGTTCTGACCTGCATCTTGTCAGATAAATATAGTATTTTTTTCTAAACACTGTGTGGTGTATTTTTGTGGTGTTCTACTGTGTTATTGCATGATTCTTTGCACAAATACTTTACACATTGCATTCTAAGTTAAGCCTGACTGCTCAGTGCCAAGCTACCAGAGGGTGGGCACGCACAGGATAGTTTGTATTGTGTGACTCACCCTGACTAGAGTGACGGTCCTTGCTTCGACAGGGGGTAACCTGACTGCCAAGCAAAGACCCCATTTCTAACAATTATCAAGAGGAAAACTCTCCTATATGATTTGTTCTTCTAAAGAATGGCACATGGTGTTCCTCATCTCTTACATCATTAAGTCCCAAAACATAAAAAAAAACACTAACTATACACACCGTGTAGAAAACACAATCTGTCACATAGATTTGAGCTGTTGCACAATGACCCCACCTCTCTGAGGACACACTTTTATTAAATTACTTTTCCCCTAAGTTCTATGCATCTCCCGTTCGGGCCTGGAATCAAGTTTTTTCATTATAGGAGCATAGTCATTTTTAGGTGTTAGTGGGACTAATGAACGTGAAATGGTGATAGACCAGTTAATAATTTTAGTAAGGATAACACTTCCATGTCCAATTTCAAAACATTAATGTTACTTCTTTAATGTGGTTCCTAAGAGTTAAAAGCAGAACTGAGATGCAAGTACTAATAACAGAAATTACATGTAATGAGTTATTCCCAGCACAGCTGGGCAAATCAAATTGGAGAGTAGAACACCATTTGCTTGCTCTAGCTGGGGTGCCATTTCTGATGAAGCATCACAGAAACGCCATCCGTGAATCACAAATGAGAGAACTTAAAACATTCACTAAGAACAGATGTGAAACCATTAGGAATATGAACATCTTGAGGGGAATTAGAAATGTAGACAGCCGCACATCATTTGCTATGCAGTGGGCAACATTTCAAATGTTTATTGTGATAGCACTAACATGTATAACACTGCAAATTGTGGCTTTTGATTCCACAATGTAGCGTGCAGCATGCTAATGGTGTAATGCTCGTATTGAAGGGACGAGGTGGAGGAAAAGAGGAAAATTCAGAAAGAAAGGTAATTTGTTTGAATCTAAGTTCCACTATTCAGTGTTCTTTCCAAAATTCCTCTTGATCATGTGGTGTGCAAAATGTAAAACTGCACAAAACACTTCTCTACCTTAAGTAGGCAATGGCTGAAGGGAGGGGACCCAAACATTTCAAAGGTTAAAAGAAACTGCCTCAAAGTTCACTGTGTGTATGTAAATATCCTGCACCATAAGAAGCCATTTGAAAAATATGGCGTTCTGTACTAAAACACATAATAAATAAATATTGCAGAATAAATAATTTTCTTACTCAAAGTATTATACGATACCCATAGGTATATAATGATACCACGTTACAGACCAAGTGGTATTTGGAATAAGAACATTTATGTTGCGCTTTTGCTATAGTGTTCTTCTGAATACACATTATAAATACTATTCTCGAAAAATAATACCTGATAATACATAAAAAATGTTATAATGCAAATAGAAACAAATTTAGATCACACTTCACATAAGCATTTTGGAAGTCATGCAGAATGAGTTAGTGTTAGTTTAGGACGCCTTCTTTTAAAGATGAGTTCAGAAAATAGCGCCTGCCAGGTGCCACTGTTCCTAAAAACAATGAACCTCATGCATTACAATGAAACACATCTTAGGTATGTCGACTAAAACAACAAATAGCCAACAGTGTTACTGTGATATAAAAACACTCATTTGGCTTGGGCCAAAATGTTAACAACGTTTTCATGACCAATTCATGATCAATGTCATTACTTTTTCATTAAATGAATGAAGGCCCAAATAAGCCAATGGTTATTTGCTTTGATGGTTTCTCTATTGTTCAGTATGAAATGTATTTGCTATGTTAGATTTTAAACACAAAGATATACACTGTAATATATGTAGTGTGCACAAGAGAGGCTAATTGCCCAAAGAAAATCAGCATGACCCCCAAAGAGTCCGAGTGTGCCTCAGAGATTCTGAGACTACCCCAGATATCTCCAGAAAATTACCAAGCATTTTATCAGTATTCCTCCAGAGAGTCTATAGAAACTGTAGAAATCCCCAAGCTTCCAAATAGTTTGTAACCTTGATGTGTGTCTCCAGGTTCCCAGGATGTCTTTAGGCTTCCAGAATTACTCTAACTGTCAATAATGTTTCTTTAGAGAGTTCTTACAGTATGAGAATGATGGGGTCCTCAAGAGGCTGATTCCAATAAATCTTTCACACTGTTGGTATTAATAATCATCTCCAACTTCTCCCCTTATCTATTTACACCTGATTCTTTTAATCTTGCTTAGCAATAGTAATATTTTGGTATTTTTTTAAATTCACTGATCCTAGCATTTGGGTTTCACAGGGACGTTTACTGATATCCTACTGATGGAGCACCTCTTCATAGAAAAGTCTGTGGACCGATTCTAACAATCTGCTGTTCTCTAGTTCATCCTGTGTGGCTACAAGTGTCAATAAAGCCTACAGATTTCCTGGGATTTTCAGACTACCAAATAGTACCTTGATCTCCCTTTGGAAATTTCCCAATAGTATATTGATTTTCCAGAGAGACTTTAGGTTTTCTGCATCACGTCTCCAAGAAAAGTTAACATACCTCTGAGAAAAGTTGTGTCCAAGAAAAAATAAGAAGGCTTTTCAGAAAAGTTGCCTTGACTACCAGAAAAGTTAGTGTATTTCTCAGAAAATGTAACAGTCTTCCTATGAAAGGGTGTCCCATTAAGGTCTTTCATTGCCACCACAGAATCTGTGGGTGTCAAAATAATCTCCCAAAAAAGGAATGTATGTAACACAGTCTGGGTACTTTTTTATGTATTCTAGGTGAGCCTCTTCATAGTTTGCATCTAGAAGGCTTCACAGAAGCAAACTGGAACGCTACCCACAGTATTCGTAGTTTCACTTTTGTGAGCTCGTGACATATTTAAGACATTTTGAAGGGTGTGACTGGGTTACAAGAATTCAACAATAAAGTACGTTAATCTACTAGAGACAGTAAGGCAGCAAGGTCCCGCGTAAGCTCATAATAATAAAATAGCCAACTATTACTAAAAGAAAACTGGAGAAATAAAGCTTTAATTATTTTGAGTAATAATCAAAAGGGCCATTTGTTAACACAAAGACCAAGGGAAATCACTGTAACTTCATGGGGACAGGTGTATGTCTAGCTATTTTCTTTTTAATGACTTGGGCCCGCATTATGAGTTTGGCTGTCATGAGACTGACAATTATTATTATTATTATTATTTTTATGCACATTAATGTATTTTACCAGAAAAATGCGGTATATGCACAAGGCTTGGGCATAATTTTAATGACTCTAGAGTAATCAGAGTAATTGTGGTAATTCTACAGTACTATTTGACACAGAATTACTGATAATAATGCAATTACACCTCCTCGCATAATTAAGAGTACCTTGGGGAAAAATCCTACCACGAAAGCACATTTAGAGAGCATGAGCTTCTGCTCCTGCTGCTGTTTAAGTTCTGTTACATATAGCACTATTGCCTTAGCACAAAATGCATCCTCACATCCATTTTGGATGCAAGGGTGCATTTTGTGCTCAGAAACTTGTGCTAATTACTAGGAGTAAGTTGGAGGAAAATTCTATCCTGAGTGCACATTTAGTGAGAGTGACCAGCTGCTCACTGCTGTTCATCTTCTGTTGCTTTTAGCACTATTTCTGAGCATAAAATACATCCTTGCATCCTTTTTTTGGAGTGAGAGGGCATTTTTGTGTTAAGAAAATACTCTTTTTGCTTAATTCTACATAATCTTGCTGATCTTTTGGGTAATTCTGCATATTTACGCTACACCAAATTACATGAGTCAAGCTACACCTAATATGCTTGCCTTTGATTTCTAGATTTCTTGAGAAACTGCAATGTTAGAGTGATAGCAGGCCCTATGTTACTGTTTTATTAATGCCTATGTGACCTCATTAGAAATGGGGTCTCTAGTTGGCAGTCGGTTTGATCCTGTCCAAGTAGGGACTCTCACACAAGTCAGGATAAGGGAGATACCTACACAGATAACCCCTGCTCACCTCCTTGGTAGCTTAGCATGAGCAGTCACACTAATCTCCGAAGCAATGTGCAAAGCATTTGCACATAACACACAGTAATAACATGAAAACACTACAAAAGGAATCCACACCAGTTTTAGAAAAACAGCCAACATTTATCCGTGTAAAACAAGACCATGAATATGGAATTTTGCAAGAATTAACTTAACAATACTTTTCCTTGAAGTTGATAGCCCCATCTGGGGCTGTCGTGGCTTTGTGATCAACAAAACAAACAGTGGAGGCTGCCCGTGGCATCACGTCCCAGCTACTGTGTTGGGAAGACCCGCCAACAGTACCTTTGGAATTGCAGGGTGTTGTGATCCTCGTGATGAGATCCGGAGAGCAGCATCACTGGCGTCGGTTCCGGAGGTCGCTGCAGGGGTCAAGGGGCCCTTGAAGTCACACATGTTGCAGAACAAACTCCGGGCTGATGAAGTCAGGAGCACTGGCAGGATGGCGTCAGGGCTGTGGTGCGAAGTGGGCCGATGCGATGTGCGGTGCCCACAGGTCACAGTGCATGTAGTGGCTTGGTAACGGCATCCAGCAGCGTTGGTGAGACCAGGGTTGCGGTGTGAAGAGGGGCGGTGGGACATGCAGTGTCACAAGGTAATAGTGCGGGCAGCAGTATCATTGTTGCTGAAGTGCTGTCGTCAGTGGGCCCAAGTCGGCGGTGCAGCACAGGAGGGGCTCCGTGCAGCATCCTCAGGTCGTGGTGCAGAAAGGGACGTCTTTTGATGACACTGGAGTTGATAGTGCTGTGGTTGGTGAGCCGGGGCTGCAGTGCAGGACAAGACGGTTTTTCGTGTTCCTCACAAGCGGTGTCCACAGGCTGCGGTGTAGGCAGTGGCGATGGCATCAGCAGGAGAAGCGCCATTGAGGATGCCCAGGCTGTGGTGTGAGCAAGACAATGCCAGAGTGAGGGGCCAACAGGTTACGCTGCAAGCAACGGCTCCGTGGCTGCATCAGATGGCGGTGTCGGTGAGACTAGGGTTGTGGTGCAAAGCAGGTTGGTACTGCTCTGTGTGGCGTCAGCACCTCACGGTGCGAGCAAGTGGCATTGTTGGCAGCGGTGCAGTGTTTTTTTTCCTGAACAGCACAAAACACAGTTCCCAGTGCTGTAGGCAGATGAAACTGAAGTCTTTGGTGTCCCTGAGACTTCCGCCAGGACGCAAGCTCAACACCAAGCCCTTGGAGAACTTTCTCAAGCAGGCTAAACACAAAGTTCACTTTTTGCTTTCTGTTAGAAATGGGGTTTTTGGTTGGCAGTCAGGTTACTTCCTGTCCAAGCAAAAGCCCTCACTCTAGTCAGGGTAAGTCACACACTATCCAAGATTATCCTGTGCCCACCCTCTGGTAGCTTGGCACGAGCAGTCAGGCTTAACTTAGAAGGCAATGTGTAAAGTATTTGTGCAATAAATCATACAATACCACCATATAGCACCACAAAAATACACCACACAGTGTTTAGAAAAATATATAATATTTATCAGGATAATTGTAGGTCAAAAAGAATAAAGTTGCAATGGAAAATTGTAGAAATATCACAGGGAAGTGATATAGAGTGTCTTAAGTCCTTTAGAATGCAATACAGTGTCTTTCAAGCACAAAGTACCTGGTTTCTGGTGGAAAATCTCCTCAGAGGGCCACAGGAGAAGAGATGCGTGGAACAAGGGGTGTGTGCGTCGATTTCTCCTCAGCACACACAGACTTGCGTCGGTCTTTTCCACGCGGGGAAGTCGGGCGTCGTTTTCCGGCGCGCAGACAGTCTCTTTTTGTGGATCGCGGGGATTACCAGATGTCCCGGGTCTGTGCGTGGATTCTCCTGCTTGTTTTCCGGCTGCGCGTCGTTCTGCGGGGCTGCGCGTCGAAGTTTCGATCTCACGGTAGGCGTCGCGTCGATTTCTCCTTGGAAGTCGGGCGGCGTTGTCCTTGCGAGGCCGTGCGTCGAAAGTTTGGTCTCACGGCAGGCGTCGCGTCGATTTCTCCTTGGAAGTCGGGCGGCGTTGTCCTTGCGAGGCCGTGCGTCAAAGTTTCGCACTCACGGTGGGCGTCGCGTCGATTTCTCCTGGAAAGTCGAGCGGCTTTGTCCTTGCGAGGTTGTGCGTCGAAGTCTCGATCGCCCCGAGGGCGTCGCGTCGATCAGCGTCGGTGTGCGGCGTTTTTCTCGCCGCGAAACAAGCTGTGCGTCGAAAGTTTCGGCGCACGGAGCGTCCAAGTGAAAGGAAGAAGTCTTTTTGGTCCTGAGACTTCAAGGAACAGGAGGCAAGCTCTATCCAAGCCCTTGGAGAGCACTTTCACAGCCAGACAAGAGTTCAGCAAGGCAGCAGGGCAACAGCAAGACAGCAGTCCTTTGTAGAAAGCAGACAGGTGAGTCCTTTGAGCAGCCAGGCAGTTCTTCTTGGCAGGATGTAGTTTCTGGTTCCGGTTTCTTCTCCAGCAAGTGTCTGATGAGGTAGGGCAGAGGCCCTGTTTTATACCCAAATGTGCCTTTGAAGTGGGGGAGGCTTCAAAGAGTGGCTAAGAAGTGCACCAGGTCCCCTTTCAGTTCAATCCGGTCTGCCAGGGTCCCAGTAGGGGGTGTGGCAGTCCTTTGTGTGAGGGCAGGCCCTCCACCCTCCCAGTCCAGGAAGACCCATTCAAAATGCAGATGTATGCAAGTGAGGCTGAGTACCCTGTGTTTGGGGTGTGTCTGAGTGAATGCACAAGGAGCTGTCAACTAAACCTAGCCAGACGTGGATTGTAAGGCACAGAAGGATTTAAGTACAAAGAAATGCTCACTTTCTAAAAGTGGCATTTCTAGAATAGTAATATTAAATCCGACTTCACCAGTCAGTAGGATTTTGTATTACCATTCTGGCCATACTAAATATGACCTCCCTGCTCCTTTCAGATCAGCAGCTGCCACTTCAACAGTGTATGAGGGCAGCCCCAATGTTAGCCTATGAAGGGAGCAGGTCTCCCAGTAGTGCAAAAACGAATTTAGGAGTTTTACACTACCAGGACATATAACTACACAGGTACATGTCCTGTCTTTTACCTACACCGCACCCTGCTCTAGGGGATACCCAGGGCACACATTAAGGGTGACTTATATGCAGAAAAAGGGGAGTTCTAGGCTTGGCAAGTACTTTTAAATGCCAAGTCGAGGTGGCAGTGAAACTGCACACACAGGCCTAGCAATGGTAGGCCTGAGACAAGGAAAAGGGGCTACTTAAGTGGGTGGCACAATCCGTGCTGCAGGTCCACTAGTAGCATTTAATCTATATGCCCTCGGCACCTGGAGTGCACATGACTGGGGACTTATAAATAGATTAAATAGTTCAATCAGGTATGATCCAAAGTTACCATGTTTACAGAGAGAGAGCATATGCACTTTAGCACTGGTTAGCAGTGGTAAAGTGCGCAGAGTCTAAAAACCAGCAAAAATGAGGTCAGAAAAAGAGAAGGAGGAAGGCAAAAAGTTTGGGGATGACCCTGTCAAAAAGCCAGGTCCAACATGACCCCCTCCCAGCCTAAAGCCAGGGTAGACTAATCAACACTCTGATGGACTTCCCTGCTTAAGGCGATAGAACATGGACAATGGCCCACTACTGCAGGGGCACTCGCCAGTTCTACGCCTTTCCGAACTCAGTGAGGCTTCTTTGTCTATACTCTCTGGGGCCACTGATCTGGCCCATGGGGAACCCTTCTCATCACCTGAGGACCCCATCTGTACAGCTCCTAACTTTAATTTGCTTACAGATGTATCCCAGTATGCAGACAGTATCACCATGGCCAACAACGTGATGTGGCCCATTCCATTCCTTGGGTCTGACTTCTGTCCCCAACCCAGGGAAAACTCTGCCCACAAGGACAGAAACCAATAGATGCCACTGACAGCTGTCAGTGTCATGAGCCAGGCCCCTGACCATCCACTGCTAGGTGGAGACCCGGAGGGAGGCCGTTGGCTGAGCTTCTCCTCCAGCTGGGTGGCTGGTAGGGAGCTCCCAAGGGATTCCTGTAGCATCCCAGAATGGGGGGTAGTAACCCCAGGGGTCTGGCACCCCTTCTCCACTCTCACCAGGTCAGGGGTGGGTCCCTGATACTGGTCCCTCAGCCCAGGGTCTGTACCCTGAGGCTGAACAGAGGACAGGGGTGAGTCCTTTTTCCCCGTGCCTCCCCATCTGGGCTTCCATACCCTCCTCTGGGGAGTGGTACCGCCAGATATCTGAACTGTTAGGGCACCCTTGGGGGTCGGCCCTCTCAGCTCTCCTGACACTAAGGGAAACTCATTCCCCAGAATGCAGTCAATGGGCAGCTGGGGACTAACTATGACCCGCCTCTGGGTCACCTCCCCACCCCATTCTAGGGACACCCGGGCCAGGGGGCGGAAGAAATCTTCCCCAATGGCTGGAGTCACTCTACACACCTGTCCGGTGTACTGCTCTGGTGACACTAGTCTCTCCACAATCATGGTAAGACTAGCCCCCGTGTCTCTCAGAGCGGTGACTGGGATCCCATTCACTCCCACCTGGTGGAAGTGACGACTCCCACCCTCAGGGATCACCAGTTTACCCTCTGAGTCCACCTCCCAACTGAAGGAGATGGCGGCATGATCTACGACCTGCCCCTGGGGATGACATTCCCCTAAGGCCACATTGGCCACCCCTGTAGAGGTCCCAATAGTGGGTGAGTTCTTTGGACAGACAGAGTCCCCCTTCCTGTGTCCTATCTGGGAACACTCAAAGCAGCGGGGTTGGGAATGGGATGCTTTGGGCCACTGCCCACCAGAACCCCCACCCTGTTTCTCAGAGGGGGTATGGGAACCCTTTCTTCCCCCCTTACTCTGGAACTCGTCTGGGTCATCTCTAACCTCCCCCTCACTTTGTTGGGGGGAACCGGAACTACCCTTCTCGGGGTCACTCCCAGATACCTTTTTGGACACTCTGGTGCTTGCCCAGAGGTCCGCCTCCTCAGCAAGCTTCCTGGGATCAGTCAGCTTACTATCCACTAAGTGCTGGCGCAACTCTGTAAAAGTAGTATTAAGCATATGCTCTCTCAGAATCAAGTCATATAAACCTTTATAATCAGTTACTTTGTTGCCCCGCACCCATCCATTCAGTGCCTTACTAGAGAAATCAAAGAAATCTACCCATGTTTGTGTGGTTTGTTTGGTGCTGTCCCTGAACCTCTGACGGTATCCCTCAGGGGTCAGCCCAAACTTGGCAAGTAAAGTGGCTTTCTGGAGTGGGTATGTGTTTTGATCCGGTGGATCCAATGTGAGAAGTGTGTCCCTCCCCAATGGCGGCACATAACCCCACATAGCTACCCCCCATTGCCCTTCAGGAACCTCATGAGCCCTTAGTGCAACTTCATAAGCAGCTAACCATTTATCTATGTCATCTCCCACCACAAAACTGGGCACCACATTTTTGGGTATACGAACCTTCTTTTCTCCAGCAGGTCCTGTCTGTATGCTGCCACCATTATTGCTGGATTCAGACTGTCTTGCCTTGATCTCCAGCTCCTTGAGACTCAGTTCATGAGCCAACAATAGTTTCTTTTCAGCCAACGCTCTTTCAGCTTCTGCTTGTTTGGCTGTTCTTTCAGCTTCAATCTGTTTGGCTGCTCTTTCAGCCTCAGCTTGTTTGGCTTCTCTTTCTGCCCTCCTCTCCTCCTGTTGTGCCTCAATTTCCAGTTTTGCCATTTGCAATTGGAACTCCCTTTCCTCTCTCCTTTCCTCTGCGGTCAGGCTTTGCATGGAGACACTGCTCCCTGGTCTGGAAGGGTGCACAATTGCAGTGGTAACACCATCCATAGATAGTGAAAATCCTTCTGAGGGGCCATTTTCTGGCTCCTCTTCCTCATCATCCTCTAAATGGGCTTCTGCCCAGGCCCTCAGTGCCACTTGAAAGTCCTCCTTTCTGGAGGCCCCTTGGGTGGGTACCCTTAATGCCCTGCAGAATCCTCTTAGTTGTTTGACCGTGTATGTATCCAACTGGACTAGGTCAAAGTCCCCTGTCTGAGACCCAGTCAGAGACATGTTGAGTGAGGATTTAGTTTTTGAAAATTGTCAGGAAAAAAACGGATTTTCAAAAAGAGATAAAAACCAAGTTGACCTTCAACTGTGGGTATGTAGTGAAATACTTAGCTACTGTATGTCACTGCACAAATACAAGTCCTATCCTCACCGCTGATCACCAATGTTAGAAATGGGGTTTTTGGTTGGCAGTCAGGTTACTTCCTGTCCAAGCAAAAGCCCTCACTCTAGTCAGGGTAAGTCACACACTATCCAAGATTATCCTGTGCCCACCCTCTGGTAGCTTGGCACGAGCAGTCAGGCTTAACTTAGAAGGCAATGTGTAAAGTATTTGTGCAATAAATCATACAATACCACCATATAGCACCACAAAAATACACCACACAGTGTTTAGAAAAATATATAATATTTATCAGGATAATTGTAGGTCAAAAAGAATAAAGTTGCAATGGAAAATTGTAGAAATATCACAGGGAAGTGATATAGAGTGTCTTAAGTCCTTTAGAATGCAATACAGTGTCTTTCAAGCACAAAGTACCTGGTTTCTGGTGGAAAATCTCCTCAGAGGGCCACAGGAGAAGAGATGCGTGGAACAAGGGGTGTGTGCGTCGATTTCTCCTCAGCACACACAGACTTGCGTCGGTCTTTTCCACGCGGGGAAGTCGGGCGTCGTTTTCCGGCGCGCAGACAGTCTCTTTTTGTGGATCGCGGGGATTACCAGATGTCCCGGGTCTGTGCGTGGATTCTCCTGCTTGTTTTCCGGCTGCGCGTCGTTCTGCGGGGCTGCGCGTCGAAGTTTCGATCTCACGGTAGGCGTCGCGTCGATTTCTCCTTGGAAGTCGGGCGGCGTTGTCCTTGCGAGGCCGTGCGTCGAAAGTTTGGTCTCACGGCAGGCGTCGCGTCGATTTCTCCTTGGAAGTCGGGCGGCGTTGTCCTTGCGAGGCCGTGCGTCAAAGTTTCGCACTCACGGTGGGCGTCGCGTCGATTTCTCCTGGAAAGTCGAGCGGCTTTGTCCTTGCGAGGTTGTGCGTCGAAGTCTCGATCGCCCCGAGGGCGTCGCGTCGATCAGCGTCGGTGTGCGGCGTTTTTCTCGCCGCGAAACAAGCTGTGCGTCGAAAGTTTCGGCGCACGGAGCGTCCAAGTGAAAGGAAGAAGTCTTTTTGGTCCTGAGACTTCAAGGAACAGGAGGCAAGCTCTATCCAAGCCCTTGGAGAGCACTTTCACAGCCAGACAAGAGTTCAGCAAGGCAGCAGGGCAACAGCAAGACAGCAGTCCTTTGTAGAAAGCAGACAGGTGAGTCCTTTGAGCAGCCAGGCAGTTCTTCTTGGCAGGATGTAGTTTCTGGTTCCGGTTTCTTCTCCAGCAAGTGTCTGATGAGGTAGGGCAGAGGCCCTGTTTTATACCCAAATGTGCCTTTGAAGTGGGGGAGGCTTCAAAGAGTGGCTAAGAAGTGCATCAGGTCCCCTTTCAGTTCAATCCGGTCTGCCAGGGTCCCAGTAGGGGGTGTGGCAGTCCTTTGTGTGAGGGCAGGCCCTCCACCCTCCCAGTCCAGGAAGACCCATTCAAAATGCAGATGTATGCAAGTGAGGCTGAGTACCCTGTGTTTGGGGTGTGTCTGAGTGAATGCACAAGGAGCTGTCAACTAAACCTAGCCAGACGTGGATTGTAAGGCACAGAAGGATTTAAGTGCAAAGAAATGCTCACTTTCTAAAAGTGGCATTTCTAGAATAGTAATATTAAATCCGACTTCACCAGTCAGTAGGATTTTGTATTACCATTCTGGCCATACTAAATATGACCTCCCTGCTCCTTTCAGATCAGCAGCTGCCACTTCAACAGTGTATGAGGGCAGCCCCAATGTTAGCCTATGAAGGGAGCAGGTCTCCCAGTAGTGCAAAAACGAATTTAGGAGTTTTACACTACCAGGACATATAACTACACAGGTACATGTCCTGTCTTTTACCTACACCGCACCCTGCTCTAGGGGATACCCAGGGCACACATTAAGGGTGACTTATATGCAGAAAAAGGGGAGTTCTAGGCTTGGCAAGTACTTTTAAATGCCAAGTCGAGGTGGCAGTGAAACTGCACACACAGGCCTAGCAATGGTAGGCCTGAGACAAGGAAAAGGGGCTACTTAAGTGGGTGGCACAATCCGTGCTGCAGGTCCACTAGTAGCATTTAATCTATATGCCCTCGGCACCTGGAGTGCACATGACTGGGGACTTATAAATAGATTAAATAGTTCAATCAGGTATGATCCAAAGTTACCATGTTTACAGAGAGAGAGCATATGCACTTTAGCACTGGTTAGCAGTGGTAAAGTGCGCAGAGTCTAAAAACCAGCAAAAATGAGGTCAGAAAAAGAGAAGGAGGAAGGCAAAAAGTTTGGGGATGACCCTGTCAAAAAGCCAGGTCCAACACTTTCTTTTAAGGCAGAAGCAGCAGCTGCAGGCCAACCCACCAAAGCAACACAGCAAAAGGGCAGTACTCCTCCTCCAGCTCTTCAGCTCTTCTCCTTGGCAGAGGTTCCTCTTGATCTAGAAAGATTCTAAAAGTCTGGGGTTTTGGGTCCACTACTTATACCCCTTTTTGCCTTTGAAGTTGCCCAACTTCAAATGAAAGTCTCTGATGTTGACAAGATCCTACCTTTTCCCAGGCGAGGCCCCAGACACACACCAGGGGGTTGGAGACTGCATTGTGTGAGCGCAGGCACAGTCCTTTCAGGTGTAAGTGACCACTCCTCCCTCCACTCTAGCTCAGATGGCTCATCAGGATATTCAGGCTACACCTCAGGTCCCTTTGTGTCACTCTCTAGAGGGAACTCACAACAGTCCAACTGTCATTCTGACCCAGACATGGAATACACAAACAGGCAGAGGCACAGGTTGGTTTAAGTAAGAAAATCGCCACTTTCTAAAAGTGGCATTTTCAAACTAACAATCTAAAAACCAACATCACTTAAAGATGGATTTTAAAATTATGAGTTCAGAGACCCCAAACTCCACATTTCTATCTGCTCTCAAAGGGAAACTACACTTTAGGTAATTTAAAGGCAGCCACCATGTTAACCTATGGGAGAGATATGCCTTGCAACAGTGAAAACCAAATTTGTCAGTATTTCACTGTACATGCAAAACACACCATGGCCCGTGGGGCTACCTAGGGCCTACCTTAGGGGTGCCTTACATGTAGTAAAAGGGAAGGTTTAAGCCTGGCAAGTGGGTACGAATTGGCAGTTTAAAACTGCACACACAGACACTGCAGTGGCAGGTCTGAGACATGTTCACAGGGCTACTTATGTGGGTGGCACAATCACTGCTGCAGGCCCACTAGTAGCATTTGATTTACAGGCCCTGGGTACCCCGGGGTGCACTTGACTAGGGACATACCAGTAAATGAAATATGCCAATTATGGATAACTTATTCACCAATACCATTTACATAGGGAGCACATGCACTTTAGCACTGATTAGCAGTAGTAAAGTGCGCAGAGACAATAAACCAGCAAAAACAGAGTCCAGTATACCATAAAAACAGAAGGTCTGAATGCAAAAGGACAGGGGAGACATGCCAAAAAGCTGCCAGGTCTAACAATTCCTATATGGCATCATTAGTTTTGCAGTTTTCTTTCAAGCATTGTATTTTCCTCAATCCTCGTGGATTCAACGTCTTTTAATGTTGGATTCATTAGTCTGACTGTATGGGTGTCGATGGCATTTTTACTTTATCGAGTAGTTTGGAAGTTCATCATTAGTGCACAGCTGTATTTGGGCAGAGAATTCAGAGCAATGTTGACTGGTGAGGTAAGTGTCATTGGCAGCAATAAATGAGGGGTTGCATCTGGAAAGGATCACCACATGGAGATTCAGCACAAATGGTGCAGCATTTAAAGGTAGCAACCTGTGTCATTAATATCACTCCGAGCTGTGCTCGAGATGATCCATTGCTTGGAAAGGGGCTCCTATAGGTGATAGTTGATTCTGCCTCTCAGCAAACCCGCATCAACTCTGTGCTTAAACGCCTTTGTGTCATGATGATGCACATCCAAACTCCGCAACTAGGCTCAGTGTCATCCCAACAGCTGGATCTAGGAATCCCATAGGATACTGAATATCTTTTTTTTAGTTGCAATTGCAAAACCTCTTCTTTTATGATCCCATGGTTGACTCTTACATATACAAATTTCACTTTTTGTCACTTACTCACTGTGTAATCATCCAGGAGCACAAATTTTATATGAGACACCAATTATCTGTGAATAAATATTTTTCTCACTATATTCAAGTACATGATGAATAGGCATTTTTTTAAACACATTGAGTATGTACTTTTGGAATTATATTATGTAAAAAGAATGGATATACATGACAAATGAGCCCATAGCCTACCTTTGTACTCTTATCCATGCCCTTTTTTTAAACTTGATTCCTGCCCAAACACATCAACCTTAACCATCCTATCAGCTCCCCACACACACACTGCGGTTTAAATTTTTTTGTTTTCTTTTACTCTCCTCCCATAAACTGTTCAATTTTTATTAAAGAATGTAGTTTAAAGCTGTCCTCAATTTCTTGTGGTTAAGGGGCATGCAATATGTTATTCACGTTGTGATTATATTTTGTGCTGTGTTATGAAATAGCATAATTAAAGGGGGATGATAGATAGATAGATATATAGATAGATACATTCTTTTGCACGGTCTGTGCCAGGAAAATACCTTTCTTTCTTCCACAAGCAGTCATTATCCAATACAAACAAAATATACAATAAATATAAAATTCTACCAGATTACAGTCTAAGCAAAAAATAAGCAAGCAGGATCAAAAACACATTCATCTATAAAAAGCTGATTTAACGTTTGAAGCATTGTGATTGAATGATTAGCAAAAGGTTGCTGGTACGACTTCCTTCCGCCAGGCATTTCAGACTAAGGCCTCATTACAATTTGGAGGTCTGACAGACGGACCGCGAATACGATGGTGGGAAGATGGACGGCACCCTCCCCACCGTTATATTAAGGTATTTTCACTGGTCTGTCTGGCGGAAACAGTGCACTGGCATTGGCTTCTGCTCTCAGAGAGAGCTGAGGCCAATGCTGTGGCACCCAGCACACCTGGAATGTGCACTCTCTGCAATGGCAGACAGTGCGCATTCCAAGTGTGATGACAGGGGGGCCCCTGCACTGCCCACAACATGGTCGTGAGACAAAAATTGGGGGTTTACCCTAGTGACCATACTAACCCTGGGTAAACAGAATTATATGTAAAATATGTGTTTTATTAGTAGGTAAAAATAATGTAACCATTAGCACGTCAGTGAATACCTGAGTTAATCACTGGAAGAAAAAATCAATTTCTAAAACTAATTTTAATTATACTTAATCAAAATGGTGTAATAGTCTAGATTAAAGAGACAAATCATCTTAACACATTGTAACATCATTCAACTTTAAATAACATAGAACACATATAAGAAAAGTACACAAACAAGCAGACACAATTGTTAAGCCATTTCAATACATTAAGGTTGTACTCCAATCAACCTTTAAGTCCTAAAAGGTGTGGTTTAGTATGCAGTCTATTGAACAATCCACATGAGAGATATTTGCACCTTAGACACATCAGAATGATACTACTGTCTGCGTTTTGTTTCACAGATGTGTTCCAAACAGAACCTTTTTGGAATTATTAACAAACCCTACTTGTTAGAAATGGGGTTTTTGGTTGGCAGTCAGGTTACCCCCTGTCCAAGTAAGAACCCTCACTCTAGTCAGGGTAAGTCACACACAATCCAAAATTATTCTGTGCCCACCCTCTGGTAGCTTGGCACGAGCAGTCAGGCTTAACTTAGAAGGCAATGTGTAAAGTATTTTATGCAATAAATCATGCAATAACACCATATAACACCACATAAATACACCACACAGTGTTTAGAAAAATATATAATATTTATCTGGATAATTGCAGGTCAAAACTAATAAAGATGCGATGTGAAATTGTAGAGATATCACTAAAAAGTGATATAAAGTGTCTTAAGTCTTTAAAAAGCAAACAAAGTCTCTTTCAAGCACAAAGTACCTGGTTTGGACTGGAAAATCTTTGCAAAGGGCCGCAGAAGGAGAGATAAGTGGAAAAATGGTGTGTGCGTCGATTTCTCCCCAGCACACACAGACTTGTGTCGTTATTTTTCACGCGGGGAAGCCGTGCGTCCTTTTCCAGCGCGCAGACAGTCTCTTTCTGTGGGTCGCGGGATTACCAGATGTCCCGGGGTCTGTGCGTGGATTCTCCTGCTTGTTTTCAGGCTGCACGTCGTTCCGTGGGGCTGTGCGTCGAAGTTTTGCTCTCACGGCAGGCGTCGCGTTGATTTCCCCTCTGGAAGTTGGGCGGCGGTGTCCTTGTGAGGCCGTGCATCGAAGTTCCAGTCGCCCTGAAGGCGTTGCGTCGATCAGCGTCAGTGTGCAGCGATTTTCTCGCCGCGGAGCAAGCTGTGCGTCGAAATATTTGGCGCACGAAGAGTCCAAATAAAAAAGAGAAGTCTTTTTGGTCCTGAGACTTCAGGGAACAGGAGGCAAGCTCTATCCAAGCCCTTGGAGAGCACTTTTACAGCCAGACAAGAGCTCAGCAAGGCAGCAGAGCAACAGCAAGGCAGCAGTCCTTTGTAGAAAGCAGTCAGGTGAGTCCTTTATGCAGCCAGGCAGTTCTTCTTGGCAGGATGCAGGTTCTGGTTCAGGTTTCTTCTCCAGAAAGTGTCTGATGAGGTAGGGCAGAGGCCCTGTTTTATACCCAAATGTGCCTTTGAAGTGGGGGAGACTTCAAAGAGTGGCTAAGAAGTGCACCAGATCCGCTTTCAGTTCAATCCTGTCTGCCAGGGTCCCAGTAGGAGGTGTGGCAGTCCTTTGTGTGAGAGCAGGCCCTCCACCCTCCCAGCCCAGGAAGACCCATTCAAAATGCAGATGTATGCAAGTGAGGCTGAGTACCCTGTGTTTGGGGTGTGTCTGAGTGAATGCACAAGGAGCTGTCAACTAAGCCCAGCCAGACGTGGATTGTAAGGCACAGAAAGATTTAAGTGCAAAGAAATGCTCACTTTCTAAAAGTGGCATTTCTAGAATAGTAATATTAAATCCAACTTCACCAGTCAGCAGGATTTTGTATTACCATTCTGGCCATACTAAATATGACTTTCCTACTCCTTTCAGATCAGCAGCTACCACTCCAATACTGTATGAGGGCAGCCCCAATGTTAGCCTATGAAGGGAGCAGGCTTCACAGTAGTGCGAAACGAATTTAGGAGTTTTACACTACTGGGACATGTAAACTACACAGGTACATGTCCTGCCTTTCACCCACACAGCACCGTGCTCTAGGGGTTACCTAGGGCACACATTAGGAGTGACTTATATGTGGAGAAAGGGGAGGTTTAGGCTTGGCAAGTACTTTTAAATGCCAAGTCGAGGTGACAGTGAAACTGCACACACAGGCATTGCAATGGCAGGCCTGAGACAAAGGAAAAGGGGGTACTTGAGTGGGTGGCACAACCAGTGCTGCAGGCCTACTAGTAGCATTTAATCTACAGGCCCTAGGCACATATAGTGCACATTACTAGGGACTTATAAGTAAATTAAATAGTCCATTCAGGTATGATCCAATATTACCATGTTTAAAGAGAGAGAGCATATGTACCTTAGCACTGGTTAGCAGTGATAAAGTGCGCAGAGTCTAAAAGCCAGCAAAAACAGTGTCCAAAAAGTGGAGGGAGGCAGGCAAAAAGTTAGGGGTGACCACCCTAAGGCTGTCAGGTCTAACATTACTGTACAAAAAGGTTGACATGTTTCAGCCCCTGTTAATTGCAGGCCTCTTCAGGACAGCAGGCGAGAGAAGTACATCAAACCCCTGCAAACTTGCAGGTTCTGCTTTTTAGCTAGTTTAAAGACAGTTGTTGTGGAGTTTGACTGACATGAACCTGTTAAGGTGAATCTTTTGACTTTAATTCCCTGTCTAAAATTTGAAATGTTAAATAGTTAAATTGTTTTTCACAGTCAACCGTGTGACCAGTAGCTTCTGCTATTTGTCTGTGAGTCTTCAGTTTCTTTTCAGTTTGCCTTTTTGGGACAACTTTTGGCTATGATTGAACTAAGCTGAACATTTTCCATCTCACTTGTATAGTATTGCATTTTATTTTTCTTATGGCTCTTAAATTACTATATGAAGTTCATCATGTTAATGAATTAGGTTGGTAGGACTTTGCTGATATTTGAAAGGCTGTTTCTTTCATGAGAGACGATCATGGATTTTTTGTTCCTTTCTGACTTTACAGTATGGTCCATGCACAGATGCATTGCCAGGAGAATGGGGTACCTATTTGTATTTGTTGCAGGGAAGTAGTAAAATCGATTAACAATTTGTATATAAAAAATTAGAGTTATTTCTTACTTTAGTTGTTAGATGTTGTATCTGGTTTGATATTTATGCTAGTCTATAAGACCCATAAGCCTTAAGTGTGTAGTCTTCTTGATGTGGGTTGGAGTGTAATTTGCCCTGTATTGTCTCCTAAGAGGGGTGCAGATGACGGATAAAGATACAAAGAGCTTCTGTCTGCCTGACTATATGAAACTCAAGGCATCAAGAAGAACAAACAAGGGAGTAAAGTTTCCCTGACGGAGTTTGACCTGCTGTTAGAGCCAGCATGGCTGACTACACGCACTAATGCCTCTAGAAAAGTCCGATCCTGGGTTTGATCCATGCAAGCAGAGCCTGGCACTGTAAGTTATTTAAAAAAAAGTACTAATGAAATGACTTCAGTCGCAGAAAAGCAAAGCAGTCCTTCAAGATCGCACTCCAAGCTAAAGCATTTGGTGTCTCTCTCTTGGGTTTTGGTAGAAAGCCATATACAATAAGGGGGTCATTATGACCCGCCGTGGGGGTGGTCAGACCGCCGACAATATGACCGTGGTGGTAGCACCAGAGTCAGACCCTCAGATCACTGTCTGCTTTGTGAACATTGCAATGGGTGCTGATGCACCCTACGCACTACAGCATTGCTGCCAGCTCTATTATGAGCTCCATCAATGTTGTAGGCCATTTCCCACTGGGCCTTCGGGCGGAAACTGTGTTGACCCAGTGGGAAACTCTTAATGGGGCTCATGGGGAGGCAGCTGCACTGGCGGCAACCAGACCGCCGGGACTTCGGCAGATGGAAAAGGCGTCCGCCAAAGACATAATGGACCTCAAAATCTAACAAGTGTGATTAATGGTTTAGACAGTTTGAAAAACATACCTAATTGAACATTTTAATGAAAAAGTCAATATCACCCATGACAAATGTTTGCATTTGATTAGTTGTAGCTGATTTGGTCAATGGGCTCCAACATGGACAAAACATATTATTCACATGATTATCTAATTTCAATTTTGTGAATTTTTGTCGGCCAACAGATCATGTAAACATTTCACTCATTTTACTGCATGTGGCACAACTTCGTGTTTTCCCAGGAAGCTCGTGACACCTCCTTTAATATTAACAATGTGTTATTTATGTCATGCCTAATACTGTACTTTTTCCATTTCCGAGAGTCATAAATATCAGATATCACTCTTACCATTCCATAGTACTCATGTTATTAACCTAGAAAGGATAGATGGCTGAACCTGTCTTGCAAGGATTCGAGCTCTGCAATCATCAGCAGTTCAAGGGGGGCAAATAGAATGTATAAATCCCACTTATGGCACACTGTAGTATAGGACCAGCTGACACCCTTTAAAATAAATAGTGCACATTCATAATATAGCTTGTAAACACCCAACTGTAAGTATAACTACTTTTGCTGCTTTAGACCTGAATGATTAGTCCGAAGCAAGTAGCCACATTTAGTGCACTAAGCACCGTAGTTATGGCTATCTCAGCCTTTCCATTTCAAAGACAACTTGGGGCATATTTAAGAGCCCCTAGCACATTCTAACACCTCATTAGAGTAATTTTTTATGTTAATGTGGCGTTAGAAGGTCGAAAATGCTGCACCATATTTCAAAGTGGCGCAACACACTTTGCAACCCTTTGCACTTTGTAACCCTTTGTGCTGCATTATGCCTGCACCAGGCATAATGTATGAAAAAAGGGAAATTCCCCCATTAACGGGGCTGAAGAAATGGCGCAAGGAAATATAAATTTGTGTCATTTTTTTGGCACTTTTAACGCCTGCTTAGAGCAGGCGTTAAAAGTGGGCAGGCTATTGAATACAATGGGCCCCTATGTACTCTGCAGGAGTAGCACCAAAATGTTGGTGCTACTCCTGCAGAGTACATCAATAGCCCCATACCCTGTGCCATGGTGCACTGTGTTTTAAATACGGGCACACATGGTGGTGGTAGATGGGTGCTAAAGGGCGCAAGAAAAGCCACTTTTCTTAAATATGTTCCATTGTGTTTCCTAAATAGTCTTCGAGCTGTTTGACACAACTGCAAGAATAGAAAGGTGGGCAGGGGCCAAAACTTTCCATAGAAAAAACATCTGAATGGAAGTACTTTGCTTGGTTTAGTTTGATGCATTCGGTAGTTTATGAAAAATTAGCATTTAAAAAGTGTTCTTACACACGAAGAGATAGATCATCTGGATTTGCATACACACAGAGGATTTGTGACTCTGATTTAAAAAAAAGCATTTGCAATGCAATGGATCTCACATTTACTCGAATTAAAGCTATTAGCGTTGTAAATTCCTAACTGGGCTTTTGCCACATAAATTGAAAATGAACAGTAAAACAGTTGACAGAAGCAAGTCAATTTAAAGTGCCACAGCCGCCATGAGCGTGAGCACGAGAGTTGCTGGCTCCCTGCATGACTGTCTAGAAAGGATCGCGGCTGGGATGAAAGGCAAACCGAAACTGGATGAGTGGGCTATCACACGCTGTAACAGGAGGAATAATGAGGTAATGTGATGGCCAACAAAAATGTTCGCTTACTGAAATTGCCTGGGAGGGAACTTAGCACACAAAGGATGGACATTTCACAAAATGCACCAATAAAAATTAAGCATTTAAGACAAGTCCAACAAAGAATGAATAGCAAGAGTGGGTGTGGTTAAAAGCCCACAGAGAGATTACAACAGGCAAGAGCGCTTGCATGTTGAACCCTAAAAATGAAGGCATACCATTGGACTAGAGACCTTTTCCTCTCATCGTCTTGTGAGTCTTGCTGTGGATCTGCAAATTCGCTGTGTTGTGATTATCTGGAGATCACTGAAAAATATCTGTTGTAGCCAATAATTGCCCAACGTGGTGCAACAAGCACTCTGTTGAAAAAAGGGGTGGGGGCATAAGTGGGCATGGTGAAACTATCCTGCCTGTCAGACACAGGTGGGAAGTTGGGACCTAAACAAACTACAAGCAATACAATCCCCTAATAATTGTTTTTATCATGGGATTTGTAAATCCTGTGCTGGATTTGTCACCTCTGGGTGCTTCGTAGGTCCTGCGGATGCTTCTGGGCTCTCAGGATTTGCAAATCTGACAAAAAAAATTAAAATGTATTCAATGAACTACTACTGTGTTTGGTCAGTAACCACGTGTGGGGGTGGCTATAAATAGTGGGTTGGGTGCAGGGTCTGATTGTATTCAGGCTTATGCCTCCAACCCTCACTGAGCATGGTCCATGGTATATGGACCAGGTCTGTCCTGTTAGAGAGTTAACATTCTTGTGTGGAAAAAGTGGTCAGTAACGAGTCATTGACAGAGCGAGCTGGATCCAAAAGGGAGCTCGGTTATGCCTGGTTGCTGAAGCGTGAGGTCTCAGAGCAACTATCGAAAAAGGGGGGAAAGCTCTAAGCAGGTAAAGTCAATAGAAATTGATTCAGAAAAATGAGGCAAAAATATGGGGCAATGCCACGCAAACGACTGTCTTTTCCAACAACTTGCATGTCTTTTTTGTGAGTTATGCATTGTGGTCCTGTGGATTATGTATTGGAAAGGTATGCTCCAGTAGACAGCGCACACACCTCTGAACTATGGTATAAAGGATGTGAAAGGTGTTAGAGAGTCTGTTTGTGGACTTGAACTGCAAATAGAGGCAGCATCAGGGAAGTTTTAATAAATATGGCTTTGTGCGGCTTTCTTACCCTGGTGCAATGCAGCACAGCAAGTTTGGTTGCAGCATTGCACTAAAACAAAAAATCTGCTCCTTAGTTTTGATGACAAAGCCTTCTGAAAGATGAATTTGAAAATAAAATAAATATAGAAACAACATTATATATGTGTATACATAGTCTATAGTTCCCACAGATAGATGGTAAACTAAAAAACTGGACTGGATAACCCACTTTCAGCTCTAACAAAATAGCATCTCAAAATTCAGCCAACATTTTTCATGTCTCTGCTGAGAGATCTGGATCTGGCTCAGTAGGAGTGTTGATTTTTTTTGAGTATGTGGTAGCTAAAAAATCCAAGAATTAGGATGGAGCTCTTAAAATCTAGGCAGGAAAGAAGAGACATGGGAATGCTAGACATGAAATCATGAGACTGTGCAGAAAGTTTGTGACTCTCAAAAGAGGGATTATCTTGTGTGTTTACAACTGAAACTGTAGGCATTCAGCAAGGGTGTTTTGATAATATTTTCATGTATGTACATTCCAAGATCCCACTTTAGGAACAGAATGTGACAGGTCCAGATTTGATGGCGTTCAGGTCATTGAGGATTCAAACATTTTGCTCTTTGCTAGTCTCATATTTCACATTTGACTTTGTTACTTTATGTGGCGAACCCTTGCCAATGAGTCAACATTAAGTAACACAGTAATATGTTCCTCTGACAATGATTATGGTGAGTGGCACTCATTTAGGTTAGAGGAAACTAGAGATGTCATTCCTTCACACTTTATGAAGAGATTTTTGTATTGATATAGACTTAAAAGAACACCATGAGCTTCAAGATTGCCACTCTTGTAATTGGACCTTGCATTAAGTATGGGATAGCTGTGTTCATTGTAGTGAATAGGTTTATTCTAGGACATTTAGTTCAACTGCAGTACCACCCCCTTACATGGAATTCTATTTGACGTACACTTACCATAAAATAAAGTCTTGTTACAATTTCACTTTGCCTACATGGAAGTCTTCTTTTATTATACTTTCAGTGAGTGTTTACAATTTGATGTGAATATGAACTCAAAAATATCATGGAGCCATAATATTGTGTAAAAAATATCAGGACATCAAGAATATTTTGCAGCAGAGAGAATCAAATATATTTTTGTTTGGTAAAAGTATCAGTGTTTTCATTTGCTGAAATATCATGTTATATATTTTTTGTATATATATTTTTTTATTTAATGAAAAGTAGATGTAAATATTTGTTAAAAATATTGTGAAATTGCTTACTATAGTTTTTTTAATGTACTTACGTTTTGGGTTTTTAGGTGGCCAGCAATTACATTTGCTTCATTTAGTTCAATTTAGAAGTAAACATTTGTTACAAGTTTGTGATTTTTCTTAACATTGATTTTTTATGTTTGTTTTTGAGTTGTTTGTGTGTATTTACATTTTTGTGATGTCAGTTAATAAGTTATTCATTCAATGTGCAATTCATTGTTTGTGAGTGCTGAATAGTTGTATCTAATTTAGTTTGGGTTGGTGGTTATTTTGGAGAATTTGATGACTAGATTTTTCTTTTTCTAACTGTTTTATGTACTTACCAATTCTGATTGCTTATGCTATTAAATATTTTAAATATTTATTGATATTGAAATTAATTATATCTTATATATGTGCGTATGTGTTATTTTGAATGCTTTTTGGGATTTTAGTGGAATTGGGTTTGAAGTCTGTGCAAATTTGTAAATTATTTTGTGTAATAATATTATTAAATATTGATAATTATTTATTGGAATGGAAAGATAATAGATACCTAATGTCTAATATTTTAGTGAATTTAGGAACATTTTATTGAATTTTATATGAACTGTGTATGTAATGTTTTGTTTTATTAAATGTGTTCTTATTGTACATCAAGGAAATTAATGGGAATGTTTAACTAAATATTAAATAAAACATTACGTAATTGCACATAAAAAAGTAAAAGTTTTGAGTCGTCCTGCATGAGATAATGGGTTTGGTTATGCAATTTTATAATTAGATGTAAAACATATTTATCAAATATTAACACTTATTTTTGAATTTAAAGTTGTAAACATTTAATTATGCTAAATAATATTAGCTTAGAGATTTTGTAACAAATATGATTTTATAAAGAATATTAATAGTATTTTCGGGCATTCACTGTTAAAAAAAAAAAAAATTATTTTTTGTTTTTAATTTTAATTTTTCAGCTTAACGATTTGGAATATTATTGTATAATACATTGTAAATAAAGTAGTATTTTTTTGTTAAACTGTTTTTTTTTTTTAAATGAACAATCATAAAACAGAAACATACAGTTTAGGAATTTCGATGTCACATACATTATCCCAGTGGGTACATGGAATTGGCAGTCATAGAGATGGAAAGTCTCCATAGGGCAGGCGTATCAGCAGCAAGGAAATGGAGGCATTGCCAAGAACAGTAGACAATAGCCTGCGAGCAAAACATCAAGGAAAGGAGTGCAATAACATTTTCCCCCGTTCATCATATACTCAAAGCAAACCTCAGCAACACTTTTACTCCTCTGACCCTGAGCTTTCATCTATGCTCACATCTGCATTTTCATTGAACTTTTCAAGCATTTGGGCCCAGAGCAATATCTCTTCAGCCGCTCCGTCATCCATGCAGGACAGCTGCAGGTGTTGCTTTTCTGCCACTCCCCCATTCCATAAGGTCACATAACCACTGAGCCAGCTGCAGAATTTTGGTACCCATCCACCCAATAGCTATGTGGTGTTTTGCTATGAGAAAACCCAGCTGGGCATGTCTGTGCAGGAGTTTCCATCCCCTTGGTCTGCCCACCACTCCCAGTAAACAGGTAATCAGTGTTAGAGGGATTAGCATCCCAGTGGTTTCATCTATTTACTGTACCACTTGACCCCAGAAAGTCTGGACCCCAACCTAGTACCAAGCTAGATGCAAGAATGTGGTGCCTAGCTCCCCATATCGTATGCATTTAGTCCCCTCAGAGGGATCAATGTTTCTTACCTTCTAAGGTATTGTGTAGGTTCAGTGTAAAAAGTGGAAATGAATCAGTTTGAATCTATGATTACAAGACACTGTATGGACCAAAGCAGCTGCCGTGATCCAGCCAGGATCTGCATCCGGTGCACAAAAAATGTTGTTTCCAGACACTGGGTGCTGCAAATAAGCTTTTCTGGATGTCACCTCTGAGGGCTTTATCAAACAGCATGATTAAGTGCCGCCCCTCTACCAACCCAATTCAACCATCAAGGACCTTCGAGGGACCAGGTGCTGCGGGGAAATCTATCCACAACTCCTTCCCCACACTCTCAAGTTTGGCGTAATGTAAAAACTGACCGGCCTACTCCAAAGGTGTCCGGAGCCTCCTGGAAGGCAATAAAGGTCTCACCGGGGCATGAATCTCCTGCCACCTGATATCCCCATGCCCTCCATTGTTCCAATAACTTGTCTTTATCGGTAGCCTGAAAGGGTTCCATATCCCACAATCATAGTTCCCTGGTGAAGGGTGCTCCGCAGAGAACCTTCTGTACCACACTTTCCCAGCATGCAGCTGTGATCTTAACCAGATATGGCATAGGGTGCTCTGACCTTTCCCTCACATCCGTAACTGAGGCAAGGTGCCTCCACCTTCTTGTATCCCTCGCAGCCTCTTCTCCAAATTGTCTGGATCCGCCATCCATCTGGCGGCATGCTGCAGAAGTGTTGCATAATAATAAAACTTTATATCTGGTACAGTTAGTCCTCCGTCTTCCAAGTCACTCTTAAGAACTGCCAAAGCTACTCTCCTGCATTTCCCCACCCATATGAGGGAAACCAGCTAGCTAAGCAGGCTGTGAAAAAAACCTGGCCTCCACCGGGAAAAGTGAATTTTGAACGAGGTACAAGCAACGCAGAAGGAAGCCCTTCCCATCACGCAGAGGGGGAGCCTATTCTAGAATGCTATAGAACCCTCAAGACCCTTCAGGATGCTGTCTACGTTCCAGATCCTGTATTCTGCCTCTGTTTGTGTGACTCAGAACAATAAAAGAGTACTTTAAATCAAAACTATATAAATAGGAATAATACATTAACATTAGTAGTCCATTATTGTGTTAAAATACATTTAAAGTAAGTCATGTGATTTTTTAGTTTAGAATAAATGTAAAATTGTAATTAAAACTTGTGTGGAAATGTGTTATTGTAGTATCTTAGGTTCCCTGTAAATCATACATCTTTTCCTGAGATGTTAGTGAAGTTGTTTAAGATTAGAAAATGTGGTTCCCTTTTGTATATGCACTTTTCCAAATGACAATGGGCATATGAACAGTACACTTGAGCCCTCTCGCCATATTTGTACATTTTTCCCAGTGATGGTGTTCAGAAGAGTAAATCCCACACCCAGCCTCAACTATATTCAGGTTTGTCAGTGGAAGTGGGATTGGAGTTAGAATAGTAAATCTGCACTCCAAATTATATGCCCTTCCCTGATTGAAAGTGGGATCCGAGTTATAATAGTGAACCTGAACCTTCACCTCCCCTTCCCCCCCTCTCCAATTCTATACCCTTCATTAAATGAAAATGGGATTGTGTTTGGAACAGTTACTTTGGCCTTCAGTTAAATGAATTTACAAATCAACATGGGATTAGAGCTAGAGATGTTAATTTAACTACCCCCATGCACTTTCCCTAATTGAAAAGGGAATGGAGAAAGAATAGCACATTTCCCCTCCCCACCAGAATAAGAAAAAAACATATTATCCATAGGAATTGTGATTGCAGTTACAATTATAAATCTGCCCCCGTCATAGATGTATTTTCCATGTTTTAAGTAAGTTCAGCATTAAAATATGAAACCTGATCTTCCCAAACATATATGTGTTCCTCCATGAATGTGGAAATGAAGTTAGAGTAGTAAATTGTTCTTCCCCCTACCATATGCTCCTTCTCCAATGACAGCAGCATTTGTAGTTAGAATAGTAAATCTGACCTCCTTCCACTCTCCTAAATGCATGCACTTTCTTTATTTTAAGTGGTATAGAAGATGGAAATTGGCACCTGAATCTCACCCTCATAATATCCAAGTTCCCCAGTGAAAATGAGACTGGAGTTAGGATAGTAAATATCACCTCCCCAATTATATGAACTTTTAAATTGATTCAGGAGTTGGTGTTAGAATATATGCACGTTCCCCAATGAAAGTGGGATTGGGTTTAGAATAGTAAATCCTGTCCCTTCTTCCTCAAAAAACATTCTATTTATTGAAAGTGGCGTTAGAGCAGGCATATTAAATCTGTCCTCCGTAAATATATGCATTTTTCCGGTTTTAAGAGTGAGTTTGAAGTTAGAATTATTAATTCAACCACCCCAAATACATGCACTTCCCCAAAAAGTTGGGACTGGAGGTAGAATACTCTGACCTTTCTAATTATATGGACTTTTCCCAGTGAAAGTGGGATTGGAGTTAGATAAGTAAATCTGTTGCCCCCAATTGTGTGCACTTTCCTCAAATACAAGTGGATGTTGTGCCTGGGAGCTCACCTCTGAGCGTCATGGTGATGTGAGAACATTCTTTTAGAATGTTAGACTAAGATTCTTGTAGGAGGGGGTGAACGACAGTTGGATGTTGGCTGGCTGCTCCTTCCTTGTATTATTTGACTTATCAGTCCAATAAAAGAGATTTCCACTCACTACGTTCCTTTGAGGAACTGGTGCTGAGGAGAACATTGAAACCAGTCCTAGGAGGAAAGAGCCAGTCCTGGGGTCAGCAGCGTTTCAAGATCACTGTGATCGGTGAGCAGACAAGCAACAATTGCTGTCCATTGGACAGTATTTTTATGAATGGTGGCATGTACAAAGCGATGACCAAGAGCAGCTATATGCCATGCTTTTCAGGACAGATGCATTGCACATGCATAGAAGCTGTTGGGAGATCTGGACTGTTAGATGCCATGCTACAAGACACATGTTGAGTCTGCGCACATTGAGGCTTGAGCAAAATTCCAGAATTTATTGTTGCCCAGCAACACCCTGTGGGGAACAGCACTGGTTGCTTGGCAACACAACCAGCGATGAAATTTACTCAGCAATGATTTCACCTATTAATCTTGCCACTTGATTACTTAAAAAGTGTTTGATCTGCATTTAAAAATAAAAAAACTAAAGGAAAATGTACATTACATGTTAACATGTTAAATTCTTCTTGAGCTGCTCTTTTAGATGTATTGTACTGAATGAGCAAAGAGTTCAAGGAGCTGTCAAGATTTTCACAGCCTTCAGGGTTAAGAAAGTGTACCCCTACACAGTATTGTTGATTAATGGTAATGTGTGGAACTACTAGAAGGTTGTGAAAGTTGCATACTGGTTGTTAATGGAGGTGGGCAATGAAAGAGAAAAGGGTCGGTCTGATGGAATTGGTGTGCAAAGAAACTAAGAAGGTTGAAGAAGGCGGTCACGCCGAAACGCGTTCCTGCTTTGTTACAATAAACCTTTCAAACCTTTGTGGAGTGCTGGAGCCTTAATGTTTATTTAAGGAAGTGTATTTCAAGTAAAAGACGAGGTGGCGTGCGTCTAAGTCCAAGCACCATCGGCGATTAGGTGCAGAGAGAGAAGCGCCAAACGAAGTGTTTATATATATATCTATATATATATATATACATATATATATATATAGATATATATGCTGCAAATTGTTTTGAGTTGTTAACAGTCACAAGTAATGGCTATCAGACACAAATTATAATGATTTGTTTGGCTACTAGAGCCTAATTAGACACTAACTACGATGATTTTGTATGAATGGAATTCATGTTTACAATGTCCAAATAACCATTCCGTCCAGATAATTATGTATGTATACACATGGACTCATATAGACCATGGGGGGAGACTCAATTCCCCTGCGGTCTTATTGCTGCTGCATGCAGGAGACAACAAGAAATACTGCTTCCTGTGTGCAGGAGTAATTGTTTCATCTGCTTTCCTGCCAGAAAGGAAAACAGACGAAACGTCTGCCCCAATAAGGTGAGAGCAGTTTTCCTCCTCCTGCTTGCTGGGAATGGACCAATAGTTTGTTCAGTTTGCTCTCACCTGGCAGGAGCTGTCATAGCTCCCAACAACAGCAGTCCCTAGGGCCTTTCTGGGAGCTCACCTCTGAGCGTCATGGTGATGTGAGAACATTCTTTTTGAATGTTAGTCAAAGATTCTTGGTGGAGTGAGAGGAACGACAGTTGGAAGTTGGCTAGCTGACTTCTCCCTCCTTGTATTACTTAACCTGTCCATCAAATTAAATAGATTTCTACTCACCACATTCGTGTGATGGCAGTCATTTAAGTGGGCTTCATATTAGACAATTTTCCTCACCCTTTAAAATATATGCACTCTGCAAATTAAAGTGAGACTGGTGGTATAATATTTATTTAAAATCTTAACATGTATGCATTATTACATTAGAAAATATTTTGTAGTTTTAAAGGTTCACTAAAAGCTATAATTTCATTTTTGGAGTTGTTATTTACTTTAAAAAGTATTATGTTGCATTAAATAAATATAGCATATAGCAAATAATATAGATAAATGAAAATAATAAAAGGAGAAGCAAGTCTTTAATTAGAACTGTTCATTAACATTTTAATCAATATATACATTTGTACTAAACATAACCCTTTAATTTTAATGGTAAATTATTTATTTAGGTAAAAAAAGACATTTTCAAGAAAAATATTTTTGACAGTTATTAATTCCAATGCATATAAAATTAAAAAGACACATTTTTTAAATATATGAACATAAAGGCCCTCATTATAAGGTTGGCAGCAAATACTGCATACCACCATGGCGATGGCCGCCAACATACCGTCTCCGTAGCTACCGACCGTCCAACAAATTATGACCATAGCCGGAATCCTGCCAGAAGGCTGTCAGAATTCCAACTACGGTCATGGTGGCATATGGCCGTAAGGTGGAGCTGCTGGCAGCAGCGCTGCGTCCCGTCACCTGCTGGAGGACCCCCTGCAAGCATGTAAGTCGGGTGAGGGGTGTTGTGTGTGTTTGTGGGTGTGTGTGTGACTGTGTTTGAATGCGTGCATGCATGTGTAATGCGTGTGTGTGTGAATAGTTGTGTGTGTACATGCCTGTTGTGTTGTGTGATTGCATGTGTGCCTGGATATATGTTTGTGAGTGTTGCTGTGAGTGTGTATGAATGTATGCATGTGTGGTTGAATGTGTGTATGCATGTGTGTATGGGTGTGTATGGGTGTGTATGCATTTGTTTGTATGGGTGTATATGTGGGGAGGCGGGAGGGAGAGGGTGAGAGAGAACTTGGGGGAGGGAGAGGGGGGTGGGGAAGACCCCTATCAGTGCCAGGGAAGAAATTCCCTGGCACTGATAGTGCCTAATGCCATGGTTTTCGTGGCGGGTCAGAAACCACAGAAACCATGGCAGTGGGTGGGGTCAAATGCCATGGGCGGCCTAGTGACGGCCGCCGGGCTGGAGACTGTAGTCCCCAGCCCAGCGGTTGTTACCGCTGTGGCGGTCGGTGTGTTAACTTGGCGGTTTGGCTTTGGACAACCCGCCAATGTCATAATCGTGGCGGTATGTACCGCCAGCCTGTTGGTGGTACTACCCCCACTATTACACGACCGCCGGGGTCATAATGACCCCCAAAGTATTTTAGATGGATCTTTAAAAAATGTAATACTTATAATATTTTCAATATATGTTAAATAATATCTAACTAAATTAGATAGTAACTTTTCCCTACTCGGTTTTGTCTATGTATTTCAGTAAATAATAAACATTTATTTTCTTTGCAATTTGACCATTCACTTCAATGTAAGTAAAGGCTATTTCTCTTTCCATTGGGCCCCTATTTTTTCCTTTATTACTCCTTCTTCATCAATGTGTGGCAGAGGTCAATAAGGACCAGTTTCGAAATATAACTTTTTGTACTAGGTCACATGAGTTTTTGGTGAGATTTGCTTAGCGTATTGAATTTAGAATTAGTGGTTTTGTTTGTTCATGTTAGTAATTTGTCAATATGTCTTTTGTATATATCTTTAGGCCTAAAACAGGGGTTGGCACCTTTGCTCTGAAGTATACATGTGTCCAACACATGTGCTTACAAAGTAATCTAAAAATCAAGCTAGTTTTTTTACTGTCTTTGCAGAAAATTGTAAGATTAGGTTGTAGTGTTTAGCTACATCAGTATGAGTGCAAATGCTAAAGCTATACGCTTTTTAATTTCAAAAGAAAATTTAATATTGGCTCCTTAATTGATACTTAAGGTCGATTTTTGCATTTGTCGTGATAAGGCCTGATTAAAAGGAAAATAGCACCCTTATAATGTTGATTCTGGAGTATAAGCTCTGCATCACTGTTTGTGCTAAGTCCATTACATTGTTTCTTTTGGCATGATTGTTAGTTTTTTTCTTTAATCACTGTTTGTAGTTTTTAATAGGTGCTATATCTTATATTGATTAGGAGTGCACAGATTAGCAGTATGTTAGTATTATGGTGCTGACCATGAATAGTTTCACAAAGTACCCCTTTATCTGGTTACCTACACTTTTTGCTAACTGGTATTGATGGCTTTGAATACAGGGGCACTGCTGTCCAGGCAGTGTATGCACTCCAATCCCTAAAACATGGCCAAATTGGCTAATCCCCAATTTGCATGTTAATGTTTACAGTAAGACCATAGTATATGCTGCATGAAAATACACCAGTTGTAGGTAAATGACACCTGTGGACTGCAGCTCTTATTTTGTCATCCACTAGCATGACAATCAAAAATGGCTTGAGGCCTACTGCAGCCATTTAAATGTGCTGCTGAACCTGTCATAATAACCTTTTTGACATGCTATAAACTTACTTTTAAATGTTAAGTAAGTCACCCCTTCATAGGCCTTGTAGCCGAGAAAGTAGGGTGTCTAGTATTAAAAGTGGTACATGCACAAATTTAGTGTTGGCATGTACCTACAGTGAATAGCCCCAAATGCTATTCTCACTATGAAGGGTGTAGCTGTCCTGCGAGAAAAACTAATGTTAAGAATGAAATCATATTTCTGCTATGTTCAGTTTGGGACAAGCTACAGGAATATTTCAAGTACTTTTTCAGAATTTCTTTTGTATAAATATTTAGTTAATGTGACTTTTAAAGTAAGATTTTGTCTGCCTGAACCTCCAGTAGACATGCTGTCTGCAACTAGTGTGGATACATGAGAGACTGGACCTCCTCCCACTACTCAGAACTATGAAGTGGAAACCAGTGTCCAGTTGGCTGATCTCCTGCACGGCTACAGGGACACAACTTCCAAGAGACCTTTTTCCTGAAGTGCCCATCTGACTAGTATCAACTGGACCTGAACTGGTAACTGCTAATGGCCTCTGCTGGAGTGAATGCTGGTCACTAACTGTTGTTCCTGAGCTCCTGTGAGCCCTAGAAGTGATCAAAAGGAGATGCTCTAGAAACATTTGGGACTTAGGAAACCTTTGGACATTCAAGACCTCAATGGCTTCTGCTGGATTTCCTGGTAACAGTGGCCTATTATGAGAGGTCTTTGTCAGATAAGGCTCCTGGCTTGCCCCACTAGAGAACTTTGAGTTCCATAAAAAAGAATACTTTCAAAGGTTAAAATCTTGATGGGACAAATGTGCAAAAATTATTTATCTGAAGTGGCGACTGCAGAGGTTGCAAAATCTTAACCCCTTCGCTGCCAGGCCTTTTCCCCCTCCTGTGCCAGGCCCTTTTTTGCCTATTTGGGGCAGTTCGCGCTTAGGCCCTCATAACTTTTTGTCCACATAAGCTAACCAAGCCAAATTTGCGTCCTTTTTTTCCAACATCCTAGGGATTCTAAAGGTACCCAGACTTTGTGGGTTCCCCTGAACGAGGCCAAGAAATTGGCCAAAATACAGTGAAAATTTCGTTTTTTTCAAAAAAATTGGAAAAAGGGGCTGCAGAAGAAGGCTTGTGGTTTTTCCCCTGAAAATGGCATCAACAAAGGGTCTGCGGTGCTAAACTCAGCAGCTTCCCAGCTTTCAGGAACAGGCAGACTTGAATCCGAAAACCCAATTTTTCAACACAATTTTGGCATTTTACTGGGGCATACCCCATTTGTGCACTTTTTTGTGCTTTCAGCCTCCTTCCAGTCAGTGACAGGAATGGGTGTGAAACCAATGCTGGATCCCAGAAACCTAAACATTTCTGAAAAGTAGACAAAATTCTGAATTCAGCAAGGGGTCATTTGTGTAGATCCTACAAGGGTTTCCTACAGAAAATAACAGCTGAAAAAGAAAAATATTGAAATTGAGGTGAAAAAAACATCAATTTTTCTCTACGTTTTACTCTGTAACTTTTCCCTGCAATGTTAGATTATCGAAAGCAATATACCGTTACGTCTGCTGGACTCCCCTGGTTGCGGGGATATATAGGGTTTGTAGGTTCATCAAGAACCCGAGGAACCCAGAGCCAATAAATGAGCTGCACCCTGCAGTGCGTTTTCATTCTATACCGGGTATACAGCAATTCATTTGCTGAAATATAAGGAGTAAAAAATTGCTATCAAGTAAACCTTTGCATTTCCAAAAAGGGCACAAGATAAGGTGTTGAGGAGCAGTGGTTATTTGCACATCTCTGAATTCCGGGGTGACCATAGTAGCACGTGAATTACAGGGAATTTCTCAAATAGATGTCTTTTTTACACACACTCCTATATTTGGAAGGAAAAAATGTAGAGAAAGACAAGGGGCAATAGTACTTGTTTTGCTAATCTATGTTCCCCCAAGTCTCCCGATAAAAATGGTACCTCACTTGTGTGGGTAGGCCTAGCACCCGCGACAGGATATGCCCCAAAACACAACGTGGACACATCACAGAAAACAGAGCTGTTTTTAGCAAAGTGACTACCTGTAGATTTTGGCCTCTAGCTCAGCCGCCACCTAGGGAAACCTACCAAACCTGTGCATTTCTGAAAACTAGAGACCTAGGGGAATCCAAGGAGGGGTGACTTGTGTGGCTCGGACCAGGTTCTGTTACCCAGAATCCTTTGCAAACCTCAAAATTTGGCTAAAAAAACACATGTTCCTCACACTTCTGTGGCAGAAAGTTCTGGAATCTGAGAGGAGCCACAAATTTCCTTCCACCCAGCGTTCCCCCACGTCTCCCGATAAAAATGATACCTCACTTGTGTGGGTAGGCCTAGCACCCGCGACAGGATATGCCCCAAAACACAACGTGGACACATCACAGAAAACAGAGCTGTTTTTAGCAAAGTGACTACCAGTAGATTTTGGCCTCTAGCTCAGCCGCCACCTAGGGAAACCTACCAAACCTGTACATTTCTGAAAACTAGAGACCTAGGGGAATCCAAGGAGGGGTGACTTGTGTGGCTCGGACCAGGTTCTGTTACCCAGAATCCTTTGCAAACCTCAAAATTTGGCTAAAAAAACACATGTTCCTCACATTTCTGTGGCAGAAAGTTCTGGAATCTGAGAGGAGCCACAAATTTCCTTCCACCCAGCGTTCCCCCACGTCTCCCGATAAAAATGATACCTCACTTGCGTGGGTAGGCCTAGCGCCGGCGACAGGAAACACCCCAAAGCGCAACGTGGACACATCCTAAATTTTGGAAAAAAACAGAGGTGTTTTTTGCGAAGTGCCTACCTGTAGATTTTGGCCTCTAGCTCAGCCGGCACCTAGGGAAACCTACCAAACCTGTGCATTTCTGAAAACTAGAGACCTAGGGGAATCCAAGGAGGGGTGACTTGCGGGGCTCGGACCAGGTTCTGTTACCCAGAATCCTTTGCAAACCTCAAAATTTGGCTAAAAAAACACATGTCCCTCACATTTCTGTGGCAGAAAGTTCTGGAATCTGAGAGGAGCCACAAATTTCCTTCCACCCAGCGTTCCCCCACGTCTCCCGATAAAAATGATACCTCACTTGTGTGGGTAGGCCTAGCGCCCGCGACAGGATATGCCCCAAAACACAACGTGGACATATCACAGAAAACAGAGCTGTTTTTAGCAAAGTGACTACCTGTAGATTTTGGCCTCTAGCTCAGCCGCCACCTAGGGAAACCTACCAAACCTGTGCATTTCTGAAAACTAGAGACCTAGGGGAATCCAAGGAGGGGTGACTTGCGGGGCTCGGACCAGGTTCTGTTACCCAGAATCCTTTGCAAACCTCAAAATTTGGCTAAAAAAACACATGTTCCTCACATTTCTGTGGCAGAAAGTTCTGGAATCTGAGAGGAGCCACAAATTTCCTTCCACCCAGCGTTCCCCCACGTCTCCCGATAAAAATGATACCTCACTTGTGTGGGTAGGCCTAGCGCCCGCGACAGGATATGCCCCAAAACACAACGTGGACATATCACAGAAAACAGAGCTGTTTTTAGCAAAGTGACTACCTGTAGATTTTGGCCTCTAGCTCAGCCGCCACCTAGGGAAACCTACCAAACCTGTGCATTTCTGAAAACTAGAGACCTAGGGGAATCCAAGGAGGGGTGACTTGCGGGGCTCAGACCAGGTTCTGTTACCCAGAATCCTTTGCAAATCTCAAAATTTGGCTAAAAAAACACATGTTCCTCACATTTCTGTGGCAGAAAGTTCTGGAATCTGAGAGGAGCCACAAATTTCCTTCCACCCAGCGTTCCCCCACGTCTCCCGATAAAAATGATACCTCACTTGTGTGGGTAGGCCTAGCGCCCGCGACAGGATATGCCCCAAAACACAACGTGGACATATCACAGAAAACAGAGCTGTTTTTAGCAAAGTGACTACCTGTAGATTTTGGCCTCTAGCTCAGCCGCCACCTAGGGAAACCTACCAAACCTGTGCATTTCTGAAAACTAGAGACCTAGGGGAATCCAAGGAGGGGTGACTTGCGGGGCTCGGACCAGGTTCTGTTACCCAGAATCCTTTGCAAATCTCCAAATTTGGCTAAAAAAACACATGTTCCTCACATTTCTGTGGCAGAAAGTTCTGGAATCTGAGAGGAGCCACAAATTTCCTTCCACCCAGCGTTCCCCCACGTCTCCCGATAAAAATGATACCTCACTTGTGTGGGTAGGCCTAGCGCCCGCGACAGGATATGCCCCAAAACACAACGTGGACACATCACAGAAAACAGAGCTGTTTTTAGCAAAGTGACTACCTGGAGATTTTGGCCTCTAGCTCAGCCGCCACCTAGGGAAACCTACCAAACCTGTACATTTCTGAAAACTAGAGACCTAGGGGAATCCAAGGAGGGGTGACTTGTGTGGCTCGGACCAGGTTCTGTTACCCAGAATCCTTTGCAAACCTCAAAATTTGGCTAAAAAAACACATGTCCCTCACATTTCTGTGGCAGAAAGTTCTGGAATCTGAGAGGAGCTACAAATTTCCTTCCACCCAGCGTTCCCCCAAGTCTCCCGATAAAAATGATACCTCACTTGCGTGGGTAGGCCTAGCGCCGGCGACAGAAAACACCCCAAAGCGCAACGTGGACACATCCTAAATTTTGGAAAAAAACAGAGGTGTTTTTTGCAAAGTGCCTACCTGTAGATTTTGGCCTCTAGCTCAGCCGGCACCTAGGGAAACCTACCAAACCTGTGCATTTCTGAAAACTAGAGACCTAGGGGAATCCAAGGAGGGGTGACTTGCGGGGCTCGGACCAGGTTCTGTTACCCAGAATCCTTTGCAAACCTCAAAATTTGGCTAAAAAAACACATGTCCCTCACATTTCTGTGGCAGAAAGTTCTGGAATCTGAGAGGAGCTACAAATTTCCTTCCACCCAGCGTTCCCCCAAGTCTCCCGATAAAAATGATACCTCACTTGCGTGGGTAGGCCTAGCGCCGGCGACAGGAAACACCCCAAAGCGCAACGTGGACACATCCTAAATTTTGGAAAAAAACAGAGGTGTTTTTTGCAAAGTGCCTACCTGTAGATTTTGGCCTCTAGCTCAGCCGGCACCTAGGGAAACCTACCAAACCTGTGCATTTCTGAAAACTAGAGACCATGGGGAATCCAAGGAGGGGTGACTTGCGGGGCTCGGACCAGGTTCTGTTACCCAGAATCCTTTGCAAACCTCAAAATTTGGCTAAAAATACACATGTTACTCACATTTCTGTGGCAGAAAGTTCTAGAATCTGAGAGGAGCCACAAATTTCCTTCTACCCAGCGTTCCCCCAAGTCTCCCGATAAAAATGATACCTCACTTGTGTGGGTAGGACTAGCGCCCACGAAAGGAAAGGGCCCAAAACACAACGTGGACACATCACATTTTTTTTATAAAAAGCAGTGCCTACCTGTGGATTTTGGCCTGTAGCTCAGCCGACACCTGAGGAAACCTAGCAAACCAGTGCATTTTTGAAAACTAGAAACCCAGGGGAATCCAAGATGGGGTGACTTGCGGGGCTCTGACCAGGTTATGTTACCCAGAATCCTTTGCAAACATCAAAATTTGGCCCAAAAAACACTTTTTCCTCTCATTTCGGTGACAGAAAGTTCTGGAATCTGAGAGGAGCCACAAATTTCCTTCCACCCAGCGTTCCCCTAAGTCTCTCGATAAAAATGGTACATCACTTCTGTGGGTAGGCCTAGCGCCCACAAAAGGAAATAGCCCAAAACACAACGTGGAAACAACATATTTTTTCGCAGAAAACAGAGGTGTTTTTTGCAAGGTGCCTACCTGTGGTGTTTGGCCTGTAGCTCAGCCGGCCCCAGGGGGTGGGGGGGGCAGAAATGCCCTAAAATAAATTTGCCCCCCAACCCCCACCCTCCCCCGCCGGGAGCGACCCTTGCCTACGGGGTCGCTCCCCCTGCGTGACATTGGCACCAAAAAACAAATCCCCGGTGCCTAGTGGTTTCTGCCCCCTTGGGGGCAGGTTGACCTAAACTCAGCTAATCTGCCCCCAAGGGGGGCAGAAATGGCCTAAATACAATTTGTCCCCCAGGGGAGCGACTTTTGCCTGATGGGTCGCTCCCCATCTCTAAAAAAAAAAAACAAAGAAAAAAAAAAAGAAAAAAAAGAAAAATTCCCCTGGCGCCTAGAGGTTTCTGCCCCCCCCCCGGGGGCAGATCGGCCTAATGATAGGCCGATCTGCCCCCCGGGGGGGCAGAAATGGCCTAAAATAAATTTGCCCCCCCAACCCCCATCCCCCCCCCGGGAGCGACCCTTGCCTACGGGGTCGCTCCCCCTGCGTGACATTGGCGCCAAAAAACAAATCCCCGGTGCCTAGTGGTTTCTGCCCCCTTGGGGGCAGATTGACCTAAAATTGGGCAATCTGCCCCCAGGGGGGCAGAAATGGTCTAAATACAATTTGCCCCCCCAGGGGAGCGACCCTTGCCTGATGGGTCGCTCCCCATCTCTAAAAAAAGAAACAACAAAAAAAAACACACACAAAAAAAATTGCCCTGGCGCCTAGAGTGTTCTGCCCACCCCCCGGGGGCAGTTCGGCCTAATAATAGGCCGATCTGTCCCCCGGGGGGGCAGAAATGGCCTAAAATAAATTTGCCCCCCCAACCCCCACCCCCCCCCCGGGAGCGACCCTTGCCTACGGGGTCGCTCCCCCTGCGTGACATTGGCGCCAAAAAACAAATCCCCGGTGCCTAGTGGTTTCTGCCCCCTTGGGGGCAGATTGACCTAAAATTGGCCAATCTGCCCCCAGGGGGGCAGAAATGGTCTAAATACAATTTGCCCCCCCAGGGGAGCGACCCTTGCCTGATGGGTCGCTCCCCATCTCTAAAAAAAGAAACAACAAAAAAAAAAAAACACAAAAAAAAAATTGCCCTGGCGCCTAGAGTGTTCTGCCCCCCCCCCCCCCGGGGGCAGTTCGGCCTAATAGGCCGATCTGACCCCCGGGGGGGCAGAAATGGCCTAAAATAAATTTGCCCCCCCGGGAGCGACCCTTGCCTACGGGGTCGCTCCCCCTGCGTGACATTGGCGCCAAAAACAAATCCCCGGTGCCTAGTGATTTCTGCCCCCTTGGGGGCAGATTGACCTAAAATTGGCCAATCTGCCCCCAGGGGGGCAGAAATGGTCTAAATACAATTTGCCCCCCCAGGGGAGCGACCCTTGCCTGATGGGTCGCTCCCCATCTCTAAAAAAAGAAACAACAACAACAAAAAAAACACAAAAAAAAAATTGCCCTGGGGCCTAGAGTGTTCTGCCCCCCCCCCCGGGGGCAGTTCGGCCTAATAATAGGCCGATCTGTCCCCCGGGGGGGCAGAAATGGCCTAAAATAAATTTGCCCCCCCAACCCCCACCCCCCCCCCCGGAGCGACCCTTGCCTACGGGGTCGCTCCCCCTGCGTGACATTGGCGCCAAAAAACAAATCCCCGGTGCCTAGTGATTTCTGCCCCCTTGGGGGCAGATTGACCTAAAATTGGCCAATCTGCCCCCAGGGGGGCAGAAATGGTCTAAATACAATTTGCCCCCCCAGGGGAGTGACCCTTGCCTGATGGGTCGCTCCCCATCTCTAAAAAAAGAAACAACAAAAAAAAAAAAAAAAAAAAAAAAATTGCCCTGGCGCCTAGAGTGTTCTGCCCCCCCCCGGGGGCAGTTCGGCCTAATAATAGGCCGATCTGTCCCCCGGGGGGGCAGAAATGGCCTAAAATAAATTTGCACCCCTAACCCCCACCCCCCCCCCCCCGGGAGCGACCCTTGCCTACGGGGTCGCTCCCCCTGCGTGACATTGGCGCCAAAAAACAAATCCCCGGTGCCTAGTGGTTTCTGCCCCCTTGGGGGCAGATTGACCTAAAATTGGCCAATCTGCCCCCAGGGGGGCAGAAATGGTCTAAATACAATTTGCCCCCCCCAGGGGAGCGACCCTTGCCTGATGGGTCGCTCCCCATCTCTAAAAAAAGAAACAACAAAAAAAAAACACACACAAAAAAAATTGCCCTGGCGCCTAGAGTGTTCTGCCCCCCCCCGGGGGCAGTTCGGCCTAATAATAGGCCGATCTGTCCCCCGGGGGGGCATAAATGGCCTAAAATAAATTTGCCCCCCCCAACCCCCAACCCCCCCCCCCCCCGGGAGCGACCCTTGCCTACGGGGTCGCTCCCCCTGCGTGACATTGGCGCCAAAAAACAAATCCCCGGTGCCTAGTGGTTTCTGCCCCCTTGGGGGCAGATTGACCTAAAAATTTTTTTTTGTGTTTTTATTTTTTGTTCTTTTTTTTTTTTTTTTTTTTTTTAGAGATGGGGAGCGACCCATCAGGCAAGGGTCGCTCCCCTGGGGGGCAAATTGTATTTAGACCATTTCTGCCCCCCAGGGGGGCAGAAATGGTCTAAATACAATTTGCCCCCCAGGGGAGCGACCCTTGCCTGATGGGTCGCTCCCCATCTCTAAAAAAAAAAAAAAGAACAAAAAATAAAAACACAAAAAAAAAATTTGCCCTGGCGCCTAGAGGTTTCTTCCCCCCCTGGGGGCAGATCGGCCTAATAATAGGCCGATCTGCCCCCAGGGGGGGCAGAAATGGCCTAAAATAAATTCCCCTCCCCCCCAGGGAGCGACCCTTGCCTAAGTGGTCGCTCCCTTTGCGTGAAATTCACGCAAAGAAAAAACTCCCTGGTGTCTAGTGGTTTCTACCCCCCTTGGGGGCAGATTGGCCTCATCAAAATAGGCCAATCTGCCCCCAAGGGGGGCAGAAATGGGCAAAATATAATTTTCCCCCAAGGGGAGCGACCCTTGCCTAAGGGGTCGCTCCCCACCAAAAAAAATAAAAATGAAACAAAAAAAATAAAAATGGTCCCTGGTGCCTAGAGGTTTCTGCCCCCCCTGGGGGCAGATCGGCCTAATAGTAGGCCGATCTGCCCCCAGGGGGGGCAGAAAAGGCCTTCCCGAAAATATGCCCCCCTGGGAGCGACCCTTGCCCAAGGGGTCGCTCCCTTTTGTCAATAACAATAAAAAATAAAAAAAATCCCTGGTGTCTAGTGGTTTCTACCCCCCTTGGGGGCAGATTGGCCTCATCAAAATAGGCCAATCTGCCCCCAAGGGGGGCAGAAATGGCCAAAATATAATTTTCCCCCAAGGGGAACGACCCTTGCCTAAGGGGTCGCTCCCCACCTCAATAAAAAAAAAATGAAAAAAAAAAAAAAAAAAAAAAAAAAATGGTCCCTGGTGCCTAGAGGTTTCTTCCCCCCCTGGGGGCAGATCGGCCTAATAAGGCCGATCTGCCCCCAGGGGGGGCAGAAAAGGCCTTTTCAAAAAAATGCCCCCCCTGGGAGCGACCCTTGCCCAAGGGGTCGCTCCCTTTTGTCAATTTCTACGAAAAAAAAAAAAATCCCTGGTGTCTAGTGGGGTTTCAAAAACCGGATTGCAAGCAATCCGGCTTTTGAAACCCTCGGAGGGACTTCAAAGGGAAGGAAATACTTTTCCTTCCCTTTGAAGCCCCTCCGGGCCTCCCAAGTGATTGAAAAAGAAATGCATTTGCATTTCTTTTTCAATCGCGCTGGAAGCAGAGCTTCCAGCGCGACGAGGGAGGCCCCTGTGACACATCAGCGCGCGCGCGCGCGCTGACGTCACAGGGGGGGGTGGGGGGGGTCGGGGGTGGAAGGGGAAGGTCTTCCCCTTCCATCCCCGACTTGGGGGGGGAAGGGGGGTGCACGGGGGGCGCGCTAGCGCGCCCCCAAGTTCCCCTGTGCCATGGACGAGATGATCTCGTCCAAGGCACAGGGGAACTGTAGCCTTGGACGAGATCATCTCGTCCAAGGCACAGAAGAGGTTAATTTCTCTCATGAGGAACATTTGCCACCAAAACCTATGCCTTCAGAAGGATCCCGTCCAGTGGCTATCTAGCTTTGAGGGGACTTTGGCAGATATGGCTCACAACCTTGCCCCACTGAAGGATTTTGACTTCTATTTCTGAGAGTAAGTTAGAAAGCAAAATATTTGACTGGGACCAACCCTCCTAGTGTATATGACCCTTGCTCTACCGCAATCAGTCTGAACTCACACCTAGATTTCTGTTGGCCACAAACACTGATTACTGATTGATGCTTTACTTTTTCTTGATGCTTTTTGCTTAATTCTTTACAGTTTTATACTTTCAGTTCTCCTTACTGGAGTTTTGTCATTTTGGTGCCATTTAACACAAACTATATTTTTGGGAATTGGTTGTGAATTTGTTGTAAGATATCTATTGTGTTGTGCTTTGACTTTTTAACTGTGCTGCTAAAGCATGTCTGTTCTGTGCCATAGCTACTAGTGGGTAGAGGCAAGGACTAAATTATTGGAAACTGTGTTTTGCCTTAACAGGTTCTTGGCTGTATTCCTTGTGGTGGACTACCATCTGTCCAAATTAGGAATCCACTTACAGACAGATAGTATGTAATGTATTTTTACTCTTTTGTTTAGATGTGCAACTACTTTTTAATTCCTACATTCATTTACTTTGTAGCATTTCGAAGGCGATCTGGTTGAGCAAAATGATTCTTTTAAGACCTGGAGATGTTGCAGTTATGCTTTTACTTCTTGTTGGGAAGCTGTGCTTCAGATGGTTTGTTTCATCTCTCCTCTATTTATATTCATTATTCATTAGTTGGCTTTTTGTCATCTGTTTCACTTGTGAATTACATTACTGCATGTTAAAGTTCTTATTGTATTATATTTCATGGAAGATGCTGCCTTAATTGTTATGACTGCCTAATCCAAAAATGCTGAAACTTTTTAACCCCAAGCCCCTGTTGTTGAGTACTTGATGTTTTGGGAAGTTTGTGTTAAAGTCTTAATTTTCTCATTTTTTACAGGGAACAGTAAAACTAGCCAAACAGTATCCACTCAGAAAAATGTGCTGTGCAAAAGAGTATTTTTCTGCTAGGAACAGCATCGACAAAAGTTTTAGTGAGTTAAGATCACCCTCTTCCCAGGTTTAAGGAACAAGCAAACATTTTTATGTCAGTTTTCACAATTGTTTAAGTGTTAGTCAATATTTTCTTATTTTGATGTCTCTACCTACTTGCTGCTTGTGGTGGAAACCAATGGGTGAACGTGGAAAGATGTACATTGTTTTTTAAAAAGAAAAATTTAGCAAGGAGTCACTTGTGTAAATTGCTCAAAATTTTTGTTGACATCAGAGACTAAAGAAAATAAGTAGGAATACTAGAAATAGGTGACAGTACTTTCATCTGTAGTTTTATTATCTAATTGCTGATTTATAAACATAATATATTGCTGTATCAGTGTGAGAAATTCACCCTTTTAGCATGTTCATGTTTCTGATGGTAACTGACTCTGGCTGTGCCCTGGGCTCTGCTTAACAGGCCCAGGGCCAGTGCGCTGAATAAAAGGTATATGGTCAAATGGCACAATGTTATAGTTCCAATTGGCAATGACAGACCCTGTAAGTCCCTAGTAGATAATAGGGCAAGGGAGATTCAAACGACCTATAAGTCCCAATTACATGATAGGTCAGGGAAGTTTAGAGGCCTTGACGTTTGACTGCACTGGAGTGTGCACTGCTGTGTGCCTGCTGTCATTTTTAAAGGCAGCCCTGCCTTGCAGACTGTTTTCAAAATGTATGCAAATTCGACTTTAGAATTAAGGGTACTTCCAAAGTAACAATCTACCTCATTTTTACATATAACACCCCAAGGTCTCCCCTAGATGCCCCAGGGGTAAAGTGCCATGTAACTATAAGAAGGGACATTATAAAAGATGTTTTATATGTCCTGGTCAGGGGAAAAACTGCACCTTTCATTTTCCCTCATTGTAGAAAGTTGGCTGTGTATGGAAATATTTTTCATAAGCCTAAATATTGCTAGGAAAAATATAAAAAATGCCATGAAAGGACTCAAATGAATGGTAATGATAAACACAACAGTTTGTAATCGTTGAATTTATCATAACTTATATAGAAAAAAAGTTAAGAGACTTTCTTTGCTGTAAGCCAAATTCCAGCCTGCCAATGGCCTCTCCTGATTAATCAGCCCTAACAGGATTAGCCAGGCTGCTCTGATGGGGAGATAAGTGGCCCGCACTGAGCAGAGGTTATTTGATAGGGGATATAGGCAGATGGTGAAGCCAGACCAGGAAGGGGTTTGGGTGAATCAAGCTGAGGCTTCACACAGGATATTAGTCAGAAAGGAATGCAGCCAGGCCTGCCCTCTCACCCCTGTACCCCACAAATAGATGGTGGGTTTAGGAAAGGAATTTGCAGATGTCCAGAGAGGGAGGTAATGGAAATGAGGCATACCAGGGGTTGGTGTAGCCAGATTTTACTCCTCTGGAGAAAAGTCATCTATCTTGAAATGTTAAAGTGTAGTGCTTCAAGGGACAAGAAGATGCCACACTTTGGAAGAAGTTGTCATACCTCTGGGTGGCACATTGCATCTCATGGGACAAGGATGCCCACTGACTTTCCCCCAAGATGATTGAATACAAGTGGTTGATCTTCATTGGAATTCAGATCTGCTCCCATATGAAAAAGAGGGATTACCCTGCTGAAACCCAGGTTTGCAACCCAGAGGCCTGCACACTTAAGGACTATGCCTGTTGCACACTGGAACCACAGCCCAAAGAACTTTGCCGTGCTTCAAAAAGCACCCAGGAGTGGACTCTGTGAAGCAACAGGTTAAAAGAGCTTCCCTGCACCAACTTCTACAAAGGTTTGCAGCCTGAAGTACATCCAGTGGACTTGCAAGGATTTGGCCAGGTGCATTGTGGGAATTGTAGCCCCTACATCTCAAGGAGCAACTCAGAGATTTTGGAACCTTAGATTGGGGCTGTGCAGCACTTTCCTGCATCAAGAAACACTTCTGGTTCTAAGTGTAATAGTGCTACATTGCGGACGGCTGGAACTCTTGACTGTTTCTGGTCCAATGCAACCTTCCCTTTGAGCGCCATTTGCTTTAAGCGCTAGTTTTACTTTTAATCTTTAAAAATTCATCTCTCTAATTCCCTATATTGGATTTTTATCATTTTTTGTCCTTTTACAGATAACAATACTTACACTTTTTACAAATGGGTGTTTTTTTTTTTAATGTGTGCTGTGACTTGCTTGTTTACTGTACTGGTGTATTTAAATACTCTACATACATGTCTCCTGAGTTAAGCCTGACTGCTCATTGCCAAGCTACCAGGGGTTGGACCAAGGGCTACTTTGTGGGACCGTGACGGAGCACAACCCTGTGTTGGTGGGTCTTGCTGGTGGTATGTGTGTACCCAGCCTCTAACAATCTGTCAGATGCTTCTGGTCACAGCGATATTTGGTGCTTGCTGGTTGTCCAAAAATGTGACACCCAGAGCTGTCAACTAAGCTGCAGCTTATAATGTATTTTCATTGTGTATAGATCATGGATCAGTTCATATGGCAAAATCTAGTGCGATATAAAATGAAATTATATTTTTATGTCTTGTGAAATAAATGTTAGGAATATAACTTAGAAGCAAACCTTTGTCCGTAGAATGTACTAGCCTTTATATTACCATGGTGACAAATGTAACAAATCAAGGAAATATTCAAATATTGCTAAAAAATACTGTTTTTCCTTGGTTCTTAAATTACAACAATGGGGAAAAAACATACTACTTGCAAGATTTTTTAAAATAGCACACCCATAAACAGATTGTTATTTTTTTGGAACTTGCTAAAATGTTGTAAATCATTCACATCCTAGATTTAAACATTTTTTTTTTTCAGACTATAAGTTCAATGGCAGGTTTTTTTGTTTGGACTTTCACCAACACAGTGGCCATTTGCCACTAACACAGGCAGAATTACACACCGGACAGAATGGAAATCTGACCATCAGATATGGGCCTCTTCTACATACCTTTTCTGGTTAAATGGGGAAATATACTAGACATGCTTAAATGTTACAATGCCATTACTTACTGTCACTACAGAAACTGTTTATTTGTGGCATATCCATTTTCTCCCCCTAACCCAGTAAGCTAATTCCTTACTCTTCTTCAGAGCACACTACATCACAAATGTTTATTGATGATTATTTATAAGATGCCACCAAGTCACATTTAGCACAATGAGATAACATTTATACTTCATTGTTGTTAGAAATGGGGTCTTTGGTTGGCAGTCAGGTTACCCCCGGTCCAAGCAAGAACCCTCACTCTAGTCAGGGTAAGTCACACACAATCCAAATGATCCTGTGCCCACCCTCTGGTAGCTTGGCTTTGAGCAGACAGGCTTAACTTACAAGGCAATGTGTAAAGTATTTGTGCAATAATCATGCAATAACACAGTATAACACCACACAGTGTTCAGAAAAATATGTAATATTTATCTGATAAGATGCAGGTCAAAAATGATTAAAATGCAATAAGTATATGTTGAGATATTACTGTAAAAGTGATATAAAGTGTCTTTAGTCTTTAAAAAGCAATAATTTTCTCTTTCAAGCACAAAGTACCTGGTTTGTGTGCAAACTCTCTGCAAAGAACCGCAGAGGAGGAGATGCGTGGAAACAAAGGGGTTGTGCGTCGATTTCTCGGGCCACACACCGCATGCGTTGTTTCGTTTTCATGCAGGGACGGCTGTGCGTTGATTTCCAGTGCTCGGTCATGGATCCTCTTCGAGTTACAGGGTTTTCGGACACCTCGGGACGTTGGGTGTATTTCTTGCGCTGACAAGACAAAGTCACAGGGGCTGCGTCGATCCGGTGGGCGTTGGGTGGAAATTTCTACCGCATGGCAGGCGCTGCGTTGATTCCTCTCTGGAAGTCGGGCTGCGTCGTTCCGGCTTGGCTGATGTCGATCCAGTGGGCTGTGTGTCGAGTTTTCGGTCGCTACGCTGGTGCTGCGTCGATCTTCTCGTTGTGAAGTCAGGCTGTGTATTTCCGGTTCTGCGTTCTGTGAATTTTTCTCTGCAGTGCAGGCTGTGCGTCGTTTCTGGCAGGCTCCGAGTCGATTTTCGCTGCACAAGGAGTCCTTCTTGTAGAGAGGAAGTCTTTTTGGTCTTGAGACTTCAGGGAACAGGAGGCAAGCTCTATCCAAGCCCTTGGAGAACACTTCTCACCACAGCCAGAGAGCAGCAAGGCAGCAGGACAACAGCAAGGCAGCAGTCCTTCACAGAAAGTAGTCAGGTGAGTCCTTTGGACAGCCAGGTAGTTCTTCTTGGCAGGATGCAAGTTCTGGTTCAGGTTCTCTTCTCCAGGAAGAGTCTGAGTTGGTAGGAGCAGAGGCCCTGTTTAAATACCCAAATGTGCCCTTGAAGTGGGGGAGACTTCAAAGAGTGGCTTAGAAGTGTACAAGGTCCCTTTTCAGTTCAACCCTGTCTGCCAGGGTCCCAGTAGGGGGTGTGGCAGTCCTTTGTGTGAGGCCAGGCTACAGTCCTTTGACATGTAAGTGTCAGGCACTCCACCCTCCCAGCCCAGGAAGACCCATTCAAAATGCTGATATATGCAAGTGAGGCTGAGTATCCTGTGTTTGGGGTGTGTCTGGGTGAATGCACAAGGGAGCTGTCACCTAAACCCAGCCAAACTTGGATTGTAAGGCACAGAAGGATTTAAGTGCAGAGAAATGCTCACTTTCTAAAAGTAGCATTTCTAAACTAGTAATATTAAATCCAACTTCACGAGTCAGCAGGATTTTGTATCACCATTCTGGCCATACTAAATATGACCTTCCTACTCCTTTCAGATCAGCAGCTACCACTCAAACAATATATGAGGGTAGCCCCAATGTTAGCTGATGAAGGGAGCAGGCCTCACAGCAGTGAAAAAATGAATTTAGGAGTTTTACACTACCAGGACAGGTAATCTACATAGGTACATGGCCTGCCTTTTGCCTACACATCACCCTGCCCTATGGGTTACCTAGGGCATACCTTAGGGTTTACTTATATGTAGAAAAAGGGGAGTTTTAGGTTTGGCAAGTACTTTTAAATGCCAAGTATAATTGGCAGTGAAACTGCACACACAGGCCTTGCAATGGCAGGCCTGAGACAAGGTTAAGGAGCTACTTAAGTGGGTGGCACAACCAGTGCTGCAGGCACACTAGTAGCATTTAATCTACAGGCCCTGGGTACATATAGTGCACTTTACTTGGGACTTATAAGTAAATTAAATAATCCAATTGGGTATGATCCAATGTTACCATGTTTAAAGGGAGAGAGCATATGCACTTTAGCACTGGTTAGCAATGGTAAAGTGTGCAGAGTCTTAAAACCAGCAAAAACAGTATCTAAAAAGTAAAGGGAGGCAGGCAAAAAGTTAGGGGTGACCACCCTAAGGCTGTCAGGTCTAACAATTGTTTGGAACACGTTTGCATGACTACACCCAGTTGCACACAGGTTTGATTCCTAAAAAAAAGGCACTAAAAATCTACTCCCCATGAGACTACTCAGCCAACTGGACCAATGGTCTAGTGATCATTAAGAGTTAAAGGTTCTTCTTTGTGTCTCCTGTACACAGGTATCTACGTTCTGCCGTAATGAAGTCACAAATATATCACCGATTTTTCACTAACATCATTTGAGCACTTAAACACTATACACAGGATTAACTAAAAAAATAAATTTAGTCCTCAAATTGACTTTCACGCATACATCTTCCATCACACATATTTTGGGCTTGAGAGGCATGCCTGAAATTCCTGGAGGCCTAGCAGGGACATGTAACTGAACATCCCCCATTCCCATAATGCACTAAATCAGTGCATAGCCCACCCTCACTTACCTTTCAACAGAGGTAGGCCTGGTTGAATTTTAACCTGGATAAATTCCTGTCACTTTCTCCAAATTTCACATTACGTGACATCACGTAACTTTTTGAAAGTGACCGCGCACATTGTGTTAAAAAAATCTCACGAGATAAAACCGAAGACCGGTTTGCGAACAAAAAGTCTTGCCAAGAGACTTTTTTTTTCCCTTGAAGCAGTCCTCGTAGGGCATATCTTTACACTTTTTTACACGATGTGTGCAGCCTCCTAAAGCAAGTGACCTGCGTTACCAGAAAACTACATTTTGCTCTGAAAGAGTATTCTTGCGTAACTTCACATACTTTTTCTTGGAATGTTGTGAAATTCCTCACGCCCCTAAACAGTACTGATGAAAAGCAGAGGTGCCAGTGGCTGAAATAGCAGGCGGAGGCAGATACATCCTCTATCTCCCCCTGAAACCCTTTTCTCCTGGGCTCATTAAATACATGCTAATTTACAGATAGAAATGTGATTCTAATCTGTGGCGTGCCCATGCTCTTTTCATTGCACACAAATAGTTAACGCGTATAACTTTAGCAGACCCCCCTATCATGCCTGCTTCCCGCTTTGCTCTGCATGCAGGGCGTTCGCTTTCCAGTCCTCCTCTGCTCGTGAATTTAATAAAACCTGTGGGATTTGAAACTGCACCCTCACTTAGCTAGAGGCAAAGGGTTGCTCAGTATCTGCCACAACGTCCGTCCTGTTGCCATGTTATCCTCATATAACACACGTGTTTAGCAAACTGACAGTTATAGCAACAAGTTTGGTTCTAAAGATTCGGTAGTGTGTGCCTCGTTTTTGTTACATTAAGGCCAGCATGGCTAATTATTTTCATACAGCACGATTTCTATGTTGTATTGTATAAACTAAACATTAAGGAGATATATACACACATTTGAAGAAGATATTCTTTCAGTTCTACAACAGAACCCCTTACGTCTTTTAATTCATCTACAGCCAACATCTAATTATTCCATATTGTTTTAGCCTCCCTGGTAATAAAACTAGGTCACCCATTACTGCTGTGATGCTAATAGTTTGACCAAAAGGCACAGACATTAACTCTATTGAATATCATGTGATAAAGCAAGTGCTAATGTGTGTTTGCTTTTTTAATGTGCATAAACGTTCGCTGGCATTGCGTGGGGAGCTAGCCAGCAGGTATAGTTATTATGTAGGAGCAATGCCATGGAGACAGGAAAGAGAACAAGCATTTGCAATGCAACGGGTCTCGCGTTTGCTCATGTTAGAATAGCGTTGTAAACTCCTAACCCGACTTTTCACCTATCGGCAAAAGTGCATTTATGTACTTAACCCGAAAAAGTGCAATTAACTATGTAAAGCGCTCGACTTCTGCCAAGCAAAATCGCCCTAGTAAATTAGAGAAGCTGGACAGAAAACAGCGAGTCTCGCATGTTTTCTGTACTTGGTCGATGCACTCGAGGAGGGCTAGCCACCGGAAAAGGCATGACGTATGCATGCCTTCGACTAATGAAAGCAAGCAGATTTTATTAGGCAAGCCCACAAACCAATGAAAAATACTGATGTGACGTCGACAGGGCTCTGAGCCCTTTTCTAAACCCTAAAGCGTCTTGCTGCGATACGCATGCGCGAGCGCATGCAAAGCAGGCTCAACCCTAAAAAACTGTGCATCGCACAAGTTGCTATTTACACATCTCTTATACTCCTTTCATAAAATATTCAGTTAGCAATTAACATTTGCAAACCATGTTTTGTTATGTAATTCTGTGTCCTATGTTAGTTCAAAAGACTTGATTGTATGAACCAATTAGCTCAATTTTGTAGACATTATACTTGAAAACATTACTGATGCCTTGAACAGAACCACATGTCTATTAAAGCCTTACCGAACCCCATTAAATAGCATGGACTTTTCATATTATCACTGCTTTTTATGAATGCCTTTTCATAATTTCATAACTCTTATCCCCCACATTTAAAAATTTGAATGTATTTATTTCTGAAGTTACAATGTTGATTTGATGTGGCAGTATATGTAAAGCTACTAAGGGTAAGCAATCCTCATAGATATTTGCCTTTACTTTTAAGCACTAGATTTTTCAGCCATAGGTGATTTAAAGACAATGCCTTCTCTCCCCTGTAGTTCAGTTTTGTTCATCTTTATTGCTTATTAGGTCAATATTATTTCCCCTAATATCGAGAAAATAAAATCAGTATCCATCTTTTTGCAGCAGAGGAATGCAATCTGAATTTTGTTTTTAAAAACGAACTGTACATGTACCTATTTAATTACCACAAGGTAAATCCGACAAAATTGTATTTTCCCCAAATGTAGACCTGAACAGATACATGATATGTCAGAGAAACCTATTTTTTTCACAACTACATATTCTGCATATCTTCCACTTTTATAACCAGTAAGCCCCATCTTGACAATATAGCAAATATATCAAATTGTGTCAGACAATACCTCATATACCCCTAATGAACTTTAGGGGACATGGACACAATTAATTAGTTTTGTATACTTAATATATCACTGTAAGAAATTTGAGTATTAGTTGTAGGGAGTGAGAACTCACTTCAAATAATAATCAAAATCCTTGTCAGGGTGAACCACTAAAATCACTAAATAACCCTATGCTTAACCCTCTGATAGCTTGGCATATACCTAGTATTTGTGCAGTACTCAACATTAACAAAATGAAAGCCCAACACAAGAAAAATTGCAAACTAATTTAGAACAATATAGAATAGTTTAACATATAAAATGACACAAAAACATCACAAATCCAATCAGTAGAACCAGAGATATGGATTTCTAACGTTTGAATTAAAAATTGTGCTAAAAAACACAAAGCATCAACCACAATTATCTGATCTCATTACACCGGGGCAAAGTCAAAATTAAGGCTGACAACGATGGGGCCAGGGTTGGATGCAAGCAGCAGGTTCATCTTGTTGGAAAGTTTACCTGCTGCTTTAAAAACATTATGGGAATAAAGTGGTCATTGATGAGTCGTTGGTGGGAAAAACTGCAAACTAGTTCCGAAGCAGAGCTTGACAACAATGAGTTGCTGAAGAGTACAATTCCGATCCAGAGCAGCTGCTGACAAAGGTGGGAAAGCTCTAAGTGTAGGAATCCTTGAACACTGGATGCTTCTTAGTGTCAGTCCAGATCAAGCTCTCTATGTTCAAACTTAGAAATGTTCCCGAAAATCAGAGAGCCTTCAGAGGCTCAAACCAGCAACTTGAGGCCAACTTGCGATTCGACATAGATGGCCGAGGCCTGAACGATAATACCAGTCTGTCGGTTCACCAGGTAAAATGTTGAGAAAAAGATTTTAAGTCCCACTTCTTGCAGTTCGGGGACAGGAGGATACACTTTAACAACAACCAAAGTTCAAGTACTTAGGGAGCACCACTAGATATTCCCAAATTGAACTGAACACATTACAGATAATAGTGTTAACAAATATTAGGCTATGGGCGAGCAAGCCATTGTCATACTGAAAAATATCTCTGGGGACTTTTCATTGCCAGGATATGTAAAACATAAAATACAAATGTCATATGTTTTTTTTAAAACTATGCACCTTGGCCTATGGGCTTTTAGGGCCTACCTTAGGAAAGACATATAAGTATTAAAAAGGAAGGTTTAGGCCTGCCAATAATTTATTAAGCAATGTTGAAATGGCAGTTTTATCTAGTTTGCAGTGTCTGACCTGGAGGCATGTTTTACTGTGCTACATCAGTTAGTGACACAATAAGTGCTACAGCTTGCTAATAACATTTAATTTACTGGTCCAGAGTACATATGGCACCACATACTAGGAACATATAAGTAAACTGAATTTTCCAATTAAGGGTATGCCAATTGTAGCATGTTTTGAGAGTGTTGAGCATGAGAATGTTACCACTGATTAGGAAGAGTAACTAGTGCGAGTCCCATTGCCAACTAAAACTGGTTTGGAATAAGAAGGCAAAATTCTGGGGAAAGGCACATCAAAAATGTTTTTTTCTAACGATCACATCAAGTGGTTAACTCCCTACAACTCTTTAGACAAAACATAATTGTTAGACTTTTCATCCTTGGCGTGATCTCCCTTAACTTTTTGCCTCTGTTTCCCAGGTTGTTGATGTGTGCTGGACTCTGATTTTACTGTTTTTGTTACTCTGGGCACTTTACCACTGCTAACCAGTGCTAAAGTGCAAGTGCTCCTTTACAAAATGTGTATGTAATTGGTTTATCCATGATTGGCATGTTTGGTTTACTAGTAAGTCCCTAGTAAAGTGCAATAGAGGTCCCAGGGCCTGTAAATCAAATGCTACTAGTGGGCCTGCAGTACTGTTTGTGCCACCCACATAAGCTCTGTAATCATGTCTCAGACCTGCCATTGCAGTGTCTGTGTGTACAGTTTGAACTGTAAATTTGACTTGACAAGTGTACCCACTTGCCAGGCCTAAACCTTCCCTTTTATTACATGTCAGACACCCCTAAGGTAGGCCCTAGTTAGCCCCAAGGGCAGGGTGCAGTGTATGGTTAAGGTAGGACATATAGTAACGTGTTTTATATGTCTTGAGAGTGAAATATTGCTAAATTTGTTTTTCACTGTTGCAAGGCCTATCCCTCTCATAGGTTAACATGGGGGCTACCTTTAAATCTGATTAAAGTGTAGATTCCCTTTGGGAGTGGATGGACATGTGGAGTTTGGGGTGTCTGAGCTCACAATTTAAAAATACATTTTTAGTAAAGTTGATTTTGAGATTGTGTGTTTGAAAATGCCACTTTTAGAAAGTGGGCATTTTCTTGCTTATACCATTTCTGTGACTGCCTGTTTGTGGATTCCCTGTCTGGGTCAGTTTGATAGTTGGGCTGGTTGCACCTCACACTAGACAGTGACACAAAGGGTGCTGGGGTGTAGCCTGCATATCCTGTTGAGCCATCTGTTCTAGGAGGGAGAGGAGGAGTGGTCACTCACACCTGAAAGGGCTGTGCCTGCCCTCACACAATGCAGTCTCTAACCCCTTGGTGAGTGTCTGGGGCCTGGCCTGGGCAAGGCATGATTTCACATTCAAAAGAGACTTTACTTTGAAGTAGCCCTACTTCAAAGGAGAACATGGGTATAAGAAGGGCACCCAAAACCACAAACTTTGGAAACCCTTCTGGAAACAAGAGGAACCTCTGCCTGGAGAAGAGATGAAGAGCTGAGGAAGAAGAGCTGCCCTGCCTGTGACTGTGCTTTGTGGAGCTATCCTGCAGTTGCTGCTTCTGTCAGAGTAAAAGTGCAAAGACTGGACTTTGTGTGCCTTGCATCTTGAGAAGAAATCTCCAAGGGCTTGATTTAGAGCTTGCCTCCTGTTGTTTGAAGTCTCAGGGACAGTAAAGACTTCTTACTTCCAGCACCTGGAGTCTCTGGAGAGACTCCTACTCTGCCCTGTGGTGCCCATCCAGTTCCTGGGCCCCTGAAAGGAGAAGCTGGCAGCCTAAAGACAAGGAAATCCACGCACAGAGCGCCGTGCAGGGAAAAGATCGACACGACTCCGATCTGCGGCTGAAGAAACGATGTGCCGCCGGCTCTTGAGCTGAGAAACAATGCTCGCAGGAAACGCAACAGATGAATCGATGCATGGAGCAGGAGAAACGATGTGCAGCATCGCTGGCGGAGGCTGGGAGATCATAACCCGTGCTGAGGGGTTTTCGGATCATCGTGCGGCTGAATTTCTGACTCAAGTGCTGCTGTGCATGGAAAAACTACGCAAGGCCTGCCTGGCCCCGAGAGTGCTGACCGGATCGGCGCATCGCTCTCCGGCAGAGAGAAGAAACGACGTGCCCCGACCTGGTGAAAGGAGAAACGACGCACAGTCCCGCTTGTGAGTGGAATCAACGCCTCGCAAGCCCTTTTTGATGTGCACTTGCCCGTGCGGGGTTATTTTTGACTCACCCAAGATACTTTTTCACGCTGACAGCATTAGTGTGTGTTTAAAACTATTTAAAGACTCTTTTTGATTTTTAATTGATAACTTGACTTGTGTATTGTGGATTTTTGTCGTTTTGGTCTTGTTTTGTTTAGATAAATATTTCCTATTTTTCTAACCTGGTGTTGTGTCATTTTGTAGTGTTTTCATTAAGTTACTGTGTGTGTTGGTACAAATACTTTCCACCTAGCACTCTGAAGTTAAACTTACTGCTCTGCCAAGCTACCAAGGGGGTAAGCAGGGGTTAGCTGAGGGTGATTCTCTTTTACCCTGAGTAGAGTCAGGGTCCTTGCTTGAACAGGGGGTAACCTGACTGTCAACCAAAGACCCCATTTCTAACATTGGTGATCAGCGGTTGGGATTTGGACTTGTATTTGTACTTGACATACAGTGATTAAGTGTACACTATTATTTTGAGTGCAGACCACTACGTGACCACATACTACTTGTTTGGTGATCTTTGATTTTCCTCTTTTGCTTGGATTTTTCCCTACATCCATTTTTGTGGTAATCTTTGATTGACTTCTGAACTTCATTTGGGAGCTTTTCTGCTTTTTGGAACTTTGCACTTTTGTTGTCTTTTCATCATGTCTCAATCTGGAGATGCATCAGCTGGAGCCGCTTTTGACCTGGAGAAATTGGATAGCTATACCAAGGCTTAGTTAAAACAGTTCTGTACAAGCTTTAACTGTCCCATTAAGAGCTCTTCCAAGAAGGAGGGGCTGCAAAAGGT